>NC_141686.1:343737620-344487620 GCF_964263255.1 Lissotriton vulgaris
CGAGGAGAGGAGCACTTGAGAGGCTGAAAAAATGCTAATCAAAAGATGCTTGAAGGGGTAAAAAAGGAAGAAAACAAAAAATCTAAAAACTTACTGGAAAATCCAAAAGGTTTTTTTGATTGCCCTCACCCACTGTGTAGTGGCATGCTTCATCATAGTGCCGCTGACACCCTAGTGTAGACCAACGCTCAGAGTCGAGCGCTTGTTTTTTATATAAAAAAGAAAAGAATCGTTTTGTATGAGGGATCGCAATTGCAGAAACAATATTCTTTAAGACTGTCTAAGTGGGTGCCTGTACATTTATTTATTGTTCCCCCCAACCCTTGACAGTGTTAAAAATTAAAAAGCGAGTATGTTGGAGGAGCTACATCTCCATTACCCCACCTGCCTGTACCGACATGTTTCAGCCACCTAGAAATGACCTACTGGGTCACTGGCCTTCCTCAGGATACTGCCCCCTTGTTACAATCCTAATCCTTCAGAGTTTATTTACTAGATAGCAAGGACAGGTATGTAGCTTTCCTTGCCTTTAAGTAGACACACTCGAGATGAGTTCCTGAGTCTCATTATAGCTTCTCCAAACTCGGGCCAGAGTGGGAACACCGCCCTACACTTACATCAAGGTGCAGCGTCTCCTGGCAGACTACTCTGCACCCTCCGATACCTAATCTGACACTTACTTACAGAGGACACAGGCACAGAGGAAAGAAGCTTCCCAGCGCACGAGGACCCTTTATCCAGCGTTCGAGGCTTCCTGTCAACCCCTCGCCGCACCCGCTCCGCGGGTGCCGCTTCGCTGCTGGGTTACAGCGCCAGCAGCCTTGGGAGGAGACGTGAGGAGTTTAGCGGCAAGGCGGTAAGGGGCGCGAGGCATCAGCAGGGCTGCGAGCGTGCAGGGACTTCACTTCCCAGAAGTCCCTGCGAGACCAAGGAAGAGCTTCCGGTCCGCTCTCCCTGCTGGCCCGTCCCCCGCCCATCAAAGTTCTTTTAAAAGCGTTCCTGCTCAGACTATCAGTGGGACACTTACTTACAGAGGACACAGGCACAGAGGAAAGAAGCTTCCCAGCGCACGAGGACACTTTATCCAGCGTTCGAGGCTTCTTGTCAACCCCTCGCCGCACCCACTCCGCGGGTGCCGCTTCGCTGCTGGGTTACAGCGCCAGCAGCCTTGGGAGGAGACGTGAGGAGTTTAGCGGCAAGGCGGTAAGGGGCGCGAGGCATCAGCAGGGCTGCGAGCGTGCAGGGACTTCACTTCCCAGAAGTCCCTGCGAGACCAAGGAAGAGCTTCCGGTCCGCTCTCCCTGCTGGCCCGTCCCCCGCCCATCAAAGTTCTTTTAAAAGCGTTCCTGCTCAGACTATCAGTGGGACACTTACTTACAGAGGACACAGGCACAGAGGAAAGAAGCTTCCCAGCGCACGAGGACACTTTATCCAGCGTTCGAGGCTTCCTGTCAACCCCTCGCCGCACCCGCTCCGCGGGTGCCGCTTCGCTGCTGGGTTACAGCGCCAGCAGCCTTGGGAGGAGACGTGAGGAGTTTAGCGGCAAGGCGGTAAGGGGCGCGAGGCATCAGCAGGGCTGCGAGCGTGCAGGGACTTCACTTCCCAGAAGTCCCTGCGAGACCAAGGAAGAGCTTCCGGTCCGCTCTCCCTGCTGGCCCGTCCCCCGCCCATCAAAGTTCTTTTAAAAGCGTTCCTGCTCAGACTATCAGTGGGACACTTACTTACAGAGGACACAGGCACAGAGGAAAGAAGCTTCCCAGCGCACAAGGACACTTTATCCAGCGTTCGAGGCTTCCTGTCAACCCCTCGCCGCACCCGCTCCGCGGGTGCCGCTTCGCTGCTGGGTTACAGCGCCAGCAGCCTTGGGAGGAGACGTGAGGAGTTTAGCGGCAAGGCGGTAAGGGGCGTGAGGCATCAGCAGGGCTGCGAGCGTGCAGGGACTTCACTTCCCAGAAGTCCCTGCGAGACCAAGGAAGAGCTTCCGGTCCGCTCTCCCTGCTGGCCCGTCCTCCGCCCATCAAAGTTCTTTTAAAAGCGTTCCTGCTCAGACTATCAGTGGGACACTTACTTACAGAGGACACAGGCACAGAGGAAAGAAGCTTCCCAGCGCACGAGGACACTTTATCCAGCGTTCGAGGCTTCCTGTCAACCCCTCGCCGCACCCGCTCCGCGGGTGCCGCTTCGCTGCTGGGTTACAGCGCCAGCAGCCTTGGGAGGAGACGTGAGGAGTTTAGCGGCAAGGCGGTAAGGGGCGCGAGGCATCAGCAGGGCTGCGAGCGTGCAGGGACTTCACTTCCCAGAAGTCCCTGCGAGACCAAGGAAGAGCTTCCGGTCCGCTCTCCCTGCTGGCCCGTCCCCCGCCCATCAAAGTTCTTTTAAAAGCGTTCCTGCTCAGACTATCAGTGGGACACTTACTTACAGAGGACACAGGCACAGAGGAAAGAAGCTTCCCAGCGCACGAGGACACTTTATCCAGCGTTCGAGGCTTCCTGTCAACCCCTCGCCGCACCCGCTCCGCGGGTGCCGCTTCGCTGCTGGGTTACAGCGCCAGCAGCCTTGGGAGGAGACGTGAGGAGTTTAGCGGCAAGGCGGTAAGGGGCGCGAGGCATCAGCAGGGCTGCGAGCGTGCAGGGACTTCACTTCCCAGAAGTCCCTGCGAGACCAAGGAAGAGCTTCCGGTCCGCTCTCCCTGCTGGCCCGTCCCCCGCCCATCAAAGTTCTTTTAAAAGCGTTCCTGCTCAGACTATCAGTGGGACACTTACTTACAGAGGACACAGGTGTAGGAGAGTAGGGTCTGCAATCCTATGATCACCCAGATTTTTTGCTTTTGTTTCACTGGTTTACGACTTTCTCTGGCTGTGGGCCTGCTAATCAGACCCACAGCCCGGCTGTTCTCTTTCTAAATTACGATATGTACCCTAGATGCATTTACCAATTGGTACTGGGCCACCTTATCAGACCCCGTAACGCAGGGCATAGGTGTACCCAGGGCCGCCAGGGGCTGCAGCATGTATTATGCCACCACTGGCCGGCCTCTTAAATCTGACACAACTGGCTGCACGACAGCTGGGGCGAAGACGTGTAATCACCCTTCGCTTTAGGTATAGTAGCCCTATATCTAACCATACAATGGACACCCGAGTCCCTATCAGTCACTCCTATGGCAGGCCTTATCAATCCTGAAGGCAGAGTGCGTGGGCTCGTGTGAGCTAGGTTCAGGCCCGAGCCGAGCCCGGCTGCAGCTTGCGGAATCAAGACCCAATAGCTGTTCCATGATAACGCGTACCATATCGGTAACTCCGGTATCGCGTTATCAAAACATGTCGAGTAAGGTGTCATACGAATCGGGGTGCTGCCCTCTCACCAATTCTGGCGATGAGGTTAGTATCCCACCCTTCTAGAGGGACACGACATGTACGTAACTGTGAACCCCGGTTAAAGTTAACTGAAGCCTCAGCTCCACAAAATGGATGCTGCCACCACAGACACAAGTCTGATCTCCTGCTGCTGGGAGTCCTTCCAGCGAGGAGCACTTGGACAAAGGGTTTCCTGTCGAGGGCGCTGTTCGCACCGTCCCAGACAGGGTTTGTGTATTCTGGGTAGGTAGGGCTTTGGCGAGAAGGTGACTGCGGAGTGGCACCCCGGTGCTCACTACGCATCTGCCGGTTAGAACCAGTTCCAGGGGCGACAGCCCTGGCCTGGGGAAAGCCCGGCAGGGGAGAGGGGCGTAACTACCCCCCTTCCTGGTCCCACCCTTAGGGCAGGACCTAGTCATGTACCCACCCCTTTCTTTAGGATAAAGACCGGAGCGGGGACCCTTCCAAATTAGATCATCTTTGAATCAAGAATACTTTCTACGAAAGGACTTCAAGACTCTTCTCAAGATTTCTCCCTTGTGGCTAAGGAGTAGTCACCCTGCATCAGCGGGCACCAACTAAGAACTCTGCGGTTTGCTGTAAGTCTTTCCTCAAGGAATCCGACGGCCCAGCTCGACGAGAACCGGCTTCCCTGGCAACTCTGACCTCTACCCACGTCATCAGCTCAGCTGTGATCTGTGGGTGCGACGAGACCTCGAGGGACCGACCATCATCAGAACCTGCACGCTCTTAACCAGCACGACCATCGAGGTAACTCTCTAGTGAGTGCTCTGGGGTCCGAGAAGCCCCAATCCTGAGCCGCTCTAGCACCGAAGTGCAGTCTCCCAGCATCTCCACGATCTGCGTGGGGCCCTTCTGCTCGCTGCTCAGCACGTTGTCTGGTCACTCGCCGCTGGCTTGTGCCCTTCTTTGACGACATCCGAGAATCCTCACTGCTGGTCTGGTTGCTCCAGACTGGCCCTTGCTTCCATCTTTGCGAGAAGCACCCCGGACCCTCCTGGTCCACTCAAGACGCCATCTTAGGCCCACTCCGTGGCCCTGAGATCTGCCAAGGCTTGTTGCCCCATCCTGGGCCCAGCGACGCCGACAGCATCATCCTTCGTGGGACAGCTCGCACCTCCACCGTGGTCGCCGACAACGCCTCCTGGTCCGTGAGACTGCAGAGCCTAGCGTCGCCCACTCACCTAGTCGAGGTGACGGCCAACCGGTGCCTTCCTGGTACCCTCTGACTACTGGCTAGTAGTACGAACTTGGTCCCCTCTGCTTTCAGGTTTCATCCATCTCCGATCCAGGTTTGGATCTCTACGAACTATTCAGCACTGGTCGCCGGCCAGCAACTCCTTTCTTCCGGCTCCTGGCTCGTCAGCGAAGACCCCGACGCCTGTAAGACTTGTGCAGCCGCAGCCCTCGTGGCTAGGTAACTCGGCATTTCGGTGCCTGCATAGCCTCCTTACTCTAGGGTCCCGAGTCCCTCGCTTCCGACTTGCCTTATCGGGTCCGCCCGAGACCTTAACCTTTCCGTGTCCTCGGACACTTGTTTTAATTGTGCACTTGAAGTATTTGCTAAAGAGATTTGGTTTGTGCTTAGTACCCTGTCCTCATAAAGAGTGCAGGGCTGTTGTGATTCTTAATAAATATCCTGTTTATTTTCATAACACTTGTGTGGTGTCCTTTCACTGGGTGTTCAAGGGGTACATGTGTGGTAAACAGCTGGCTTAACACGCCCTCTCGAGTCTTTAGCCTTAGACTGCTCGTATCCACGCTACTAGGATAGCTGGTCTATAGGTTGACTTACAACCAAACACCATAAGGGTCGTTGGAACGATACATAGCGGTCGCTAGAATAGCGAACGTTGCATATCGGGCCAACTTCTCACATTGGTGAGCAGCGGTTGGGATTTGAGCTTGCTGTTGTTTTACCACACGTATCCTAAGAATATCTTGTTGAAAGATCGCACAAGTACTGTTAGTACATATAACTAAAAAGCTTAGAATACTCTGAGTTCTACTGAACCAGCTGTTGTAGCTCCTCAAGGCTTAGCACACCTTGGCTACAACTCTTAGCAAGGGAACAGTAGGTAAACACATAGTGTAGGTAGGTGCATCACTTACACCACACTAGAAACAGTATGTCGGACAAAGGGGGAAACTCTGGGTCTCCCCTTGTGTCAGTTGACCCTCCACAGGTCATCCCTTCAGGATATACTGTGCTGAGCTTCAAGGAGTTAAGATGACTGTGTCACTCCAGGAAGATTCAGCAGGGGTCTAACCCCACAACGTCCTTTCTGATTGGTCTCTTGGAGACTTATGATGCCAGGAAAGCTGAGAAACTGCGCAGCTCTTCTAATCCAGAAGGAGACATGCCTCTCCTCGAGGGAACCCGAGACGATCCTGACCTCATTCACCTCGCAACCGAGAACGAGGATGTGGAGGAGGATGAGGATGAGGATCTCTCTGGGGATGAGGCAGATAAGGGACAGGTAGAAGTCGTCAGACTTAGCAGGTCCAACTTAAGCAAACATGATAGCGGTACTGGGGGACCCCTGGGGCCACTATCAGGTCAGCTTAACATTGGGAACGGACGAGCCAGGTCTCTGTCAAGAGGCTCTGGCAGATCCCTTCAAACCAATGGCTCTCACAACTCGTCTCAGAGAGGGATGACGTCCCCCCAGAGGAGAGTGTACGAAGCTAAGGAAAGGGCAGCTAATCTAAGGATTGAAAGGGAAGAACTTGCCCTGGCCAAGGAGAGGCTTGCCTTTGCAAGAGAGCAACAGTTAAGTGGGGTAGTCCCCACTGGTGGCAGCAATGTACCTAGTAATAGGGAAAAGAGTTTCGATACGAAACACCTTGGTAAGATAGTGCCCCCCTTTAAACAAGGGGACGACATCCACAAATGGATTACTGCTTTGGAGAGGGCCTGCACTGTGCAGGGCGTTCCCCAGAGTCAGTGGGCAGCTATCTTGTGGCTCTCCTTTGAAGGAAAAGGAAGAGACAAGCTCCTCACCACAAGGGTAGAGGATGCTAACAATTACCAAATCTTGAAAAATACGCTCGTTGAAGGGTTCGGCCTAACCACTGAACAGTACAGGGTGCTGTTCAGGGATACCCAGAAAACGCAGTCTCAAGATTGGTCTGATTTTGTCGATTGTGCCACTAAGGCTTTTGAGGGCTGGTTGCTGGGCAGTAAGGTTACTGATTACGAAGGATTGTATAATTTGATGATGAGAGAACAAATTTTAAACAATTGTCAGAACCAGTTGTTGCATCAGCATCTTGTCGACTCGGATCTGACCTCTCCCCAAGAATTGGGAAAGAAGGCAGACAGATGGGTTCGTCCAAGAGTTAAACAGAACCAGGGCCAGAATCAAGGTGGTCAGAAGAAAGCAGACCAGAAGGGTAAAGATTCTAAGGGGGAACAAAATGACCAGAAGTCTTCGACAGGTCCCCAACAACCCAAAGAGGGTGGGGGTCAGGCTCCCCAAAAGAAGAAAGAAGGCCAATCCAAAAGATGGTGCCAGTACTGTAAAAGTAAATCTCACTGGTTTAGTGAGTGCACCAAGAAAGGAGGAGGGCAGACTCCTGCCACTGCAGCCCCTAAGGCACCTGTGCCCCCTAGTACAGTCAGCAGTGGTAGTGCGCCTCCCAAGGGTTTAGTAGGGTTAACCCTGGGTTCTGAGGGGCGTGACAACTTAGTTGGCACACTCACTCAGGCTGTCCTTGTCAGTACAGGGGACGTGGACGTGTCCCCTGACGTAAGCCCCAATTCTTTGGGCAAATACAGACAGACGCCTTTCATAAATGGAAAGATGGCTCAGGCCTATAGGGACACTTGTGCCAGCGTCACCATGGTGACGCCTAACTTTGTGGACCCTGGACAGATCATGCCAGGTACAGAATTCCTGGTGACCAATGCAAGCAATGTCACTACCAATCACAGTATGGCAATTGTAGCTTTCTCCTGGGGAGGGGTAACTGGCCAAAAGAAGGTTGTAGTTAGTCCAGACCTCCCAGTGGATTGTTTGTTGGGCAATGATTTGGAGTCGTCACAATGGTCAGAAGTGGAGCACCGGACTCACATGGAAATGTTAGGTTTGCCAGCACATGTGTTCGCTGTGACTAGGTCACAGGTCAGGAAATGCCCCACTGAACAGGTGATGGATCCTGGAACCACGGACCAGACACCTCCCAAGAAAAAGAGCAGTAGGGTTAAGGCGGCGCCTTCCCCCTTGCCCCAGGTCGAGGATCAAGTCTCAGAGGAGGCTGACCTACAGGAATTGAGGGAAACTGAGCCGCGGGAGTTCGAACTTGATCAAGTTGAATTCTTGGGCTCAGGGGGACCCTCAAGGGAGGACCTGGGGAAGGACCAGTTAGACTGCCCTACTCTTGAACCCCTCAGACAGCAGGCTGCTGCTGAGGCTGCTGGGAACGCCACAGGTACCCACAAGGTATACTGGGAAGATGGACTCCTGTACACTGAGTCAAGAGACCCCAAGCCTGGCATGACCAGGAGGCTGGTTGTACCCTTGTCTCAGCGTGGTTTCCTACTTACCTTGGCCCACGAGATTCCCTTAGCAGGTCACTTGGGCCAGACGAAAACGTGGGACAGGCTTGTCTCACACTTTCACTGGCCACACATGAACGAAGATACCAAGGAGTTTTGCCGCTCCTGTGTCACTTGCCAAGCCAGTGGTAAGTCAGGTGGCACGACAAAGGCCCCCCTTATACCATTGCCTGTGGTGGGGGTACCCTTTGAACGGGTGGGGATCGACATCGTCGGTCCCATGGAACCACCTACAGCATCAGGGCACAAGTTTATACTGGTGGTAGTGGATCATGCCACCAGGTATCCTGAAGCTATTCCCCTTAGGACCACTACAGCACCTGTTGTGGCAAGAGCCCTAGTTGGAGTGTTCTCCAGAGTGGGCTTCCCTAAGGAGGTCGTCTCCGACAGAGGTGCAAACTTTATGTCGAGCTACTTAACTGCTATGTGGAAGGAATGTGGTGTTAACTACAAGTTCACTACACCCTATCACCCACAATGCAATGGGCTTGTTGAGAGATTCAACAGGACCCTAAAAGGGATGATTCATGGACTACCGGAAAAGCTTCGGCGTAGATGGGACGTCCTGATCCCCTGCCTCTTGTTCGCCTACAGAGAAGTCCCACAGAAGGGGGTTGGCTACAGCCCTTTTGAACTTTTGTACGGGCATCCTGTAAGGGGACCCCTGTGTTTGGTGAAGGAAGGATGGGAGAGACCTCTCAAAAAGCCTGCAACCAACATAGTGGACTATGTGCTTGGCCTCCGCTCGCGGATGGCTGAATACATGGAAAAGGCATCTGAAAACCTTAAGGCCAGCCAAGAACTCCAAAAAGCTTGGCATGACCAAAAGGCTGTCTTGACTGTTTACCAGCCCGGACAGAAGGTGTGGGTGTTGGAGCCAGTGGCCCCAGCAGCACTCAAGGACAAGTGGTCCGGGCCCTACACCATCCTGGAGAAAAAGGGAGAGGTCACCTACCTGGTCGACCTGGGAACTCCCCGGAGCCCCCACAGGGTGCTCCATGTCAACAGGCTAAAAGCATATGTCGACAGGAAGGACATGAGTTTGCTCATGGCCCTAGATGAGGGACAGGAGGAGGAGAGTGACCCTCTCCCCGACCTGCTCACTCAGAATCCTGACGATGGATCGGTAGATGGTGTTGTCTTTTGTGGCAGCCTCTCCGAACATCAACAGAGCGACTGTAAACAGGTTCTTCAGTCGTTCAGACATATGTTTTCTCTAACACCCAGCCAGACCGATTGGTGTACCCATGAGGTTGACACTGGTGACAGCTTGCCCGTGAAGAGTAAAATCTACCGGCAGCCTGATCACGTTAGAGACTGCATCAAGAGTGAAGTGCAGAAAATGTTGGAGCTGGGAGTCATTGAACCCTCGGATAGCCCTTGGGCTAGTCCCGTAGTTCTAGTGCCGAAACCTCACACCCAGGGTGGTAAGAGAGAGATGAGGTTTTGCGTAGACTACAGGGGTCTCAATGCAGTCACTAAGACTGACGCCCACCCAATACCAAGGGCAGACGAGCTTATCGATAGATTGGCTTCGGCCAACTACCTAAGTACGTTTGACCTGACAGCTGGGTATTGGCAAATCAGGTTAGCTGAGGACGCCAAACCTAAAACCGCATTTTCAACCCCTGGTGGGCATTATCAGTTCGTGGTGATGCCCTTCGGTCTGAAAAATGCACCTGCCACCTTCCAACGGTTGGTGAATCAAGTCCTTACTGGGCTGGATGACTTCTGCGCGGCGTATCTTGACGATATCGCTGTCTTTAGCTCCACCTGGGAGGATCACCTGGTCCACCTGCGGAAGACGTTAGAGGCACTGCAAGCAGCAGGTCTCACTATCAAGGCCACCAAGTGCCAGATAGGGCAGACACAGGTTGTATACCTGGGCCACCTTGTAGGTGGAGGCCAGGTTCAGCCACTGGAGAGCAAGATACAGTCAATCAGGGACTGGGCTCCTCCAACCACCCAGACTCAGGTTCGAGCTTTCTTGGGCCTGACTGGATACTACCGGAAGTTTGTCAGGAACTATGGTTCCATTGTGACACCATTAAACGAACTGACAAGCAAGAAAATGCCAAAAAAGGTTCAGTGGACAGCGAGCTGTCAAAAAGCATTCGATGACCTAAAGCAGGCCATGTGCACGGCGCCTATCCTCAAGAGTCCGGACTACTCCAAACCATTCATTGTCCAAACAGATGCTTCTGAGTTGGGTGTGGGAGCTGTTCTTTCTCAACTGAATTTTGATGGTCAAGACCAGCCCATTGCTTTTATAAGTAGAAGGCTGACCCCTAGAGAGAAGAATTGGTCAGCTATTGAGAGGGAGGCCTTTGCTGTGGTTTGGGCTCTGAAGAAGCTGAGGCCATACTTGTTTGGCACTCACTTCAAGATTCAGACCGACCATAAGCCCCTCTTGTGGCTAAATCAGATGAAGGGTGAAAACCCCAAACTGCTTAGGTGGTCCATTTCCCTACAGGGGATGGACTTTACAGTGGAACACAGACCTGGTACTGATCATGGCAATGCCGATGGGCTCTCCAGATATTTCCACTTAGAACAAGAAGACTCACCTGGTCAAGGTTAGCTTAGTGTTCCGACGTTTGGGGGGGGGTCATGTAGGAGAGTAGGGTCTGCAATCCTATGATCACCCAGATTTTTTGCTTTTGTTTCACTGGTTTACGACTTTCTCTGGCTGTGGGCCTGCTAATCAGACCCACAGCCCGGCTGTTCTCTTTCTAAATTACGATATGTACCCTAGGTACATTTACCAATTGGTACTGGGCCACCTTATCAGACCCCGTAACGCAGGGCATAGGTGTACCCAGGGCCGCCAGGGGCTGCAGCATGTATTATGCCACCACTGGCCGGCCTCTTAAATCTGACACAACTGGCTGCACGACAGCTGGGGCGAAGACGTGTAATCACCCTTCGCTTTAGGTATAGTAGCCCTATATCTAACCATACAATGGACACCCGAGTCCCTATCAGTCACTCCTATGGCAGGCCTTATCAATCCTGAAGGCAGAGTGCGTGGGCTCGTGTGAGCTAGGTTCAGGCCCGAGCCGAGCCCGGCTGCAGCTTGCGGAATCAAGACCCAATAGCTGTTCCATGATAACGCGTACCATATCGGTAACTCCGGTATCGCGTTATCAAAACATGTCGAGTAAGGTGTCATACGAATCGGGGTGCTGCCCTCTCACCAATTCTGGCGATGAGGTTAGTATCCCACCCTTCTAGAGGGACACGACATGTACGTAACTGTGAACCCCGGTTAAAGTTAACTGAAGCCTCAGCTCCACAAAATGGATGCTGCCACCACAGACACAAGTCTGATCTCCTGCTGCTGGGAGTCCTTCCAGCGAGGAGCACTTGGACAAAGGGTTTCCTGTCGAGGGCGCTGTTCGCACTGTCCCAGACAGGGTTTGTGTATTCTGGGTAGGTAGGGCTTTGGCGAGAAGGTGACTGCGGAGTGGCACCCCGGTGCTCACTACGCATCTGCCGGTTAGAACCAGTTCCAGGGGCGACAGCCCTGGCCTGGGGAAAGCCCGGCAGGGGAGAGGGGTGTAACTACCCCCCTTCCTGGTCCCACCCTTAGGGCAGGACCTAGTCATGTACCCACCCCTTTCTTTAGGATAAAGACCGGAGCGGGGACCCTTCCAAATTAGATCATCTTTGAATCAAGAATACTTTCTACGAAAGGACTTCAAGACTCTTCTCAAGATTTCTCCCTTGTGGCTAAGGAGTAGTCACCCTGCATCAGCGGGCACCAACTAAGAACTCTGCGGTTTGCTGTAAGTCTTTCCTCAAGGAATCCGACGGCCCAGCTCGACGAGAACCGGCTTCCCTGGCAACTCTGACCTCTACCCACGTCATCAGCTCAGCTGTGATCTGTGGGTGCGACGAGACCTCGAGGGACCGACCATCATCAGAACCTGCACGCTCTTAACCAGCACGACCATCGAGGTAACTCTCTGGTGAGTGCTCTGGGGTCCGAGAAGCCCCAATCCTGAGCCGCTCTAGCACCGAAGTGCAGTCTCCCAGCATCTCCACGATCTGCGTGGGGCCCTTCTGCTCGCTGCTCAGCACGTTGTCTGGTCACTCGCCGCTGGCTTGTGCCCTTCTTTGACGACATCCGAGAATCCTCACTGCTGGTCTGGTTGCTCCAGACTGGCCCTTGCTTCCATCTTTGCGAGAAGCACCCCGGACCCTCCTGGTCCACTCAAGACGCCATCTTAGGCCCACTCCGTGGCCCTGAGATCTGCCAAGGCTTGTTGCCCCATCCTGGGCCCAGCGACGCCGACAGCATCATCCTTCGTGGGACAGCTCGCACCTCCACCGTGGTCGCCGACAACGCCTCCTGGTCCGTGAGACTGCAGAGCCTAGCGTCGCCCACTCACCTAGTCGAGGTGACGGCCAACCGGTGCCTTCCTGGTACCCTCTGACTACTGGCTAGTAGTACGAACTTGGTCCCCTCTGCTTTCAGGTTTCATCAATCTCCGATCCAGGCTTGGATCTCTACGAACTATTCAGCACTGGTCGCCGGCCAGCAACTCCTTTCTTCCGGCTCCTGGCTCGTCAGCGAAGACCCCGACGCCTGTAAGACTTGTGCAGCCGCAGCCCTCGTGGCTAGGTAACTCGGCATTTCGGTGCCTGCATAGCCTCCTTACTCTAGGGTCCCGAGTCCCTCGCTTCCGACTTGCCTTATCGGGTCCGCCCGAGACCTTAACCTTTCCGTGTCCTCGGACACTTGTTTTAATTGTGCACTTGAAGTATTTGCTAAAGAGATTTGGTTTGTGCTTAGTACCCTGTCCTCATAAAGAGTGCAGGGCTGTTGTGATTCTTAATAAATATCCTGTTTATTTTCATAACACTTGTGTGGTGTCCTTTCACTGGGTGTTCAAGGGGTACATGTGTGGTAAACAGCTGGCTTAACACGCCCTCTCGAGTCTTTAGCCTTAGACTGCTCGTATCCACGCTACTAGGATAGCTGGTCTATAGGTTGACTTACAACCAAACACCATAAGGGTCGTTGGAACGATACATAGCGGTCGCTAGAATAGCGAACGTTGCATATCGGGCCAACTTCTCACAACAGGCACAGAGGAAAGAAGCTTCCCAGCGCACGAGGACACTTTATCCAGCGTTCGAGGCTTCCTGTCAACCCCTCGCCGCACCCGCTCCGCGGGTGCCGCTTCGCTGCTGGGATACAGCGCCAGCAGCCTTGGGAGGAGACGTGAGGAGTTTAGCGGCAAGGCGGTAAGGGGCGCGAGGCATCAGCAGGGCTGCGAGCGTGCAGGGACTTCACTTCCCAGAAGTCCCTGCGAGACCAAGGAAGAGCTTCCGGTCCGCTCTCCCTGCTGGCCCGTCCCCCGCCCATCAAAGTTCTTTTAAAAGCGTTCCTGCTCAGACTATCAGTGGGACACTTACTTACAGAGGACACAGGCACAGAGGAAAGAAGCTTCCCAGCGCACGAGGACACTTTATCCAGCGTTCGAGGCTTCCTGTCAACCCCTCGCCGCACCCGCTCCGCGGGTGCCGCTTCGCTGCTGGGTTACAGCGCCAGCAGCCTTGGGAGGAGACGTGAGGAGTTTAGCGGCAAGGCGGTAAGGGGCGCGAGGCATCAGCAGGGCTGCGAGCGTGCAGGGACTTCACTTCCCAGAAGTCCCTGCGAGACCAAGGAAGAGCTTCCGGTCCGCTCTCCCTGCTGGCCCGTCCCCCGCCCATCAAAGTTCTTTTAAAAGCGTTCCTGCTCAGACTATCAGTGGGACACTTACTTACAGAGGACACAGGCACAGAGGAAAGAAGCTTCCCAGCGCACGAGGACACTTTATCCAGCGTTCGAGGCTTCCTGTCAACCCCTCGCCGCACCCGCTCCGCGGGTGCCGCTTCGCTGCTGGGTTACAGCGCCAGCAGCCTTGGGAGGAGACGTGAGGAGTTTAGCGGCAAGGCGGTAAGGGGCGCGAGGCATCAGCAGGGCTGCGAGCGTGCAGGGACTTCACTTCCCAGAAGTCCCTGCGAGACCAAGGAAGAGCTTCCGGTCCGCTCTCCCTGCTGGCCCGTCCCCCGCCCTTTCAGCTCCTCCTATAAAAAGCCAACTAACTCCCGCAGCGCGGGACGCAGCCCGGGCTAAGACTGGGCAAAGACAGGGCCGTTTAAGGCCGTTAGAGACCGTTTAAGACCGGACCGGGCCACTTCTCTTGGTCTTAATTTTTGAGTTCCATTAGTTAGCTTTCCTGCACTATTTATATATCTATTGTAATAACCCTTCCACACAATGTCCTCACGCGAAACCAGGAGCAAGGCTACCAAGACCTCCAAAAAAGCCACAGGCACCTTAGATGATTTTATCACCAGGACCAGCCTCTCTATTGATAACGAAATAACTAAACTTCAGCACAAAGTATCAATTGAACTTGAGTGTGCAAGGAGGCTCTCAACTGAACTTGCACTCAGAAAAAAATCTTCTTTAGGCAGCATTGCAACTTCCAAAACTCCTGAACGCATTTCTGGCCCAAAACCAATCATAACTTTGGCCGAGGTTTATTCGACAGTAGAGGAAACAATTCCTCCTAATAACCATGAACCTCCTGGGCCTTCCGTTAGGGCCGAGTCCGAAAGCCCATTACAGCTGATTCTTTTAAAGGAGAGTGTTGAGGACATTCCAAATGGGGCATCCTGTCAGTCACTAGTAGAGACGGAGTCTATCAAAAGCCAATCACCTACCTGCCGGCTACCAGTTGAGACAGAGTCTAACAAAAGCAAGTCACCCGCCAAGGCACCATCAAAGCATAAAAGAAAGCGCAAACACCTAACCGCTTTCGCTAGGAAAAAAGCAAAAGTAGCACTTAGCCACAATATTAGGGGGGGAATATCAAATATGCCTACTGTAACAACTGAGAACACTGTACACGATGTAGCGCCAGTAACTGAAGAAAATACTAATGCCAGCATAGATGAACAAATCTCTATTACTATGTCTGATCATTTAGTTAGTGAGGGGCAAAGAGTCTCTTCTGACATGGCTGAACAAGATGGTGGAAGGGAAGAATATTTAACATTAGTGTGGGAGACGCTTAAGAGACTACTTAAACCACTAGAAATTAGGCTAACTGGCATTGAGAACCAGCTTCTTGAAGTTGAGAAAAGTGTCATCACCCTGTCAAGTTTAAGCCTTAACTGTACTGAAGTGCCTAGAGCCACTCAGCAAGTTCCAGTCCCCGCCCCGGTCTTAGCAACAAATACAAATACTAATCCATTGAATGTGCAGCAAAAAAAGGAGGGGATAGTAAGTAATACAAATGCTAATCAATCAACTAGCACTAAAAACAAATCGAATCCAACTCCCTCAACTTCTGCAGCTGTAAATACTACTAGTAAATCCTCACAGAAAAATCAGGTACATAGTAACACTTCCCAATTGCCAATTCCTCCCTCTACCCACTCTTCTAATCAGAGTGTATTAGCCCCAAATAAACCCCAATTCAATCCGCCTGTATACCCTTATATTACTTCTGCAAGCAATCAATCCTTGCCTGATAAATCTTTTTTAAATACCACCCATAAGCCAAACCATCAGTCTAGCCACACGTATAGCAATTTTAGAGGAGGGTATATAGATCTGCCACCAGACGCTAGTCCATTTGTAGCTGTTCTCACAGGGGTGCCAGAATTGGACAGCCAATATGAAGAAAACTTCCAATCGTTAAAAAACAAAGTGATTTTTTGGCTAAATAAATATAAACCCATTCCTAACCAGATGAAAAGTAAGATCCTTATGGTTAGGAGGGTACCATGGGTAGGGCCAACGGCCAAATCAATCACGGGTGACTATATTGTCATATCCTTTGAAGAACCCCAAAGTGCTGAACAAATCTGCAATTGGAAATCGTACGGTGCGAATCCCCCCATCGAAGCCAGACCCCTATCATTCTTTTACCCTCCACCTAGACCCATTCATCATGGCCCCAAGTGGAACCCTGTCAACCATTATTATGGCAGTGCTCCTAACTTGGCTAGACATGGTGATTATAATATGTGGTCTGGCATTCCCACCTTCAATAGATTCAGTTGCCTAGATGCTGTCGATTGACTTGGCACTATGCCTGACTGTATCTCTGAGTTATATGACACCTTCTGTAGAATGGGCAAAGGTAATTCCCATTTTAAAAATGTCCTACAATTGCAAGATGATGATCAGATCACTAAGGATATGTTGCATAGGACCATCTCAAATCCCCTGAAAATGGAATTATCTTATAAAGCTGGAAATGTATGCTATAGTACAGCTGAGGGTGGTCTGGATGGGGGATTAATTACTGCAGATAGAGAAAAAGCCAGGGATGCAGAGAAAGATATATCAAATCTGCAGGTAGACAGCCTACCCAAACAGTGTGTAGCCAATCCTTCCCCTGACACTAAGAGCATTGCACCTCGCTTACTCATTCTATCATGGAACATCGCAGGTGTTTGCAAGAACCTAAAAGACCCTGACTGGGCAAACTATATTGACACCTGTGACATTTGTCTCCTACAAGAAACTTGGGCTATAGAAGTTCCACACCGGGTAGGATATAAAACTTATGGTATCAAGGCAGTCCAGTCTGATAGAGGAAGACCATCAGGGGGCCTAATAATTTGGCTAAAAATTACCCTGGTCATGCAGGTTGAATTTGTTGATACAGGTTCTCCGGATATTCTGGCCCTAAGGGTCACTCCACCCTGTGGAAACGAATGTTACATCGTCAATGTTTACAACAGACCGATCAGCCACTCCAAGGTGTCACCAACACTCGAAGCCCTGGATCTCCTCTTGAAAAACGTAGTTGGAGATACCCCGGTCATCTTGGGAGGAGACTTAAATTGTAATTTCGAACCTGTCTCGGGCATCTCTGATGTGTTTGAAGACGAGGACCAAGCGTATAACATTCCCCAGCTTGAAACCACCAAATCTGTTAAATATTCTACATTGGCCAGCCAACTATTAAGACTCACCGCAGATCACGGCCTCAGAGCAGGCAATGGCCGTCTCCCATCGGACTTGCAAAAACAACCAACCTTCTCTAAAGCTAAAAGTAATCTAGACTTTGTACTCGTTTCTCTTAGCATCTGGCACTTTTTGATTGATCTGAAAGTAGTAGGCAGGGGGGAAAGTGATCACTATCCTTTGGAACTTTACATCAACATGAACATGGTTAGTGACACCATCACAACATCAACTGAATCTACCCATGTCAGCATATGTGAGGACGTCCATATAAACAACAACAGACGCGCAGTAAGATGGCCACGTGTTCTGGCGGATGGTAAGGCCATAGCGTTGGTGTATTCTCTCTTTGAGCAAATGTTTGCACATATAGCTGACCATGCCTTCTTACCTGAACACTTTGATCATTTTGTCGATCTACACAAAGTCTTCTTTTCAGAACTAAAAACGTATCTATCAAAAATGCCGAGAAAGAAGCAACAAAACACAAGAGTGGCCAATCACGGAAAGTTATGGTATGACCACTCGTGTAGGATTGCTAAAAGAACCTTATTGCTTGCCATTAAAAATAAGGCAAAAGAAGAAGTTAAGCTTGCAAGGGTGGAATACAAACGTATATTAAAAACATCCCAAAAACTTTGGGAGGAATCAATTTGGGCTGAAATGCTAGCTGCTACAAAAATTAATGACAATGTTGGCTTCTGGAGGCTAGTGGCTAATGGGGGGCATGCTGGGAGAGCCGTGAAAGATGTATTCCTGGATGAGATGACCTGGGTAACTCACTTTACAAATCTCTACAAACAATATGATGGTGACAGCCAAGGGAGCTTATGGTCCTCCCCCCCTATTGAACCCCTCAACTTTACATTGGAAGAGACAGTAAGGGCGATCAACGAACTTAAAAACACCAAAGCCCCTGGTCCGGATAAAATACCGGGGGATCTTTACAAACACGAAGTTGACGTCTGGGCCCCCTATGTGAACCGTCTGTTCAATGTCTTATCCTCAAACTGCAACTTTCCAGACAGTTGGCGGGCAGCGGAGGTTGTGTTAATATTTAAAAAGGGGGATAGACTGATACCCTCTAATTACAGACCAATTAGTCTGATGGACACGCTCCAAAAATTATATGCTAAACACTTGCTATTCAGGATCAACGACTGGCTGGAAGATTCGAACATAATTTCCAAATTCCAAGCTGGTTTCAGGAGTAAGACCAGCACTATAGACCAAATTTTTCGATTTTGTTGTTTGATTTGGAAGTATGTGCAACTCAAAAAAGGTCATCTGTATGTAGCCTTCGTTGACCTGAGGGCTGCATTCGATCTTGTCCCACGCAGTCTACTTTGGAAAACTTTGAGAGAAATAGGTTTACCGGGATGCCTCCTAGCCCAAATAGTCGAGCTGCATGCTGACAATTTCGCAAACATCAGGTGGGGCCCTAATGGCGAGTTGACACGCAATATTCCCATCGAACGCGGGGTTCGCCAGGGATGTGTCCTGGCCCCTACCTTGTTCTCTCTGTTTATTAATGATGTCCCTGAATATTTGAATACTTGTGTTAATGATTCCCCGCAGCTCAATGGTGTAAGGGTGCCCGCGTTGCTCTTCGCAGACGATACAATACTTATATCTCAAACAAAAAAGGGCCTCCAGGCACTCCTTAATTCCTTCAGCTGCTATTGCCAGACAAAGGGCTTGGAAATTAATGCTAATAAAACAAAATGCATGTCATTAAATCCCAGTATGCCAGATAGAGGGCTTCTGACCTTGAATAGTCAAAAACTAGGTACTGTGGATAACTTTTCCTATTTGGGTGTTGTACTCGATTCCAAGCAAAGTTGGAAACCTCAAATCGAGAAAAGTAAGATAACATATGCCCAAAACGTCAAACCAATTTTATGCAAAATGAATACTAGCACAAGCAAAAGTGTAACCCCGGTTTTAGAACTTTTTAAATTTAAAATACAGTCTGCTGTGCTATATGGAGCAGAGATATGGGGCCCGTGGGCAAAGAATAGTTTTCAAATTCTGGACAATAAATTCATGCGTGCATCTGTAAGGGTTCCTAATAGTACACCCCTTTTATCTCTCCAACTTGACCTGAACTTCAGGAGAACAGACCATCTAGTTATCCTAAGGCCATTATTATTCTGGGTTAGGCTTTGGACTACTCCAGAGCTGATAGAATATAGAAATGGCCTGCAAGAACTGATGACTCTTGATTCTTTTAACTCCATCCATTGGCTAGTGCATATTAAAAAATGGTTCACACTCTTGGGCTTATATTCAATGTGGGAGACTCCAGACAAAATGCCCACATTTTCCAAACTAGTAGTTAAGCGAGCCTTCTGGACCCACATGAGTGGAAAATTAGTGGATGGTAGTAGTGTTGGTTCCGCAGTCAAGGCCTTCTTATCATTTAAGGATGAATTCCGTTTTGAAACATTCTTGGACGAGATTGAGCCACCCAGTGCAAAAACCCTTTACTTAAAGTTCAGATACGGGATACTTATGCTGAATTACAATACCGAAAGATGGGCACAAAAAAGACTGGGAGAATCGAATGTTAAAACTGGGTGTTGCCCTATGTGTTCCAATGTCTGTCCTGAGAATGAGGTTCACATGTTTTTTTGTTTGTAGCGCATACATGAATGCTAGAAAGAAATGGCTAAAACCAATGTGTAACCTCTTGGGAACCAGGTCCTGCTCAATAGCCTTTAGGATCATGAAAAGTAATTCGACCCAGTACATTGTATTTAGCATAAGTAAATTTCTATATTCTGCTTACATAACCCGTAAAAAACAAGGACATGTACTTTGAGTTGGAAAGGTGTATATGTTTACACAACCCTTACATTTTTAATATTTTTATATATTTTTAAATTTGAAATGAAATATATTGCGTGTTTGTTTTTAAAAAATGAATTGTAAAAGCTATTCTTTTTCCATGTACCATTTTCTTAATTACTGCCATGCTTACTGCTTAATTTTCTATGTATGTATGTGACTTTTATGGCCAAATTGGCCGAAATAAAGTAATAATAATAATCTCACCTTAGATTAGGCTGTAGAGTTAGCAGTAATAGAGTACACAGCAGCCTTCATGTCTCAAATGTGCCTTGTGGGTAAATTAACTAAAGATGTCATGGCTGATGACTGTGCTTGTGATAAAAGGAACGAGAAAAAAAAGAAAAGCAAAATGTTACTATGCTGTAGATGTGGTAATGCCAATCATTTAGGGAATTCATCGTCATGTCCTGCTCGCGATAAAGTATGTTTGGGATGTAAAAAGAAAGGGCATTGTGTAAAAAGTGTGCACATCGAGGATGAAAAATGTCAAACCCAAGGTGGTGAGTAGTGTGGATGAACATGGAGGGAGCACAGATAGTGTGAATCAATCAATGAAAGTGTTGTTATGTATTGATGTCACTCAAGGTCAACCCCCAATTGTTAGCATGATTAAAAGACCTTGCTGTCAGATCTTGGTCAATAACGTAGGTGTTAACATGATGGCAGATTATGGGACTCCATTTACGCTAATAGGTATAGATGATTGGAAAAACATTGGTAATGTGCAACCTGTAAAATCATCCATTAGACCCTTGGTGTATGATGGTAAACCTATTGAAGCAAGGGGGGGTGGCTTGGAAAGACATCATTGCGGACACCATCTGAACGAGCTCTATCTCACCAAGTCCAAAATCCGACAACATCCGCAATAAATCTCCCACAGATATTTATCCCAGTGAGGGGACATCCAGGCGACGATCTAGTGCCAGTGTGGTGTTGCCAAGGTAAGCGAGAGCCGGGCCCCAGGGGGAGCTGCCCCAGCCCGCCTTTGTGACCCCTTTTGCTCCACTGCCTGCCCCACCTGCGCAGGAGCCGTGACTTTAGAGAGCCCTGGGGGACTCTCACAGACAATCAACCCGGAACCCCAGGGTGTGGAGAAGCGGATGGAGAAGTGGTGTGGTACAGCCGGACCTTGCTGATTCGCCCCACCGAGGCCTGGGCGTTGACAGGGAGAATGCAGGCCGACCGACACATCCCCGCAGGAGACACTCATAAGAGATCCCTGATGGGGTCCAGCTCGTCACTTCCTGCCGGGTGGAGGTGGGGGAGAAGTAT
The DNA here is from genome assembly GCF_964263255.1 of Lissotriton vulgaris. Taxonomy (NCBI): domain Eukaryota; kingdom Metazoa; phylum Chordata; class Amphibia; order Caudata; family Salamandridae; genus Lissotriton; species Lissotriton vulgaris. The sequence goes on from NC_141686.1 coordinate 343,758,667, forward strand.
ATATCCCTCCCCCGCCCACCTGGCGGCCTCTTTGTCCCCTCACCCTGTCGCCGTTTGGGTGCCCTCTGGTCGCTCCGTCCAGAGGCCTGGTCTGGCGTCGGTGCGCTGTTTTCTGGCGGTTGGGTGAGTCGTCCCCTCTTGGGGACTGGTTTTAGTTTTCATTGTTCCGCTTAGTCTTGGCTCCTCGGAGAGGTAGGTGTACGGAGGGATGTGGCACGCCTCTTGCGGTTTTGTCAGCAGAGAGCAGGCATTTTGGGTTGCGTGCACTTCGCTGCAGCCCCCTCTTTTAGGTCCCCACGCCAGTGGTCCCGATATCGAGCGGAGGCATGTGGGACATCGGGGTTCTTCAACTAATTTTGTTCCGGATAGCCCGGGGAGGGGGCAATAGCGGGACTGAGGTTTGTGGAGTGGATTATTCCTGACTCTTTGTGTTCTCGCAGCTTTTATTGCGTGGTGGTGCTGGGCAGAATACTTTTCAGCGAACAGAGCACTGTAGGAAGGGGGCGATGTTATAAATGTTATCAAGTATAGAATTAGGGAGTGCTAACACTTCATTGAAGTGGCTACAGCGACAGAACTAAGGGAACACGAAGTGGGTGTTCGACTTGTTACTGTTTGCTCGTGCATGTGCATTCCTGGGGGTGCAGTAAGACGTTCACACAAAGGGGTGGCACTGTAACCCTGTTTAGGTCTGCCTACACGCCAGAGTTCGGTATGTTAATAGCGTAGGGGGTTTTATGCTTTTCTTCACCCCTGGCATTGAGAGTAGTACATTCGCGATGTTACGCCTTTAGTTACTGGCCGGACGGGGAGTGGTGCTACAGTTCTCTGACACCGTGACATGTTACTCAGGGTGCTCATGGGGAACATCGCGATGTCCAGCTAGTCTCAGCGTAGGCCAGACAGGAATCGCAGTAGTATTAGAATACGGCCTCTTTTTGCGCGCGTTCGAGGGTTTGTTATTACAGCTCAGATGCGCTTGGCTGGGCTCATAGCGGGTCTCGCCCTAAGCTCCCCTTCTTGGTGTGTGCCCTCCAGGTCCCGCACTGTGAGGTTCTGTGGTGGGGGCCTCTTGGCCAGCCACGGGCTGGGCACTGCGACACAGGCTCCTCCCATCTTGGCCCCACCACTACGTGCCTCAGAATAACAAGTTGCGCAGGGTCATCACGCACAGTCCGCAGGCAGTTGGGGGAAGGCCTGGGCTGCGTCCTGCACGTGTGTCGGGTCTTGCCCTGCCCCTATTATTGCATCAGGTCCACCGAAGCGCTCCAAAAGGCGTGGGGCACGAAGGGATTAGCGGAGACCTTTCCGCCATAGTGATGTAACAACGATCTTGCTGTATTGTGCGGGCGTTCCTAATTTTGGGGTACTAAGTTTGTGGTTTTTTATTTGTATGGTGGATTAAGTCCTCAAATGGGGGCAAAGGACCCCGGGTGTGTAAAGGTTTACAGGTTCCTCTGTAACAAAGACTGGGATTTCTTTAACACCTTAGCTGCTTTGGAACGTCCAGCTCCAGTGCTGAACGTTCCATTGCGCAGGTGCAGCTGGAACGTCCAACGGCCGACGGCAGCACTCCCGAGGTATTGGTGCCGTCGGCCGTTGGTATAGGCGCAGCACTTAAGAGGTTAAGGCATAGGATTACTTTAGAAAATTCCATACCAGTTCTCGACGGGTTCACGGATCGGGGGACAAATGTGGTAAGAGCGATAGTGATGCTAGCGTGAGTGGCTTTGTCTATGTTTAAGTTTAGTACATTCCTCTGTGCCGAGTAGTTATGTAATCCTTACCCCTTCCCAGCAGCTCCGGCTCGCAGTCGCTCCGCTCTGGCTCAGAGCCCCCACACTGGCAGGGTGGGCGCTGGCAACGGGCCCCACGAGTTTCGAGTAAAAGGCACGGCCACATGTAGCACGCATTAGTTATGGTAAATGTTCGATTTTGTGGTGCCACAGTGCTCGGGATATGTACGCACGAGGAAATGGAGAGCACCCGGTCTTTGCCAATTTTGTTTGTCCTCGAGGAGGGATAGGTAGCAGGTGGATTTGGCGCTGCTATAAACTTAAATTAGGGACCGGGTGAACAATTTTTAACAATTTTATTTCACGTCTCTGTGTTTTCAAAAGGAAGGCACGGCACATGGAATCCGGTTTAATTTTAAAAATGGCGCCCACGCACGGAAGTTGCACATCCTCCCTCTGGGTCACGAGGTTGAGAAGGGAGCAACACACCCTGTTTCCTGTTTGGGGCTTACAAAAGGGTTTTATGGCCCGTTTTCTATTTCAGGTTGTATATCCGTCCTCGGGCATCGTTTTACTGTTTTATGGGCCGCTGTGTCCAGGTAGCTCCTTGGTTTATGCCCCTGCTATTTTAGGGGGAATTGTGGGCAGAGCAGTAGAGTAATAGGCACGTTATTCTTTTCAGCTACTCGCGCGTGTTCATTATGGCGGGTTCGCCACTATGTGGAAAGGCACTTTCGGCTTCGTTCGAGCAGGATCAGGTTAGGCATGTTGGTGCTGGGACTGAGGGTGGTCGACTTGCAGGCGAGCGCGCATTGAATCTGTATGGTGCATCGACATCCCATACCCCACGTCAGGTCTTGACCAACTAGTGCGACGACCATCGCAGCTTTCTCCCGGTGTAACCTTTCACAAGGGGCACTTCTTTGCCATGTGTTTATGTTCAACTTATGCTGTTAGAATTTTTTCCCCTTGGGTTTTCTGTCATTAAGTGTGACTAGCTTTCCGTGCACATGTAGTTCTAGGCTGTGGTGGTGTATGTAAACATCAACACATATCCTGTGTCTTCCAGGTGGGGGGAGTACAAGGGAGACAGAGGGTGCTTGGCAGCTCCCTGGGAGTTGGGGGGAGTATGAGTGTTGGCAGTTGGTTGGCAACTCGGCCAGGGGCACGGCATTTGGTTTTTGGTAGCACTTCTCACACCATTTGGCCGGTACTTTACCTCACTTGTTCCTTAGTCCAGCAGCCCTCATTGTTTCTTCTTCGCAGATTCGCACCACATACTGAGCTGTTATTCGGCTGGATTGTTCATGTCCGTTTGGGCCGGGTCGAGATAGCTGTGTTTTGGCAGTCTTCCAGGTCAGCCCTGGGCTCAGTTAAATAAAGTGAGGGAGTTCAGATCCCTGCAACCTACAGGCCTGTTGGCCCTCCCGTGATGGTGCCTTCAGCGCTGGTCGTTGCCTGAAGAGTTTTTGTTCCCATTTGGGCATCGTCTGATGGTTACATGAGATCTTCCTGCATTCTCTTGGGCTGGCTATCGTGGAAGTGTCTCTAGAGACGACATTGCAGTCCCCTTAAATCATGGAAAGGTCACTTATGACAACACTCCTCATTGGCAGCTATCATCTTGACCGCAATCCCACTCTATATCTTGCCTTTATATAGCGCGGACTCTACCCATGGTGTCAAGTGCTTCACAATGGAACAACACGGAGACTTTGGAGCACTTTCAGTGAACTCCTTACATAAACAAACGCTATGTTACAAGAAGCATAGTGACTAACATGGCCAATTATTACAAGAAGGAGGTAACAGTGCTTTTCAGGAGGAGAAAGTGTCATGAGCGCAGGTTCTAAGCGTACACTTGTCCAAGTAGAGGTATGAGACTGCAATACATAGCAGACAGTCTTACACAAAAACACGTTACGCAAGCAATGGTGGCACTTGCGCAGGTACCGGAAGCGAACACGATGTAAGAGGTAGCAATCAGTGTGTTACAAGATATAAGTGACGTGTGCATGTTCATAAGAGTTCCTAACAGGTAGAAGGATAATTCTGCAATTCTGCACTCTCTACCACAAGACCACTCTGGGAAGACACTTCCGTCAAGGACAATAGAACTTACTATAATAAAAGATCTTCCTTTAGATATTAGTGAGGGCATGTATGGCTTTTGAAATTATATTTAAAGAAGGAGAACCTTGAGTGTAGCCGGTAGGCCGGGGATGATGAGGTGTTCCTTGGGTCGAATGGTAAGGGGATGAATACTAGGTGATTCTCATCACACTCAACAAAGTGCACTGGGCATCATCAGCCTTAGCACTTGCAGATTGGACTTAGTTTTTAGTCACAACACTACACCTCGGCCTCCGGCGCAATGCAAGTGTTTGCCTCACCCATCTCCTTACGAGAATGTAATATGGACAAACTAGTTGTCGTATCTGACAAACAGGCTTGCCCGTGGGAATGTGGGGGACATTGATTGCCCCAGCCTCATTGCAGAGAACATATATTAGTATTTGAGGGGGGCAGGGCTTCTAATGGATGTTTATGTCTCACATGCAGGAACCGCGCTGAAGAAACCGCCCGTCCCACATGGACTATCAACAGGTATAAGGGTAATGCACACTTGGGGGGGGGCAGCGAGCTAGGGTTGGGACCCCAGGTTTCATTATTGTCCCTGCTGTGGGGCATGCAAGTTACGCCCCAGGGCAGTAATCTTGGTAGCAACGGATGAATACGAGCAGAGCAGGTGGTTCCAGTGCCATAACGGGATGTTTTCTCGTTTTAAACATCTGATGAGCTGGTCAATTTGTTAGTTTGCTAGGAAATTATTTGTGGTGTTCGCTCGGTAAGAAATGGCAGAGGGTGGTCAGATCTTCGATCCCCTGTGACAAATTTGATATGCGTTGTCGTTAAACAAATGATGTGTCCGGGCATATCATGCATCCCATGTGCAATAATGGAATGTGTCCCTATGTACATCAACTGGGGCGCAATTAAGGGGCTCTGATCCTGGCGTTCGAGGTAGCAATTGGCTTACTGGTTAAGGCTGTTTTCATGGATTTGTTCTCTCTTCCAGAAACGCACGGGTTTCGTTTCATATTGGTTAAAGCAACGCATGGCAGGCCGGCCTGCCAGGGCTTGGAGCGGATGCAGGGGAAGAACACACCAGGGCCAGTGTGTGGGTTCCTGGGTCAGCACGTCCAGGGCTGGAGTGTAACCTTTTTTCTAATTTCAGGACAATCGGATCAAGTACACAGGCACCACTCTGAGAAGGTCATGTGGGAACAGGAGCAGGAGTTGCCAGGGCGCTCTCCGGTCCAGGGCCTGAACGCTGTTCCGGGTTAAGTGCTCTTGGGGGACAAGGTGGCAACTCGCTTCAGACTGCTTGTAGGGGAGAGGCAGTGTTAAGTGTAGCGGTTGTCCCAGTGCCTTGACATCCTTACACTTCAGCCCAGTGGTGCCCTTTTACCGTATTCAAATACTGGCCTCAACTGAGAGATGACTTGAGGGATTCCTCACGGGTAGGTTGGCTGAAGTTTGGTATGGTAATCATCCGGGGGGACTCAGGGGTCTCTCCCAGTAGTTATCTGAAGGTCTGTACTTGCGACACACTTTAGGGTTGCACACAGCAGGTGAGAGGGCCTGTCCAGGTGGGCAGGGGAACGGGTATTGTCAAGTGTAGACTTTCCGAAGTGCGCCAAGATTGGCCCACAAATAACTTTCATGTAAGTTTCATCACCAGTTTCTTATGTCCATTGGCACTAGGGGGATGCGGATCTATTTGCACAGTTTTTGTGCCTGATTTTGCCTCACATACATCCTCCAGTCTGATCCCACCGGGACCTCTACTGGCTCCGCCCTGGGTCTGGCAGACACATTAAAGACTCTAACTTGTCTATTTCTCTGGACAAAGGGTTGGAGCGTTTTGGCCATGTAGGCAATTGTTTTAGTGATTTCACGTGTAGGGTCCGGATGTGTGCTGGCTAGTTCTAACAGTCTAAAATGTTAAACATTCTGGGGTTGACGCGAAGTGGAGGGCATCTGGCTAAGTCCACTGGTTAGCTTTCGCCTGTACAGTAATTTATTTCGGGTTTTCACGTACTGGGCAAGGTCTCTCTTTGCAGTTTTCACACGCCACGAAATACTAGAGGTCAAGTATCAGTCACCCTAGTTGCTCTATCAGGTTATACAGTTTTATAGGGTGCTTGTTCTAATGGCATAAGGCCTACGAGTGCTAGGCAAAGGAGGACTAATAGTACTGGTGATAACACGAGGAGACACTGCACTCAAGTGTTAGAAGGGACGTTGCCTAGGCAAAACTCTTACTGGCCTTTTTCTCATTTCCGAGAAGTTAGCGGCCAGACAGTGGGCGGACCAACCATGTATTATGTTAAGGGTTACAAGCATGCACCAGGAGATGGATCCTCGAGATCATCCTAGACAGTCAATAAGTTCCGCCCTTCAGACAGGATTTGGCAAACGCGAACAACTATCTTGTTGGTTGGGGTACAATATGCTGAATGGAGCATGGGGGAGAGCTTATTTTGGCAAAAAATGTATGGAAGTAGGATTGTTGGGCGTTCCTACTGCTCTCTAATCAGGCAGGTATTCGTTCATTGGCTTCGCCCTCTGGTTTCACAGCAAGTATGCGAGGACACCCGTGCTCTGGGCACTTTCACCAGGGCAAGGTAGGTGGGGTGTTGGCCTCCGACAGGCCTTGCCAGGTCAGGGGTAGTGTTAGAACCTGCGAATGTCAGGTCACCTAGGGTAGCCTGGCCTAGGGCAAGACATACATTTCAGAGGCACAAGTGTGAAGGTTGCAAACCACCCAACAGTAAAACCACGCAATAACACACAAAAATAACGCTACACCAAAATGTGGAAAAATAAGTACTGCTTTATAAAAATAATATACTCTGCTCTTCGGTTCCAAAATATACAGTTCAAGCACTTTAGTTTGTCATGGAAGCATTAACTATACTTTTAGGTTCTATAACATGTTGTCAATCAGCATTTACAGTACATTACATCTGATCAGATCTCTTAACCAAAACTGGCAGGTAACACTTTTACTCCAATAAAATCAGTTATGCTTCTACTGTACTCAGCTCCTTGGCAACTTCTCTTCACAACCTCACTTTAGGAGAGAAAATCAGCACTTCTAGATTGGCTAAGTTAAATCATTAATCAACAGTAATAGTGCATTTAATCAGACTCCAGCCTTAGTTAGAAAAGGTTACTTCTAAGTGCAGTATACTGGTCTCCCACAGCACCTACAACCCCTTCTCCTTAATACAAAGTTATTGAGGGTTTCCTCAAGATACTCCCCACTTTATGCGGCACAGCTGTGGAAACTAGCAGTGTCTGGGTTATTTTCTGATAATCTCTAATGTCAGTCTCCCCCTACGGTACACCTCCTTACTTGTGCCAGGATCGATGATGGTAGACTTATTGTGCCAGAGGGTGAGGGAAATCACTGGCCAGGACAGAAGTGAGCACACGCTGGCAAGATTCACCAGCCTCTGAGGCCCCTCAGCTTCCCCCTGCGTGGCGCCAAAAACGAAGAGGCAGTCTCCCCAAATCTCCTGAGCCGCTTCTGGGCTCCACAGACCTCTCCTCCCGCTCACGCCAGCCTCACTGTGGGGCGCTTGAGCCGGGGAGAGGAGTTCCTGTTTGCTTCCGCCGCCGGGGGACTCCTGGCGCTCCTCTTCAGTTTCTCCTCGCTGTGGCCAAGGGACGCGCTAATCTTCTGGGCATGCGCGAGACACACAGGATGCACCGCCTCTCACCTCGCCTCGAGACCCGCCTCCGCTCCCGCCTTCCACCGCGCTGGCTCCGCGGACGAAACGCTGCTTCTTCCGGGCCTGCTCGATCCTAGGCCCCTCCTGCACAAAGGAGTGGAAACGCCTGGGGCATGCGCGGTAGCGCTCACTGACTCCAAACCTTGGGCCAATACACAGTGACGCGGCCGGTGCCCCCGGGGGCCCCGCAGACGGCGAGATGAGCGCCGCTCCAGTAAAACCGGCACCCTTCACTTTCAAAGCGCCTCCTCAGAAACAATCCGGCGCCGATCTCTCCTGGTCCCTGCTCCTTCAGCGCCCACTGCCCCTCTCAGATAGCGCTCAACCACTGAGCTAGGACAGCTCACCAGGCGCCGACTTCACTCCACAGCAGGTGAGTGATGACTCTGTGGGGTGATTGAACGAGGGGACAGTCTCTGAAACCAGGGCAGGATGGTATTGAGGGCTAAATAAAAGGGTGAGGGCCACAAGAATTAACCCTCCTCTGCTAGAGGGAAACACTCCAGAATTCCTTTCACTGGGCAGAGGACTGCACTCCGCAGCGCTGCAGTCTCCTTCTCCTCAAGACTTCCCCTGTATGATTTAGACAAGGGGCAAGCTAGGCGCCCAGGGTCTCCAGTAACCCTTAACAGCGGGGTCAGGACAAGTAACTCAAAAGGGGATAGTGAGGTGGTTCAGTAAGGCAGCTTCCCTATCCAGGAGGTCAACCCTATGTCTAGCCTCTTCCCACCCTTAGCTACAGCCTGTCCTCCAGCTGACTCTCTCAGGTAGACCAAATGGCTGCCCCGCATTCCGCCTTATATAGGCTGACCCTCAGTGGTCCAGAATGGACCAGAAGGTCCATTCTGGACCACTGGACTTACTGGACTGGACTTACTCCTTGGCGACTTTATAATTTCTGGCCCTCCGATCCTGCCGAATGCCCTTCATCAAAGGAATTCTCTGAAACCCTTCACTCTCTCAACTTTACATCCCATGTCCACTCCCCTACCCACACTAAAGGTCATCGGCTTGACCAGATCTGGTCCCTGAACTGCCCTGTGGAATCACTCTCTATCTCCCCTTGCCCTTGGTCTGACCATCACTTGATCTCCTTTCTCCTTCCCATTCTTCCCCCAGCTAAGACCCTCCGACCCAAAAACACCTGGGTCCGATCATGGAGTCGTGTCAATCTTGAAAATCTCTCCTCCCTCCTGACTAATTCTCTTCCCGCTCTCCAGGGTCTCACCACTGCTTCCCAGGCTGATTCCATAAATCTATGGCTCACTCACAGCTGCGACTCTGTTGCCCCGCTCAAACGCATCACCTCCAAACGCGACAAAGACGCCAATCGGTGGTTTAATAATGAGCTCAAAACCACCAAATTAACTGTCCGTCGCGCAGAGCGGGCCTGGAGAAGAAACTACTGCCCCACTTTGAAACTGGAATACACCAACATCTTGAGCCAGTATAAAAAAGCCATCCTGGAGGCCAAAACATCCTACTTCTCTTCGAAAATTCTAGCAGCAGAGAACCAGTCCAAAGAGATTTTTTCCATCGTCCACAACCTGGCGTTCTCGGACAGAACCACTCTCAAACCAGCCCCATCCGAAGACCTCTGTCTCTCTCTTAATGATTATTTTATTCATAAAATTACCACCATTAAGGCCAACATCCCCCCTCCCTCCCCATCTTTTGTTGATCCTCAATGTCCTCCCCCAAAAGGTGCACTAACTTCCTTTCCCCTTATCACTCGGGAAAGTCTGACCTCTGTAGTGCCACTGATCAAATCCGGCTCTCCGCTCGATCCCTGCCCTGCCCACATCCTCCGCCACGTCTTTGTCTCTTGCCCAGACCCTCCCCTCCATCTCCTTAATAGCTCCCTCTCTCAAGGCATAGTTCCCAACTCTATGAAATCCGCGGTCATTGTGCCCATTCTGAAGAAACCGGGGGCAGATCCTTCTGTCCCGGCCAATTTCCGCCCCATTTCCCTCCTACCTTTCCTGGCCAAGGTGCTCGAGCGCCATGTCACCCGCGCTCTGAGTTCCTTTGTGGAGAAACACGGTGACCTTGCCCCCCGTCAAGCCGGTTTTCGCCCCGCACACTCCACGGAGTCTGTTGTTATGTCGGTCCTTGACACCCTCAGGGAGGGTATGGACACCAATCAGCACCAGGCGCTTGTGCTCCTCGATCTCTCAGCCGCTTTCGATACGGTGGACCACAACACCTTACTTTCCCGTGTCGCAGCGGCGGGGATCGGGGGGAGTGCCCTGGTCTGGTTGTCCTCCTTCTTGAGTGACTGCACCCAGGCTGTCCGCCTGGGTGACTATACAGCGGACTCCCGAAGAGTTCAGTGCGGGGTTCCCCAGGGTTCCTCTCTCTCTCCCCTCCTATTTAATCTGTATATTGCCGCTCTTATTTTCTCTCTCCAACAGATGGAGGTCACCGTATTTAATTATGCGGATGACCTCCAGCTGGTCTTCAATCTCTCTTCTCCTTCTGCTACACTAAACTTTCAAACTGTTATGCTTCATATCAGGGACTGGATGAACCCCAACCACCTTAAACTCAACCCCGATAAAACAGAACTGGTGTTGACGGGCGGTTCATCCAGCCCCTGGTCCCCTCTCTTCTGGCCCCCTTCTCTTGGTCCTTCTCCTGTTCCCTCTCCCTCAGTCAAAACTTTAGGCATTAAACTCAACTCGCAACTCACCCTTCACTCCCAGGTTAGCTCTGTGGTATCTTCTTCCTTTCTCTCACTGCGCACTATTCGCAGGGTGTCCCGATTCTTCACTTTCTCCGCACTTAAACTCATCATTCTGGCCATGGTGGTGTCCCGCCTGGACTACGGGAACGCCCTGTATGCCGGCATTCCCGCATACAGCTTGCGTCGCCTTCAACAAATACAGAACCAGGCGGCCCGCCTGGCCTTCAATCTCCCCAAATTCCACCACTCTACCCCTCTCTTGAAATCACTGCACTGGCTCCCCGTGCGAGCTAGAATTCAATTCAAGCTCGCATGCATTACTTTCCTGGCCCGCTCTAGTTCGGCGCCAGCCTTCATCTCCTCTGAGATCGTCCCTTATGTCCCCACTAGGGCTCTACGATCCTCCACCCAGTCCCTCCTTACAATCCCACGTTTCCGGAGAAAGAAGTGGGGTGGATCTAAATTTGCTGTCCTCGCCCCTACCCTCTGGAATTCCCTTCCCCTTGAACTTCGCTCCATCCCCCTCTACTCACAATTCCGTAAAAGCCTCAAAACCCATCTTTTTACAAAATCTTTTGACTAATTGCCCGTTTTGACCTCCCTACCTCCACCCTCAGTTCCCGTTAGCTATAGCGCCAAGAAGCCGCTGGTATACGTGCGCTTAAGAAGAACTTTTAAACTCAAACTTTAAACTCAAGGTTCTAGAACGCCCTATGCTAGGCTATGGCCAAGTTCTGAGTGTGACAGTTAGGGCAGTTGGTAGCCACCATTTTGTGTGGTTCCAACTTTTCCTGTCAGAACAGGCCTCTGGGCCTGAGGTGAAAAATTATGAGGGGGGAAAAGAACACCTATCCCCTGGGCCAACACCTAGAAAAAGTCAGTGGACAAAAATTATCAAGGGTATGAGGGGCAAAAAGGGGACAAAATAAATAATAAATAGGAGGGACTACGCCAAAAAGCCAGACAGGTCTAACAGGTACAAAGCATTGCGAGTGATTCTTTTCCCAAACAATTATAACGATTGACATGCCTCATGATTCTTTTAAATCCATAGCCTATCTTCCAGACAGTTTCCTTACGGAAATTACTGTGCTAACTTTGGGGGCATGACAGATAGGTCAGCAGTCACCTTTCTAACAGTGCTACATGTGACTTGTTCATTTGATGCAACATTTGACTTACTAGCAGAAATGCATGAATCTGCAATACCCTAAGCCCAGTCTTATGAGTGTCTTAGGATTTTTACCTGACAATACTGCCTAGATATGAATTGGTTGAGTGCTTCTATGATTGTCTTTTGCTAAACAGAGCGGTGCTCCTTATTTACCTGAGCTGCAGCCAGGTGAGGTGAGGCGCCATCCCCACAGAAATTGGGTGTTATCATGTCATTTAAACTCTATGTACATGACCACAAGAATACCACTAATGATAAGTGCATTCTGTGATAAATATGCCTGTTTCTCTTTTTTCTTTTCGCCCTATTATGACTACTCTAGATTGTGGTGGAGAATCAACACCTGAAAATTAGGTGATATTTTTTTCATTTATTATTTCTCACTTTACAATACAGCAGTAGCAATATCATGGTCCTGATGAAAGCATAGGATAGTTTCCACCTATATGCAGAAACATGTTGAGCACTTGCTGAGTAGATATGTTAAATCTACTTGTTTTCTCACTATTTTGTTTTTAAGCTTAGGGGTCTGAGAGAAATCATTAAAATATCCATTCTACTCAGTTCCACCTAATTTTACTCACTACACTTATTTTCACTTTGCACTGCTTTTTCTTCAGTTGTAAACACCAATACCATACTGACACCACCCAGTAACAACACTATTACCAACACCTCCTAACTCATATAGCCCTCACCTTTTAATTAGGGTGACGGACGTCATACTAACTCCTGGGTAAGGAGTATCCAAATGATGTAATAGTGGTGGCACAGGACGACAACTGATGGAAAAATTTCCTACTTGGGTTGTATGTCATAGATATGAGTGTCGAGATGGTGTTTACATATCTTATTACATTTAACTCACAATCTAGCTTGCTAGTCAAATAGTGGTTAGTCTAAAGTATGACAACAGAGTTGTGACTCCTGGATACTCTTTGTTGTAAGTAGGTCTAACAGGTAGCCAGTCATAATAGGGAGTCTGTGGGGGTAATATTGTTCGAACCTCAGTCTGGGGGATACTGGGCCAATTTCCCTCGCCTGTGCTGCGGGGGGGCAGCGGGCTGTAGGTGTCTTTTAGGAACAGGCAAGGGTATCTTAGACTGAGGTGTGTGTCACTGAAGTTACGCTATCTCAGACGTGTACCAGCGGATCTACCCCATTGACAAAAAGGGAACCTTGTGACACACAATCTTTTAGTGGACACCATTGCTGAGCCTCCGCTGTGACCAGCCTGACTCGTGCAGTGTCGGTCGCTCCCCACGCTCCCTGGACATTGGGTATCGTAACGCTTGACCAGCAATTGCCGCCATCAGTTTGTGTTCTGAAATATCGTAGCGCTAGTCAACTTTGCCTCTAGCACACATTGCGCGAGTGATTTGTATTGTTGTAGCGCGAGTTTAAATCTAAATTGCCTGCTGCGCTACTTACATTGTTGGTACTGCCTGCTTCTAGACTAGCTGTACCTCTGCCCACATTTTAGAATTATTTGCCCGGATTGTGCCGATCTCGTCGTGTTTGTGTTTACATTAGCTGCCATTTTGTTGTTGTGCCTGCCAGCCCACCCCTCCACCCGATCACACCTCCCTGCGGCCCCTCCCTCGCTCCGCCCCCTCCTCTATCCATATATGACAGATGGACCTACGCGCAGCGCTCGTGCCGAAGGTAAGCCCGTCTACGCCCGTCCGTGCCTGGACCGCGCCCAGCCCCCGCAATTCCCAGCCCTCCCGCAATACATACGACACTGCATCCCTCACTGCACTCAACCCCGGCCGCCCACCAAACTGCACCGGGACACACCCATGGACCCTTCACTTGCCTCTCCTGCAAGTTCGACTGCACCAAGACCCACACCAAATCCACAAACACCAAACAGAGATCCGACACTATGTTATGTTATGTTAATAACATTTATTAGGCGCAACAGCTGCCCCAGCAAAGGGGCGTCCTGGCGCCAGATCATGTACACAACACAACAGATCAGAGCTGAAAAGAGGGGAAATCAGATAACAGGGGAAAACAAGTGGGTTTTGATGGCCCGTCTAAAAAGAGTCAGACTATTAAGGGCACGAATGTGCACAGGAAGAGAGTTCCACAGATCAGCCGCCAGAACACGGAAGGAACGTCCTCCTATCCTGCTCAGCCTGAACCTAGGCTTACTCACCAGATGGAGTGATTCAGATCTGAGGGACCGCGTGGGGACGTAAGAAGAGATGAGGCCCACCAAGGCGGGGGGAGAAGAAAGCTTCAGAATCTTAAATGTCAGACAGAGAGCCTTGAATTTGATTCTCTGTCTGACCGGAAGCCTTAAATACATCCTGCTCAACACCCGCTCGGTCCACAGACACGCCATCGACCTTTGGAATCTACTAGACACCATTTCTCCGGACGTCGCCTTCCTAACAGAAACATGGATGAACGCCTCATCAGCTCCAGACATCACCATAGCCATCCCGGACGGCTACAAGATCATCCGAAAAGACTGCACCAACCAAACAGGAGGAGGCATCGCCATCGTCCATAAGAACTCCATCCGCGTCTCAACCAGCTCAGACGACAACCTCGCTATCGCCGAACATCTTCACTTCCAGATCCACACCGACCCCAAGACCACACTCAGAGGCACCCTCCTCTACAGGCCACCAGGACCCCGTACACAATTCAGTGAAGACATCACTGACTTCATCACCCCACACGCCCTCCCCTCCGAGGAATACATTCTACTGGGAGACCTCAATTTTCACCTGGAAAAGAGCAACGACAGCAACACCACCACCCTTCTGGACAATCTCGCCAACCTCTGACTCAAACAACTAGTAAACACCCCCACCCACTACGCAGGACACACACTCAACCCTATCTTCACCTCCAGCAAGCACATCTCCTTCAATCACACCACAGCTCTCCATTGGACGGACCACAGCTGCGTTCACTTTAACTACAAAAAGACCACAATCCACAACCACCCTCAACCAACTCTGCGAAGAAACTGGAACAAAATCACCATTGACCAGATCTCCACATCGCTTCTTCAAAACCCCCCTGCCTATTCATCGAACCCTAACCAAGCAGCCATCAACCTCACACAATGGCTAACCCACAGCGCCGACAACCTAGCACCCTTGAAAAAACATCAAATCAAGCTAGGCAGCAAAAACGCCCCCTGGTTCAACGATGACCTTAAGAAATCCAAGAAACTCTGTCGTTCCCTTGAGAAAGCCTGGAAAAAAGACCCAAACACTAGCACCAGAGACGCCTTCAAAAATGCCACCAGTAAACACCACCAACTGATCAGGACAGCCAAGAAATCCGCATTCAAAGACCGACTAGACAACAACGCCCACAACAGCAAGGAACTATTCAACATCGTCAAAGAGTTTACCAACCCCACCGCCAACTCCAACGACATCACTCCCTCTCAAATCCTTTGCGACTCCCTAGCTTCATTCTTCCACGACAAAATCGCCAACATCCATAACAGCTTCGACAACCAACCCGGAGACCAACCCACCCAACCTACCTCCGAACCTAAACCCCCCTTGAACATCCTTTATGACTGGAACCCAATCTCCACTGAGGATACCATTCGCCTGATGAACTCCATCCACTCAGGATCCCCCACATACCCATGTCCCCACCACATCTTCAACAAAGCAGACTTCATCATCGCACCCCACCTCCGAGACGTCATCAACTGCTCCCTCAACTCCGCCACCTTCCCGGAAAGCTGGAAACACGCCGAACTCAGCGCCCTTCTCAAAAAACCCACAGCAGACCCCACCGAACTCAAAAACTACCGCCCCATCTCGCTCCTACCATTCCCAGCCAAAGTCATTGAGAAAGCCGTCAACAACCAGCTCCCCGCCTTCCTCAAAACCAACAAATCCCTCGACTCCTCACAGTCCGGCTTCCGAGCCAAACAGCACCGAAACCGCCCTCATCGCAGCAACTGACGACATTCGAACACTACTGGACAACGGAGACACAGTCGCCCTCATCCTCCTTGACCTCTCTGCAGCCTTCGACACAGTCTGTCATAGCACCCTTATACATCGCCTCAACAACATCGGAATTCAAGGAAAAGCTTTGGACTGGATCATCTTGTTCCTTGCCGGAAGAACTCCGAGAGTCCGCCTCCCACCGTTTAAGTCAGAGGCCACCGAAGTCATCTGCGGCGTGCCACAAGGATCTTCACTCAGTCCTACCCTCTTCAACGTTTACATGAGCCCCCTCCCGACCATCGCACGCCAACACAACCTCAACATCATCTCCTACGCTGATGACACTCAACTGATCCTCTCTCTCACCAAAGACCCAAACACCGCCAAAACCAACCTACATGAAGGGATGCAAGAAGTAGCCGAATGGATGAAGCACAGCCGTCTCAAACTGAACTCGGACAAGACAGAAGTCCTCATCTTAGGTACCTCCCCTTCCGCCTGGGACGACTCCTGGTGGCCAGCGGCCCTAGGAAAAGCACCCACCCAACGGACCACGCACGGAACCTGGGCGTCATCCTGGACTCCTCACTCTCGATGACCAGACAAGTCAACGCCGTTTCATCATCTTGCTTCAACATTCTTCGCATGCTCAAAAAAACATTTCGCTGGATCTCCACCGAAACTAGAAAAACGGTCACCCACGCACTGGTTAAATGTAAATGTAATGGGCATTTATAGAGCGCTGCTACCACTCCAAGGAGTATCTTGGCGCTTACACAACCCAGATGGAAGGGTTGGATAGGGAAAGAAGTCCAGTTTCTTAAACACAGCCACTACACTAGGGTTCTACACATTGAGTCAGGCATGGAGAAAATCCAGGTTTTCAGTGCCTTCCTGAAAGGGGCCTCTTGGGAGAAAGAACGCAAGGGAAGGGGAAGTTTATTCCAGGCCTTAGTTCCCAGTACAAAGATGGATTTGCCACCCTTTGTAGCCAGTTTAAAACGGGGAATAGTAAGTAAATTCTGACTGGCAGATCTTAGGCAGCGTGCTGGGTAGTATCTTTTGAACCCCCTTCGTAAATAGGTCGGGCCACGTTGATGGAAGGCTCTAAAAGTAATCAGGAGAAGTTTAAACAAAATTCTCTTTCCTATTGGCAGCCAGTGTAAGGTATTTAGAGCTGCAGAGGCAGATGATCTGCGGGGCAGACGCAGTACGAGGCGGGCAGCCGCGTTTTGGATCATCTGCAATTTGTGGAGCACGATTTTATTTGCTCCAGCATAGAGTCCATTGCAGTAATCTAGCCTGGAATTTATTAAGGCCACTGCGACTGTTTTCCTCGCCGAAAGGGGAAGGAGGTCAAAAAATTTCCTAAGTGCTTTGATAATTTGAAAGCACATACCTGCCACTGCTACAGCCTGAGGTTTGAAGGATAGGCAGTTGTCAAACTTTATGCCTAGGTTACGGGCGGATGCAATTGTGTTAGGTGGAGCTTCTGCATCCGATGGCCAGCATGCTGAAGGGGAAAAAAGATTATTGATCCCTATGGGTAAGATTTCCGTTTTTCCGGCGTTGCACTTTAGATGGTTGTTATTCATCCACTTGAATGTCGCTGCAAGACAGTTCCTAAGGTCTTCCTCGGCACCTGGTTGTTCCTTATCCAGCACCAGAATCAGTTGGGTGTCGTCAGCGTATGAGATAGAACTGATCTTGAATGACTCGATCAAGTTCATCAGGGGTGTCATTTATAGATTGAAAAGGACAGGGCTCAAGCTAGAGCCCTGTGGCACCCCTGAGCTGACGTTTTTAGCCTCAGACTGATACAAGGCGGTTACAAGCCGCCTGGACTACGGAAACACCCTGTATGCCGGTACCACCGCAAAACTTCAGAAAAAACTCCAACGCATCCAAAACGCATCAGCCAGACTCATACTAGACATCCCGCGCAAAGACCACATTTCCGGTCACCTGAAAGACCTCCACTGGCTCCCCGTCAATAAGAGGATAACGTTCCGTCTCCTCACCCACGCACACAAAGCACTCTATCCTTCTACACCCCCTCCCGCCAGCTACGTTCTTCCAACCAAGCCCTCGCTGCTGTTCCACGCATCAACAAAACCACCATGGGGGGGAAGATCCTTCTCCTACTTAGCGGCTAAAACCTGGAACTCCCTTCCCATTCACCTCCGCCTTACTCAAAACCACCTAGCCTTCAGAAAGCAGCTTAAAACCTGGATATTCGACAATAATTCTCCACCCTCCCTCAAGCGCTTTGAGACCCTCTGGGTATGTAGTGCGCTATATAAATTACTTGACTTGACTTGCTGGTGTATTTATCAAGGGTCACAAGCGATTAGCAGGGTTCAGGCATCTGTGAACAGCCTAAGGTTCAGCAAGCAGGGTAGGCTGTGTAGGTTGACACTTCGCAAAATGTGCAGTGTCTTATGACGGGCACAGTACACTTATTCCCCCACTCCTGATTGTGACACCTGTGTGTGCACCAAGGATATTTTGTTAACTTTGAAATGGTATGGTCTTTGCGGCATAGTATTGCACTAGAAAAGAAGACCACAATGAACATACGGTGGGAATTAGGCACCAGTGGGGGACAGGTACATTTCAGTGGTCGAATAGGTCTCCCCGCTCTGTAGGCATAGCACTCGGCAGGGGGGGGCGATGGAGCCGACGCGCAGGAAGTTCCTTTGCGTTATGTGTAAATACAAGGGGCAGAGGAGACTGGGCGTCATTAGACTTGGGAGGCTACACGACAAACGCAAGGGGCTTTTGGAGGACAATGTGGTACTCCTGCCCAATATAAGAATGGACCTGCCATGCTGGTTAGGAGAGAGGCACTAGAAAGAGAATGCAAGAATGTCTTGGGGTGGCTCGATAGCATCTCGGGATTCGGCCGGCGTTGAGTGCGTAGAGTTCGGTGGCGTCGTAGGTCCGGCGGGTGGGCTGTCTGCGGGAGCCAGGGGTCGTGGCACTGGGTGCGGTACAGGCGCAGACGGGCTTACCTTTGGTGAACCTTCGGCGCTCAATTGGTGCTCCCGCTAGCGCGGTCACTCTGGGGGCGACATAAGAAGGGGGATG
Organism: Lissotriton vulgaris; assembly: GCF_964263255.1. Taxonomy (NCBI): domain Eukaryota; kingdom Metazoa; phylum Chordata; class Amphibia; order Caudata; family Salamandridae; genus Lissotriton; species Lissotriton vulgaris. Next base: position 343,777,098 of record NC_141686.1, read on the forward strand.
GGAGGGCAGGTCGGGAGCAGGGCGGCCAATGGGCTGGTGGTGGGCGGGGCCGCAGGGGGTCAGCGGCGGGAAAACTGTCGGGTGGGCGGCTGAGCTGTGGCTGGGCCGCTCGGGGGGCATGGGGGGCGTTGGCGGTCAGGTGCTTGGCAGGCGGGAACACTGGCGTAGGCAGGAGCAGGAAGCGGCAGGAGCAAGGGGGTGACCCGGCCTGGTGAGAGGCGCTGGGTCACTCCTGAGTACAAAACACACTATCTAATGGAGGGTCTGAGGGCAGGTTTAACGACTCAAGACTGAACACATGCCCTTATACAACTTATAACAACAAAGAGTGTACAGGAGTCGCCGCTCAATGTTTATACTCTAGACCCATCAACCAGTGACTATACGAAGTAGACTGTGTATTCAGATGTAAGAAACATTAGACTACTCATATATACGGCATGCAGCATGGGTAGGAATTTTCCCATCAGTTGCCGTTCTGTACCACCATTTTTACATCATGTGGGTTCTCCTTACCCAGGAGTTAGTATACAGGTTCAGTCACACTTAAACAGGTGTGAGTGTTGGGGAGACCAATGTAAAAGAGTTTGTGTGGTGGTTTCGAAATATGAGGTTTTTCTAAGTAAAAAGTTATACACCTGAGGGAAAGCAGTGCAGTGAGTGTATAGTGATAAGTGAGTAAAATTGGGTGATACTGAGTAGAAAAGTGGTTTATTAGTATCTCTCAGACCCCAAGATTAAAAACAAGTGAAAGGTAGATTTGACAGAATATCTACCAGCAGGAGGTCAACATGTTTCTGCATACCATCGGAAGAGTTTCCTTATGCATTCGTCAGGACCTAGATGGTGCTACTGCTTACAAATTATTAAGTGAAGTTAAAAAGGGAAAATTTCACCTGAGAATCTCCACCACAGTCTACAAAAGTCACATAGGAGACAAAGAAAAGAGAAAAACATTACAAATATTAAAGAATGCACTCAATACATCGTGCTATTCTAGTGGTCACGTATTAACTTTTAGGCAGACGTGATAACACTCACCCAAAACTTGTGGGGATGGCGCCTCACCTCACCTGGCAGCAGCTCAGGTAGAATAGGAGCACCGCTCTGTTTAGCAAAACATAATCACAGGGACACTCAACCAATTCCGTTAAAAACAAGGCAAAAGAACTATCATACATGTCTCCGATAGCGTGAGAGACAGCTTGTGTGTTTACAAGATGTCATCGGTATCGTACCGGAGTAGTAATATAAGTATGGACTTCTACCACTGTTAGGCTAGGTACTCGTAGCGCACAGGGTTATCTAACCAGATTACGTAACCACACTCTTACCTCTCCGTCGGTGTCTCCAAGCGTCCCTCTGGGCTGTTCTGGGGAGGCACCGAACAAGAGAAAAGGGCGGGTATATGACTAAGACCTGTGTGGTGCATTCTGGGAGTCGTAGTTTTGGTGACAGAGAAAATTGGAAAAGGTGGATAATGGCTCAATTATTTCATAGTGACATCCATGGTATGGGTTCGTTCAGACCATCCTTGTCACTGTTTAATTTGTACACCCACTTCTGCTCTATTTTGAACAGAAGTTTACCGACATCAGGGCAATGTTCGGGTATTGTCGGCTGCTCGAGTATAGTCCACATGAACTCACTGGGACCGTGGCCTTTTTCAAGAAAGTGGGCTGTCAAGCGCGTTGCTTGCTTCCGACAGCGAACTGTGCTCTTATGCTCGCCAATCCGTATTTTGGTCTTACGGGTTGTCATTCCCACGTATCTCTTCCCACACGGGCAAGTGATCATGTAAATTGTATTCTCGCTGTTACAGTTCGTGAACTTTCGCTGTTGCCATGGGCGCAAAGTTCCGATATCTACACTGGTGGATTTGGTAGTTTGTGGACACGCCGAACAACTGCCACACGGGTGATGTCCTTGTACCGGCGGTAGGTCCCAAAGTGCTCCCACTTGTCTGGGTTGTTTTGTTTTAGGACGAGTGTGAACTAGGTGGTCTTTTGTGTTAGGTCCTCTTTTAAAGGCAAAAAGTGGTGGTGGTAAAGTTTCTCCACTGGAATTCAAAATGGACCAATGTTTTGTTATTATTTTTCGCACATCATTAGATCTTGTGTGAAAAGTGTTCACGAAGGTCATTCTGTTGGATCTTTCTTTCGGAATAGTTTCCAATAGGGCATCCCTGTTGTTGTTAGCAGCCCCTTTTCTTTGACTGTCGGATGATCTTAGCCGGGTATTTCTTTTCTCGTAGATATTCCGAGAGGGTTTCAGAGTGTTTTTCAAATGACTCTTTTGTTGAACAGTTTCTCCTGAGTCTCAGGAATTGCCCAAAGGGCAAGTTATCTCTGAGAGCCCGAGGGTGGCAACTCTCATAACTTAAAAGAGCGTGCGTGCCATAGGTTTCCTGTACAGTTCCGTTTTAATCCCTCTTCTGTGGCAACTATCAAGAGATCTAAGAAAGGCAGTTCCTTTCTATTGAACTCTAAGGTGAAATTAAGAAATTCATTGCAGTTGTTAAGCCAATTGTGGAACTCCAACAGACTGGCCTCAGATCCTCTCCATATAACAAAGACGTCATCTATGTATCGCTTCCACAAGCGAAGCGACACATAGTATGGGTTATCTTGGTGCAGTATTTTAGTTTCCTCTAGTACATGAACATAGAGGTTCGCCAGACTAGGCGCAAAAACACTGCCCATGCTAGTACCAGAGGTCTGGAGGTAGATGGTGTCCTCAAATTTAAAGTAATTGTCTTTCATTGCCATTTCTGCTAGTTCCATGATGAAAGAAACTGGAGTAGTTGTCTGTAGGTCCCTCTCCTGGAGGATATTGCCTACCACTTCCAAGGTCTCTGTTTGGGGAATTGACGTATACAGAGACTCTACGTCAAAGGACACAAGTAGATCCAAGGAGCTGTCAAAGTCTACGTCTGGAAGTAAGCGTAACATGTCCTTTGTGTCCTTGAGATAGGTCGGCATCTCTTTCACAATAGGATTAAGGAAGTGATCCACAAATGTAGAGAGCGGCTCTAAAACTGATCCTATTCCAGAGATGATTGGCCTCCCTGGTGGTGGTCTCTTCTGCTTGTGCACTTTAGGCAGGCAGTAGAAGTAGGGGATTGACGGGTGAGAAGTACAGAGAAATTGGCCCTCTTGTGGGGTAATCCAACCTTGAGATGTTGCTTCTTCCACCAAATGGCTGATCTTGGTTTTGAGCCTTTCAGTGGGATCATCTTTCAGAGGTAGATAAGACTTGCGGTCGTTTAATTGCCTGAGACACTCCTGTCTGTACGTTTCCTTGTCGAGGATCACAATACCACCACCCTTATCTGCAGGCTTTATGATGATCGATTCATTAGATGATAGTGACTGTAGCGCTAGTTTCTCTTTGTTTGGTATGTTAACAAAGGACTTTGGTTTCTGCGTTTTGAAAAGACGTTCAATATCTGTTTCCACAGCTTCTTCGAAGGTTTGAACTCTACTCGGTAATCCAATTGTTGTCGGATTAAAGGTCGATGGTTTCTTCAGACCAGTATTGACGACCAAGTCTGATTTCTCTCCAGGATTTTGTTTGGCAAAAAGGTAGTGGAGTCGGACCTTTCGGAACAGTTTAGATATCTCTATTTGAGTGTTGAATTGGTCCCCTTGATTAGTTGCCACAAAACCTAGTCCACGATTCAGGAGTTGTTCTTCATCTTCGGACAGGTTGTAGGAACTAAGGTTGATTACGAGGCTGGTTGATCTGGGGTTGTGCTCGTTCCCGCTCTGTCCTGCGGGATCTTCTTCCCATTCCTCAGGTCCATAGTTGGTTGCTGCAACGGGGTCGTCCATCGCACCTGGGATCCTTGTCCCTGTCTCCTTCTCCCTCTGTTGGTCCTCTGGCCATACCCTAAAAAAGGCGCCTGTCCTTGGGGTTGCTGCATTTGTGGAGGGAAGAAAGGGGGTCCCATCTGTGGGAAGTTGGGCCCATACATCCATGGGCCCGGTTGCCAAAATGGTTGGAACTGATTAGGACCAAAATTGTTAAAGTTGCCTCTGTTGCCTCTTCTATTGCCACGTCCTTTGTATGGTCGTCCATTTCCTCGTTGTGATGTGTCCGAGTCACTGGAGTTGTCCTCTGAACTTGAGGTCGCATAACTAGAACCCCTTCGGCCCCCAGTCTGATTGAATGTAGGTGCTACATATGAATCGCTGGTATACGGATACACCTTCTCGCTGGAGAACTTAGCCAGGTCTTTTTTAAATTTCTCCATTTTTGTAAAGAGAATCGATTCTTTAAATTCGGTATTCTTTTTGTTGACATCATCCTGCCCCGTTTTGTACGCAGGGTTCTTTAGAGTGGTTTTGATTTTACCTTCCAGGAGTTGAATTTCAACTAGGATTTTATCAGCTACACGTTTGGCTGTTTTTATGATAAGGACTAGCCAGTCCCTTGTGCACCGCCAGGCGATTAGTGACCAATCCTTTAAGAATTCCTTATCATCCAAGAATAATCTCGGTATGTTGGTCACAATTAGTCCTGAGGGTGCACAATTCCCATGCAGGTACTGAGCCATGATGGTTCCGTGTACTAAAGTTCTGGAGTGAGATTTTTTTAAAATCAATATGTTTCTTACATCTGAATACACAGTCTACTTCGTATAGTCACTGGTTGATGGGTCTAGAGTATAAACATTGAGCGGCGACTCCTGTACACTCTTTGTTGTTATAAGTTGTATAAGGGCATGTGTTCAGTCTTGAGTCGTTAAACCTGCCCTCAGACCCTCCATTAGATAGTGTGTTTTGTGATTGAGTACAGCTCTGGCTGTGGGTCTTCCTAAAAAACAGGCTTACATAGACCTGTGATTTAGCTCTGTTTTGACTCGTACTTCAGTCACTGGACGCTCCCTTTTTTGCGAGAAACTTGGCAGATCCACTAAGTGCTAAATATGGCATCAAACAGCGGTTTGGCGTTTGAAGAGGCAGAAATTCAGAATATCTTGGATGACAACCCTAGTCTATTGGGGAACACCCCGCCTGTAACTAATAACCCAGATGAGGGATGGAACAAGATATTGATTTTAAAAAAATCTCACTCCAGAACTTTAGTACACGGAACCATCATGGCTCAGTACCTGCATGGGAATTGTGCACCCTCAGGACTAATTGTGACCAACATACCGAGATTATTCTTGGATGATAAGGAATTCTTAAAGGATTGGTCACTAATCGCCTGGCGGTGCACAAGGGACTGGCTAGTCCTTATCATAAAAACAGCCAAACGTGTAGCTGATAAAATCCTAGTTGAAATTCAACTCCTGGAAGGTAAAATCAAAACCACTCTAAAGAACCCTGCGTACAAAACGGGGCAGGATGATGTCAACAAAAAGAATACCGAATTTAAAGAATCGATTCTCTTTACAAAAATGGAGAAATTTAAAAAAGACCTGGCTAAGTTCTCCAGCGAGAAGGTGTATCCGTATACCAGCGATTCATATGTAGCACCTACATTCAATCAGACTGGGGGCCGAAGGGGTTCTAGTTATGCGACCTCAAGTTCAGAGGACAACTCCAGTGACTCGGACACATCACAACGAGGAAATGGACGACCATACAAAGGACGTGGCAATAGAAGAGGCAACAGAGGCAACTTTAACAATTTTGGTCCTAATCAGTTCCAACCATTTTGGCAACCGGGCCCATGGATGTATGGGCCCAACTTCCCACAGATGGGACCCCCTTTCTTCCCTCCACAAATGCAGCAACCCCAAGGACAGGCGCCTTTTTTAGGGTATGGCCAGAGGACCAACAGAGGGAGAAGGAGACAGGGACAAGGATCCCAGGTGCGATGGACGACCCCGTTGCAGCAACCAACTATGGACCTGAGGAATGGGAAGAAGATCCCGCAGGACAGAGCGGGAACGAGCACAACCCCAGATCAACCAGCCTCGTAATCAACCTTAGTTCCTACAACCTGTCCGAAGATGAAGAACAACTCCTGAATCGTGGACTAGGTTTTGTGGCAACTAATCAAGGGGACCAATTCAACACTCAAATAGAGATATCTAAACTGTTCCGAAAGGTCCGACTCCACTACCTTTTTGCCAAACAAAATCCTGGAGAGAAATCAGACTTGGTCGTCAATACTGGTCTGAAGAAACCATCGACCTTTAATCCGACAACAATTGGATTACCGAGTAGAGTTCAAACCTTCGAAGAAGCTGTGGAAACAGATATTGAACGTCTTTTCAAAACGCAGAAACCAAAGTCCTTTGTTAACATACCAAACAAAGAGAAACTAGCGCTACAGTCACTATCATCTAATGAATCGATCATCATAAAGCCTGCAGATAAGGGTGGTGGTATTGTGATCCTCGACAAGGAAACGTACAGACAGGAGTGTCTCAGGCAATTAAACGACCGCAAGTCTTATCTACCTCTGAAAGATGATCCCACTGAAAGGCTCAAAACCAAGATCAGCCATTTGGTGGAAGAAGCAACATCTCAAGGTTGGATTACCCCACAAGAGGGCCAATTTCTCTGTACTTCTCACCCGTCAATCCCCTACTTCTACTGCCTGCCTAAAGTGCACAAGCAGAAGAGACCACCACCAGGGAGGCCAATCATCTCTGGAATAGGATCAGTTTTAGAGCCGCTCTCTACATTTGTGGATCACTTCCTTAATCCTATTGTGAAAGAGATGCCGACCTATCTCAAGGACACAAAGGACATGTTACGCTTACTTCCAGACGTAGACTTTGACAGCTCCTTGGATCTACTTGTGTCCTTTGACGTAGAGTCTCTGTATACGTCAATTCCCCAAACAGAGACCTTGGAAGTGGTAGGCAATATCCTCCAGGAGAGGGACCTACAGACAACTACTCCAGTTTCTTTCATCATGGAACTAGCAGAAATGGCAATGAAAGACAATTACTTTAAATTTGAGGACACCATCTACCTCCAGACCTCTGGTACTAGCATGGGCAGTGTTTTTGCGCCTAGTCTGGCGAACCTCTATGTTCATGTACTAGAGGAAACTAAAATACTGCACCAAGATAACCCATACTATGTGTCGCTTCGCTTGTGGAAGCGATACATAGATGACGTCTTTGTTATATGGAGAGGATCTGAGGCCAGTCTGTTGGAGTTCCACAATTGGCTTAACAACTGCAATGAATTTCTTAATTTCACCTTAGAGTTCAATAGAAAGGAACTGCCTTTCTTAGATCTCTTGATAGTTGCCACAGAAGAGGGATTAAAAACGGAACTGTACAGGAAACCTATGGCACGCAACGCTCTTTTAAGTTATGAGAGTTGCCACCCTCGGGCTCTCAGAGATAACTTGCCCTTTGGGCAATTCCTGAGACTCAGGAGAAACTGTTCAACAAAAGAGTCATTTGAAAAACACTCTGAAACCCTCTCGGAATATCTACGAGAAAAGAAATACCCGGCTAAGATCATCCGACAGTCAAAGAAAAGGGCTGCTAACAACAACAGGGATGCCCTATTGGAAACTATTCCGAAAGAAAGATCCAACAGAATGACCTTCGTGAACACTTTTCACACAAGATCTAATGATGTGCGAAAAATAATAACAAAACATTGGTCCATTTTGAATTCCAGTGGAGAAACTTTACCACCACCACTTTTTGCCTTTAAAAGAGGACCTAACACAAAAGACCACCTAGTTCACACTCGTCCTAAAACAAAACAACCCAGACAAGTGGGAGCACTTTGGGACCTACCGCCGGTACAAGGACATCACCCGTGTGGCAGTTGTTCGGCGTGTCCACAAACTACCAAATCCACCAGTGTAGATATCGGAACTTTGCGCCCATGGCAACAGCGAAAGTTCACGAACTGTAACAGCGAGAATACAATTTACATGATCACTTGCCCGTGTGGGAAGAGATACGTGGGAATGACAACCCGTAAGACCAAAATACGGATTGGCGAGCATAAGAGCACAGTTCGCTGTCGGAAGCAAGCAACGCGCTTGACAGCCCACTTTCTTGAAAAAGGCCACGGTCCCAGTGAGTTCATGTGGACTATACTCGAGCAGCCGACAATACCCGAACATTGCCCTGATGTCGGTAAACTTCTGTTCAAAATAGAGCAGAAGTGGGTGTACAAATTAAACAGTGACAAGGATGGTCTGAACGAACCCATACCATGGATGTCACTATGAAATAATTGAGCCATTATCCACCTTTTCCAATTTTCTCTGTCACCAAAACTACGACTCCCAGAATGCACCACACAGGTCTTAGTCATATACCCGCCCTTTTCTCTTGTTCGGTGCCTCCCCAGAACAGCCCAGAGGGACGCTTGGAGACACCGACGGAGAGGTAAGAGTGTGGTTACGTAATCTGGTTAGATAACCCTGTGCGCTACGAGTACCTAGCCTAACAGTGGTAGAAGTCCATACTTATATTACTACTCCGGTACGATACCGATGACATCTTGTAAACACACAAGCTGTCTCTCACGCTATCGGAGACATGTATGATAGTTCTTTTGCCTTGTTTTTAACGGAATTGGTTGAGTGTCCCTGTGATTATGTTTTGCTAAACAGAGCGGTGCTCCTATTCTACCTGAGCTGCTGCCAGGTGAGGTGAGGCGCCATCCCCACAAGTTTTGGGTGAGTGTTATCACGTCTGCCTAAAAGTTAATACGTGACCACTAGAATAGCACGATGTATTGAGTGCATTCTTTAATATTTGTAATGTTTTTCTCTTTTCTTTGTCTCCTATGTGACTTTTGTAGACTGTGGTGGAGATTCTCAGGTGAAATTTTCCCTTTTTAACTTCACTTAATAATTTGTAAGCAGTAGCACCATCTAGGTCCTGACGAATGCATAAGGAAACTCTTCCGATGGTATGCAGAAACATGTTGACCTCCTGCTGGTAGATATTCTGTCAAATCTACCTTTCACTTGTTTTTAATCTTGGGGTCTGAGAGATACTAATAAACCACTTTTCTACTCAGTATCACCCAATTTTACTCACTTATCACTATACACTCACTGCACTGCTTTCCCTCAGGTGTATAACTTTTTACTTAGAAAAACCTCATATTTCGAAACCACCACACAAACTCTTTTACATTGGTCTCCCCAACACTCACACCTGTTTAAGTGTGACTGAACCTGTATACTAACTCCTGGGTAAGGAGAACCCACATGATGTAAAAATGGTGGTACAGAACGGCAACTGATGGGAAAATTCCTACCCATGCTGCATGCCGTATATATGAGTAGTCTAATGTTTCTTACATCTGAATACACAGTCTACTTCGTATAGTCACTGGTTGATGGGTCTAGAGTATAAACATTGAGCGGCGACTCCTGTACACTCTTTGTTGTTATAAATCACTCCTGAGTACACCTGGCTGTCCCCTTAAGAAGGGGGACGGGATGGCGGGTCAGCTGGGCGGTGGGAGCGGGGCGGCCAATGGGCTGGTGGTGGGCGGGGCCGCAGGGGGTCAGCGGCGGGAAAACTGTTGGGTGGGCGGCTGAGCTGTGGCTGGGCCGCTCGGGGGGCAAGGGGGGCGTTGGCGGTCAGGAGCTTGGCAGGCGGGAACACTGGCGTAGGCAGGAGCAGGAAGCGGCAGGAGCAAGGGGGTGACCCGGCCTGGTGAGAGGTGCTGGGGTCACTCCTGAGTACACGTGGCTGTCCCCTTAAGAAGGGGGACGGGAGGGCGGGTCAGCTGGGCGGCCAATGGGCCGGTGGTGGGCAGGGCTGCAGGGGGTTAGCGGCGGGAAAACTGTCGGGCGGACGGCTCAGCTGTGGCTGGGCTGTTCGGGGGCAGGGGGGGGTGTCGGCGGCGGCGGCAGGAGCAAGGGGGTGACCTGGCCTGGTGAGAGGCGCAGTGTAGTGATCTGTGTGGCACACGTTCTATGCATCAGGCACATTAACCATCTGCGCTATTTCATGATGGGTGAAACTGGCAGCAGGCAAATTGCTTATGTGGTTGCAGCAGGAACATTATTTACGAGAGTTATCTTGACATTGAAATATCTTCCTGGATTGAGAAGAAATTGAGCAGAAGGTGGTTTTATTCCCGAGTGCACAGCACCTCAGGGGGGAGGGGGTCCGGGTCCCCACATAATTCTAGTTTGAAGAGCAGATTCCCAAGCGGCCCGACCGGCAGCAGAGACAGAGATTGGCCCTGGCATCTTATCTGCTGTTTCTGGGCTGAGAGGAGACCATGAGCCCTGGCAGCAGATGGAGCCCGAGAAGGAACGTGAGCATCGCACACACACAGAGCCCCCACACAGGCCTCGCCCCTGCCTGAAGGGAAGTGAAACACAGCCAGGAGAGGCGCCTGCGCCAGAAACAAACAATGCTTTTGATATTAGAAGAAAAAGCAAAGGATTCCAACGTTGATGGTTGAAGCAGCAGGAAGCAGAGTGAAGAGGAGGGGGCCCGGGGCCGCCCGGAGATGCCCCTGTGTGGAGTCTGCTGGTGTCGGGATCAAACAGACCCTGCAGCGCCGCGGACACTCAACGGACCGGGGAGTCATCAGCGGAGCGCCCGCTCGATCCTGCGCGCCAGACCCCCCCCCCCCCCCGGCACCTCCAGGCGCGCGACGGGTCGCTTCAACTCTACCCGGCACCAGGGGGCCTGCAGCCGAGATCATGGGGCCAATTAACAAACTGATCACAGGCCGCCGATCTACAGAGGCCGCGCCGACGCCCCCGCCAGCCCGCCCGCCTGATCAGAGCGCGTGCGGGAGCCGCTCCCTCGTGCAGGGGCGGCGGCGCGCAGCACTGACGTCCCAGGATGGCGCCGGCCTTTAGCGTATTTGGGGATACTGTGCCCTGACAATGGTGACCGCCCCTCCCCTCGCCCCCCCCCCTCCTCTTCCCCTCGCCCCGCCCCGCCCCCCGGGTCAGCAGCAGCGGAGACTGAATGAAGCCTCCTCTCAGGATAGCATAAGCCCCGCCCTCTCACCCATATCTGCTTCCGGGTCAGCGGCGGTATACTCTCCTCTAGTATCGGGTGGTGATTGGCTCCTCAGGCCTGCAGGTAGAACAGTGTCCGGGTCAGCGGGGGCAGAGTCAGCACCAGCAGCGGGGCCCAGAGCACCTGGGGATCTGTCTGTCTGTCCAGTGGAAGGAGGAACCCTGAGGGTCTGTCTGTCTGTCCAGAGGAAGGAGGAGCCCTGAGGTTCTGTCTGTCTGTCCAGGGGAAGGAGGAGCCCTGAGGGTCTGTCTGTCTGTCCAGTGGAGAGGAGGAGCCCTGAGGGTCTGTCTGTCCAGTGGAAGGAGGAGCCCTGAGGGTCTGTCTGTCTGTCCAGGGGAAGGAGGAGCCCTGAGGGTCTGTCTGTCTGTCCACTGGAAGGAGGAGCCCTGAGAGTCTGTCTGTCTGTCCAGTGAGGAGGAGCCCTGAGGGTCTGTCTGTCTGTCCAGTAAGGAGGAGCCCTGAGGGTCTGTCTGTCTGTCCAGTGGAAGGAGGAGCCCTGGCTGCAGTTACCTTCAGTTTCAATTGTAGACACAGCAGGGGTAAGTGAGCCTCTCACAACCATCGGCAACCTAAGAGGAGTGAATACAGCCTGGGGGTGTACAGACCTCACACCATCATCAGGAGGGGGGGGCAGGTGTACTGACCTCACACCATCAGGGGGTAGGGGGGAAGGTGCACTGACCTCAAAGGGGACAGGTGTACTGACCTCACACCATCATCAGGAGGGAGGGGGGCAGGTGTACTAACCTCACACCATCATCAGGGGGGAGGGGGGCAGGTGTACTGGCCTCACACCATGATCAGGGGGTGCAGCCTGAGGTGTACTGACCTCACACCATCATCAGGGGGGAGGGGGGCAGGTGTACAGACCTCACACCATCATCAGTGGGGAGGGGGGCAGGTGTACTGACCTCAAAGGGGACAGGTGTACTGACCTCACACCATCAGGGGGTGCAGCCTGCAGGTGTGTGTGTAATGTTTTATAATTGTGAGACTACATTGCCAACTGTTATATATGAATCCCTTCATTTAGCCTTGGCTCTTTAAGCCAGGGGGCAGGTGCATCATCAGGGGGTGCAGCCTGGGAGTGTACTGACCTCACACCATCATAAAGGGGTGCAGGGGGCAAGTGTGCTGTCCTCACACCATCACCAGGGGGTGCAGGGGGCAGGTGTACTGACCTCACATCATCATCAGGGGGTGCAGGGGGGCAGATGTACTGGCCTCACATCATCATCAGGGGATGCAGCCTGCAGGTGTACTGGCCTCACACCATCATCAGCGGATGCAGGGGGCAGGTGTACTGACCTCACACCATCATCAGGGGGGAGGGGGGCAGGTGTACTGTCCTCACACCATCATCGGGGGAGGGGAGGTGCAGGGGCAGGTGTAGTGACCTCACACCACCATCAGGGGGTGCAGCCTGAGGGTGTACTGACCTCACACCATCATCAGGGGGTGCAGGGGGGCAGATGTACTGGCCTCACATCATCATCAGGTGATGCAGCCTGCAGGTGTATGTTAATGTCTAATTGTGAGGCTACATGGCCCACTGTTATATATGAATCCCTTCATTTAGCCATGGCTCTTTAAAGAACGTTGCATTATGATATTTAAACACCCATATTAACAGTGTTTAGATCCAAGCTAATTGTCCCAGAATGCTATGTATCCTTACTGAAATTCAGGACTTGAGGTGTACTGTGCAAGGGGGTCCCTTTATGACCTTGTTATAATACATCAAAGATTTAGTGTGGCCTCGATGTGTGTGCTTAACTACTTTATATCCAGAATGGGAAACAACCTTTACAACGCAACCATTACATCGCACTACACTTACAACTCATACATTGCATCGCAACATCTTTTACAGCGCATGACACTACAACGCAGGCATTACAATGCATGATACTACATCGCAATTCACTACTACGCAGGCATTACAACGCATACCATTACAACGCATACCATTGGAGTTAGAATAGTAATTTTTACCCCTACACTATCCAAGACTTACCCTACTGTTGCACCCCCTGGAGTTAGAATAGTAATTTTTACCCCTACACTATCCAAGACTTACCCTACTATTGCACCCCCTTGAGTTAGAATAGTAATTTGTATCCCCATACTATCCAATACTTACCTTAAATACAATGTAATGGTATGCGTTGTAATTGTTTGCTTTGTAAAGGTAGTATGCAATGTAATAGATTGAATTGTAAAGGTAGTTTTTTAAAATGCGATGTATTGTCGTATGATGTAATGGAATGCGTTGTAGTGGATATTGCGATGTAAAAACTGCGTTGTATGTGCATGCGTTGTAAATGTATGCGTTATAACATCATACATTCATCCAGAATGGGTCGGTTTGGAGTTGTTACTCATTTTCACGAACACCTGCTTTGACCTTGTTTTTTGATGTTTGTACTCAGTGGGAGGTTGTCTCTGCAATGGGTTAAGAGGTATGCTAGGAGGAAACAAAAGCATATTTTTACAGAAAAATATTAGTTTCTTCTCTCAGAATGCATGTCTTTATTAAGCACCTTTGTCCACAGTTCTGTACATTGAACCCTTTCATATCCGGACTTTGTTCCCTAAAGTAAGTAGTTGTTTTATTCATAACTAGCATAAGAAGCTGACTTCTAGTTCGTTGATATACTAATGATTTGTGGTGTCCGGGCAACACATATTTGGGGCTCCCTATTTGGAATACATTTGAATTTATTACCACTTTTAGGGTCATTGAAGTCCGTGTGATATCCCAAAAATATTTAATCATGTTAAACCTTCAGAACCCGGGGCCGGCAAAAGCATCTAAAAGCCCAAGCTGGCTATAGTCCACCAGCCAAGTACTATCAAAGAAGCTTGAACACACATTGATAAAGGTATTTCGTTTTGCGTTTGAGTCTATATTTTTTCTTGCAAAAAGGTTTTATGTGGCTGTCCAGTCAGCTTGTTACTCCTATTGCAGGAAATCCTGGTATGGGTTATGTGTTCTAGGTTTAGTGGACTAGTGCATAACATTACAATAAAAAGATTTATACATAAAGCACTTGAAAGTGTAGCTTTAGTTGCTGAATATTTGTAATTACAAATAAATCTCCTTTCACCATGTTTAGTCAATGTTGGGAGATACATCGTGAGTGTAAGGGTTCACCAGGCTTATTCCGCAGGAGCATCAGGAACCTGAAGACAAGTCCTCAACCTTCCCCAGCCACCTATCGCCCCTATCAGACACTAGTGAGCGACAGGTAGGAAGGGGAAAGAAGGGAAACAAAAAAAGGATAGATGGGGAAGAAATCTCTGCTTGCAATCCTCTCTTGCTGCCAGGGGTAGACACTCAGTCACTGTAAGGAAAATATATTAAACACTCAGTCATGTTTACATTCACCTTCTTTGGGAACAACAATAACGTTTCTTGACCCATTATACCTATTTGCATGGAATGGTCATCTCTCTTGTGTCATGGAAAAGCAGTAATCACAGTATTCTAAGGACTGGAGAAAAACACAACAGACACGATCAATGACTGCAACTCTGTATGGAACGGAATAGAGAGATCTAAATGCTATCTCACCAGTGAAGACTCGATAGATGCGAGGGTACTAAGGTCAGGGAGAAAACAGATCAGTCATTGCTGGAACCTGTATGCCTAGGAAACATGCAAAGATTTGTTTATACATCAATGTAACCCCTTAAAGAACAAATATATAAATGCAGCACTGCGTGCTGTTACCATGACCCAGAGGAGGGCAGCGAAGTCTCTTTGTAGTCCACAAGTGAATCCCAGCTGGAAGTGGAAGGAAGTGTGCAAGATTTCCGGTGTGGTAGAAATAAGGGGAAATAAACAATAAAGGGATAGAGACGGCAAAACCTAACAAACCTCACGGGAATGAAAACCGGTGGAACGGAACAGGCAGTCACCGGCCAGCCGACCGGAGAAACTCCGGCCGGCGGACAGAAGACCAAACTAGACCGTCTGGCACGACTCTCAAACGCTCCGTCAATCATCCCCTTTTGTATGGGCAAACCAAGCATGCACAGGAGAATGTGAGGGTTAAATCCGGGCACACCCCGCGTGCACAAGAGAATGTGAGGGTTGAGGCTGGGCAGACCACGCACGTACAAGAGAATGTGAGGGTTGAGGCTGGGCAGACCACGCATGCACACTACAGAGCAGATTTAATATTTTTTAGTGCAACATAGTTCAGCAGTTAGGTGCAGCGCTGTGATGTGTGAGGGGGAGAGAGCAGCGCTGAGCCAGATTTATGAAATACAGCACGCTGCTGCTCACTACCCCTGCATTAGTACGCAAGCTACCTCGTGCCACACATAACCTTTACACCATAAGCCAGAGGTGTGTGTGCTGTCAAGCATAGGATTAGTACTGGAAACACACCATTCCAGTATAAAATCCTATACATAGAGTAATCCTTGAACACTCCAGAGTTTGTGTTTGTGCTGTAAAGTGCAGGGCAGGTTGTGTTTGTGCTGTAAAGTGCAGGGCAGGTTGTGTTTGTGCTGTGGAATGCAGGTCAGGTTGTGTTTGTGCTGTAAAGTGCAGGGCAGGTTGTGTTTGTGCTGTGGAATGCAGGTCAGGTTGTGTTTGTGCTGTGAAGTGCAGGGCAGGTTGTGTTTGTGCTGTAAAGTGCAGGGCAGATTGTGTTTGTGCTGTGGAATGCAGGTCAGGTTGTGTTTGTGCTGTAAAGTGCAGGGCAGGTTGTGTTTGTGCTGTGGAATGCAGGTCAGGTTGTGTTTATGCTGTAAAGTGCAGGGCAGGTTGTCTTGTAAAGTGCAGGGCAGGTTGTGTTTGTGTTGTGAAGTGCAGGGCAGGTTGTGTTTGTGCTGTGGAGTGTAAGTCAAGTTGTGTTTGTAAAGTGCAGAGCAGGTTGTGTTTGTGCTGTAAAGTGTTGGGCAGGTTGTGTTTGTGCTGTTGAATGCAGGTCAGGTTGTGTTTGTGCTGTACAGTGCAGGGCAGGTTGTGTTTGGGCTGTAAAGTGCAGGGCAGGTTGTGTTTGTGCTGTGGAATGCAGGTCAGGTTGTGTTTGTGCTGTAAAGTGCAGGGCAGGTTGTGTTTGTGCTGTGGAATGCAGGTCAGGTTGTGTTTGTGCTGTGGAATGCAGGTCAGGTTGTGTTTGTGCTGTAAAGTGCAGGGCAGGTTGTGTTTGTGCTGTGGAATGCAGGTCAGGTTGTGTTTGTGCTGTAAAGTGCAGGGCAGGTTGTGTTTGTGCTGTAAAGTGCAGGGCAGGTTGTGTTTGTGCTGTGGAATGCAGGTCAGGTTGTGTTTGTGCTGTGGAGTGCAGGGCAGGTTGTGTTTGTGCTGTGGAGTGTAGGTCAAGTTGTGTTTGTAAAGTGCAGTGCAGGTTGTGTTTGTGCTATAAAGTGCAGAGCAGGTTGTGTTTGCTGTAAAGTGTTGGGCAGGTTGTTTTTGTGCTGTGAAGTGCAGCACAGTTTGTTTTTGTGCTGTAGATTGCAGCGCAGGTTGTGTTTGTGTTGTGAAGTGCAGGGCAGGTTGTGTTTGTGCTGTGAAGTGCAGGGCAGGTTGTGTTTGTGCTGTGAAGTGCAGGGCAGGTTGTGTTTGTGCTGTGAAGTGCAGGGCAGGTTGTGTTTGTGCTGTGAAGTGCAGGGCAGGTTGTGTTAGTGCTGTGGAGTGAAGGTCAGGTTGTGTTTATGCTGTAAAGTGCAGGGCAGGTTGTCTTGTGAAGTGCAGGGCAGGTTGTGTTTGTGTTGTGAATTGCAGGGCAGGTTGTGTTTGTGCTGTAAAGTGCAGCGCACATGCAATGTGTGGAGTGTTTGAAGAAGTGACGACGTTTCTCCGTGTTATCACCTGATTCAAGGGTTTTTTTAACATAAAATTAACAGACCCTCAGTACTCTCACAATGTGATATTGAAGCCTTGTACATTTTTCCACATTTCGCTAATATATGAAGTATCGCGTGTCCATGGCGGTGATAGAAAGGAGGAGTTTATTTCTTACAGAATGTTCCACCCACAGATCTGCTTCCTCCTCAGATACTGACACCTTCCAACTCCCTCAGCAGCATTCCACATTGGGCATTGCCTCAGAGACTCTGGGATGTCACAGCTCTGTTGAAGAGGCTGCAAGAACTTTGTCTGAGGAGTGAACCGTGATTATTTGAGGTGTTACATGTGATTGTGCAAATCTGTGCCCACCCTGGGTGTAGGTCTCTGGGAGTAGGTGATGCTCGTGAATGGCTTGGACGAAGCCTAACCTTTCAATACAAAATGTATGGAAGTGATTTGTGTGTGCGAGACAGTGTGTATGTGCATGTTTGTGATTGGTCGTCTTGGGTGGACACATTATATATGAGCGTGTAAGCGACTGATCCGTCTGATTACTTCTTTCCAGTGTGTAGGTCTTTGTGCCTGGGGATGAATTGTGTTTCACGTGTGTGCGTGCACAGCAGAGCACAATGCCTGTGTAATTGTGCAGCATTGAAGATGTGGTTAAGAGATACCTGGTTTGTTACTTAATCCATTTATAAATGAGGTGTGAGGCTGTACAAGTGAGAGTTGGAGTTTGTGTCACATCTGTGAGTACACAATTGAATGGACTTTTTAAAGAGCAATTTTTTGTGTGTGCGTGTTTGTTGCAAGCATTTTGCCAAAGACACGCCTGTCTGCTCCCAGGTACACCTGCCGCCACCCCTGGGACCAGAAGTCAGGTAGTATACTCAATATTTCTCATATTCTGCATAAGATCTAAAGTCTTTCAGGTACACAGATTTTAGTATCTCCCCCATGTTTGTCTCGTTTTTAGAAGCAAATGGCGTGTATGCCAGCCACACATATCGAGTAATCTGGTACTCAACAGACCTCAGTTTGGACCAACAAACAATAAGACTCTTCTACATCCTCAGATTGAGGAGTCGTTAAACGCGCTTTACTAAACCCACCCTCCCTTGGCAAAGATAAGGTGGAAATACTCAAATTATTAGAATATTCTAAGCCGGATATCCTGTTCTTAACTGAAACCTGGTTGTCAGAGGAATCTACTCCAGATCTCCAGAAGCCAAACCCGAAGATAACCAAAAGAGAACAAGCTCAGAGGAAGGAGTGAGATAGCAGCAATTATTCACCAGTGGATCCACACATCTCTTTTACAAATTACTCAAACTGAAGGGGTAGATCTGCTCTCCTTTCTCAAGTTTCGAATTGATGACGACAACTCGGTCTCTAAAGACAATGAATTTGCTGATTTAATGATGTTGAATTTACACCAACACATTACATGCTCAGGTCACATAAAATGAAATCCCTTCTATCTGATCTGGGCGTATAATTCGAATTGACTGAATATAATCATCCTTCCTTGCATGCAGTCCAATCAGTATTTGATCAGCATTTGTATTCCGGTAGATTTTTCTAGCTTGATCCACAAGCAGGAAGTGAAACCATACACACGTGGCGACACATTAATACAGAGCCAGTGTTATCAACACTTTTAAACCCCTCCCCCCTCTTCCAATCAATTGAATACATTCTCTCCAAAGAAAAATAATCCACTCTGTGGCTTAGACATGCTAGTGACCCACTCCCCTCAAATCCAACAGTGTGTTATAAACCGCACCAGACGAGTGCCCTGGTACAAGCCAGAGTTAAAGGAGGCGAAGCCTGCATTGCGTCGACACAGACGGGAAAGGGATGATGAAGAGAGGAAAATCAAATTTAAAATTGAGCTTGAGGAATATAAAGGCAAACCCGTTCCATGCCAAGTCCTCTTAATAGGCAAAAAAATATTAGAAGCGAATGAAAATTGTTTTTTGATATCCTGAATGATTAGTCGCCCCCAGATGAAATGAGAACCTCCCTGACTCCTATCGGGCATTCTGTGACAATCTAAATACATGACAAAAACATTCCTTAAAGATAGTATAAACAAATACAGCAGCAGTAATTCTGAAGTTGAGTCTGAAAATAACTCTACTCTCCTTATCCTTGTTTGAAGAAATAAACAGGCTCCATGAATTTATGATCAAGGTCAAATTCGGGTCACCAACTGACCCTTGCCCTCCAGCTGTCATAGAATCTCTGATCTCAAGAATCAATCAATCAACATTTATAAGGCGTAGCCCAAGGATATCTGGGCGCTGAGGGTGCTGCGTCTCCGCCGAAAAGCGAGGTCTTGAGCAATCCCCTGCAGAGCGTTTTCATCAATTCAGCAGCTCAAGCTGTCGCTCCAAGCGCGTTTCAAAATGCTGTAGAGCTCACGATACTGAAAAACCAGGGAGAAGTCCCGGATATAACCAAGAATTATAGGCCAATACCTCTGCTCCCTTAACCTGCCAAAACCATTGGTCAGAGAACTATCTTCAAGAGGTTCCAGGCTTTATAACTACACCAGCTCTCAGATAATTCTTATCTGTGAAATATCAGCCTCACAACTCGAGTCTCGAAATATGATGCAATTTGATGATTACTTGATGAGGTTCAATCAGCTAAAACTGAATATTGACCAAACTGAGATTGTAATTTGAAAGAATAAGACCAACGTTTGGAGCCACCTTTTCTCTCCAACAAAAATGCCTCTGATTGATAATCAATAGCAATCTTAGCAAGTCCCAGCTGTTGGAGCAGTGGGATCTAAATGCAGATTTATGCTGAAACTACTTTAGAAACTAACCCCACTCCTCCCACTTTAGACAAGAAAATCAATGCGGTGGCCGCAGTCCTATCTAGATCGCATTATGCCAACAGAGTATATGTAAGAATACCCAATATAACCATTCATAGACTGCAAGTAATTCACAGCGACGCAGCTTGTGTACTACATCCTCTTCAGAGGTGGGCACGCGCCACACCTATATTGAAATAACAAATCCACTCCGAGACCCTCTGCCTCAGCCCTAAAGGGGTGAGAGGTCTTGCCCCTCACTTCATTGCAAACCAGGTGGAAATGCATACACCCGTACAAAAGCGGAGATCTCCTCGCTTGAATTTACTTGCTATTGCAAAATTACAGAGGCTCAGATCAGGGGGATGCAGCTTTGCTACAAGTTCCTTTCATCCAGAAATCTGACAGCCCACAAGCCTATTCAGACTAGATTCTTCCCCTTTAAGGTTCGTTTTCTCCTCATGTATTTCTGATTCAGTTCCAAGAAACCCCAGGTTGAACATGCTCTCTATATATGCAATGACATAACAAGCGTTTTGTAGATCCTGTAGAGGTTTGGTATGTTGGCGTGTGCTTCAGTCACTGACCTGAATATTGCAAAAGAGAGGTGTACAGTGCAAGTGAGGATGATAGCGCAGTCTTGTCTGCCAGGGTATTATAAACCTTTCATTGCTGCAAGGCTGTTACAGTATTCTCCTTTTCTGGTTGCACAGTGTACAATGTGAGCAGACCAAGGAACAGACGTAATGTTGGAAACACATTTCAAATCCGTTCCTTTCATAATATATGAACTATGTTGCGGGTATTGTGAAATTTCAATGATTCCATTTTTTTCAGGTTTTAGAAATTCGCACTTTCCTCTGATCACACCGGGCTTGGTGAGACAGGAAGGAGTATTTTGACCTAACTGTCCTGTGATAATGTGTTGTCTTTTCTCTTTTCCTCTCCTCTGCAGACACTTGAGACTTGAACATCAATTTACCAGAATGGGCAGAAGACGGGCTCCAGAAAGGAAAGTGACAGCGCAGTGTTCATGTGAATCCGTAAGAGCCACAGTCCCGTCTTTACATCTCCATGACGTCTCAACTTCAAGATCCCGAAATAATGCTCAGAGGGACCAGGACCTGGAACCGCTTTCGGAGAACCTGCCCCACCTTATCCTTCTATCCATGCTGGAGGAGTTGGAAGCCAAACTGGATAACTTGATGAATACTGTGGAGGACGTACCTTCTAGAGTCGCTGGGCTGATTAAGAAAATCTGGATAGAAAAGGATCAAGGTTCCCTAGATAATGGTGCAGTGTCTTTGGAGATGGTCTGTGCGGCGAGCATTAGAGATTGTGCTGTTAGCGGGTCTCCTGCAACACCTCAACTGGACAGGCCAGGGGAACCGAGCTTGTGTCTTCAGCCGGTGTTCTCTGATGGGCGTGCACCAAAGCAGGACTGTACACTCTCTTCTCCGACCAATGTTCAAGGGCGTCCAGAGGAGCCAAACCTTTGTCTACAGCCAATGTTTTCTGATCGACGTCCCCCACAGCAGGACCAGTGGGTGCAACCTGGGTTTCCAGATAGAAATGGAGTACAGCAGGATTGTCCTCTCTCCCGGTGCACTCAGACAGATCCTCCATGCAGATCACAGGAGGCAAAGCTGTGTCTTCACTCGGAATTTGTTGATGGGCAGAGACCACAGCAAGACCAGAGCGTACAGTCAGCGTTCCTAGAAAAGAGGGAACCAGATGAGCCTCTGAAGCAAGAACCATCCCCATTGTCTACTACTAGCTGGGACCAGCAACAGAACCTCTGCTCACACCCACTATTTCCTGAAGGACACGAACCACAGCAAAACCACAGTAGACAACCCACACTACCAGATGGGAACGGACCTGATGATCCCTTGGAGGAAGCATTGATGTGTTCTGATTTCCAAGATCCCCAGGAGAACCGCAGCCTACAACCCGTGTCACCTGATGGGATGTCATCACACGAACACTTAGAGTCTGGGCTATTGTCCTTTGATGAGTTGGGTTTACAACAAACCCAGTGCCTACAGCAACACCTATGCTTGAAGCAGGAATTCCCTAATGCACCATTATTGCTGTTCGACGCCACCCCAGGTATGTGTTTCACTATAAATGGACTCTCGGAGTGCACACTAACACATGTAACCTCTTCAAAATGCGTATGGGCAGATTTTAGAAAGTCTCTGAGGGGAGGATTATGGTTTGGATGGAACCCACTGAGCGATACTGAACCCCAGAGTACGAGTACACAGGGTGCAGATGTTTCCCTGCATTCTCCTCCTCTGGTTCCACACAGGACTGCATCCTTCCTGTGCAGAAACAGGCCTGGTAATGGGACTCTGCATGAGACAAATAGGCCAGTAGCTCTTCTCGTTCCTTGTTCGTCCCCATTCCAGGCTGAGGAACTGGAAATAGCGCTATTCATGGAGGAATTACTGGCCAGAATCACACGTAATAGTCGGATGCAAGTGATGTGGTGTTCATTGATATTAGCAGACATGCGCAGTCTAGAGAGGGAACTGTGTTTCCAGTTACACAGTTACATTGGGTAAGACGCAGCCGTCTCCAGTTCCTGATATAAAAATCCTAGTCTGTATTCGGCCTCAACAGCAGGGCTGACTAGGGATGTTGTCGTCACTGCAGGGTTCTCCTAGAGTGCACACCACCTCATGATAGACAGATACACAAAGGTTTTGGAACTCTGAGGTGACTTGCAATAATCTTATTATATGCACCAGGTGGTACCTTATCCCGTATAATACATGGTCACACCATCACCTTTCCCACAAACCTTGGTGCGTAGCTCCTACATATGCAGCAGCTAACATGTTTGCAAACATGAAGAATGAGCTTAAAACCTCTTGTGCAAAAGTAAAAATAAAAACTGTTCGATATTTCTTCCAAAAAGATGTTAGAAACTGTTCAATAAAAGCCCATTGAAAAAAAAGCTGCAGTAGCTCGAAACGTGTAGAAACATGCAGAAAGATTCCACCCTGCCCTTTATCTAAGGAAACTAATAAGCATATTCCCTCTGCTTCTCATAGTAAACTAGTAACATACAGCAGAAGTAATAAAAGCAAAGTTCTGTTTGTTGCTTTAAACAGTTGCTTCAATTATGCTTCGTGACTTGACCTTCTTTTCACATCAGCTGCTGGCGCTGGCAGCAGGCATTGTGCCCTCAGGACTCGACTGTAATAACGTAAAAAAGCCGAGTTCTGACGTCTTTTCTTCATAATCACTGACTTTGTGCGACACAAATTCCTGATTATAAAGAAATTAGAGACTGCCATTTATACAGGGATTACAGAATCCCATGTAATATAATTATATATATATATATATATATATATATATATATATATATATATATATATATATATATATATATATATATACATATAATAACTTTGGTACAGTTCAATGAATCCGCACAAAACTATTTGGGATTGGCATGGCTAGTTTCATGCAGTGTTTTTCTTGGCCACTAGTCATTTAAGATAGAGCTAGCTGGACCTTTAGCCCATGAATGGTTCGTGCATCTGGACTCGCGGACTCCAATGCAAAAATATATTGGATCCGATTGGATGAGGAAGCTTTTTTGCCCATCCATTTCGGATACCTAAACCCAAAGTTGGGCCTGCGAACCTGAAGCTCCCTGATTGGCTGGCTATATCTTGAACCATTACATGATGTAGAGACTTGTTCCCCGCATCCTGTAAAAATACTAAAGAAGCAATAAAGAGCCGTGGTGCCACCCTGTCTCTCCCGGGCACAGGGTCTGCCTAATCTTAAAATGTAGAAAGAAATTGCTGATTCTGAACAGAGGTTGGATTCCACATCATGACCCTTGAGGTCCGCAAACCTTAGGCAGGTGTCTGCGCAGGCACAGTAATTGGCCTTGTACCCTGGTGGACATTTGTGATGTTCGGAGACCTGCTGCTCGGTCTGAAACCCTATTGATGTCCAATAAGGATACACAAGTTTGCAAGGGTCCGAGAACCCCAAGAAAGTGTCTGGGAACCCTTAAAAATAAAAAATAAAAAAACATAAGCCAGGCCCTTCAGGGAATCCCCTGCTGTGTTCAGGCACCGTTGAACACCTGTGCCTGCTTGGAGTTTGCTGAAGGGAACTGTTGCGTGTGTATATGATGGGAAAAAAAACACTGAAAACAAGCATTGGCAAAACAAATAGGTGTCTCCTATCGAAAGCTATTGGCTTCGGCAACGAGTTTTAGCCATTATGTACACCAGTGTGACTGCTGTTCGGCATGGCTAAAAGTTAGTGGCACAAGGTCGGGTGGGGTAGGTAGAAGGGGGATAGATTGAGGTGGAGTGGAATGGGGTAGATTGGAGTAGAGTGGGGAAGACTGGAGTGGAGTAGATTAGAGTGCAGTATATTGGGGTAGTTTGGATTGCGGTACATTGGACTGGAGTAGAATGGAGTGGAGTTATATAGAGTGGTGTAGGGTAGATTGGAGTAGGGTGGGGTGGATTAGATTCGACTGGAATGAGGTAGGTTTGGGTAGAGTGGGGTGGAGTGGAATTGGATAGATTGGAGTGGAGTGTTGTGGGATAGATTGGGTGGAGTAGGGTAGATTGGGTGGATTGTAGTGGGGTGGATTGGATGGAGTGGGGTAGATTGGATGAAGTGGGGAGGTTTAGATTAGGTGGAGTGGGGTAGATTACAGTGAAGTTCAGTAGATTATGGTAGATTGTAGTGGGGTAGATTGTGGTAGTTTGGAGTGGGTAGATTGTGGTAGTTTGGAGTGGGTAGATTGTGGTAGGAGTGTAGATGAGTTGGATAGATCGCAGTAGGGTAAATTGAAATGGAGTTGGGTAAATTGAACTGAAGTAGAGCGAGGTAGATTGGGGTGAAGTCAGTTAGATTGGAGTAGATTAGAGTTGGGGTAAATTGAAGTGAAGTGGGGTAGACTGGGGTATATTGGAGCAGAGTGGGGTAAATATGAGTGGAGTGCGGTAGATTGGGGTGGAGAGGGGTAGATTGGAATGTGGTGGGGTTGACTGGCTTAGATTGAGTGTAGTAGGGTAGATTGGAGTGGGATGGGGTAGATTGAGTTAGAGTGGGGTAGATTGCGGTGGGTAAATTGGGAATGGATGGATTGGAATGGGGTGAATTGTAGTGGGATGGATTGGGATACTTTGGAGTGGAGTGGGGTGGATTGGAGTGGGGTAAGTGGTGTGGAGTAGAGGAGCGTGGAGTAGCGTGTTGTTTCATGGGGTGAGTGGCATAGATTGGAGTGGAGTGGTGTGGAGTTGAGTGGCGTAGTGTGGAGTATACTTGGTGTGGTAGCGCACTGCCATTACAGACAACACATTTTCAATTGAAATGATCATTACATTTACACCGAAATATGGTTTTACTGCACATAAATGATAATGTTTGCAAATGTCATCCCCTAGTGTATTAATGTGTTTCAATCTTATTCAAATATTTTTCTCCACACTTCAGTAATACGAAACAAATGTGCTTCATTTGTACTAATTCTGATATATTCTGCAACATCAGCACAATTCTTTTTTTAGGTCTTGCCGCAACAGCGCTTAACTTTGTGGGTTTACTGCCCACCCATTGCTTTTTATTAGTTTCTTCGAATCTCCTTTAAACAGCCTTGCTTCCCAATGGCTAATCTTTCCTACCTGTCCCTCCTTTTCGTAAATTGTTCCCTCCCACGGAGCACCGTCCCGTTACTTGTATCCTTGCAATGGTTCCATATTATCAACTGCTTTAGGCACTTTTTCTTTTTTCTTTGTCTAAGAGCACTTCATATGAGCACTTTTTTCACTTGTTTCAAGCTTTTTTGTAAACGGCTGTAATTCTTGTTCTTATCTCATCACATTTGCTGTTCATTCACAGACCGAGATCAAATGTCAGATGATGTTTCCCCTAAAAAGCTGGTTCTTTCTCTGACTTCAAAGTAAGAGAGCCAGTTCCTCCCCGTCTCACTCATCGCTGCTTGCCTCTCCTTGCCAGTTCCTCACCGTCTCACTCATCGCTGCTTGCCTCTCCTTGCCTGTTATTTATAAAAGCAAATTACTTAATTGTCTTGCCTTCATCACCTCCTCTTCGCATAATGGTAGCAGCCGTTTCAACTAAAGTGCTCATGTCTACTGCTGCCGACCAGAAGCTTCACTGTCGACTGTAAAGTTGGCACCTAAGGTAAGTCAAGTCAAGTCAGTCAAGTCAAATAATTTATATAGCGCACTACATACCCAGAGGGTCTCAAGGCGCTTGATGGGGTGGGGAATTACTTGTCGAATATCCAGGTTTTCAGTTGCTTTCTGAATTCTAGATGGTTCTGAGTGAGGCGAAGGTGAGTGGGAAGTGAGTTCCAGGTTTTAGCTGCCAGGTAGGAGAAGGATCTTCCTCCCGTATTAGTCTTGTTGATGCGAGGTACAGTGGCAAAGGCTTGGTTGGAGGAGCGTAGCTGGCGGGGGGGGGGGGGGGGGGGTGTAGAAGGAAAGTCGAGTGTTGAGGCATTCGGGTCCAAGTTCGTAAAGTGCTTTGTGTGCGTGGGTTAGGAGGCGGAATGTTATCCTCTTATTGACGGGGAGCCAGTGGAGGTCTTTCAGGTGACCAGATATGTGGTCGTTACGCGGGATGTCTAGTATGAGTCTGGCTGATGCG
This sequence comes from Lissotriton vulgaris, assembly GCF_964263255.1. NCBI lineage: Eukaryota > Metazoa > Chordata > Amphibia > Caudata > Salamandridae > Lissotriton > Lissotriton vulgaris. Next base: position 343,803,345 of record NC_141686.1, read on the forward strand.
TTGGAGTTTTTTCTGAAGTTTTGCGGTGGTGCCGGCGTATAGGGTGTTTCCGTAGTCTAGGCGACTCGTGACCAGTGCGTGGGTGACCGTTTTTCTGGTTTCGGTGGGGATCCAGCTAAATGTTTTTTTGAGCATGCGAAGAATGTTGAAGCAAGATGATGAAACGGCGTTGACTTGTCTGTTCATCGAGAGAGAGGAGTCCAGGATGACGCCTAGGTTCCGTGCGTGGTCCGTCGGGATGTGTGCTTTTCCAAGGGCCTCTGGCCACCAAGAGTCGTCCCAGGCGAAGGGGGAGGTACCTAGGATAAGGACTTCTGTTTTGTCTGAGTTCAGTTTCAGACGGCTGTGCTTCATCCACTCGGCAACTTCTTTCATTCCTTCATGTAGGTTGGTTTTGGCGGTAGTCGGGTCTTTGGTCAGTGAGAGGATCAGTTGAGTGTCATCAGCGTAGGAGATGATGTTGAGGTTGTGTTGGCGTGCGATGGTCGCGAGGGGGCTCATGTATACGTTGAAGAGGGTGGGGTTGAGTGAGGATCCTTGTGGAACTCCGCAAGTGACTTCAGTGGCCTCTGACTTGAATGGTGGGAGGCGGACTCTTTGAGTTCTTCCGGCAAGGAACGAGGAGATCCATTCCAGTGCTTTTCCTTGGATTCCGGTGTTTCTGAGGCGTTGTAGGAGGGTGCTATGACAGACTGTGTCGAAGGCTGCGGAGAGGTCAAGGAGGATGAGGGCGACTGTGTCTCCATTGTCCAGTAGAGTACGAATGTCGTCTGTTGCTGCGATGAGGGCGGTCTCAGTGCTGTGTTTGGCTCGGAAGCCAGACTGTGAGGAGTCGAGGGATTTGTTGGTTTCGAGGAAGGCGGCGAGCTGGTTGTTGACAGCTTTCTCGATGACTTTGGCCGGGAAAGGTAGGAGCGAGATGGGGCGGTAGTTTTTGAGTTCGGTGGGGTTGGCTGTGGGTTTTTTCAGGAGGGCGCTGAGTTCGGCGTGTTTCCAGCTTTCCGGGAAGGTGGCGGAGTTGAAGGAGCAGTTGATGACGTCCCGGAGGTGAGGTGCTATGATGGAGTCTGCTTTGTTGAAGATGTGGTGAGGGCATGGGTCTGTAGGGGAGCCAGAGTGAATGGTGTTCATCAGGCGGATGGTGTCCTCGGTGGAGATAGGGTTCCAGTTGTTGAGGATGTTCAAGGGGGGTGAAGGTACGGCAGAACGTTGTGTGGGTTGGTCTCCGGGTTGGTTGTCGAAGCTGTTGTGGATGTCTGCTATTTTGTCGTGGAAGAACGAGGCTAGGGAGTCGCAAAGGGTTTGAGAGGGAGTGATGTCGTTGGAGTTGGCAGAGGGGTTGGTAAATTCTTTGATGATGTTGAATAATTCCTTGCTGTTGTGGGCGTTGTTGTCTAGTCGGTCTTTAAGTGCAGCTTTCTTGGCAGTCCGGATCAGTTGGTGGTGTGTGCGGGTGGCGTTTTTGAAGGCGTCCTTGGTGCTGGTGTTCGGGTCTTTTTTCCAGGCCTTCTCGAGGGAGCGACAGAGTTTCTTGGATTTCTTAAGATCATCGTTGAACCAGGGAGCGTTTTTGCGGTCTAGTTTGTTTTGACGTTTTTTCAGAGATGCTAAGTTGTCGGCACTGTTGGTTAGCCATTGAGTGAAGTTCATGGCTGCTTGGTTGGGGTTCGAAGAGTGGGCAGGGGGTTTTGAAGAAGCGAGGAGGAGATCTGGTCGATGGTGATTTTGTTCCAGTTTCTTCGTAGAGTGGGTTGAGGATGGTTGTGGGTTGTGGTCTTTTTGTAGACAAAGTGAACGCAGCTGTGGTCCGTCCATTGGAGAACTGTGGTGTGACTGAAGGAGATATGTTTGCTGGAGGTGAAGATGGGGTCGAGTGTGTGGCCTGTGTGATGAGTGGGGGTGTTAACAAGTTGTTTGAGTCCAAGGTTGGCGAGGTTGTCCAGTAAGGTGGTGGCGTTGCTGTTGTTGCTCTTTTCCAGATGAAAATTAAGGTCTCCCAATAGAATGTAGTCCTCGGAGGGGAGGGCGTGAGGAGTGATAAAGTCAGTGATGTCTTCACTGAATTGTGCACGGGGTCCTGGTGGCCTGTAGAGGAGGGTACCTCTGAGAGTGGTCTTGGGCTCAGTGTGGATCTGGAAGTGAAGGTGTTCGGCGCTAGTGAGGTTGACGTCTGAGCTGGTTGAGATGCGGATGGAATTCTTATGGACGATGGCGATGCCTCCTCCTGTTTGCTTGGTGCGGTCTTTACGAATAATCTTGTATCCTTCAGGGATGGCAATGGTGATGTCTGGGGCTGAGGAGGCGTTCATCCATGTTTCTGTTAGGAAGGCGACGTCCGGAGAGATGGTGTCTAGTAAATTCCAAAGGTCGATGGCGTGTCTGTGGACCGAGCGGGTGTTGAGCAGGATGCATTTTAGGTGGTTGGTGTCAGATCTCTGTTTGGTGTTCGTGGATGTGGAGTTGGTCTTGGTGCCGTCAAATTTGCAGGAGTTACATGTGAAGGGTCCATGGGTGTGTCCAGGGGCGGCTTGGATGCAGGTGGGGAGACGGCCGGGATTAGGGCTAAGAGGGTGGAGGCGTCATATGTAATGCGGGTGGGGTGGGTGGTACGGGGGCCAGGGGGTCTGGCGCTGGGCGCGGGCTTGGCGCGGACGGGCGTAGACGGGCTTACCTTTGGCGCGCATGGGGCGCGAACGCTGCGCATGGACGCTGCGCGTAAAAGCATCTGTCATATATGGATAGTGGGGGGGAGGGGCGAGGGAGGAGCAGCCGGGAGGCGGGTGCTGGGCTGGTAGGCGAGGCAAAACAAAAACAACAGCAAAAGCACAAAATGGCAGTGATACAAACAGCGCAGGACGAGCTGGGGCACGGCACTACAATAAATAAATAATTAGACAGTGAAACCAAGTCTGTGGCAAGCTGGGGCACGGCGCTACAATAAATAAATAATTAAGCAGTGATACCAAGTCTGTGGCACGCTGGGGCACGGCGCTACAATAAATAAATAATTAAGCAGTGAAACCAAGTCTGTAAAGAGGCGCTGCAGATAGCGGAGCGTGCACAGCAAGGTGAAAACGATACCACCAGAAGCAGGCTGATGTGGTGTACAGAGGGCCGTGCCATTGAAGCATCTTCTGGCAGCTTTCACCAGCAGCATTCTGACGCGACCCTGCCACATATGTACGACGTTACCGGGCCAAAAGCAGTACAGGATAATAGCTATATATTCTGTAACCAGTCTGTTTGCTACGTACAATCCACTGTACTAAATGATATGAGGTATTCTTAGTACATGTATTTCTAAAATGTCAATTGTTGTAATATTTAGGACACATACTATTGTAATGCAAGTTGATCTCTAGTAATGTTTAGGACACATACTATTGTAATGCAAGTTGATCTCTAGTAATGTTTAGGACATGTATTATTTGTAAAGTAGAAATGCTTTCCACTTAAAATTGAATATATATACTTGGTAGTTTGTTTAAAGGACTAATCAAACCAAATGTCAGAAGTACAGTGCTATAGAATTGTGAAGCACTCTGATACCCAGTTGGGTCATGTTTGCGCTGTATAAAACACTGAATTAATAAATGATTCACACACCTGAGTGCGGGTAGACCCCCCCTCACACCTGGTGCCTGCTGTGAAGGTGTGTGAGGGCTGAAAAATTACCTTCATGCCCTGCTAGGCCAGCGCCCTCGATGCTGCCTGCGTGGCGGCCATATTGAAGCAGAAAACCATCAGGACATCTCAGGCATTTACACCCAATACCGTGAAAGACGGCAAGCCCGCAGGCTGATTTGGAAATTATTGGGCACTTTGCTAGTGGTATCTTGAGGAAAATAATCAAATACCGGCGGCGAGGCCAAACTACTTTTCAAAAATAACCTACTCACACTGGGGGGAGACTTCTCAGGCTCTGATTGTGGGCTGGGATTCTCTGCAACAGAGAACAACCATTTGTAGCTTCTTATCAGACTAATCGTCCCCTTTCCCGGCGTTCGGAAAAAATGTAATATCAGCATTTTTAGGTGCAGCACTGTAATGGCTGGATTTTCTGTTTAGATGGGATCAGCCCCCGGGGGCCCCTATGACCCAGCCAAAACGTACTCACCTTCCCTCCTCAGATCGTATTCACAATGAATAGATATACAGATATATATATACAGGTCGTACCTAAGGATGGGGAATGACAATATATATATGTATGGATTTTCTACAATATCTTATTCACATCAGTTGGTCTCGCGGCCACCCCGACCCAGACCGTTCTACCCTAGGGCAGATCTGACACACAATCCGGTGCGTCTACACATGGGCCTGCAGAACCCAATGCTCCCTTTCCCAAACTGTTCGCAATCCTGCGAAACTACGCGCCAGTATCCTCCCTGGCGTTCTCACTTATTCAAGCCACAATCCAGTGGGTATAAGCGTTGGTCTCCCCCCCAACGTTCTCACTAACGCCGCGTATCAACGACGACCACATTCCTATGAACCATTATTGGGATAATATCTCAGTGATCTACTCGGGATAAAACTATAATAATAACTTTGAATATAGTTCCAGATTGTATAGTGTACTCCCTGCTCTTGGCATCAAAGGTCCACTCACCCCCTCTTTATCTGATCACCATTTACCTGATCGGGATTTCTCATCCGTTCACATAAACAACTCTCAACTAGGAATGTAGTTTACCAAGATTGAACACGAACACCAGATACACAATAATTCTATAAGAATTAGGGTATTTATTAACAATAGACACAAATCACATTACTATGCAACATAACTCCTGCAAGAAAAAAGGTAAAGATTAGAGTGCACATTCTATTAAAGTTAGGCAGAGGTCACCTTATTAGTGGGAAGTCTGGACTCGGCAGTCATCTAGGTTCCCTTCTCGTCTCTGTATCCTGGCTCGCCTTGCAGTCACCCTCAGCCGTCACAAGTACACGTCTGCACCGCTAGGCTCAACCTCGTCTGCTTCCCCTCAGGACACCGGAACCTTGCTGATTATTAGCTACCGTCTCTCTCTCTCTCTCTGTCAGTGCGCTCCGCGCTGCTTCTCGTTCAGTCTTTCTCAGAGAGTTTCGGTCTTAAATCTTTCTCCGACTTCAAAGATGGCGACTTGTCCACCATGAGATGAATAATGGCAGAGATGCTAACGGCTAGATGCCGCCTACGGACTAACTGACAAACTGACTAACACCTTCGCTAATATCAAAGCCCGTTCCTTCATGGAAATTCACGGCCAGTAACCTGCCGCCCACCAAATTCTTGTACCTCCCCGTACCAAGGACACTTTCCCAGCCGGCCGGCCTGAAGTTGTGTCTTCGGAGTGGAGAAAAATACATTCCTTCGATAAGGGTCAGCCTGAACCGGTTCTCTCCAAGCGAACAACAGCTTGAAACTAAAACACTACATTTGACCTAGAAAGCCTTCTCGGCTACCGGGCAGAAAGCAAAATGAAGTCTGTCTCGTTTAAGGCCTACGGAGCCCACAATATGCATAGCTCCATAGAAAATAGCCCAGCATGTTAGTAAATGAGCAAATCATAACTAATACTTATATATCTATCCCCTAACTTAAATTCATAAGCCTTACTTTAAGGAAAATGGTACGAAAATGCCCTAATATATGTAAGACAGGGTCCCTGTCTATCGGCCTAATCCCTATGCTATGGGGGTGATAGGCTGGAGTCACTCTCCATCATTCTCCTTCTCCAAAGAGCTAGCAAAAAGGCAGCCATTACAAGCACCTAAGGAGCTTATTGATGGCACAGTAATAACTCTCCGTACCCGGCATTCTATTTTCATCAATCATATCCACCACATTTGATTTGGTTGTGGGAGGGAGTTCCAGATCCTTGTAGCGCTGGCAGAGAAGGCGAGCTTTATAAAGCGTTCTTACCTGAATGACGCTTGTTCCAGCAGGAGGACTTTACGAATTCTCAATCCTTGTTCAGATCCAGAGATTTTGAGTTTTTCTACCAAGTAGGAGGGTGTGGAGTTGTGGAGGGCTTTGTGGGTGATGCATTCAGTGTTACATTGGTCTGTTGCTTCAATTGGAAGCCATTGTAGGATGCGAAGTATAGAAGAAATGTGATTTAAAAACTTTGTGACCTGTCACCAAGTGGATAACTGTATGAAGCATTTCTCTCTGTGATGATAATTTTCTCTGAGAAGGCCAGACAGGAAAGAGGTCCAATAATCCAGTCTAAAAAGTACCAGCGTATGGACTACTAAGTTCGTCAGGCACTCTTGTGCTTTGATGAGACATGCAATATAGGTCTGTAATTGTTAAGGTTGTTCTAGTCGGCGTCTGTGTTGTTGGCCGAGTTTGAGGGAGGTTGGCCTTGGGTAGACCCTCTTTGTTAGGGGGGACATCTTTGGTGTAGGACGGAGAGATGGGTGGGTCAAGAGAGATTTCAATGTTAGATATTTTTTCAGACAAGAATGTTGCAAACTCTTTGCAGCGCATGGTAGAGTCATTTATTGAGTGTTGAGGGAAAGAGGAGGTTTGCTGTTTGATGATGTTGAGAAGGTCTTTAGGACTCTTCCTAGTAGGGTCACGTTGGGCCCAGAAGAAGAGGGATTTTTCTCTGAAGATGTGTGTTTTGTATTGTATGCGTTTAGCTCCAGATATCGCAAGATGTGTTAACAAGGGTTGTTGCCTCCAGTTTCTTTCAGCCAACCGGAGTTGTTGCCTCTTTGTTAAGGTCTTTGTTAAACCAAGATCTGGAAGGGATACTTCTTGATTTCTTGAGTTTCAAAGGGGCGTCCATGTCAAGTAGTTCTCCCATTTTTCTGTTTTAGTGGGCAGTGAGATCATCACCTTGGAATATGGGAACTGACTAACGCTTCTAACTCTGCCTGGGAGATTCAGTGTATGTTCCTCACTAAGTACTTGTGCCGGGTATTTTGGGGGTGGGCCTTTGGTTCGATGGCATTGAGATTGAAAAGAATTAGGTGTTGGTGAGTCCAGTCGGTGGGTAGGATAGAGCGGAGGGATAAGGTGTTCTGCTTAGAGATGATTGCATCAAGTGTAGTGTAGTTCCTATATTCCCAATAGGCTCTGCACATTGGAATAACATATACTATAGTTTAGACGTAGGACTGAGGTCGGCTAGGTCTCTATCTAATATATTAGACTTAATTGTGAGTGCCAGCTAGCTCAGAGGTCACTAGAAATTTTTTTCGAATAGAAAGAAGGGATTAGTTTCTGACAACCGCATAAACATGACAACTTTGTTTCGCAAGAATGAGAAATCAATCTCTAGAGTCGCGGAAACAATAGATAGTTATTTCACTCAGTCAATCGTGCATGCTTCGTTTCACCAGAGGTGCAGAGAAAATAGAGAGACGGGCGTTTTCAATAAAAGTATTTATTGAACAGTCCTCTTTCTCAAGCACAAGAAATGAACTGCTACACTCGTGATACTGGTTATAAAGTACACTGCATATAATACAAAGAGTATTATAAAGTAGTACTGTAAAAGCATGGTATGGTTTCTAAGCCATATAAAATAACATAAAATACATACATTAATAAATAATGACTAAAAGTACTCAACTGGTGCTTCTAAAATACACCTACCCCGGTGTACCTAACCTAGGTCTAGTACAAGGGAAGAAGTAAGTGAGGTGTAGCTTAGTTTCAGTATTCTTTTTCCCAAGAATCTATTCCAAGAATTCTCTAAGCGTCTAATCAGCTCCCTACCTTGGTTTAGAATGAAGGAGGTCTTGTATCGCTCTCTCAGGACTCGATTTCCCAGCAACCCGCAAGGGTGGCCTGGAAACACTGGAGCTGGATTTCTCGGCCAGAGAAAAGACAGTGTCTCTCAGGGCGTCTGCTGGAGGGTCGGCTTCCTTCGGCACTTGCTGCGGCGTGATGCGTCGGGCAAGTAGATAGTCGAACTGCTCCAAACCACTGTGTGTTTGTCTGGGTAAATGTGGGCATATCTATACCTTGAAGGTGCCGAGTTTGACGTACGGTTGGACATAATAACGTCATCAAAGACTCAGTTCTTTGAAAACTCCATGATTTCTTAGATAAATTAGTATTCAAGCAAGGGGAAGTCCATAGCTGCTGAAGGCGAGTTTTTCCAAGAAATCGTTGTGGATTCTCGGAACTAGTGGAAATAGCCATGCCGTATTTGGGCTGCATAGGCTAAGTCTAAATATGGTTATGATTTCTATGCCTATATAAGGATAGGGTAATTTATACCTATATATGGGCATGAAACGGGAAAATTACACTAGGGTCCTAGAGTCATATACAACACAAGGATAGAGCCCTTGGTATGAGTTTGTTTATTGCAGTGTTGGGTGAGATCGTTCGCTTCCAGGAGGGTGGATAGGACTTGTACTGTTGGATCATCGGCATTGTTCAAGTGCAGATTCAGGTCTCCTAGTAGAACGTCTGTGCTGCCTTTAAGGGAGTTTTGCGTTAATAGGTTTGTTTAGTCCTCAAAGATTTAAATTTTTCACCAGGAGGGTGATAGATGACATGAATTTTGATAGAGTTGGGGGTCTTTGGACGAGAGTTGAACTCCTACATATTCAAAGGTAGGGTAATTCGTGTTGAGGAATGGAGTTAAGCACAGATAGTTTTTGTGTATAATGGTTAATCCACCGCCAATACGATCTTAGCGGTCGTACGGATGATTGAGAAGCCCTGTGGGTTGAGGAAATTGATAAGAGGATGAGTGGTCATTCAGCCGGGTTTCAGTTGGAAAGCAGAAGTCAATTTTGTGTCCTAGGATGGTTTTGTCTACTTGAGTGGCATGCTTAACTGCTGACTGACAGTTTAGTAACATGCAGCAACGCGTAGGTAGTGATCTTGGACCAGGCTGACAGGGTTGGATGGTTATTATTTGGGTGGGAGGGTGAGTGGTGTTCAGGGTTCTACTCGTGCTAAGGATGACCGGGATCTGGCGGCGACAAGGCTTGCTCGGGGCATTGTCATACGTGTTGCTCAGCATTTCAGCTTCCCGTTGCGTGATTTCAGTCGTGGTGCATCTATGTTTGAGTGGGTGATGGATCTAGGGGATAGTTTGTCTAGGGGTAAAGGATAGGGGATCAGAGTGTATGTTTGTGGAAGTATCAGTGTTCGCTATAGATGCGTGAAGCTGGGGCAGGAAGGAGGTAATCTTTGCGTTCTTACGTAGTGACGAGATTTCATCCAGAATACTGTTGATTGTGAGTTCAAGCTGGGCTGTTGTAGGGATCAGTTGAGTGGCGTTTGGGTCAGTGGTAGGAAGTGGAGTGCGATGGAGCTCGTCAGAGTTTGGTGCGGAGGCTAATGCCGGAGCGGCCCGTGCAGGTAAGAGCGATGGGGCCAGGTGGGGGAATTCAATAGATGACAAGGAGGGGGAAATGATTTATTTAATTTTCCCTTGTCGGCGTCTGTCGCATCACCCGGCCCCCCACTGCTCTTACCTGCACAGGCCGCTCCTGGGCTAATGTAGTATCCAGCCTGCTGTGGTTGGAGGACTGAGAGAATTCCGGTGGGATAGATAAGTCAAGCTGGGCAGTGGAGGTGTGCCATGCAGAGGGGGCAAGTAGTTTTGGTATCGAAACAGAAGCTTCCGTGCGTCTGGGGATCAGAGAGGCTGTAGGGGAGGTAGAGGTGGGGGCAGTGCAAGGGGGTTTGGGAGTAGAAGGTTCAGCTAGTAGATGAGGGCGTGCATGGGAGAGGGTGGAGGGGTGGTGGTGGGAGCGAAGGGCATGGCGGCGCAGAGAGCCGGAAAGTGGAAAATAGATAATTTTGTTCAGTGGCTTGGATTAGGATGTTCCCATTTCTGTGTATAGTTATGGACCGATCTCCGCTAAAGTTCTGGGATAGGGATATAGTTTATTTAGATCCATAAGGGACATTGGTAGCATTAGTTACATGAAGGTGTTGAATGATGTTTTGTCTCCTTTTGGCAGATTTCGTAGTGTAGAAGATGAAGTCCATTTTAAGACTTCCGTGTGTTGGATTGTAGAAATGTCTGGTATTAATGTATCTGGGTGTTCTTTAAGGATTTTGTGTTTGTACTTTTTAGCAGCATGTTTGGAGAGGTTTTGCAGAAATGAGTTGGGGGCGTATCTTTCCACGCTCCTGAAGTTGAAGTGATACTCAGAAGTTGTTTGTTGAGGATAATCAAAGTTAGGCTTCAGGAGAAGCATTCAGAGGTGTTCATAGTGGTAAAGAGGCAGCCTCCAACAGCTGAGATGGCCGCCTGATTGTAACATTGGGCCCTTTCAATGGACGGTTGGTGGGCACTTCTTTGGAAGAGTGGGATGCGAGTGTCAGAGGCGTGTGAAAAAGGTCTTCTATCAAAAAGGAGGGAAGAGGATTCAAGGTCCATTCAGTTCCCCTAGTTAGATACTGAATTAATCAAAAGGAAATGGACACTGGTGTCTACAAACCCTTCGGTTAGTCTTTGAAAACCCTCATAGACAGCCTGATTTAGTCGATGCGGTGTATCTTTTATCCGCCCCGTCAGGCGTCATGGCATATTCATAGGGTAGTCAAATAACATGCGGTATGCCTGCCTCACCCGAGGCTACCTCTGGTCCAGGTAGAAGTGTCCAGAAATAATAGGAAAGGGAAAAATATAAAAACAGTGTGTCACCAAAAAAGAATTTTTAATGAAAAGGTTGGCACTGTTGTTAAAAAATTCGATATATATGTAATCGGGCAACTAGATTACCATATATCTATATATATATGGATGCGTCAACATGTTTCAGCTCTATGAGCCCAGCCGGGTCTGTAGAGCTTTCGTCAGGACAAAAAGACAAAAATACATACACAGAAGGTACTTACACAACTTGTGTAGGTTCCTATAGCTATTATGGAATTTCTTATACAGTCACCTTAATAGGCGTTCTTAGAGGCTTCTACAGGAGTGAAGAGTCGCTAGGAGTGGTTTTTGCCACGAGGACCAGCTTTCAGTCCCTGTGCTGACTCTGCCCCTGATTAGAGGTGGGGCAGTGCAAGGGCGTTTTTTAACAACAGTGCCAACCTTTTCATTAAAAATTCTTTTTTGGTGACACACTGTTTTTATATTTTTTATATCAATATCAATTTGCATGAGATCAGACACCTCCTTCTGCATCATCTGTTTCTTAATTTTTTCCTGTCTGGTAGAGGTGAAAGCAGACGCTATTCTGGTTGCACAAAAAGTGCAACATGCTGGGCCACATTGGAGGTATGTGCAACAAACAAAAATAATTCCGAAGGCCCCTGCTAAGATCAAAAATATCTTCCAACCCCAAGCAGTCAAGAGTCCCCAGAACCACCCACTAAGGGACCAAGTCCCGTTTTCTACATGAAGCTCACTGGCTAATCGATGTAATTTCTTAATAGCGAGGTGTATGGTGGGAGCCGAATCAGGAATAAAAACGCAGCAAGAGCTGCCAATCACTTTGCAAGCTCCTCCCCTATCTGCCAGGATGGATGACGTCTAACACCATCCGATTTTGGAGCGAAACAAGTCTCGTGGCCTGAAGCTCTACAGTAAGATTGGTCAGAATCTCATTTGTGGTTTGAACCGCATTTTCTTCTATTCTAGATAAACGTCTTATATTCCGACTGTTAAAAATCGGGCCCCAGAATGGGACCAAGCCCTTAGAGATGTCTTCAAATTGTTGCAGCGAAGTATCTGTCTGATCAGTACTATCAGTGTCAAAACTCCTAATAGTCCGATTAGAGTCCAATCCTCTCCTGACCAATCGATGGGTTCTATGGTAATCAGAAGGGCAATATACACAGGGGGATAGAGAAAGGACTGATAACATCGTCCTGACCATCCCCGAGGGAGCCAAGTATAAGCATTTTCCCCACATACAAAATATACATTAGGGGGAGTGATCATCGGAGGAGTACTGTCAGTCTGCAAGGTATAAGTATAGTTACAAGTGCTACTCCCCAACTTAACGTGGCCTTGTCCCCTAATGCAAAATAGGGAGGTAGCATTGATTATTGGAATCGGAAGCGCTTTGTCATTTGTAACATTATGTTCCTTAAAGTGCTGGAAATACAGAGTAGAATTAAAAAGGTCAAAATCCTGCATTTCTTCCTGCAGCCAGGTATCATTTTTGGAATCAGTATATACATTCATACAAGCATTCGGATCTAAGGAACCCTGACCTCCATCTCCCTCCGCATCGAACCCTTGGTGTCGCTCTATATACTTCAGGATGGCCTCATAGTCTTTCTCAGAGTATATTTTGGGATTTTCAACATAATGCTAATACATTAATGACATTAGTTGCCACCATGCTTCACAGCTGGCTAAATAGGACAGAGGAAGGGAGATAAATAACTCCTGCTGATGCATGACTGATGGTAACAACCCACAAACCCAACAATTGGTCTTGTTCGTAGTACTGTGAGTCTGATGCCGCATTTCAATAAATACATTCTTTGAATAGGTTTCCCTATGTCTAGCCTTATGTGGGGGTAGAGAATAAAAGAGATGTTCTTCCGGAGCAGGAGTGGTTTTCAATAGTGCCTGCACTGGATGCTGAAACTCTAAATATACAAACAGACACATCATAATTACAGTAATTATAGAAATACACACAACGAATGCCACCTTCACTCTGGTGGGCCATCCGGAAAACTGTTGCATATCATTAATAGGGCGCTGGGGAGCAAGTGGTCATTCATCTTCCATCATAAATCGAGCAAAAGGAAACATACCATCTCTATAAGTCCAAAATCTATCTCGGTCCCTTGCTAAAAGTCCAAAAACGAATCTTTGTATCCACAAAGCACGCACACCACCAGAGGGTTTCTTCTTCCCACCAAGGGATTTTCTCCCTGTGTCAGTTTTAGAGCCTCACAGGCAGACTCTTCTCATCTCATTTGAAAAAGCAAACTTGCAGATTCCAAAGGTACGATCGCGGCCCTCAACTCAGTCTTTCTTTCTGAATAGAGCCAAAGTAACACAATGTTCCAAGCTCTCTGCGGGTTGAGTCCAGTGTCTCGCTCAGTACCCCTAATCACTCTACTTAAAAATTTTCAACACAAAGTCTTGATCTAATTTCTTCCATTAGTAAGTGGGGTACCGCGCTGTTTACGGGGCCGCAGATCGTATCGACAACGACCAGGCTGCTCCTGGTCAGAAAACAGCATTAGTAGCAGATTCGGTCAATCCTTGTGACACCTTGGGGCTGGCAACTGCTTCTGAATGAGCTGTCACACTTTCCCCTTCGAGCAGCACTTCACTTGATTGCCCCATTTCCTGTACATCTGAAAAGGGCACAAAACCTTTCAGCCACTCGTTCTCCTGATTGGGCACTCCGAATCCGTTCTGTCGATCAGAAGGCAGGGGCAGCGACAGGCGCTTCAGATGGGACACATGTATCCAGTTTTTCTAGCCATGCACCTTCACCGCCGTCCTCGTAGCCAAGATGATCTGGTAGGGATCGGACCACCTGGGCTCCAAACTCGATTTCCGCTGGTAATTCTTCACCAGTACCCACTGGCCAGGCTCCAAACGATGTCCAGGACCCTCCGGTAGTGGCTGCAATGTGTCTGATACCTGCTGGTGAATTGGTGAATAGAACGCAGATCTTTAGTCAAGGCATACAGATAATCTGTCATCAATGGGTAGTCAATATCTCTAAAGGATCGGGGCCTAGGGACTCCCCACACATTGGCAGGGCGCCCGAAAATTACTTCATAAGGAGACAGCCCTGTTCGAGTGTGAGGGGTCGTTCTAAGGGACAATAAGGCCAACGGAAGAGCATCCGGCCACTTTAATCCAGTGCTCGCACAGATTTTGTCCATCTCAATTTCAATCTACCATTATATTTCTCGACCAACCCTGCTGACTGTGGATGTCTAGCAGCGTGAAACTTCTGTCTTATCTGTAGGCCATCACAAACACTCTGTACCAACTGGGCATTAAAACGGGGCCCATTGTCCGACCAGATAATTTGGGGCAAACAGAAACGAGGAAAAATTAATTTTATTAACACTTTGGCAGTAGCAATTGCCGTGGCATCTTTGGTGAGGTAGGCTTCAACCCATTTACTAAAGGCACACACCACCACCAGTACATATTTCAAATTGTTCACACGTTCCATCTGTATATAATCCATCTGTATGACTTCAAAAGGCAAGGAAGGCGGAGCAAAATTGCCGCTCAAAACAGGTTCTCTACCTCCAGGATTGTGCTGCAAACATACCGGACAATATTTGATAATGTGTGCGGCAGTTTCCATACTGGGTCTAGTACCGCACTAATTCCTTTCGCACTTATATGGGCTGGACCATGGGCCATAGTTACTACTGCATATACTAATGCATTAGGAAGCAACCATCGCTGTTTCTCAGATCGATCTATCCAACATTCATTCTTATCTAGTCTTCCTATCTCCTGTTCCCACCTTCGTATTTCTTCCATAGTTGCTTCTTTTTGCAATTCTTTTACGCTCTCAATGGTATTGTCAAAAAGGGATGTTTCAATAGGCCATCGGGGGGAAGTACTGGGGAACATGGGCTTCCTTTAGCTTTAGCCGTTTCTTTCGCTACTGAATCAGCGAAGGCATTTCCTTTCCCTGTAGAATCTACAACTTTCTTGTGGGCACTGCATTTAATAATGGCCACTTTTGCTGGTAATGTCAAAGCAAATAATAATAGATCAATTAGGGAGCCATGTTGGATTTTCTGTCCGTGCGTAGTAAAGAAACCCCTCTCCCTCCACAGTCTCCCAAAGCTATGGGCAAGGCCAAAGGCGTACTGGCTGTCTGTAAAAATATTTACCCTCAGCCCTTCACTTAATTCACATGCTCTCATCAAAGCTATTAGTTCAGCTGCCTGAGCTGAGTGGTGTGAAATCCTTGCGGTTTCTACCACTGTCTTCAAAGTCGTAATGGCATATGCAGCTGTCGCAGTGCCATCTGGTAGTTTAAAACAAGGAGGACCAGCGTGCAGCGCGGCACTGATTGGCCGCAGCTGGTCCTCTTCCCGCCCCTCCACCCATCAAAAACATCGTGGTGACTGAGCAGCCTGGGTACTGCAGCCGAATCCCAGAGAGTGCTGATCCCTTCGTGTCCTGCCATCCTTGACTGCAGAGCAGCGCCTCGCGGCCCCCGCTCCGCGGGTGCCGCTCGTAGGCTAAGGACTCTGCCTGTCGCCTGTTCCTGGTATTTTAAAAGTGCATAGGAGCACCAACGCGATTTCGGCAACCTGACATCTGGTCCCTAAGGCTTGAGGCGGGACTGCGAGGACCAGCGTGCAGCGCGGCACTGATTGGCCGCAGCTGGTCCTCTTCCCGCCCCTCCACCCATCAAAAACATCGTGGTGACTGAGCAGCCTGGGTACTGCAGCCGAATCCCAGAGAGTGCTGATCCCTTCGTGTCCTGCCATCCTTGACTGCAGAGCAGCGCCTCGCGGCCCCCGCTCCGCGGGCGCCGCTCGTAGGCTAAGGACTCTGCCTGTCACCTGTTCCTGGTATTTTAAAAGTGCATAGGAGCACCAACGCGATTTCGGCAACCTGACATCTGGTCCCTAAGGCTTGAGGCGGGACTGCGAGGACCAGCGTGCAGTGCGGCACTGAGTGGCCGCAGCTGGTCCTCTTCCCGCCCCTCCATCAGACCTTCCTAGATAACCTGCGGCAGCAACGCGCGCGCGGGACGCGCACGGGGCAAACACCGGGGCGAAGACCGGGCAAAGAGCGGGCCGTTTGAGGCCGTTCGAGAACGGGAGAGTCCGGTCCGGCCCACCCCTCTAACAACAATACCCCGGTTCCCCCAACACAGGTATTTATAAACATCTTGACCTCCTCTACAATTGGCCAATCTAGTACCCTTTCAAGGGGAATACTCACTATAAAATGAACACGAGATCCACCAAGCAGAAAAAATAAAAAAAGAATGGAATAGGAGAACAATTACTAGGTCCAATGGATGATTTTTTGGCCAAAGCAAATACTTTCATTGACCAGAGCATAAGTTTAATCGAGGGTAGAGTTTCTACCGAACTGGCAATCGCACGTCGTTCCTCAATGGGACTACTTGCAACAGCAAAAACTCCTGAAATACAGCCAGCCCCAACACAAACGGCGGTGACCACAAACAGACTTAGTCTGCCTAACAACGTCGATCTTTCAGCATCCCAATTATCTGTAACTTTCTCAGAAACCGATCTCGAAAAAACCCCTGATATCTTTCCCGACCCTACACCTGAAGAAACTAGGCAAATGAGAGGTAGGCGGGAGGGAGCCATAAAAAAACGGAATGCTAAGAGTAAACCAGCTCATACTGTAAACTCTATAACACCCAAGCATCCAATATTGGTCACCGATACAAACCCTTCAGCGATTCCTAACCACTCTGCTCCTCCAACTAACAACGTGGTAACAATTCATCACGTACCGCGTGACCTCCAAGACGCTTTAATGCCAGACTCGTTAAGTCCACAAAATATAGGAAGACAAAGAGAATCAGCAAGACTAATCACAGAGATAGCTTTCCTTTTAAATGCCCATATACACCCACTAGAATCCAGACTCAGCAACATAAAGAGGCAGTTAACAAAAATCATCGGCTCTCTTAAATCTATACCTCCATTACCTCCACAACCTCATACCAAGCCCCCTTCAAACCCAGGAACCACTCTCCCTGTTCCCAAGAAAACTGCAACCGTACCTCCCCCACAGTCCAAAAAACAAACCACATTAACCCTTCCAACTAACTCCACCATTGCACAAAAACCAACTCCCACGTCCCTGGTAATCCCCCCACAAGTTAGTTCCCAACCAACACCAACAGCAAACCCTTCATCCATAAAAACACCCGCTCCTAAAACCCCTGTCATCACAAACACTAAACCATTGCAAACAAAAAATGCCCCAAGAGGGACAACTGAACACATACCTACCCTAAACTTACCAACTGGTCATTAAAAAACAAGGTCCAGTACTGGTTGAATACAAACCGTCCCGTCCCGCCACCTTGGAAAAGTAAAATAGCATCAGTATCCCGGACCTCGTGGGTAGGCTACAGGAAAAAAACTATCCGGGGAGACTGCATAGTCATTACGTTTGAGGACCCCAGTATAGCTGAATATATATGCTCCTGGGAACGTAACAACTCCTCTGGGGGGATTGTAACAAGATCCCTGTCCTATTTTTACCCAAAAAGGTTCAATAATAACAATCACCCACGTAACTTTGACAACATGTGGAGGAAGCCAATCCCGCAACCATGGGAGCTAGATATTGCCGCCCCTAATCCATCAATGCGATTTACTGATCCTACTAACTCCCGGTATCCATCTAATCTGAGTTATCAGCAGAGAGAAGCACCATGGCAGATCGTGGGCCCTCAAAGCAGATTTGAAAACTGGGAGCAATGGGAGAGACCACCCCACCAATCTTTTGGCCCTAACTACGAAGACATCAGTAATGGACAACACTGGCTAGGCTTCCCGACCACGAACAGGTTTAGCGGCCTAGAAATGGTCGATTGACAAACAACGAAATCCCCAGAGCCCTCACTAACAAAAGCGGCACCTTCACACCCAATTCCATCGTCTACAATACCTATATCACATATGAACAACGACGTACAAGAATACGAACCTACCCAGATTTCTGTGGTGTTCTGGAATGTGGCCGGCCTCCGAAACAAGATTGAGGATGGTTCGGCAGCCGCATTCTTGAATGACTATCAAATCATCTGCATACAAGAAACCTGGGCAACGGTTGCCCTTCACCTAGTGGGATACAGAACATTTTTTTCTCCCGCCCTTCCCAGTATTTCAGGTAGACCTAAGGGGGGTTTGGTAATCTACATGGCTAATACAATTGTAGACACAAAGATCATCAAGACAGACCTCCTTTCGAACTTTCAGATCCTCTCTTTTATCGTACGGAAAAAAACTTGTATTTCAATAGTAAACACTTACAATAACCTGGACCCTGATAACTTTGTGAGTGTTCTTGCTCTAATTCAAGATAAAATAACTGAACACTCTCACCTCAAACAGAAAGTGGACATTGCTCATGTAATCTGGGGTGGTGACTTCAATCTGCATCCCTGCCCCAATATTGATACCTGTGGAATAGTAGACGAGTCTGATAACCCTTTAACCCACTTTACCCACTCAGGAGTGGGGTCTGTAATGAATAAAATACTTTCGGACCTAGACTTACAAATTATGAATCCCATTCAACAAACAACCAACAAACTAGAACCCACGTACAGAGGAAGGGGCCACGAGACCACTGTGGACTACAAATTAGTTACAGAAGGACTGAAAGCTCAAATCGGAACATCTAAAATCCTGGAAAACCGTCTCAGTGACCATTCCGCTCTAAGTCTAAGTCTTCAACTACATCATCCGAAATCTTTGATGGTAAGCATAGCCAACACATTATCACAGAACAGGCTTGAACTGAACAAAATTAACGGCTTCACAATCAAATGGGAAAAAGTAGATCCCAATATTCTTACGAAGAGATTAGTTACTTCCGCCTATAAAAACATTTTGACTTGTCTTGATCCCCAAGCGGATGCGAATCAAATCCTGGAAAACTTCAACATCATAATAGAATTTGTCAAAATCCTGTTAACTAGAACTCCCAACCAAACTAAGAAAAACAACACAGGTTGGTTTAACCGAGACTGTACGAAAGCACAGACTAACTTGAGGAAAGCTCTTGGAGAACTTAACAGAGATATAATAAAGATCCAAGGCCTTAGAAGAGAATACATCACCGCCAGGAAAACGAGGAAAAAAGAATTAAAAACATCCTTGTGGAAGGCCTTGCACAAGAGCGCACTCTCGAAGGATAGCCAGGCTTTCTGGAAAATAGTCAAATCCCCTTCTTTAATTGATTCCAGTGGTCCAAAAATAGATGTGGCTATAGACGAGGCCACATGGATGAACCATTTCTCGAAAATCTTTCAATCGACACCCAATAGCGATTCGTACCAGTCTACTCATAATCCAGTCACCTTCCCTATTTCTTTGGAAGTTGACTTACAAGACTTTGAAACGGCGCTATCTTTAAGTAGGCCCGGAAAAGCCCCCGGCCCTGACGGGGTCCCTGTTGACCTATTCAAACTCCTTCCTGACCTCTGGGCTCCAATAATCACGAGAGTCTGTATTGCAACTATGGAACTCGGATTGCTAGACTCATGGTCATCATCTATAATGGTCCCCATTTTCAAGAAGGGGGATCAACAAGATGTCAAGTGCTACCGCCCAATCTCGCTCCTTGACTCTCTGGGCAAAGTGGTTGGCAGAGTCCTCCTTGGCAAGTTACAACAGTGGGTTGCCGATAAAAACATTCTCTCTGACCTACAATTCGGCTTCAGGGAGGGCTTTGGAACCATCGAGCAAGCATTAAATCTTAGCCTGCTGACATCCAAATATATCCATGCTAAAACAGGTACTATTTTTATGACATATGTGGATCTGTCCTCCGCATTTGACTGTGTCTCACACACTAAGCTCTGGTCGTTGCTGAGCGAGATGGGGGTAGATCCTCCTCTTTTGGATTTTCTAAGGGAACTCTACAGCGAAGCCACGGCGAGAGTGAGGTTCGGGACAAGAGGAGAACTAACAGCACCATTTAGGGTAGAGCGGGGAGTGAGGCAAGGCTGTGTCCTCGCCCCCTTTCTTTTTTCACTATATACCAACGGCCTCGAAGAGTGTATGTTGAGAGGGGGGAGAGACCTCCCAAAAGTAAAAGGCCGTCTGATCCCCGCACTGCTCTACGCGGACGCCGCTGTCATTTTAGCCCGAACTCCGAATGAATTGCAGAAATCATTAACTAAATATGCAGATTTTATGGCTGCCTTGGACCTGCATATAAACGTTAAAAAAACTTTTGTTATGGTGGTAGGTGGAACAAGAAAACCTGTAAAGTCCATCTTTCTGGAAAAACTAAAAATTGAAAGAACCTCGCAATACCCCTACTTAGGTATCATGATAGATGATGCCCTAAATTGGAAAGCGGCGGTAGAGGCTAGGAGACATCTTTTTAAACGAGCAATTATGGCACTAATGAAATTTTCAAATAAACTTGGAAAAAGACTTCCAGTGGAACTGCTACAAATATATGCTGCAAAATGCCAATCCATAGCATTATACGGTGCAGGGATCTGGGGGCATATAAATACTGGCCCCATTCAAAAAGAGGAAAATATCTTTACGAGATTCCTTCTATCAATCCCACGAGGCACCTCCACCTATGCCTCACATATAGAATTGGGAATCCCATTTATCGAAGATCTGATTAAAATCCAACCTCTTATGCTCTGGAGAAGAGTCTGGCTATCCAAGGAAAACAACCTGACAAAAAGCATCCTACGGGATATCATGGAGCTGGACCATGCCAAAAAAATACCCTGGCTCTCCTATATTAGACATTTCCTTTGTGATCTGGAGATTCAGAAATATTACTACAACCCAGAACAATTAAAGGAAATTTCTAAAAAAGAACTAAAGCAAATGGCACTGAGCCACTTGGATTCCCTGAGACTATCAACGTTGGCCACAAAAAAATCTGTTGCGCATGCAATCATCATACAGCAGTTTCCGAAAATTCAGCCATATCTCACACTAGAGATTACCACGTATGAAAGGATGCTCCTAACAAGGTTCAGATTGAACCTATTCTTCAGACTGGTGACTTTTACAGAAAAAAATAACTGGAGCACTCAGATGGCCTTGTGCCCTTGTGACGACCATTCCCAACAGTCCACCATCCATACAATACTTTTCTGCAAGTTCTATCATCCTTTCCGAAAGACTTGGCTTATTCCCTTATTAAAAAAATGGGGCTATAGACAATGTCGCCCAGCGATGCTAGCACTCCAATTCCTGGACTCTGAATGCACTGTGTGCCACGTATTAAATTTTTTTAAATGTATCATGAGACACAGAAATAATTTGTAAACTGTAAATTACTATTGTTCGCTTTTCGTAATAAGACGGCAAAACTGATCTTTTGATTTTAAATATTCAATTGTAATCTTTTTTTAAACTGAATGTTTGTATAACTATGTTATCTTTTATGGTTTTTTCAACTGCAAAAACCGAATAAAGATTATTATTATTATAGTTTAAAACAAGAGCCGTCAACATACAATTCTCCCTCTGCTTCGAGTAAAGGGGTGTCAGTCAAATCCACACGTCCCTTTGTTTCCTCCTCTGTTCTAAATATACAGTCATGCACATCATCTTTTTCATCATTCTCAGGGAGAGGTAAAAATGTAGCTGGGTTCAAAGTAGCACATCTCTTGATAGTAATGTGTGGGGCAAACAGTGTCAGCTCATATCCAGTTAATCTAGCGCTCGTCAGGTGTTGGGTTTTTGTCCTATTCAAGAGGATGTCCACAGCATGCAGTACCATGACTGTGAGATCAGTATTTAGGACTATTCCTTCCGATTGTCGGATGGCCAATGCTACTGCAGCAGTGGCCCTCAAACAACTCGGGAGGGCTCGAGCAACAATGTCTAAAACTGAAGAGAAAAATGCACAGAGTCTCTGTTTTCCACCAAAAGTCTGAGTTAATACTGATAATGAACAACCGTCCACCTTGTGCATGTAAAGGGAAAAAGGCTTCCGATAATCTGGAGTTCCCAACGCAGGTGCAGAACAAAGAGCAGATTTTAAAGATTCAAAGGCTTCTTGACATTCATCCGCCCATAGCAAGGGTTCATGCACATCTTTGGTTGTCCAATGCAACAAGGGTTTAGAGAGGAGTGAATAGTTAGGTATCCATTGGCGACAGTAAGAAGTTATACCAAGAAAAGCACGAACATCACGCTGGCTAAGAGGTTCAGACATGTTAGTTATAACAGATATTCGTTCAGGAGTTAGTTGCCTCCCCGCTTCCGACAGGAAATGGCCTAGATAGGTCACTTCCGGTCGACTATATTGAAATTTAGAAAGCAACACTTTATTTCCTTTATCAGCCAGATGATGTAATAATTTTACCGTAGCCTCTTTGCATCCCTCTTTTGTATCAGAGGCCACCAGAATGTCGTCAACATATTGAATAATCGTATTCCCAGGGGGCAAAATCAATTCATCCAGACCTGCCTTCAAGGCTTGACTATAAATACTGGGACTTTCAGTATAGCCTTGGGGGGCGCGTGTAAATCTAAAACTTCGGCTAGCCAATGAGAATCCGAAGATATGCCTACTATCGGGATGCTGAAAAAGGCATTATTCAGATCAATTACAGAAAAGTACTGGGCCGTAGGAGGAATCATGGTCAAAATAGCAGTTATATCAGGTTCCACCGGATACTGTGGGACCACTATTTTATTAACCTCTCGGAGGTCAATCACAAAACAATATGTATTCTTATAATCTGGGGCACCATCAACTGGTGCTTTCTTCAAAATCGGTAAAATCGGGCTGTTACACGTATTCGCTGCTGTTTCTTCTACCACCCCCTTTGAAATAAGGTCACGAATAATGTGCAACAGAACCCGTTCACCTTCTGGTGAAATTTTATACTGTGGAATGCGAGACAGCTGTGCATTAGGTTTCAAAGTAATGGACACGGGGGCTATTCTTAACAGACCAACATCAGTGTCTCCAGTAGCCCACAGTGTCTGGGGAATCGTAGAAAATTCGGGAGGAAGGCGTTCAGTTTTTGCAAAGTATTGTGTGTCTGACGGGGAAGGTTTCTGCATGGTCAAATACACCCCATCTGGTGAACAATAAATTCGTGCATGTAACTTCTTTAAAATATCCAACCCCAAAAGGTTCTCACCGCAGTTGGATGTCAACAGAAAGGGTGACTGTATAGAAATAGGACCAACGGTAAAAGGCAAGGGCTTCGAAACGGGGCTTACCACAGGTATTCCAGAGAATCCTACTGATACATTATTTTGGCCAGACAGAGCAGCCCCTGGGACCATTGTATGAGCAACAGAACTATTCATTGCTCCAGTATCCAATAGGAATTTTCCCGATGCGCCCAACAGTTCCCCTTGTACATAAGGTCCCTCTTGGTCAACTGGTACTGTAATGTGGCCCCCTCTCTGTCCTTGGCTGTCTCATGTATAATCATGTCCATCATATCTGTCGTCTCTATAATTCTCATTATAGTACTGCCTATTTTGTGGCTTGTCGAAATAATTTTTCCGAGAATCCTCCTCCTCCCGTCTCATACTGTTACGATCCATATTTCTTCGACCCCGTCCTCGTCCCCTAGTGGGACCATTTCTTGCCAGTAACAAAGGACACTCTCCAATGTCCCTCTTGTTTACAATACGAACATTGATTAATACCGATATTCGGAGGACCTCCTCTGCCTCTGCCAGCTGTCACTCCCCTTTGGGAGAAACCACGCCCACCTCGTCCCGTATTTTGTCCTCTACTAACCTGATGCAACAGAACGCTGGTCTTTAAATCCTTCGCTTTCTTTTCAGTCTTTTCCTTACTCTCGTTCTCTCTGTGCTCATAGTATTGAGCCATACTGAAGATCACGGACGGGGTGGCCGTAGTCCAAGTACTTTCTGCTGCTTGGAGGTGAGACATGATTTCTGGGAGCAGATTTGTAACAAATCTGTTCAAGAACATTCGAATCCCTCCATCTGTGGACAAATCTTGTCCACTGAAATCTATGAACGTTTTCTCAAACCTGGTAAAAAATTCCGACACACTTTCATCCTTTTTTTGTTTACAAGCCGTTAATTTATCCCAATCTATTTTCTTAGGAGGGAGGAGGGTCTGCATAAATGTAATGATTTTATCTGGTACCGCTAAAATTTCATCTCGGGGTTTTTCACCAGGTTTTCGTTCCTTATCCCAATTTTTCAGCTGATCCCAGGTTCCCCCTAACTCAGGGGCATGATCTGTATCATGTATCTGCCTCCAGATATCCACCGGGATCAGAAGACCGAAAAATAACTCAATGTCGGGGACAGTCATGATAGTGGAGTTGGCAGCTCTGCCAATTCCTTATAGTAAGCTGTAGGATTCTTACGGGGATCCGGAAGCTGAGCTTTTAATGTAAGAACCTCACTTCGCTTCCAAGGGGTGTAAACCCATTGTTCCTGGAGCCTTGCGTCTACCCTTGCTCTAGTGACGGTGCCCCCAGTGTCTTTTATTTCAGGTAATTCGGGAAAGAAAAGAGGGTGTACCTCCCTCATAGGATTCTGTGTTCCCCAATCGGCACATTTCCGATGCATTCGTTCTCGATATTGTAACAGAATCGCTACATTCTGATACACTTCATCAGCCTGCAACTGGAACTTATGGGCTCATTCTCTTATATCCCTCAATATTTGGGGAGCGATCCCTTCCTCAAAACACTGTTCCCAGAGCGAAATTAATCGAATCGCCATATTTTCTAAAGCCAGTTGCTGAGCAACCGGTTCGAAATCTTTCATAGTACTCCAAATATTCTCCATTATATAAATGGCATTCCGCATCCACTGGGATGCCTGATTTACTATTGTCTTTCTTTCCTCCATTCCTAACGCGGACCTAGTAAAAATTTGTTGATCACTTAGATCGGATCCGAGGCGTTTAGGCTTGGTATCTAAAGTAGCCAAAGCTCAGGGATCTATAGAGCTTCAGGCCGGGGGAGAGAGAAATACCGGGCACAAAGCGGAGGAAACAACTGTATCCGGTTGTAATGAAATCAAAGGTGAGGTAGTTGGTTGGAGTGAGGGAGGGGACAATAGCGCACTTCGTATGGATCCATCAGATGGGGCCGTGGCTACTGTCCCGACTGGAACCGTAATGGTTGCAGCGGCCCCTGGTCGGTCTACTCGGACCGCCGGAACTGCTGGATATAAACCTTGCGGAGCATAAGGAGGAGGTGGACGGGCTTCTAATAAATCCTCCATCTCATCTCCAGTATCGGGTCGTGCCACATAACTTTTATCTGTTTCCAGTCTGAACTGTCTATCCATCTGTGCAATATTTTCCTCCACCTTCCCTTTATCATAAGCTATAGCTTTCTGAGTGACACTCTGTCCTGATTTAATCTTTCCCAATTTCTCTTCTCTTATTCGTCGTCGTTTTGCTTCCTTCAACCACAGGTTCAGGGAGTCAAACATCGACTGACGTCTCTTTTTCATAAACATCTTATTCTGGAGATAATTAATCTTTTTCTCATCAAATGATCCTGTTAAAGGCCATTGCAAATCCGTATTATCCCTGGTGTATTTGTGCCACAGGGTATTGAACAGGATCGGGGTAAGACCGTGCTTTACATACAAATCAAAGCTAGGGCTTCCCTCGGGAGGGGTGGGCTGTCTCTCTTCCAGCCGAGCCCCTCGCCGACAGCAGCACCCAAAACATATTTTGCTGAAACAAGGCATAATAAAACAGTATTACAATTTCATGTTATAACTTTCAATCATTTCTTACACACGGGTGCGCCCTATTCACCATTCACTTTCTCACACTCTTTCTATTTTTCAACCATATAAAGTGCTGTAAAGCAAGGCAGGGTTCAAAATGAGCTCAATACAAATGCAAATGACATGTCTCCAAAACGAACAGAGCCCGTCGACTCCTGTTCGGGGAATCAATTCAAAAAGAATTTCAAAACCCATCAGAATTCCACCACAAAACAACAGTCCGTAGACCGCTTCTAAGAATCACTTGGTAGGCGAACCACAAACTCACTCCTAGATCATCACCTGGTCCTGTTCTGGTTGGGCCGGACTTCGGGACCTACGGCCCCAGCGCCTTAGCTTACCCAGTTGCTCCCAGGATTTTCCAAGAGTGAGCTCAGCCAAGCGAGCACTCCGTACTCTGCGAAGGCACCAAGTATTCTTGTTCAAAATTCAAAACAAATCCATGAGGAGTCTACCCGTGCAGCCCCTGCGCCACAACGTCAAACTCCCCCTGCTTCCCTTGTGGACCAGCTTCCCTGGCCACTACTTCGAAAAGCAGACTGCTGTTACCAATTGAACACCTATTCCAAGCGTCCTTTTCAAATACAATCACAAAAATTCACTCACCTGGTGCACTCAGGCCGATCACGAATTCTGCACTGCCGACTTCTAGACAGACCGACACAGTCTGTTCTTTTCTCCGGTTAAGCCCGTAGGACTCCGGCGTAGGGTCTTCAGCAGCTGGGAGGGATACTGGGCTCGAGGGCGGAACTTCCAAGTAACATACCGCAAAACGGGTTTTTCAAATCAAAATTCTGTTTGTCCACCCACTCGGCCAGAACTCCTCCCTGTCCCGTCTACTCCTGTTTACAGGAGGGGGACGACCCTATCGCGGAGTCCCGGCGGAGTCGCCAACTGAAGGAACCACATTTCTGATAGTCCGGACTATACTTACCAATAGCCCATATATAATATAAACGAACAACAAAGTAGTCGGCAATGGAGAAGGTCGAATCGTTTATTCAAATCAATGCAAGCCCTGACAGGGGAGCGTCGGTCTACACGACCCTTCGGAGGTGTGTAGAGGAGACTGACTACATACAAATGATACAAAGCATAATTACCTTTTCGCACATTCAGGTTAACACCCTACAAGGAAAAATACAAGTTGTCAACGAGCCAGCAGGAAGACCCATATAAGGCACCATTGATTGCTAGTAGCTAGGCCGGAGCTATTCCGGGGGCAGGTCGGTGAGGTGACCTCTTGTCTATCTGGAGCCCGGGGAGTACAGGAACGGGCTCTGCTAGAATGCACGCATCCCACGAGAGGGGCAGGTGTGACCTTGGGTTTCCCTGAGCTACACACTAAAGAACAGGGAAGGAGGCTAAGCCTGGCAACATGGTTTCGTACCAAGAGCTAACTCACGTGACTTCTGGGAAACAGTACATGAACGAAGGGAAGCGAAACAGGATGGTTGCAGTCATGCCAATAGGTCGCAAATGGGCCTTAATGAAGCAATACGTAAAGCATACTTATACTATATAATAACACTTGATTATTCATTTACATATGCGGTTATATGGTACATAGTGGGCCAATCATAAGTACATATAATTCTAGATCCCTTCAAAATAATCCCCATGTAGGCTTAGAATAACAGTGTAGATATAAAGACACAGTATACTCGCAAGAGAACATCTTGCACTTTAGCATTGTGGAACTTGGTTGAGAGTTCATTTTAACGGTGAGATCTGTTAGGAGGGGTCACTAGGTGTCATTGATGTAAATTGTCTCTGACACTATAACTTTGTGGGACTTTGTTGAGAGTTGTTTTTACTGGCAGGAAGTATTAGACGGGACAGTAGGTGGCACTGGGACCTCATTTATTCTTTTGCGGTCTGGAGTCCATAATTTATACCTGGCGCCCACTAGAAGGAGTTTCTAGAGGCTTCCACCGCCATGACGTGTCAGGCATCTGCTTCCTCCTTGCCCTGGGTCCAGCTTGTCTGGAGTCACAAAAGACCAGTGATAACTCCTCTGTGAGAGTGCTCATGCAGAGCCTTTGTGATGTGCAACTGTGATAAGTGACAGCTGCTCCCCCTCGTTAAGGCAAAGAGGCCTATCCTGCCAACACCTCGCTTCCAAATGAGCAGAGGAATACCGAAGCACTCAGCGAAGTCCAATGGCCATGCCTTGTGGCCCGTAAAGAAGTACTGCAAGATCAGAGATGTTTGTTGTGATTTTTTGTTTCCACAATTATTCACCTTTCTTGCGTTGGATACGTAAAATCCATTACAGACAGGCAGCCGTCACGTGTTTTGTCAAAGAGACTTTTTCAAGGCTGCAAGAGGATATAGAAAGTATCTTACACAATTGTAACAATGACATAGGGATAAGAAATACAGCTGTTAAGTCACCACCACCAGATAAAACAAGAAGAACACCGTTGTGATCCTGAAGGATACCCTGTGAAGAGCCAAATGCATCGGGTGAAATCCTAAAACAGATTGTGCCTGATAATCTGGCCATGCTAAGTTATTGCAACTTGCTGTAAAATCATACTACTCCCGATAAAGTCATTGTTAGTCAAAACAACAGTAATCAAATCTATTAGCATTCCAGAATGCTCAAGTAGAGTGGCGTCTCCGATTTAAAAAAAATGCTGTATGGCGGCAATCCCCCCAGATTTGGGGATACTAGTATATAATGCGCAGAAGTCCAAGGTAACCAGTATGTTGCTGTCAGTCTACTCACATTTTTTTCTCATTGCTTCATCAACCCTACCCCCCTTCTGCTGCATACACCAGAAGCAACACTACAAACAACCCCCCCTCCTTTCGCCGCTTCAGCCGTGCCGTTTAAGGTTTATTTTGTAACTATAAAGCTGAGTGCGGCGCTCGCTCTTCCCTAGACTCCAACCACTTTTCATCTGTGTTGGACTTGGCCCTTTTGGCAGGTTCACCCCTGAACTTTTTGCCTTGAGCTCTGACATGGTGGTATTGATTTTAGACCTCTGTGCACTTTAGCACTGTGGCCCGGTGTAGAGTGCCTGCGCTCTCTGAGTGCTGTGGTGAGATTGGCCTGCCCTCCCACAGGAATGCATGGGG
The DNA here is from genome assembly GCF_964263255.1 of Lissotriton vulgaris. Lineage (NCBI taxonomy): Eukaryota > Metazoa > Chordata > Amphibia > Caudata > Salamandridae > Lissotriton > Lissotriton vulgaris. Next base: position 343,831,783 of record NC_141686.1, read on the forward strand.
GATATGTGTGTCCATGGTAATTCCTGGTATGAGAGGAGTGCAGGGTCGAGTTTAGTATGTATGAACTCGTGAGAATAAATGCTGCGCAATGGTGTGCACAGATTTATGGTGAGTGGTGGAGAAATGCCACTTTTAGAAGTTGGCTTTGCTGTGTGTCTACCTGCCTGATTTGAATTGCATGTCTGGCTTGTGAGTGGCATGGGCTGGATGGTGTCGGTGGCTCCAGGAGACAGGGTGAGTCAGCCCAGTGATGAATAGAGAGATCTGCATGCAGATGGGAGGGAGGAGTTGCACCTGGGACCTGAATAGGGCTGTGCCTTCCCTCCACAATGCTGGCTCCGCCCCCTGTGGTGCGTCTGATCACTGAACCCCCCACCTAAGAATAGGGAAAGGGTGCCTGGTAAACAGAGTACTCCAAAACGAATTGCATCTGGTTTCCCGAGCCCAATGCTGTAACACAAAGGAAATTTTCCTGAGGAAAAAGAAATTTTACATGGCCAATGTGTTCCCTGCGTGTACCCCAACGTTTAGTGTACGTGCATGTCACCCATGCATTTTCCCTCTATGGCCTGCAATAGTGATGCCTCTGCATTTACGTCCCACATTAGGATGTCAGCCACCAAGTCTTCCATAAAAGAAACGTTAATTTTGCAATGAGGCCCATGTGGCCCATGTGTTTGCATTGTGCACTTTTAATATATCGCGAAGAACCCACTTCTCCATTTTGTGGCTCAGTCAGCCAGTCCCCGAATTGAGATTTCATGCCTCCAGACACTCTGAGGGTTGCAGCTACGTATCCCTGACCTCGCATACTTTTGGCTAAGCCGAGAGGGGCCCAGCACGGGGTGCCAAGACAGTATTTTGCATAACAGTTATCTGCTTGCTCTACAGAATCACATTCCTGCCTGGTGAAAAAGGTAAACAGAACCCGTCTGCAAAGATAGGGCCTAGCCTTTCTGTCTCCGTTTAAGTGATTTACAGAGCTCGCGTCCATAGAAAGCCCAAGGCCCCCACGCAATGAACGAAGAAATATATGCCCACACTGGCTCTTGGTGATGAGCGACCTTTGCTTCAGATAATACATCCCCAGACTTAAGATATCAGATAATACCAGACGTGCTGGTCGCCCTGACACTGAAGGCCTCCCTACTAGACTGAAAGTCAGCTCCCCCCAGTTACACGTCAGTTGCACGTGTAACTGGGGGGAGCTGACTTGTAAAACTTGTAATTCTTCCGTGTGGTGTCACTTTTCTGTGTTTTTAAAACCACTCACACATTCTAGCATTTCCTGCTTGCAGCGCACAGCTGATCTTAATAGCTGTTCCGCTTTTCCTCGCTCGCACTCAGCGGCCGCCATCAGTCCAGGCGTGCGTGCTGACTCCGCCCCCTTTTAGGCCACGCCCCCTTTCATCGCTTGATATGTGCATGCATAGGACGCGCGGGGTAGAGTATTAATAGGGGGGTTTTACCCAGTTAAGGTTAAGGGGACCTGGGTGAGTAGGCGTATAAAGCGAAGGGGTGACATCTGATAGCCTTTCATTATCAACTCCACACCCTATTGTTTTCATTCGCTGAACTTTTGGAGTATGATATATGTCTAAAATATGTCTAAAATAATATATTTGAACCTATTGGTCCTGTTTTTGGTACAGAATTTGTAACTGTGCGAAACAAGTTTCTAGTGTTGATTGTACCGTCACCTAAGAATCTTTTCTTTTTTCCTCACCAACTCCCATCACTATCACATTCCCCTCACCGCCTTTACCCTCTGGGGCACTGTAATTAACCAATGCTTGATTATTGTGTAATATGTGTATGTTCAGCATAACGTCCCATTGTGAATTAAAACAATGTGGACTAAAGCTTTGTTGATTTGATTTATTTCTAATTATTTTGGTTAATGTCTTTCTGTTACTGGGACCCCTTCGCTTTATATGCATAGGACGCGCAGCGGACGAGCGCAGCGGGAGCGCCGTTTGCGCGCCGAAGGTGCACCTAAGGCAAGCCCGTCTGCGCCCGTCCGCGCCAAGACTGCAACAGGCGCAGGGAATTCTGCCCTAATCTCCTCACATATCAGGTACCTCTCTAGCGATCTCCACCTACTTCGAGGTAACCACGACTGCTCGTGCAAACTTGACCTGTCAAAAGTATCCGGCTCGGCTTGCTGCACTCAATGTCGCTGGTCACTCACCATCGTCCCAGCCCATTCAACCCCCCCCCTCCCCCTCCCCAAGAACCCTCTGCCACCCTTCAAAGGAGGTTTGATAAACGCTCGGTCTATGTGTAAACATAGCCAAGATATTCAGGACCTCATCATAGACTCCGATCTGGACTGTCTCATGATTACAGAAACCTGGCTCACAGAAGACAGCAACCCAGATATAGCCATTGCCCTCCCCCAGGGTTATTCCTTTCACAGACAAGATAGACTGAAAGGAAGAGGCGGAGGCGTTGCAATTATCCTGAAAAGCTCCTTCAACTGTCATACGTTCAGTTTAGACCCCCTAACTGACACAGAAGGTTTGGGCTTCTCCATCAAACTCAGCCAATCCCTTTCCTTCTCAGGTGGTTTGATCTACCGCCCACCCGGTAATGCTTCCAAATTTCTTGACTCCCTTAACGACTCTCTGGGACACTTCCTACTCCGTTATCCACACTTTACTCTTCTAGGAGACTTTAATATGCACCTTGAGTCCTCATCTGACTCACAAACCAGTAATTTCCTTCAGACACTTGAAATCTTCCATCTTCAACAAAGTGTCACGTTGCCTACCCATTTACTAGGACACACCCTTGATGGTGTCTGCTCTAATCTCCCTTCTCTCACCTCCCAGCCCCCTCTCCCCCAGATATGGACAGATCATAGCCTGATCCCATTCCACATCACACATAGCCACCCTCAAACTATCAATAAAACAAAAAATCATCCTGACTTCTCTGTCAACTGGAAAACCGTCCAGGAAAACCTTATTCTTAATCCCATCCTTCAATCCCAGTTCCCCGCTCTATCCGGTAACATTGAAAGGGATGCTGACCTCTTCCATAACTGGATTACACAAGAAATTAAAAACCGGAGCCCCACAAATCGCCCCGGCAGAACTCATAAGAAAACAAAAAACAACGCTCCCTGGTTCACCCCTGACTTAGCTACAGCTCACCTACTTTGCAGGAAAGCTGAGCGTAAATGGCGCCGAACTTACGACAATGACGACCGTCTCGCCTATATCCAACAGAGGAAAAACTACCTCTCTAACATTAAATCGGCCAAGAGAATCTTCTACGTAAAAGCCATCAAAGAAGCCAGTCAAAAACAAAAAACCTTGTTCTCCATAGTAAAAACTTTCACTCAGCCCAAAGCTCTCCAACCCGAAATCCCCCCATCCCAAGATCTATGCGACAAGATCTCAGATTACTTCGACGAAAAAATCGCCTCCATCCAAAGGAATTTTCCCCCTCCTCAAACCCCTCAAGGGCCTCCTAATCCTGACCAACTTAACTTTCCAGTTGGTAGTCTCAAAAATTTCCCCCCTGTCACTCTGGCCCAAACCAGAGATGCTATTCTATCCTGCAAATCCGGTTCCCTTTCAGACCCCTGCCCCCCCAAGATGCTCCATCAAATCATAGATGTGGTGAACCCTACCATCAATGACATAGTCAACTCGTCACTCAGTTCCGGATCTGTCCCTCGCATTTGGAAAAAGGGTGTTGTCAAACCACTCATGAAGAAGGCTAACAAATCCCCAGTGGACTTGACCAATCTCCGCCCAATCACCCTTCTCCCTGCTTTGGGAAAAATAACCGAACAGTTAGTTTATAAAGAACTCAAAATCTACCTGGAAACCCACAATATACTTCATCCTCAACAATCCGGTTTCCGGCCTAAACACTCAACTGAAACTGCTCTGATCGAACTGACTGACACAATCAAAACGCTGCAAGATCAGAGGAAAAAAGCCATTCTTACACTTCTCGACCTCACGGCAGCGTTCGACACTATATCCCACTCTATCCTGATCAACAGACTGATGGACATAGGGATCTCAGACACAGCCCTATCATGGATAAGATCATTCCTCAGCGACAGGTCCCAAACTGTCGCCCTTGGCCCTTTTCAATCTAAGGAGAAAAAGGTCTCCTCTGGAGTACCCCAAGGGTCCATCCTGAGTCCCCTCCTTTTTAATATTTACCTCATCCCACTCCTTGCCTTGATTGAATCATTCGGCATACCTGTCACCTCGTATGCCGATGATACTCAGTTGATTGTACCCCTTGAGGACAACTCAAACAAAGCTGAGCTCAATCCTAAAAACTGCTTAACTGCAGTCTTCCAATGGATGGACACTAACCACCTCCGATGTAACTCTAGCAAAACAGAGATCCTCCCCATCGGAAAGAACACCTCCTTCTGCCCAGCCCTCTGGTGGCCGGATAACTCTGTTGCCCCTCCCCAGACCGTCACTACAGCTAGAAACCTCGGTGTACTATTTGACTCTGATCTATCATTCGACCAGCACGCCAGGACTGTCGCCGGCAGATGCTTCGGTATAATTAAATCTCTTAGAAAGTTCTTCGACTTTCTCCCTCTTGAGTCCAGAAAAACTGTAACAGTAGCCCTCATAATCTCGCGCGTTGACTACTGTAACGGCCTTCTTGCTGGGACTAAAAAGTCCACTCTGTCCAAGCTCCAAAGCGTCCTTCACACGGCTGCCCGCTTGGTCCTAAAATTACCCCGCAAATCCTCAATCTCTGCAGCCCTAAATACCCTGCATTGGCTACCCCTTCATAAAAGAATACTTTTCAAAATACTTACCGTTGCCTTTCGGGCTTTTAACAAAACTGGCCCTAAATACTTAACCAGACGCTTCCCACACTACAATCCGAGTCGTTCCCTTCGTTCTGCCCAAGACAATCTCATGTCCTCCGCCAGATACAACTTGAAGTCAAAAGGTGGGAAAACTTTAAGCTCCCTGGCCATCAAAGCCTGGAACAGCATGCCTAAACACCTGAGACAACAGACCCTAGAGAAGCCTTTCAGAAAACTTCTCAAAACTTGGATTTTTAACCTTCCCGACGACTGGACCAGAGCCGCCATCTAGCCTCCCTCGCGCCACCTTTCGACCTGGCATTCAGGATTTTCAGCGCCATGATGCTCCCTCCGGAGCGAACGCTGCGCTTTAGAAATACCCCCTCAAATATCAAATATCAAATATCAAAATATCAAAGCTCCCGCTGGCCACGCAACCCCCCTCCATGTATCCACCCACCTATGACTCACCTATGACTCCTCAAGTGAACGCCCACGTGTTCTTATCTCTCTTTCTCTTGCTCTGCCTGGAGCGCTCCTCCCTATGATGCGAAATTGAATGTATAAATATTGTACTCTGTGAATAAAGTTTAGAAGACCCTTCCTGAACCTTAGTGGTGATGGAACTGATTCTCCCCTAACTCGAGTTATTGAAATAAAGCCCTTTTGAATCGGACACCACGGACTCTGCCTCTAATTTAATGCACCCTTTGTTTAACTATAGAAATTATGACAGGGTAATATTTTATTTACCACATAAATCTGGCACCCGAACAGGTACAAATCCCCTTCCCCACGCGCCGGAGATGTAGGTCCAGCCCTTGCCCCCTTCTACAGCCGTGACGGACTTCAAAGTGTACACGCCAGCGGGACTTCCCGCTTACTCCCCCAGGCCCGCGGAGGAGGACGGACTGCGACCAAGCATCCACACGAGGCGGTGAGGATCGCGGATCATCCCAACCAGAGCCCAACCCGTGAGAGAGCAATGTCCGAGGTTTCCAGAGGTCCACCTGTTCCGCGCATGCGCAGTATCAAGTATCCGAGGCCTTCAAGTCTGCTTCCCGGTGAGTACCACTATGGGGAACGCATAAAGTTAAAGACGGGTTCATTTATATGAACACGGTAAAGACGGGTTCGTTCACACAAACACGGTAAAGACGGGTTCACTTGCATGGACTCGGTAAAGACGTGTCTCATTTATGAGACCGGTATGGTTGTACTGTATTCCAGTGCGTAAAGTTAACTGTTTTCAAGTACATGTTTTTATGTCCATGTATCAGTTAAACTGTATCTGTTTAGTGTTTTAGTGTGTTAGTGTGAATGGTTGTTTCAGTCAGACTATTTTGTTGTGTATTGTGTTTTCGTTAAGTTGATTTCAACATGCCACTGTTTTCGAAATTACGTCAGATAGGAACCAGAAAAGGGATACTAGAAGAGCCAGTTAACATCCCGCCTAGAGACACACCTGGTCATTACATGTATAATAAGCATGGGCTAGATGCCATATTGTATTTAGACTTATGGGTAGATTACACAAAGGATTTAGAGGAGAAGTACAGATGGCCTGTCTCGGGAACGTGGGATTCTGAATGCATTATGAGAGTAGAGGAAGCGCTATGGAAAAAGAAATCAAGACCCTCTCAGAAAGATGCCATTGAGTTATGGCGCAAAGAAGCACATAGGAGAACAGAGAAAGAATTCCACCAAGCAGAGAGAACTAAACAAGCAGCGGAAAAAGCTAAAGAAAAAGAACTGCGGGAGGAGGGGGAATGGGTCAAAGCAGAGCAGGCTGATAGAGAAAGAAATGCCGTAGTTGCTGGTATTTATCCTGTCCTCTCAGAAGAACTAGCTAGAGTGACCCCCTCAGAAACACCCCGTAGATTGCGAACGCCACCACCTGTACCCTATAGAGTACGTAGAATAAAGCCAACAGCATCCGAGGCGTTTATTTCCTCCTATCTAGAAGAGTCCCCACCGGACTACGCAAACGCAGATTTCCCTCCGCCCCCACCAGCGGATCAGCTCCAACAGCTCCAGCAGCTCATGAAAGACGACCAGGGACAAGGGGCCGTAGGGAGAGGGGGGCCTACTATAGATGTGGCAATCCCCCACTGTATATACGATCCAGAACCAGGAAAAGGCTCAATGCTCGTGATTTCACTAAGACTAAGACAGGCCGTCGCATATTTGGACAAACTACCAGATATGAAAGACCACCTAGATAAAATATACCGTTTCATTAGGACGGGGGAGGGACCCGAGTGTATAGCACAGGCCATGCAACACAGAAAGGTGGGGGTTAAGAACCACATCCTCCGTTTTGTTATTAACTGCCTGATCAGGGAAAAGGACGAAGGAGAAGGAGATGGTTTGATAGAATGGAGTGATAACATAGATGCCGGTCGGCATGATAGAACGGGACAGACAGACAGCATGATAAACAAAATACGAAAGGAAATATTAGCAACACACAAAGTAGAGCCTGACGAGAAGGATGAGTCATCAACGGAAGAGGTAGACGAGGCGAAAGACAAGATAAATTATGTAGGTAATGCACGACGGTTTGACAGGCCCAAGTGCCTCGACTACCGTAAACAGGGGCCGGCTATAAAAGAAAGATATTCTCTTGAAAATCTATTCCAAGCTACTGAAAAAGCACTGGACCGACGTATAAAGAACGAGCGATCCCACACCCCACATGAAATGGAGTTGGCCCGGTCAGCCACCCAGTGGGTGTCCAATTCTAATATATATAGCAATGATATAGTGGCCCAAACGTTCTTGAGCCTCCCGCCGAACGAACAGCGTTTGGCCGGTATTTACATGGTCCAACATTTAATAACGTTGTATGAGCATCAATATTCCGATCCTGGTCAATTGTATAAATTACTGGACGACATACTTCTAGACAGATGGACAGGCCTGGGTACTGATTTAATTAACGTCATCCTGGATCAACGACATAAGTACTTACATTTTCTGACCACATGCATGCTTCCCACCCCACACCACGACAGAAAGCACCTATACGTAGACAGACAGAACCCCCTACGAGAGGTACATCCCGTCAAAAATGCAAATAATGAGCTTCAACGGGTGTATGTTTACACCCCCTTGACGAAATTAGAAATACTGGAAATTAAAAAGATGCTGCCGTCCCATGATAAAGACCCGGGGGGGTTTCACCGAGAATTAAAAGACATTCTCCGCATCGGAGATTATACGTATGCTGACCTTCTGAAACTATTGAAAGTACTATTGCCAGCAGGCATTTATGAAAAGCTTAAGGAAAAAGACTGGGAAGTGGGAGAGAAAAAGTTAAGTTGGGAAGCATTGAAAACAGAGGATAAAGGCAGGCTCCCGGGGGTTGGTCTTGGTGACAAAGCTAAAGAACTACCTGAACTCCTAATACAGGTTTTGCCGAGACTATTGATTACTAAAAAGGAAGACTGGGATGCTATTTCAGCCTGTAAACAAAAACAAGAAGAGGATACAAGCGATTTCTATTCTAGATTCGAGAAATGCTTTGCTATTAATAGTGGCCTTAAGCCCGGTAGCGAATCATATCCCCATCTTTTCGTGAGCAAATTAGTAGAGAATTCCCTACCCCAGATCAAGAATAGAGTACTGAAGGTTGAGAGTACTTGGCAAGCAAACAGCCCTTCACAAATGTTGCAGATGCTACAATATCACCAGAACAGGATTAGAGAAGAGCAGGATCAGGAAAAGAGACGCTTGAAAGAGACAAAAATGAAGGTGCTGGTTCCCCAAACGGTACCGGCAAATACGAACAAAAATGGCACGACACCTGTCGAGGGGAACTGTAATTATTGCAAACAACCAGGTCACTATGTAAAGGAATGTGCTGTCCTGAAACACAATATAGCTACAGGCAGAACAAAAGAACGACCACACCCTCCTAGGCAAAATAGCACACAACAGAACACACAACAGACAGTTGCGACTTTTCCACCCCCACCACCGCCTGTTCATGCCACATCACAAATGTATCAGTACACGCAGTCAGACTATCCAGAATACCAAGCATTCTCATGAAACAGCCTTGAGAGGGAAAATGGCTTGCCCCTTATTCAGGTTCCTGTAGATCAAGAAGGTCCCTATGTACATGGTTGTGTACTGGGACAGGATAGAAAGCTTCTGATTGACACAGGGGCGAGCAGAACTACCATCAGCCATGACGAGGTTCCAGGGGCACCTCTCTCCGGCTCACAGAATGTTTCCCTGGGGTTTTCAGGAAAGCCTATTGTTAATGAAGTATCGAAACCAGTCTCCCTCGGGGTTGGTCCACTGTCACGTACCACAGACTTGCTACTTACTAAATCATGTCCAGAAAACTTACTTGGTATAAAGACATTAAAGGAACTAGGAGCAGTTATCTGTTGTTCTCCGGAGGGAGTGCGACTGTACTTACGTGATTTTAAGGGTCATTATGTGTTGACAGATTTTGACCCCAGACTCCAGAATGTACCACAGCACCTATGGGCACAAGGTCCGACTGACGTAGGTTACATGAACATAACACCACACCGTGTCACTCTCAAAGCAGGAGTAGTACTACCACGTATACGACAATACAAGTTACCACCTGATGCCGAAGTGGCCTTATTAAAAGTTATTGACGAACTCATTGCACAAGGGGTGGTGGTGGAGACTGACTCGAATGTGTGTAACTCACCTGTCCTTCCTATCCTTAAACGATCAGACCCTAATGCACCACCAGTGTACAGACTAGTTGTTGACCTTCGAGAATTGAATAAATGCGTAGTCCCACAATACCCAGTGGTCCCAGACATTTCTTCATTACTGACTGCTATTGATTCTGAGGCAACGTTCTTTACAGTCATTGACTTGAAGAATGCCTTCTTCAGCGTTCCAATTCATCCTGACAGCCAGTATCTTTTCGGATTCAGTTTAAAAGGACGCAGTTTTAAATTCACGAGAGCACCCCAAGGTTTTACAGAGAGTCCTAGCATTTACAGCCAAGCGTTGAAAAGACAGCTGGACAGTATTAATATGCCTACCAACACAGCACTGATTCAGTACGTAGACGATATCCTGATTACAGCACGATCAGAAACAGACTGCGAAGATGCATCACTGACGGTTTTACACTTTCTGGCGGACAAGGGGCACAAAGTGTCCCCTTCGAAGTATCAATTCTGTGCACAGCAAGTGGTGTACCTTGGACACTTGCTGTCCAAGAGGGGTAGACAGCTGACACAAGAACGTATTCAGTTAATTTCTAACCTTTCACAGCCCAAGACACAAAAGGAAGTGCGGGCCTTCATTGGCCTCACTTCATACTGCAGGCAGTGGATTCCCCAGTATGCCTATCTAGCCAAGCCACTCATACAGTTGACAACACAGGAGGCAGCGTCTTCGACTGTCCTCCCTTGGACACAAGAACACACCTTGGCATTTGAAGAATTAAAAAGAGCCTTATGTCAAGCGCCAGTTTTAGCGACTCCTAGTTACAGCAAACCCTTTATGCTTTTCGTGACTGAACGGGATGGAACAGCATTATCTGTCCTCACACAAGATCAAGCAGGAAAACACAAGCCTTGTGCTTATTTTTCTAGTACACTGGACCCAGTGGCCCAGGCTCTGCCTGCGTGCCTGAAATCGGTTGCAGCAACAGCCCTAGCCATAAGACAAAGTGACTCGATAGTACTGGGACACCCCCTGACAGTACAGGTACCGCATGCAGTGGAAGTTCTCTTGAACAGGACACAGACACAACATTTGACCGTAGCGAGACTGACAGGATATGAACTGACGTTATTTCAACCACACATAGAGATCAGACGTATGTAACATTCTTAACCCTGCTACACTTTTGCCCTCAAGTACAGTAGACACCGCACCACATGACTGTGTGGAAGTAATGAATATAGTGACGAAACCAAGACAAGACCTGACAGATGTTGCACTTCCAGACCCTGACCTGACACTCTATGTAGATGGATCATGCATGAGAACGAGCACAGGAGAATTAGTGGCAGCATATGCCGTGACCACTGCTACTGAAGTCATAGAGACACAAAGAATAGACATACTGTCAGCGCAAGCAGCAGAGCTCATCGCTCTGACACAAGCCTGCATAAGAGCTAAGCACTTGAAAGCGAACATTTATACAGATTCACAATATGCTTTTGGCGTAGTTCATGATTTTGGAGTACTATGGAGGGAGAGAGGTTTCTTGACCTCTCATGGGGCCAAAATTCAGCACGGCCCGCTTATTCAGGCCCTGTTGGAAGCAATACATTTACCTGCAGCCATAGCTATCCTGAAATGCAAAGCACACACCAAAGCTACAGACACCATTTCCCAGGGTAATGACCTGGCAGACCGAACTGCTAAACTTACAGCCCAGACGCCAACAGACACGACAAAGACAGAGGTACCATTACGGACAAAAAGTATGACAGTCAGGGATCCTTCTCAAGATGTACTCGACATACAGACACATGCCACTTCAGATGAAATAAAGAAATGGACTGAACAAGGAGGGGTCCAGACTGACCAAGGTTGGATGACCAAGGGCAAAGCAACATGGTTTCTTCCTGATTCCATGGTACAAGTGATCATAAACACAGCACATAGTCCAGCACACTTGGGAGAGAAGGCAATGATAGACAGCTTACAGAATATCTGGTTTAACAAGCACCTGCGTGCAGCAGCGAAACAAAAAGTAAGAACATGTATGATCTGTTGTCAGTTCAATCCAGGTAGAGGCATCCCGGTGGAACAAGGCGGATTTCATCCTCCTGACCACCCTTTTGAGGTCCTCCAGAGGGATTATATCCAAATGGACAGATGCAGAGGTTACAAGTATGTCCTGGTAGTTGTGTGTGCACTAACTAGATGGACAGAAGCGTATCCAGTCCCAGATTATACTGCTGTGACAACCGCCAGGCAATTGGTGCGCGAATTCTTTCCTAGATACGGATTGCCCCGTGTTGTTTACTCAGACAATGGTCAGCCTTTTTCTTCTGAATTAATGAAACAAGTGTCTCTTCTGTTAGGATATAACTGGAAGTTCCATTGTGTGCGACACCCTGAAGCAGCAGGCCTTGTAGAAAGACATAATCAGACAATTAAGACAAAACTAGCAAAGATCTGTGCAGAAAAAGGCGTGGATTGGATGGTACCAACAATATACAGAGTATTTGGAGGGTCCGAGGGGAAATCGTTTATAGACAGAGAAGGTACCTAGTCCCCCAACTTATATAGCGAAAAAACACAGGAGGTACTCTAAGTCTGGGTGAGAGGAAGGGACCCAAAAGGTGTCCAAAAATGCATACAGATCACACAGTTGATCTAGCAGGAAGACACTATTATGTCAAAGGAATGCAGGAGAGAAGATAAAGAGTCTTTGAGACTGGAAAAAAGTACCCATCAGCCCACTCAAAAGCGGAGTATCGTCATCTGGGTAGTGGGAGAAAAGGTGTCCTTTAGGCTTATCCTCAGCCGAAGTCTAAGGTTGCCTAGTAATGGACCCTTTGGTCGAAACATCCAACCCACAGAAGACAGGGTGTGAGCAGACAGGGCAAAAGAAAAGTTGCAGTGCAGAAAATAAAGGAAAAAGTGATCCTAGTGGTTAAAAATGCCTAGTTTGATGACATAAGATAACTTTATTGGGTTGTGACCATCAAATTGGCATAATTAAAAGCAGTATGCTGATAGCGTGGAAGGAATTGCTATCTATCATGCGTGTTACTGGGTCGACATGTTTCAGCCGTAAACGGCTTTCTTCAGGACCTATGATGAGCTACCGCAACACATACTTATCGTGAAAAACGACCAATGTCCCCTGGATTCAAAGGATAAAGGTATATCTTCTCCTGTATAGACAATATAGGAAACAAAAATAGGACATCATGTTAAGAAATAGACATAATGTAGTGCACAAATTCTGATATGGTGGTACAGAGTATATAAAATCAGAACTCACCCTAAATGTAGGGAGAGAGAACCTCACCTCGCCTGGCGACAGCTCAGGTAAGAAGGAGGCCACGCACTGGAAGGAAGTGCAAGGAAAAGAATATAGTTACCAAAAAACTTCTGATAACATGAGTTCAAGGCAGCAATATCAGGGGGGCAGATAAAGACAGAGGACCAGATCTTTAGGAGAGACTGGCAAAAAACCATCTCTAAGAGAGACTGGGAGAGACTGGCGAGATCCCTCTCTGAACAATTAAATTTGCAAAAAGGCCATTGGAAACCAGGGGGGTTCAATGGCTTAAATCAGCATGTTGGCGCTAAGCAAATCTAGGGAGAAGCACTCAGCTAGCTGTAGCCCTTTGAAATCTGGAGTGCGAGTGGAGAGCTCCAAATAACCTACCTCTCCGTCGTTGCCTCGGGTCCAAAGACTGAGCCGAGGGGGAGGTAACAAACTCGCGTTGTGTGCGTGTTTTTAGAAAAAAGCGGCAGACCTGAGAGAGACCTCTCACCTGGTGCCCCGCTATTGGATGGATAGCACGAGCCAATTGTACAGGTATCTGCCAAGTCGGCAGAAAGCGCGCGCTATGTGACATCTCTTCCTAACTATTAATCCAAGCAGAAACGCCCGCGTGTGTATCCGGAAAAAGCTTCCGGGAGGCGGACCTGCGCGGAGACGGTACAAGAAAACAGCCCATTGGTTGAAAGAATCGGCCAATGTTTGTGCTTGGTGAGTAAACACCCCGTGTGATGTGGATTGAACTCATAACAGTATAAACACGGAAGCGCATTTGCACACCCCGTCAAAGCAAGGAAACAGCCAATTGGATGGAAGGATCGGCCAATGGTTGTGCTTAATGAGTGAAACCCGTGTGATGTGGACTGAACTCATACAAATATAAACACGGAGGCGCATATGAACACCCCGTCAACGCACGATGATGGGTATCAACTACAACGGAGGAATGTGCAATCAAGTATGGAGACAAACTGTGTCTACCTCAATGTGGGGCAGAATGTTATATACTTGGTATCGAAGTACATTCCCTAACGTGGTGTACCCACATGTAAGCTGTCAGTTGGTAGGAAAACACTCCAAAACAGATCGTACATTCAGACATGTGGCCCCTAAAGAATGAAGTCAGTTGGATGGAGTGATCAGGGGTCATAATTGTCAAAGTCATTCCGGTGCGTCCAAGGGAAGCGGACGTCACGCTGGGATCATGCGCGGAGCATTTACAGGGGAAGTGTCGGCAATAAGTATCACACCTTCATGTCAACAAGAGCATAAAAAGCGTGGCTGTGACGATTCCTGGCAAGGTATCAAGAAACTAGTTGACCCTGCACGGAAAAATCGCTGTATGGGCAACCTTGAAAGAGGTAGAAGGTTCCAATGTGCCGGTGTAGCGGAAACCATCCAGCTGTGTGTCGGATGAGGTTGTTTACCCATGTCTGAAAAAGGGCGATATCCCAGTGGGTAACCAGGAATGTACCCATTCAAAACTGGTCTAGCTTAGCGTACTGTACGCCACAGGAATAAGGTAGCAGCTAAAGGGCCAAACCTCGTGGACTGTTCAAAAAGGTTGAGCAGGGGTCTCAATTCTATATGACTCGAAAGGGAGGATTGATCTGAATCTACCACAGGTGGTCCATGACAGGTTATAAGTCCACCCCCATAACGGATGCTCATAGTTGCATCCAAGGGATGTCCCTTTCGAGTCATATAGAATTGAGACCCCTGCTCAACCTTTTTGAACAGTCCACGAGGTTTGGCCCTTTAGCTGCTACCTTATTCCTGTGGCGTACAGTACGCTAAGCTAGACCAGTTTTGAATGGGTACATTCCTGGTTACCCACTGGGATATCGCCCTTTTTCAGACATGGGTAAACAACCTCATCCGACACACAGCTGGATGGTTTCCGCTACACCGGCACATTGGAACCTTCTACCTCTTTCAAGGTTGCCCATACAGCGATTTTTCCGTGCAGGGTCAACTAGTTTCTTGATACCTTGCCAGGAATCGTCACAGCCACGCTTTTTATGCTCTTGTTGACATGAAGGTGTGATACTTATTGCCGACACTTCCCCTGTAAATGCTCCGCGCATGATCCCAGCGTGACGTCCGCTTCCCTTGGACGCACCGGAATGACTTTGACAATTATGACCCCTGATCACTCCATCCAACTGACTTCATTCTTTAGGGGCCACATGTCTGAATGTACGATCTGTTTTGGAGTGTTTTCCTACCAACTGACAGCTTACATGTGGGTACACCACGTTAGGGAATGTACTTCGATACCAAGTATATAACATTCTGCCCCACATTGAGGTAGACACAGTTTGTCTCCATACTTGATTGCACATTCCTCCGTTGTAGTTGATACCCATCATCGTGCGTTGACGGGGTGTTCATATGCGCCTCCGTGTTTATATTTGTATGAGTTCAGTCCACATCACACGGGTTTCACTCATTAAGCACAACCATTGGCCGATCCTTCCATCCAATTGGCTGTTTCCTTGCTTTGACGGGGTGTGCAAATGCGCTTCCGTGTTTATACTGTTATGAGTTCAATCCACATCACACGGGGTGTTTACTCACCAAGCACAAACATTGGCCGATTCTTTCAACCAATGGGCTGTTTTCTTGTACCGTCTCCGCGCAGGTCCGCCTCCCGGAAGCTTTTTCCGGATACACACGCGGGCGTTTCTGCTTGGATTAATAGTTAGGAAGAGATGTCACATAGCGCGCGCTTTCTGCCGACTTGGCAGATACCTGTACAATTGGCTCGTGCTATCCATCCAATAGCGGGGCACCAGGTGAGAGGTCTCTCTCAGGTCCGCCGCTTTTTTCTAAAAACACGCACACAACGCGAGTTTGTTACCTCCCCCTCGGCTCAGTCTTTGGACCCGAGGCAACGACGGAGAGGTAGGTTATTTGGAGCTCTCCACTCGCACTCCAGATTTCAAAGGGCTACAGCTAGCTGAGTGCTTCTCCCTAGATTTGCTTAGCGCCAACATGCTGATTTAAGCAATTGAACCCCCCTGGTTTCCAATGGCCTTTTTGCAAATTTAATTGTTCAGAGAGGGATCTCGCCAGTCTCTCCCAGTCTCTCTTAGAGATGGTTTTTTGCCAGTCTCTCCTAAAGATCTGGTCCTCTGTCTTTATCTGCCCCCCTGATATTGCTGCCTTGAACTCATGTTATCAGAAGTTTTTTGGTAACTATATTCTTTTCCTTGCACTTCCTTCCAGTGCGTGGCCTCCTTCTTACCTGAGCTGTCGCCAGGCGAGGTGAGGTTCTCTCTCCCTACATTTAGGGTGAGTTCTGATTTGAATACTCTGTACCACCATATCAGAATTTGTGCACTACATTATGTCTATTTCTTAACATGATGTCCTATTTTTGTTTCCTATATTGTCTATACAGGAGAAGATATACCTTTATCCTTTGAATCCAGGGGACATTGGTCGTTTTTCACGATAAGTATGTGTTGCGGTAGCTCATCATAGGTCCTGAAGAAAGCCGTTTACGGCTGAAACATGTCGACCCAGTAACACGCATGATAGATAGCAATTCCTTCCACGCTATCAGCATACTGCTTTTAATGATGCCAATTTGATGGTCACAACCCAATAAAGTTATCTTATGTCATCAAACTAGGCATTTTTAACCACTAGGATCACTTTTTCCTTTATTTTCTGCACTGCAACTTTTCTTTTGCCCTGTCTGCTCACACCCTGTCTTCTGTGGGTTGGATGTTTCGACCAAAGGGTCCATTACTAGGCAACCTTAGACTTCGGCTGAGGATAAGCCTAAAGGACACCTTTTCTCCCACTACCCAGATGACGATACTCCGCTTTTGAGTGGGCTGATGGGTACTTTTTTCCAGTCTCAAAGACTCTTTATCTTCTCTCCTGCATTCCTTTGACATAATAGTGTCTTCCTGCTAGATCAACTGTGTGATCTGTATGCATTTTTGGACACCTTTTGGGTCCCTTCCTCTCACCCAGACTTAGAGTACCTCCTGTGTTTTTTCGCTATATAAGTTGGGGGACTAGGTACCTTCTCTGTCTATAAACGATTTCCCCTCGGACCCTCCAAATACTCTGTATATTGTTGGTTTATCTGTGCAGCTAAGGCTGCGGGTCCCTCTCCATTGTGTTTCACTTTCATTCGCACCATATTGCGAACACTTTTGGGCAGTTCCATTCAGCAATACCATGGCAGATTTTGGCGGACTAGGTTTTGACGATGAGACTTTATCATCCATCCTATCAGAGAATCCAAGTATGTTAGACCAACTTCCTACGCCCACACCCACCGTAGTGGCAGATTGGGAGACGGTACTTAATCTTAAAAAAAGTCATTCCCGCACCATTATACATGGACAGATCATGGCGGAGTATTTACACGGCAAATGTACACCGACAGGTCTTATAGTGACTAACGCACCAAGGCTCTTTCTCACAGACAAGGCCTTTGTCAAGGATTGGTCCCTAATAGCCTGGCGCTGTACCAGAGATTGGCTCATTTTAATCATCACCACAGCTAAAAGAATTGCGGATGCCATTCTGGTCGAAATCCAGGTCCTTGAAGGACAGATTCAGACCACTCTCACAGCCAAGAAATTTGAAAAACAACAAGAGGACTCTAATAAGGCTAACAAGGAATACAAAGAACCCATTTTCTGGGCCAAAATGGAAAAGTTCAAAAAAGACTTGGCAAAATTTTCCCATGAGAAAATATATCCATACATCAGTGATAATTACACTCCCACTGACTCTCATAAACAGAAGAATACTCAGGGCTCCTCCTATGCCACATCCTCAGACGCCGACTCCTCTAGCTCAGACAATGAGGACACCAACATACCAAGGGGCAGAGGCCGAAACAATCGTTCCAATAGGAGATACAATGGACGGGGCAATATGTATCAGACAGGACCATGGTGGCCACCCGCCCCATGGGGTTATCCTCAATTTCCCCCACCTATGTCTCACTATCCCATGCAGCCTCAGTATTTTGAGAACCAGGCTTTTTTAGGACAGGGCCGAGGTTGGAACCGAGGCAAGCGGAGAGGCCAGGGACAAGGCCACGTACAATGGGCAGTCGATCAAGATCCTCCGACGACCCACAACAAACGAGGCCAGTAGACTCGACCACACAGCCCTGTGAAGATCTGGTTGTGAATTTGAGCAATCGAGTCATTACCCCTAGCGAACAGGAGGTTCTCAACAAGGGCCTTGGATTTGTTCCAACAAACTGTGGCGAACCTTTTCTGTTAAGGAGTGAAATTGAGCGTTTCTTCAGGACTATCAGATTACACTATTTCTTTAAGGATAAAGAGTCTGCTACACTGATCGATGATGTGAGTACAGGGCTGAAAGTCAAATCCACTTTTATGCCTCTACTACAGCAAGTGCCATCCAAGGTGGGCACTTTTGAGGCAGCAGTGCTGCAGGATTTGAAATCCATTGATTTCTCCAAAGAGGGGAATTTCCAGAATCTCTCCACACGAGACAGAGCTGCTTTACAGACTCTCTCCAAGGACACCACTATAGTGATTAAACCGGCGGACAAGGGGGGAGCCATTGTCGTGCAAGACACCACTACATACCGTACTGAATGTCTGAGACAATTATCCAACACACATTTTTATACCCCCCTTACCACCAATCCCACTGCTAGACTCACAAATGAGATCAAATATCTAGTGGAAGAAGTCAGCACTGAGGGATGGATCACCCCACAAGAGGCCAATTTTCTGGTCACAAAATGTCCTACGGTTCCATACTTTTACACTCTCCCCAAGATCCATAAACAGGCCAGACCACCCCCGGGCTGACCCATTATCTCGGGTATTGGATCTTTGCTAGAACCGTTATCAACTTTTGTGGATGTTTTTCTAAGTCCAATTGTCAAAACCATGCCTACATATCTCCAGGATACAAAGGACATCTTACGCAAACTACCTGATGTCGCTTTTGACACCAACACTGATATCTTAGCAAGTTTTGATGTCGAATCATTGTATACCTGCATACCACAAACTGAGACACTAGAGACGGTCAAAACCCTCCTAGAAGATTTTCCTAGGGACACAATCACTCCTGTCCAATTTATAATGGAATTGGCAAGGATTGCTATGACTGAAAATTTTTTTGCCTTCGAGGAATCACTATATTTACAGATCTCGGGGACATCTATGGGCAGTAAATTCGCACCGAGTCTAGCGAATCTTTATGTCCATCATTTTGAGACTCAACATGTACTGAACAACACCAACCCACACTACCAACAACTGAAATTGTGGAAGCGGTACATTGATGACATCATAGTAGTCTGGCAAGGAGACATACAATCACTGCAGCTTTTTCAGGAATGGCTGAATGTACAGAACCCTT
Source organism: Lissotriton vulgaris (assembly GCF_964263255.1). Lineage (NCBI taxonomy): Eukaryota > Metazoa > Chordata > Amphibia > Caudata > Salamandridae > Lissotriton > Lissotriton vulgaris. The sequence continues at coordinate 343,850,952 of NC_141686.1, forward strand.
TTCTCAGGTTCACTTTGGAGTTTAGCAGAACTGAACTCCCTTTCCTTGATCTAACGATCTTTCCACATGAAGGACACTTGGCGAGCTCTTTATACCGCAAACCGATGGCACGCAATTCATTGCTAAGGTTTGATAGCCATCATCCACGCTCCCTGAGGGAAAACCTTCCTTTTGGTCAGTTCCTCAGGGTCCGGAGGAACTGTTCCGACACGGCTGATTTCCGTGTAAAAGCTAAAGACCTCTCCAATAAATTGAGAGCGCGACGCTACCCCAAATCATTGGTACGCAGGAGCCTTAAGCGGGCTGCCAATAACCATCGCGAGGCCCTACTTGAACCACCAGTTGAAAAACCACCCATGAACCGGATGGTATGTGTTACAACATATAACACCTCTTCGTCTACCATTCAGAAAATCATCCGACAAAGATGGCGTATTCTGAACAGCTCAGGCGAACACATTCCTGTACCCATGTTCTCTTTCAAGAGAGGAGCAAACCTTAGAGATGCTCTTGTGCACACAAGACCTCGGGACATTGCGGCTGAATCCACTCCAAACCTGTGGAATCTTCCCCCAGTACAGGGACATCATCCCTGCGGAAACTGTTCAGTGTGTGCCCAAACAAAGAAGACCTTCGAGGTTGACATTGGTACCAACCGCCCTTGGATACTTAGGCACCACACAAATTGCAACAGTGACAAAGTCATTTACCAAATTACTTGTCCATGCGGCCTCAAGTATATAGGCATGACAGCAAGGAAAATCAAATTGCGCATCCAAGAGCATAAGAGCACTATTAGACGCAACAAACAGGCCACCCGCCTTACTACACATTTCCTTGAGAAAAAACATCATCCTGATGAACTCAAGTGGTTGGTCTTAGAACAACCCCACATACCTAGCCACATAACTGACATTTCATTGTTTCTTCTCAGGAAAGAGCAAAGGTGGGTTTTCAAACTACGCACTGACAGCGAAGGTCTTAATGACGACATCCCTTGGATGCAACTATGAGCATCCGTTATGGGGGTGGACTTATAACCTGTCATGGACCACCTGTGGTAGATTCAGATCAATCCTCCCTTTCGAGTCATATAGAATTGAGACCCCTGCTCAACCTTTTTGAACAGTCCACGAGGTTTGGCCCTTTAGCTGCTACCTTATTCCTGTGGCGTACAGTACGCTAAGCTAGACCAGTTTTGAATGGGTACATTCCTGGTTACCCACTGGGATATCGCCCTTTTTCAGACATGGGTAAACAACCTCATCCGACACACAGCTGGATGGTTTCCGCTACACCGGCACATTGGAACCTTCTACCTCTTTCAAGGTTGCCCATACAGCGATTTTTCCGTGCAGGGTCAACTAGTTTCTTGATACCTTGCCAGGAATCGTCACAGCCACGCTTTTTATGCTCTTGTTGACATGAAGGTGTGATACTTATTGCCGACACTTCCCCTGTAAATGCTCCGCGCATGATCCCAGCGTGACGTCCGCTTCCCTTGGACGCACCGGAATGACTTTGACAATTATGACCCCTGATCACTCCATCCAACTGACTTCATTCTTTAGGGGCCACATGTCTGAATGTACGATCTGTTTTGGAGTGTTTTCCTACCAACTGACAGCTTACATGTGGGTACACCACGTTAGGGAATGTACTTCGATACCAAGTATATAACATTCTGCCCCACATTGAGGTAGACACAGTTTGTCTCCATACTTGATTGCACATTCCTCCGTTGTAGTTGATACCCATCATCGTGCGTTGACGGGGTGTTCATATGCGCCTCCGTGTTTATATTTGTATGAGTTCAGTCCACATCACACGGGTTTCACTCATTAAGCACAACCATTGGCCGATCCTTCCATCCAATTGGCTGTTTCCTTGCTTTGACGGGGTGTGCAAATGCGCTTCCGTGTTTATACTGTTATGAGTTCAATCCACATCACACGGGGTGTTTACTCACCAAGCACAAACATTGGCCGATTCTTTCAACCAATGGGCTGTTTTCTTGTACCGTCTCCGCGCAGGTCCGCCTCCCGGAAGCTTTTTCCGGATACACACGCGGGCGTTTCTGCTTGGATTAATAGTTAGGAAGAGATGTCACATAGCGCGCGCTTTCTGCCGACTTGGCAGATACCTGTACAATTGGCTCGTGCTATCCATCCAATAGCGGGGCACCAGGTGAGAGGTCTCTCTCAGGTCAGCCGCTTTTTTCTAAAAACACGCACACAACGCGAGTTTGTTACCTCCCCCTCGGCTCAGTCTTTGGACCCGAGGCAACGACGGAGAGGTAGGTTATTTGGAGCTCTCCACTCGCACTCCAGATTTCAAAGGGCTACAGCTAGCTGAGTGCTTCTCCCTAGATTTGCTTAGCGCCAACATGCTGATTTAAGCCATTGAACCCCCCTGGTTTCCAATGGCCTTTTTGCAAATTTAATTGTTCAGAGAGGGATCTCGCCAGTCTCTCCCAGTCTCTCTTAGAGATGGTTTTTTGCCAGTCTCTCCTAAAGATCTGGTCCTCTGTCTTTATCTGCCCCCCTGATATTGCTGCCTTGAACTCATGTTATCAGAAGTTTTTTGGTAACTATATTCTTTTCCTTGCACTTCCTTCCAGTGCGTGGCCTCCTTCTTACCTGAGCTGTCGCCAGGCGAGGTGAGGTTCTCTCTCCCTACATTTAGGGTGAGTTCTGATTTGAATACTCTGTACCACCATATCAGAATTTGTGCACTACATTATGTCTATTTCTTAACATGATGTCCTATTTTTGTTTCCTATATTGTCTATACAGGAGAAGATATACCTTTATCCTTTGAATCCAGGGGACATTGGTCGTTTTTCACGATAAGTATGTGTTGCGGTAGCTCATCATAGGTCCTGAAGAAAGCCGTTTACGGCTGAAACATGTCGACCCAGTAACACGCATGATAGATAGCAATTCCTTCCACGCTATCAGCATACTGCTTTTAATGATGCCAATTTGATGGTCACAACCCAATAAAGTTATCTTATGTCATCAAACTAGGCATTTTTAACCACTAGGATCACTTTTTCCTTTATTTTCTGCACTGCAACTTTTCTTTTGCCCTGTCTGCTCACACCCTGTCTTCTGTGGGTTGGATGTTTCGACCAAAGGGTCCATTACTAGGCAACCTTAGACTTCGGCTGAGGATAAGCCTAAAGGACACCTTTTCTCCCACTACCCAGATGAGGATACTCCGCTTTTGAGTGGGCTGATGGGTACTTTTTTCCAGTCTCAAAGACTCTTTATCTTCTCTCCTGCATTCCTTTGACATAATAGTGTCTTCCTGCTAGATCAACTGTGTGATCTGTATGCATTTTTGGACACCTTTTGGGTCCCTTCCTCTCACCCAGACTTAGAGTACCTCCTGTGTGGATTGGATGGTAGCCTTGCCGGTTGCCCTCTTTTACATGCGTATGGTAGCCCATTCCAGAACAGGCCTATCACCATATGAAGTGGTTTTCGGTAGACCGCCGAACATGTGGGGTACGCCTATGCCTAAGAAAATAACTGATGTTGACAGTAACATGCTTACAGATTACCTGGCTTCCTTGATGTCTGCACTACTCTCTTGTCGTTCACAGGTTGCCGCCGCCTTCCCTGACAACACCCAGGTCATGGAGCACGCCATAGCACCAGGCGATTTTGTGCTCGTCAGGAACTTTGATCGATCAAGCCCCCTTGAGCCGCGTTGGAAGGCGCCGAAGTTAGTGTTACTAACAACGAGGACAGCCATCAAAGTCGAAGGGAGAAAAGGGTGGCTCCATGCCCATCACTGCAAACGGTACATTGGAGACTCTGGAACTTTGGTAAAGAATAAAGACATTACAGACTTTGAGCCCCCTTTGCTAGAAAAGACTCCACAGCAAGAGTACAGGTCCAAATTACGATCTAGAAAGCCAGACGACGTTTAATCATTTAAGTCCACTTGGTGGTGAATCGGTTAAACAAGATTTCTGACATGTATAAGATCGCGGACAACAATAGTAAAAAGAGCAAAATGAAAGAGAAATACTGCAAGATATTACGTAGTAGATGTATAGTAACTCTGATTTTTCTGTCTCTTCTGTGCCTCACTATAATCTGTATCAGCTTAATACTACATGTTTTCTTTCCTCCTATTGCCTCACATATACACTCTTCCATTAATGACACCGTAGAGCATACATTTAGTGATCTGCCACCCCATGAACTGTCATATCGACTGGCCCTGTGCAACAATACTTTTATTCGGATGTTGCACCGTTCTCATCAGACCAGCAATGTGACAGATTGCTGGGTATGTGGCCGACTCCCACCTTATCAAAAGATGAAGGGAGTTCTGCCCCTCGTCCCTTTTCCGTTCTCCCACAATGGTTCGTGCGGAGCATGGTTTGCCTTAATGTCATCAATAGACAGAAAGTCCACAGTTTACAAGGGTGACTGGATTTGGGGAAACTTGAATAAAGTAATGAATGAGGTATGTTTTCCAGACGAAGACGGACTCCCCCAAAGGAAGGGGACCGATCTAGAAAATGAAGAGTACGAGCAAGGAAATGCTTCCCTCAGCTTTATAATGCTGAATGTTCAGTCAATGCAAAATGCGGGTCCTCCGTCTATTTCAGTCCTACCAATAAAAGGTGATTTGTGCGTTAGAAAGAAAGGATCAGTACATATGGGACACAGCGAGTGTAATGCTGTGGTCGAGTTTAATGATAAAGGAAAGTCTTCTTTCAAAGCATCTCGCCATACCTATTTCATTTGCGGTCAGACAGCCTATGTACATCTGCCCTCAGACTGGGGTGGGACATGCTATATAGCGTTCCTGCTGCCACCCGTCTTTCTGGCCCCATCCAATTATCATCGAGATTCACAACTAGAGCATGTTAGACACAGGAGAGAGACCGATGCCTCAGAGATTGATCAGACTGAGACAGCCTGGGAGCAATATACAGATTTCAACAAAGGATTCTTTTTCTTCATAGGTTCCGTCCAAAACAGTAGACTCATACGCAGGTTAACAAGGACTCTGGAAGCAGTTGTGAATGAGACTGCATCTGCCCTGGCGAACTTGACCCAGGAGCAGTCTGCCATGCGATTGGTTGTTCTTCAGAACCGCCTTGTTCTTGACGTCATCCTGGCAGATAGGGGCGGGGCCTGTAGAGTGATCGGCTCCAGTTGCTGCGTTTTCATTCCTAATAACGCGCCATCTGTGTACACAGCAATAACAAGGCTCCACAAGATTGCTCATGATATACATCAAGACCCAGGCACATGGACTTGGTCCAGTTGGCTCTGGGGTGTAATATCGGCATGGGGATGGAAAGTGTTGTCGTTCCTAGGAATGATACTGCTTATGATATTCGGCTGCTGTCTCTGTCTGCAGTGTGGCCCGGCCATTTGCGGCCTGTGTGCTACTGCCTGTGTTCCACATCCACGTATACAAAGGATCAAAGATGAACAAATGATGCTGTATGATCAAATATACGGTCTCATGAAAATAGATGTGTCCTGAAGGGTACAGTAGGGGACAAGGAGGGAATGAGGAAAAATAAATTTTACATGGCCAATGTGTCCCCTGCGTGTACCCCAATGTTTAGTGTACGTGCATGTCACCCATGCATTTTCCCTCTATGCCCTGCAATAGTGATGCCTCTGCATTTACGTCCAACATTAGGATGTCAGCCACCAAGTCTTCCATAAAAGAAACGTTAATTTTGCAATGAGGCCCATGTGGCCCATGTGTTTGCATTGTGCACTTTTAATATATCGCAAAGAACCCATTTCTCCATTTTGTGGCTCAGTCAGCCAGTCCCCGAATTGAGATTTCATGCCTCCAGACACTCTGAGGGTTGCAGCTACGTATCCCTGACCTCGCATACTTTTGGCTAAGCCGAGAGGGGCCCAGCACGGGGTGCCAAGACAGTATTTTGCATAACAGTTATCTGCTTGCTCTACAGAATCACATTCCTGCCTGTCAGGTGAAGAAGGTAAACAGAACCCGTCTGCAGAGATAGGGCCTAGCCTTTCTGTCTCCGTTTAAGTGATTTACAGAGCTCACGTCCATAGAAAGCCCAAGGCCCCCACGCAATGAACGAAGAAATGTATGCCCACACTGGCTCTTGGTGATGAGCGACCTTTGCTTCAGATAATACATCCCCGGACTTAGGATATCAGATAATACCAGACGTGCTGGTCGCCCTGACACTGAAGGCCTCCCTACTAGACTGAAAGTCAGCTCCCCCCAGTTACACGTCAGTTGCACGTCATGATCAAGTTGCGCACACAAGTAGGGCAAAGTTCCTGCTGGCCATGCAACCCCCCTCCATGTATCCATCCACCTATGACTCACCTATGACTCCTCAAGTGAACGCCCACATGTTCTTATCTCTCTTGCTCTGCCTGGAGCGCTCCTCGCTATGATGCGAAATTGAATGTATAAATATTGTACTCTGTGAATAAAGTTTAGAAGACCCTTCCTGAACCTTAGTGGTGATGGAACCGATTCTCTCCTAACTCGAGTTATTGAAATAAAGCCCTTTTGAATCGGACACCACGGACTCTGCCTCTCATTTAATGCATGACCCTTTGTTTAACTATAGAAATTATGACAGGGTAATATTTTATTTACCTTATTCCAATAAATGTAGGGGCTGTGACCCCATGAAGTGTTACGCTTGTTCTGGGAGGACACTCTGCCAGGAGGAACCGCCGCTGCGTGCTGGCCTGCCTCGCTGCACTTTGCTGGGGTCTCCCCAGCACCAAGGACTCTCCTATTTCTGCCTTTTTGAGGACTTTTGTGGCCTATCGCCTCGTGAGTGCTGTATTTGGGTTGCCTAAGGGGAGAGGAGCAGGCCCTGCCGCAGTGCGAGGGAATCCTGACGTGTGGGTTTCACCCCTAAGCTCCTTATTAAAGCAGGAGCCCACCTTTCATTTGTGTGTGCTGCCAGCAGATGCCCACCCCGCAATCATCTTTATTGAAAGAGTGGGTGCCCACCTCGCACTGCCACTGTTTCCACAGATTAGTATTTTTTTTAAAAACGAAGCGGGAACCCACGCCGCCGGTGCTGGCTCCCCGCATGTGGCTGCCGCCGAGGACACAGAAGATCTACAAGAATGGCCGCCGCGCTGCCTGTGGCGACCCGGAAGCCAGGCAGAGCGGCCTGGTTGTGGGTGGGGCACTCCGCAAGAAGCCGGAAGCAGGCAGGAGCCTACCCTGAGCTCCTGTAGAAAAAGGAAGCAGACGGGCGCCTACCCCGCGCTCCTTAGAACAAAAGAAGCGAGAGACCGCCCGACTAGGTGAGGAGGGGGCCAAGGGTGGGAGAGAGACGAGGCACGTTGTCAATGCCTGCCCCCACCCACCGGGACCCAGAGAATTCTGCCAGTGCACCCCAGTGAGTGAGGGGGGTTGAATGCACTGCCGTGTTGGTGCCGCTCGAGGCACATTGTCGGTGCTTGTGGCATTTTCTCCACTGCACCGCAGAAGCGGGCAGCTGCAACGTTTTGGGCCCTTCTCCAGTCTAACCTCCAACGAGATTCCTGTGCTCTTCCCCGTGTTGGCAAATTTGTTACAGTTGCCCCCCGTGACAGTGGGCAACTGCAACATTTGGGGCAGAGTTTATTTTCAGAGTCCGAGGGTGGGACTACCATGTGCACTGTGCCCGTCCTCATTGCTTGTGGGGCATTGTTTTGGGCGCCAGAGGCACAGTGAGTGCCAGGACTGCCGGTGCATTCCCACAGCTGCCCTGCGAAGCGCAGGCAGCTGCAACGTTTGGGCCCATTTATTTTGTTAGAGTCCCAGTGGGGGACAGAGGGTGCCAGTGCCCATCTTTTTGGATTCCACAGCTGCCCAGCAAGTGGTGTGCAGCTGCCACGTTTAGGCCAGCACTCCTTTGGGGGCATCTCTGAATGAGGTAGGAGTGAGATACACTCCTCTGCCCAGCGCAATTGCGCACTGTGAATTCCGCTGCATTGGCAGCAGCCCTGACATTTGAAACATGGGGCGTTAGAGCCCCTGAGAAGGCCAGTTGGCCAGGGGGGCTAATAGGTTTGTAGGGCGCCAGGCCCTAAGGTGATTTATGAGTATGAGGTCTATCCTAATGTGTTTATGCCTAAGGAGATAGTGTAATGTGTGTTTGCCCAAAGTGATGCAGGCATAATGTGTTTATTACAGGTGGTCATGCTGAGGTCATTATGGTACCAGTAGTTACTGGTTGTTTCATTACTTGTGTTTTACTTACCTCTTCTGATGGTTATGACCAGGGCCCGATTGGCCTGGTCCTGTATATAATCCCCTGTGAATATTGCCTAGTGCCAGTTGGCACAGTGTATATTATGTGATTATGTTTCGAATGTGTTTATGACAATACAAAGGCTATTTTTTATATAACCTTTTTTGGAGTTCCTTTTGTGGTGTGCCTAGGGTGTTGCTGCTGTGTATGTGTGTGTTGCGCAAACACTTTACAGATTGCCTCCGGGATAACCCTGACTGCTCGTGCCAAGCTACCAAGGGGGTGAGCAGGGGTTATCTTTGGCGTGTAACTCCCGTGCCCTGACTAGAGTGGTGGTCTCTGCCTGGCTTTGGCACAAGCCTTAGCCAACCAGAGATCCCATTTCTAACATTGGTGGTCAGCGGTGAGGGTAGGACTTGCGTTTGGCAAGTACAACAGCGACAACTGGTTGCTGTACAACCCTGCATTTAGATAATCACGTGTTTGGGGATTATTGTTTCCGAGTTTTATTTTATTTTTTTCTCCTAAAAGTGTCATTTTTGAATTACGTACCCCTGTTGCAGCTCTTGCACCTAGGTCTTCTGTGTTGCTCGTGTCTCTGAGCGTCCTGCCAAAATGGAGTCTGCCTTTAATTTCTATGATCTTTTAGATACAGTATGTGGGAGTTGGTGGGGTTCTGTGAGGAGAGAGACATAGCAGTGAGTGGGTCAGACACCACATCAAAACTTTGGGAAAACCTGATCCAATGGCAGAAGGATGAATGGGAATGTAAGCACAATGAGGAGATGAGGGCCCTGGCCGCTCGCCAAGAGGGTGGTGGGTCTGAGGGGCCCTGTGGAGTTTGAAGGGGAGGAAGAAAATGACTGGACCGGGACGCTAGTAGATAGTGAGGACCCCATAGATAGGGAGTCCCTAGCTGGGTCCTGTGTCGGGGGCAGTGCCCCATCCCTTTCCCTATCCCAGAGGAGTGGGTAGATAGGAGGGAAGAAAGGGAGCATCAGCTGGCTTTGGAGAAGCTCAGGTTAGAGCATGCCAAGGAGATAGCACAGCTGGTAGGTGGAGGAGAAAAAGCTAGAGACCGAAAGGGTCTTTGCGCAGGAGAAGATGGCAGAGGCTGAGAGGGCCTTTGCCAGGGAGAAATTAGCCCTGGAGGGTAGATTATCCCCTGAGTGCAGTTGTGCTTTTCTGGATTCACCAGTGAGGGTGGGGTCCAGTGGTGGCAGCAATATGGAGTCCTTTGCAGGAAGTCCCATTCCCAGTTCCCAAAGTATGGTACCTTGTTCCCAAGAAGAGGAGTACAGGTTGATGTTCAGGGACAGTAAGAAACTGTCTCACCAGTCTTGGGGGCAGTTTGCGGATGAATGTTATGTTGCACTGGTTGATTGGGTGACGGTTAACCCGGAGCATGATTTTGAGGGACTGATCAATCTAATGAATAATGCTGAAGCTTGTAAAGCGCATGGTTACACTACCCAGTGTGTCCCCACGCTGAACCGCTGAGGAACCCGTCCTGGCCTGTTCCTGTGAGGCGCCCAACTCCTAGGCACCCCCATGGTGAAGCCAGGCATCCTTAGCGATTAGGGCTGGTGTGGATATTAAGCAAGCTATTGCCCAGAGTTGCAGCGTGGGACCCCATGATTAGAGTAGGCACTGTGCCGAGAATTATCGAGTCAGCGGACATTAGAGTCCAAGACCCTGCCGCGACGGGAATTAAACCCTGGTCCCGGGCCAGACCTCTGCATCAGGGTCTGCCGCTCTAATCAGTGAGCCACACTCCTCCAATATGGTTATCAAAGAGCACATGCTCAGTCGTTGTTTGCGGGGGTTGTGCCAACACCTGTTGGAGTGTGAGTCCTTTAATTCTTGGGAACTTGCACAGGAGGCAGACTTCTGGGTAAGTGCCGGAAGTTCTGCCAAAGCATTGGAGAGTGATTCCAAAAGTAGCGGCTTGGGTATCTTCCCGTCCTGTGTGGGGGAAGAGGTTCAGTGTAGCCCAGCTAGGTCCCAGTGTAGTGGGAGGGATGTAGGGGCTCACGTCCTGTCTCAGTGGAGTAGGATTGAGTGTGGGACTGTGTGTCCCCAGGTGCCCGAAACCCAGTCTCAGGGCCTGGAGGGTTCCCTAAGGGAACACCAGGTTGAGGGCCTAGGCTGTACTAGGAAGACATTTGAGGAGGATCTCTTAGTGTCAGGAGACCCTGGAGCATCTGTAAACGGAGCTCCAGTGGTTCTGGTGTCTGGTAGTACCGCTCCAGTTGGGAGGGTGCAGAAGTCCGGATTGAGGGGTGAGAGGGGGATGTGTTTCCCAGTGGAAAAACTAGTGGGTCAGGGGCCAGCCAGAAGGACTGAGTCACCATTGAATGGCAATGGTGCCACCACTTCTGTCCTGGGGGATCTTCGCATGCTGTCAGATGAACAGGGGTCGGGAAATCTGCGCCAGGCAGACTTTCATACGACACATGAGTCATGTGTTACCCTCATGGGGTTGAGGCTGTGTGCGCCCCCAGAAGTCCTGGCGTACCAGGCAAGTATTCAATGGCAGGGGTTGGTCCCTGGGTTGGGAGGACTGGTTCAGGATCTGCCTGACCTGGAGGGAGGGACATCTGTAACCAGTGTCTTTACCAGTTTGGCCTCCAGGGGTACCGCTCCAGCTGGGAGGGTGCAGAACTCTGGAAGGGGTGCAGAGGGAGGGAGCCCTCGCCTCTGACCCCGGTGCAACCTGAGGGTTTAGCCCCTAGGTTTGGAGACCAGTTGCTGGAGAGAGGTCCTGAACTGGTGGGAGAGTTGTGTTCTGGGGGGCCTCTCAAAGGAGGAGAGTGCTGAACCCTAGGGGGAGAGGTAGGGGGAGGAGAGCCTCGTCCCTGACTTCTGGTCAGCCTGAGGGTGCGGACCCTAGGCTGGAGAATCAGTGGCTTTCTAGAACTGCCCTGATGAGGGGAAGAGTGGAGAATGGCTACTATGTGCCAGGGGTAACTACCCCCACTCTGTGGATGGGCAAGGACCAGTGGCATATGGGTGGCTTAGGGCCTGGTCCTGGCCGCGGGCAGCTAGGGAGTACCAGTGGGGTAGCCTAGTTGGTCCTGAGAGTTTTTACAAAGGGTACCACATGGGTTCACAGTGGCGTAGAACAGGAGGGTGTCCGAAGGCCAACAGAAACAAATTCAGCAATAATAGGAAGTGTGAAGGCACCAGTTTGGGGGTGACCCCGTAGAGAGGGCCATGTCTACCAAATTCAATAGCTGTTTTCTTCAGTGCAACTAACAAGCTTATTCTTGCAGTAGTAGGATCGATCCTTCATGAGTGACTTCCAAGGTATATCATCGGTAAGGACGTAAGCGCTGGAGAGATGAGTTAAAGGCTGGTGTAGAATGTTGAGTTCTAACGTACACGCAGTGTAATCAAGACGTGTTCAACTACTCTCCGTGTGTGGCTTGGTTATTGGTGAATACCTGGGCTGGAAGGAAGCTATAACTGGTGACAAGATAGGGGATACGAAGCCCGTACACTAAAAGCGCTCTTCCAGAGAGTTTGCCGTGGTCCAGCACACTGCTCGTGCGTGCCACATGTGCCTCAGTTGAAGTGCAGAATCGATGCTGGCACTGGTGGAGTCTCAGCACTGTGCCAGCCTGAATAAAATGCTTAAAGATAAAGACGGCGACACTGAAAGTCTACATGTCGCTGGCCAGGAACTGAACGAAACAGCTTCTAATAGAATATATGGCGCCACTACGCAAATTAATACGATTCCTCTATGTGGAGTAAGAAAACTAAAGGCGGACAAGGAAAGCGCCCAGAAATAGTTCAGTTCACATTACACTGAAATTCACATGCTATGAAGCAGAGATTAACCAGGTGTTTGTGAAGAAACACTGGTCGATTTTGTGCTGAAATGTTATCTGTTTTCATGTAATTGTAGCGTACAAATATTTATCTCCTTCCCGAAACCATCAACAAATCATTGTCTCTCAACATGCTGGAGAGCAGTCCCAGAAGAGGGTCGGGTTGGGTTTGCTGAGTTTCCCCAGACGAAGCGGCCCACCACCAAAGCTGCTGCATAAGGGGCCCAGAACAACTCCTTAGACAGCCATAACATACAGAGCTCCGATGGAGAGCCAGGACGAGATCCAAGCTCCAAAAATCATTAAGGCTGACCGCGAAGCCAGCACATCACGAGCCGCTAGAGAAGCTCTTTCTGATCAAGTTCCACAGGGAGTGCCTGAGAGACCCCTACTGTCCTCCAAATTATACACGGCTGCTGCATTCTTAAAACCGCCAACTGTGTTTGATAATGCAAAAAAACTGAATATTGGCGATCGATGGATGGATAGAGACTTTTGAAGAGTTCATATATGCAATAGATGAGAAAGAGTATAAAGTATCTTGAGAAACATATCCGGTGAAGGAGGAAAGAAGCCATGAAAAAGAATTTACAAGAAGGTGAAAAGACATATGATCAAATCGAAAAGGCCTTTAATGTCAAGTTTAAGCCAGTGCCAAATTTGAATTATAAAAGATATAGATTCATCCAGAGACCAGGTTAGATCATTGATGAGTTTGTTGAAAGACTGGATGTTTGGTAAAGCACTGTAAATTCAATTAATTTATGACGAGGAGGCTACCCTCCTCAGAGTGATCAATGGATGTCTGTCGTAAGCATTTCATCGACGAATGCTGATGGAAACTGAACTTGTATCAAGTCCTCAAGGCTGCTTGCGCTGACAGGTGTATTTATCGCCAAGTGACTGACATGGAGGCCGTAGGTGCCCAAAGTGCGTCGGTCATGAGCACGAAAAGTAAGCTAAGGTACAAGGCAGAGGGACACAAGGTCCTGTCTCCACAGAAAAAGAAAACGTGTTACAGATACGGACTGTCATTTTCACATGAAGGTAAATGTCCCGCCATTGGACAGATATGCATAGACTGTGGTAAAGCGAATCATTTCGTGACGACTTGAAACGCGAAGATAAAAGTAAGTGTGTTGCAGCGTGAAGACAAAATGGCCGACCAAACGCTACATCAGTGACATTCGATGTACTCCCACAAGGCTAAGCGGTCACACCAATTGAGGCAAATCGATGCAAAATTAAGTTGATAATCGTGTCTAAATCATCGAGACAGAATTCCTCTGTGTTTGTTTACAATGAATGTTTACTGCAAAAAGGCATGCACATATGGGGCTAGTCGAATGTGAGAAAAAATACAAAGTGAAGACAATTCAACATGGAGACAGCTGCGCGTCGATAAATGTTATGCCACTGGAGATGTATCACGAATTATCGCCGGTACCACAACTTTATGAATTCAAAGACTAAAGTATACTCATGGGCTGCCTCAACGCCCTTCAAAAGTCAAATAAAAAATGTGTTACCACGATGAAACTAAAGAAAACTGTGGTGAATGTGCCTATTCATGTACTTCAAGGAACAGCTTCGTGTTTGCTGAGTTTCCACAGTGCTGCTGATAGGGGACTGATATCAGTGAACTACACTATGAATGCTCATCGTGAAATTGTAAGTCAATTTCCTTAATTATTTCATGGGTCGGGAAACCCAAACATTCTAGTTTGCGCAGGAAGGAGGGGGGTGTGGGGCTTCCCGACATTCAATTGTATTACAAAGCAGCGCAACTCCGAGGATTGGTAGAATGGACACAACAGGAGTCAGAAAAACACTGGTTACATATGGATCGGAGCGTTGCAAGGAGGACGATCTGGGATTTGGTATGGAGGCCCAAGAGCGACAGGCCCAAAAATGTTTATATCAGCACCCCCACCCGCACTACTTTGAAGGTTTGGGACTCGGTTTCCAAGGATGACAAGTGGACTACCTTTCCCTCCCCTTTTACGCCAATACACTTCAATCCTACTTTTCCCCCCAGCGCTAGAAGAGGGTCCCTTTGAGGCTTGGAAGGAGGGAGGCTGCCTTGCATTAACACATCTCTTCCATAACTTCGATCCGCTCACCTTTGACAATTGTAGGAGGGACTATGGGGTTGGGGAATATGAACGGTATCATCACACACAACTACTTCACTGGGCACTATCTCCTCGGTGAGAGACGCAGCTACACGGCCCCTCACGGAATTTGAGGCCTTTCTCACCAAGACCTCCTCCATGAAGGGTGTCATATACGGGTTCTTACTTTCCACTGTGATTTCTCCTAGACCCCGATACATGTCCATATGGAAGGGAGCCCTTCGACAAGAAATCACCGACGAGGAGTAGATGCATTTATGGTCAGATATCGCAAAGTTTAATCACTCCTTGGAACTTAGGGAGGCGCACATGAAAACCATGATGGATTGGTACCTAAACCCAGCCAAGCTGAACAAGATATTCCCTGGTACCTCTGACAGATGTTGGAGGGGATGTGGGCTACTAGGGGACTTTCAGCATATCTGGTGGGACTGCCCCAGCATCCGTCCGTTCTGGGAGGAAATTCTTGCCCATATTAAAGAGATGTTGGGTTACCCCATCCCTACATCGATGGCTACTACCCTACTAGGTCTACGTGATCCAAGTCTCGAACATCAAACTAAGGCAGATAAAAAGATTGTGTGGCTCTGCATTGGAGCGGCCAAGCTCACCCTGGCTGTGGCGTGGAAAAGGTAGGAGGCGCCGGCCATCTCCCTCTGGCATTCGCGCCTATGGAAGCTACTGAGTCTAGAGCGGATGGCTGATATCTTTAGCGATGATTTTAAGAACTTTGAATTCCGCTGGGGCCCATTGGTCGCTTTTCTTTCCAAGGGTCTTCCGTCTGCAGTGTGTCCTGCTAGTGTTAGAGCCCTCCACCTCTTCCAGCTATGAATCCCTGACAATATGTGTACTTGACCTCCGTCTTTTTTAATTTGCTACCACCACTGGGGAGGGGGGAGGAATTTGGGTGGGGAGGGGGTTCTGTATTTCGTTGTTGTTTGTGTGTTTGTTCCTTCTTATCATTTCTTTTACGACAATGCCCGCAAGGGAAACTCCTTGGGGAAGCACTCCGATTGACATTCCGCAATGCGGCGGCTATTAATTTTAGCCTTGAGACTGTAGGCCACTATATGAGCCGCCGGGAGTGCGATTGTCTATAGCCTTCGCAACTTCTCCTCTTCATTTGGCAGGTCGCATGGTATACCCCGTTTCTGTCAGAAGCTGTATCCTTCAGAGAGCTAGCTTGTGTGATAGAGGTCCTGCTTATTTGGGGTTTTGTCTTGCTCCACCATGTTGCATTTGGGCATTGGTTTAATTGCTACCCCCTGTGTGGGAAGATGAGCGGGATTGTCGCATGTTTCTGTTTTAAATAATAATAAACATAACTGACAAAAAAAAACATAGACGAGTTGCGTTTCACTTACAAGAAGCTGTTGAAAAGAAACTTCATTTTTTACCTCTAGATGGCATCATTGAAGGCTCCATTGGTCCGACACCATGGCTTTCTCCCATTGTAACAGTGCCAAAAAGAGACAGGGAAGGAGCTGTACGCATAAGTGTTGACATGCGTCAGGCCAACAAGACAACTGAGCGAGAGAAACCTCACAGTCCGCACATTGCTGATATAATAACTGAATTGACTGGCGCAGAGTTCTTCTCTCGACTCAACCTAAATAAAGGATCTTACCAATTGGAACTTGAAGAAAAATCCAGATACGTTGCAACCTTTTCTACGCATATTGGTTTGTTTTGCTACAAGCGATTGAGTTTTGGTAGATCCTCTGCTGCAGAACTTTTCCAAGACGTCATTTGACTTATCATGTAGCCTGTAGTAAATGCATTTAACTATAGTGATATATTGGTATCGTGGGGCTGCACAGAAAGAGCATTACAAAGCTCTCATGCAAGTATGTCGTTTGCTGAAGGATGCAGCCTTAACTCTGAATGCTGACAAATGTGAATTCCACAAGAAAAGCTTGAAATTCTTCAGCCATGTCTTTTGTGATGAGGGTATGAAACCTGATCCAGTTAGAGTACAAGGATTATCTACTGCAAATACCCCACAAGGCATTTCTATGATAGTCATTTCTTGGAACGGTCAATTACTGTTCTAGATACATACAAGACTTTGCTATGGTCATTGCACCAGAACTAACCAAAAAGTATGTGTCTTTTCATCGGTCACGTGAGTGTGAGAAGAGCGTCCAAAAAATCAAACAAGCCATTGAGAGCGTCATTGAAACGCCCGACTTTGATCCCAAACCCCATACAGAGGTTGTAGTTGGTGCTAGCCCTGTAGGGTTTGGCACAATCCTTGCACAGCACAACGGACCGCCAAATGCCTGGAGACATATCGTGGTACATGCCAATAAGAGCCAGTCACAAACTGAACGTGCTTACTCGCACCCTGAGAAAGAAAGTTTGACACTGGTTTGGGCTTGTGAATAATTTCCATGTGTTTGTGTATGGAAAGCCCTTCACATTAGTGGCTGATCACCAAGCATTGTTGATGGTATTCGGCAATCCCACAGCAAAAATGCCTCCTAGAATTGAGCATTGGGGTTTGAGGTCACAAGAATTACAACTGAACGATTCTTCATCGTCCAGGGAAAGATCAGAAACAGGCTGATTACGCCCTGGTACCCCATCTAAGACAGTGGAGGGTTACATCCAATTTATTGTGAAATCGAGCACACCAACTGCCATGTCTTTAGAGCAAATTGCCACTGCCACGAGCCAAGGTAGTGGCATGTCAAGATTAAAAGTTGTGAAACCAGCATTCTAAACCTCTCACTAATGACAGTGAGTATATGAAGTTCAGAAATGTAAGAGGTGAACTTTCAGTAACACATGAAGGCCTCATTCTACAAGGTACACAGATTGTTATTCACCAAAGTCTCTGACAACAAGTAGTCGAATTTGCCCAAGAAGGAGATCAAGGAATAGTTGCCACTAAGAGAGCTCTCCGTGATCGAATCTGGTTTCCGTATCTTGACAAAAGGGTCAAAAAAGAATTGAAGACTTGTCACAAATGCAACTGTCTTTCATCTCAAGTTAGTCAGCAACCTTTGATTATGTCAGAATTGCCCCATCATGTTTGGGAGAGAATTTCTATTGATTTTATATGTCCGTCTGGATAATGGACATTATCTTCTAGTTATTGTTGATCAATACTCCCATTTTCCATTGGTAGGAGACCTTTCATCCACTACACATGAGCAGGGTTATTCAAAAACTAGATGGCATCTTTGCGTCATGATTTGTACCTGCAATCTTAAAATCTGACAACGACCCACCTTTTAATAGTCGAGAATTCAAAAACTTTCTAAATCACCTCAATATAAATAATCAAAAAAAGCACTCCCCTTTGACCCCAGGCCAATCGTCTGGTAGAACGCCTCATGAGTACTCTAAAGAAAGCTGTTCAGCATTCTACATTGGGGAAGCTCGACCTCGAAGGTATTTTGAACACTATTATTTGAGGTTACTGTTTGACCCCCTCACTCAACCACAGAGGAAACCCCTGCAACTATCATATTTGGAAGAGTCATAACAACCAAACTTTCCCAATGGAAGGGGCTGGGTGTGACAGGGCATATACATCTGCATTCATCTGCATGCTGATAGTCTTCTTGGGCTGGGAGAGAGGTGATTCACACTTACATTTGAATAGGTTGTGTCCTGTCCTCACTCAAAGGACTGATTTACCCCCTACTGATCGTCTGGAGCCAGGAATGGGCTGCAAGGGACTGTTGAACACTTCTGAGGGTTCATTTGAAGTCACCCGTTCATCAAAGACATTTTTGAGTATATGTACTGGAGCTCTGATCCCATGTTTTTAGACGCTGCTTGGGACTTGTAGCCAGACACTGTTGGCTCTACAAACTGCTCATTGCCATGAGGACTGCTGTGCTGTCAGGAGCAACCACCATTTTGACTAACTGCCTTGTTGTGTTGACCTGCTGCTGCTGGGCTGCCGGAGGGACTGCTAATTTGAAACCTAACTGTATGTGCTGTCTGCTGCCTGCCACCTCCTTTTGTATCTCCAAGGGCTTGTTTGCTTGCCCCCTGTTCTCTCGAGATCTCAGGGCCATCAAAGACCTTGTTGCCTCTTTTCTCCAAGACTTCTGCTGGGTGAGCCCATTTTACAAGGGCTAGCATGTCGCCAGTGCTCCCTTCTGCACCAAGGTAAAACTTTGTGCATTACAGGACAGTGCACCATGGAACTACAGTGCAGCGCTCTGACCAGGGGAGTGCCTTTGTGCATTGTAGGGAAGTGTTCCATGTTCTACAAACCAGCATGTGGTGAGCGTTTTTTCTCTAGCGTGAACAGCGTTGTTTTGCCTGGAGGCATTACCAGAGAAACAAACACGTCCTTGAGCCAGCAGGCTCACTGCAGCTAAATTGTATTGTGAACCTCACCCCTGGAGTCTGGCAAGATATCGCCACCATCATATGCCACCAAGAACAAACTAGTGTGGCCCCTTTGGTCGCGAGACTCGAGGAACAGCCCCTGAAGACTTGTACTGCTCTGAGATGGAACAGTCAACGTCTAAGGCTGCAGAGCTGCAGGAGCTGCACAAAGCCTTCAAGGCAGGCCTTTCGACGACACGTTGTTCTGTAACATGCGGCAGGCCAGCATTCCGAGGCTTATTCCAGCCAGACTCACCCTCTGGTTTTAACGTGTATACTGCACGAAGCCCTCAACGTCAGGTCCCACTCCCGAGACATGACGACATTGTTAGAAAGTTACAGATACCCTGAGGACAGTGACCCTGCACCCACAAAGGTACTGTGAGGCGGGTTGGGTCCAGAAGAGTGGTAAAGCCGCCCTGCTCCCCTTCACGGGTGGCTTGGTTTCCCTTGGGCAAAGATACGCGATTCAAGCAGCCCAGCGGGCTCCAAATTCGCAAGAGCGTGAGGGTCATTTCTTGTCGAGCATTGTCTCTGCTCTGGAAATGACCTCAAGAATGGCGCAGGCCGTCCATAGAGGAGAACTGCTGGAAGACTCAAGCTCAATTACTGTTTAGCGTTTAGTAGGTGCTCTTGCGCCCTACGTTTGGTTTCTAAATGCAATCACTTCAACCACGTTCACTACAGTTACCGTATGAAGTGTAATAGGAGCGCAGGTGCGCTGTGACCTATGTTTTCATAGTAATTTGTGTTTGTCTCTGTCAAACCTGCATTATTTGTACTAACGGTGTGATTTAAGTCAGTTTGGTCTTGTTTGATTTACAATATAGAATCTATTTTTACATAATCCTGCGTGGATTCCCTTTTGTGGTTTACTCACTGTGTTGCTGCGCGAGTGTGTTGCACAAATGCTCTGCACATTGCCTCTTTAAACTAGCCTGACTGCTCTGCGCCGATCTACCAGAGTGTGAGCGCAGGTTATCTCAGGTGTGTATCTGGCTTACCCTGACTAGAGTGGTGGATTCTGCCTGGCTTAGGTGCCTATCCTAGCCAACCAGACACCCCATGTCCAACAGTGGTTCTTGTGAATCACTTGATTTCCCAGCATGCTCCTGCTGCAGGACCCGGTCAACGCACTTTATGTAGGAGGACTAGCCACCATTTGTGCCTCAAAGGGAAGTGTGACTCTTTTTCCTAGAACTTACATTGTTTTCCCCTGAATTGTAACTGTTCACTTCTCCATATTATAACAATGCAGCTGTTTCAAGAAATATTTACTTCATGTAATTTTCAATGTTTTTTCTATTTTGCAGAACAACAATCACATCTAGAAAATATGAATGGGAAAGAAAGCCATAAGGGTTCCGGAGGCAAGAGGAATATAACTCAAAATGTCTACTTAAAGAAACGGCGCAAAATGCACATGAAGGAGAGACGCTTTGCTTGTAATGTGTGTGACAAAGGATTTATCAATGAGACTGTAGGAAGGTGGATATCTGACTATGGTTACCCCCAAACTTTTTGCCTGGTGTTTAGCTGGTTTTTGACTTAGTTGGCCTGAGATCCTGCTATTCAGGGCCCCAGGCTGATTGCTCTCTCCTTAAAATGGACTCCATGTACCTTAGGTGCATAACACAATTGGAATTGGTTCACCTTATAGGCCCCTGTAACAGTGTACCATAGGTACCCAGGGCATAGGTGTAGCCAAGGCCTGCCAGGGGCTGCAGCATGTATTGTGCCACCCCTGGCCTGGCCTCCATATTTGACACAACTGGCTGATCACTCAGCTGGGGTAAGTCGGTGTAACCACCTCTTACTTAGGTACAGTATGTCTGTGCCTAACCCTAAACTGGACACATATGTTCCTATCAGCCACTCCTATGGAAGGCCTCATCAATCCTGGAGGCAGAGTGCTTGGAAATATGTGAGATGGTGCTCTGGCATGAGCTGAGCCTGTCTGCAGCTGTCGGGAACAACTCCCTAAGCTGGTCCGGGATATTGCCATACCATATACTCTTAAGTGCATTATAATCCTCGCGGTTAAATGCTAACTTTGGTTTGGCTTTATCAAAACATGTCGAGTAAGGTGTCATACGAATTGGAATACTATCCCCTCGCCAATTCTGGCGACGGGGATAGCATTCCACCCTTCTAGAGGGACACGACATGTGCGTAGCCTTAACCCCGGTTAAAGTTAAACAGAGCCTCAGCTTCACAAAATGGACGCTGCCACCACAGACACAAGTCTGGCCTCCTGCTGCTGACCGAAACTCGGCAGATGGTGGCCTGGACAAAGGGTTTCCTGCCTTGGGAGGTGCGAGCACCACCCCAGACAGGATTTTGTGTATTGGGTAGGACAGGGCTGAATAGAATCAGACATGCCCGGGGCACACAAGGTGTCCCCGTGCATAGGCCAGCCCAAACCGGTTCTGGGGCCTTCCAGCCCCAGTCCTGGCGCGGAGCTGGACAAAGGAAAGGGGGTGTAACCGCCCCCCTTCCTGGTTCCTCCCAGAGGAGGGACCTAGTAGGTGATCCACCCCCTAGATTGGAATAAGAGGGGGAGCAGTGCCATTGCACAGCAGATCATCCCGAAATCAACTTAAACTAAGAAGAAGACTGGACTTCGACATTCTGCTGCACAGAAGACTGAAGAAGAATCTCCCTTGTGGCCAAGGAGTGACCACCCTGTGAACACAGGTACCAACCAGCAACTCGACGTCTGCTTTGCCGCCGCCTCCCGCCGGAGCCCGAGCCCAGAGCCCGACAAGAACCAGATTCCCAGACCTCTCAGAGCCCGATCCACAGTCCCTGCAAAGAAGGGACCCGTGGAGGCACCGAGTGACGTGGGACCGGACCTCTTGAAAGACACCCGAAAAGCTGACTGCGCAGCTTCTGAGGCATCCTCGACGTTGTGCTTTGGGGATTGAGAACCCCCACCACCGAGCAGCCCTTGCACCGAAGATCAGCCCTCCAGCATCTCCACGATCTGCGTGGGGCCCTTTTGCATTGTGCCACTCGACGCGCCATCCCGGCCACTAGCCACGCGGCCAGCGGCCAACTTGGCGACGAACCCGAAGATTTAAACAGCAGGTCTGGTTGCTCCAGACCTACCCAAGCTCCTGTGAAAAGGAGCACCCGCTCTGACCTTGCTGGTCCGAGTGAACAGCATCTTTCAACTTCTGCGTGGCTTGCATTTGCCAAGGCCTGTTTGCTCCGATCAGGTCGCCGACACCGCCAACAGCGAGAAGCCTACGTGGGACAGCTCGTGACCGACTCCTGGACGTCCTCGACCCCGGGTATCCACGTGGCTGCAGAAAGAAGCTACCCGACAACGCCTGTTTGCACCCGACATCGCCTGGTTCCAATCTGGTTCCACGGTAGTCACTGGCTAGTGACTTTGAACACTGTCCCCTCTGCTTTCAGGTCTTCAACTCTTCAGATCCACCCTTGGATCCACCGGAACTCTTCTCATCGAGCCGCCTGCAGCATCTTCAGCTCCAAGCACCATCGACCAGCGTGACGAAACCCGACACATCTTCGACCCTGTGCACCCGCTTCCTGTGGGTGAGGTAACTCAGCTCCGCCGGTGCTCCTGCACTGGTACACATCCCAAGGGCCTGTGTTTTAAGTTTCAGCTCCGTAGGTCACTCGGAAGGTTCCTAACTTTCTAACTTTGTGCTTTTTACGCACCATAGACTTTGTATTGAGAAGTGCGTGCACTTTGAACACTGCACCCGAGTCCCGTGGGCCTTTCCCGACTTAGTTAACTCCAGTCTCGAATAGCTCCAGCGATTCCCAAGGCCCTAGGCCTCTTCACTTTCCTTTAGGTATCTCTTATACCACTTATTTAGTATATGGTTTAGGTGGCCCCTAGGGCTCATCCATATTGTGCAACTTTTGTGTATTTTAAACTGTCTTGTGATTTAACGCTTGTGCTTCTGTGCTCATAAAGAGTCCAGGGGATTTTAATAGTTAATAAATCAATATATATTTTCAATATATATCTGTGTGGTGTCCCTTTCATTTGGTATTCAAGGGGGTTGTGTATGGTATAACAGCTGGCTTCACATGCCTTTCAGAGTTTAGCCTAAGACTGCTTTGTCCACGTTACCAATAGGATAACTGGTCTACAAGGTTGAATTACAACCATCATCATAAGGGTTGCTTGGCATGGTACAAAGTGATCACTAGAACTAGTGAGCATTATATACCAGGCCAACTTCTCACATTGGTGAGCAGCGGATTGGGATCTGAGCTTGCTGTTGTTTTACCATTACAATCTTTGAGATTATCATTTGAAAGATCATACAGGTACCTGCTAGGTACATATAAAACAAGACTAGTATACTTAAGTTCTACTGAACTTAGTTGTTGTAGAGCAAAGGGAGTAGCACACCCTAGCTACAACTACTAGATAGGTTTAGTAGGTAAACACCAGTGTAGGTAGATTGCAACACATCCACCCACACTAGAGCAATGTCTGGAACAGAGGGGTCCAGTGGACTTACTCCTGTTGAGAGTGACCCTCCAAGGGCACCATCCCAGTTTGCTATTTTTCCCTTTAAGGAATTAAGACAGCTTTGTGTCTTAAGGGGTCTGAAGACAGGGCCTACCCCTACTGCAGACCACCTAAGAGAGCTCTTGGATCAGTCTGAAGCTCTAAAGACCTCTAAAGCAAACCCCACAGGGAATGCTGAAGGAGGCCATCCTTCAGAGGATGACACTGTAGACCCCCCTGCCCCTATCATCCTAGTAGATGAGGAAGCCTCCACCACTGGAGCTCCTCAAGTAGATGTAGAGGAAGAGGAAGAAGAAGAGGAGGAGGAGGTGGAAAGCAGTGAGTCAGATGATGACAGAGATAGTCAGGTGCTGGTCAGTAGACTGAACCAGGCTAACTTAAGTCAACTTGGGAATGAATCAGGTAACAACCCATTCAGACCCCCAGGTGGACTTAACCAGGGCCATAGGAGGAGAAGGCATCACTCAGGTGAATCCAATACCTCCCATG
Source organism: Lissotriton vulgaris (assembly GCF_964263255.1). Classification (NCBI taxonomy): domain Eukaryota; kingdom Metazoa; phylum Chordata; class Amphibia; order Caudata; family Salamandridae; genus Lissotriton; species Lissotriton vulgaris. Next base: position 343,874,520 of record NC_141686.1, read on the forward strand.
TCTCTAGAGGCTCTCATGGTCACTCCAGAAAGGAGATGACTAGCCCTCAGAGAAGGGAACATGAGGCCAAGATGAGAGAGGCTGAGCTTAGGATCCAGAGGCAAGAGTTAGAGGTTGCCCTGGCTAAGGAGAAACTTGCTAGAGCAAGACAGCCTAGAGAGAGTGGATTAGGATCCACTGGTGGCAGCACTATCCAGAAGGATAAAGACAGGTCTTTTGATACAAGAAACCTGAGTAAGATTGTGCCCCCCTACAAAGCTGGGGATGATATCCATAAATGGATTACTGCAATGGAGAGAGCCTGCAGAGTACAGCAGATCCCTCAGGAGCAGTGGGCAGCAATCTTGTGGCTCTCCTTTGAAGGTAGAGGCCGAGACAGACTCCTCACAGTTAGTGATGGGGATTCTAGAAACTACCTGGTCCTGAAGAGTGCTCTGATTGATGGGTTAGGCTTAACCACTGAACAGTACAGGTTAATGTTCAGAGACACCCAGAAGACACAGACTCAGGACTGGTCTGAATTTGTTGAGTGTGCCACTAAGGCTCTGGAGGGCTGGTTGCTGGGAAGTAAGGTTACTGACTATACAGGATTGTATAATTTAATTATGAGAGAGCAAATCTTAAGTAATTGTCAAAATCAGCTTCTACATCAGCACCTGGTTGACTCTGATCTGACCTCCCCACAAGAATTGGGTAGGAGGGCAGACAAATGGGTCAGAACCAGGATCAGGCCTAAGAACCAGGGTGGTGACCAAAAGAAAGAGACTACCAAGCCTCAAGAGAAGGGTGGGGATAAAAGTAAGGAAAAGACTTCCCCAGGGCCCCAAAACTCCAAGAATGGGGGTGGGTCCCAAGACACTTCTACATCCCAGAAAAAGCCTTATTGTCATACCTGTAAACAGGTGGGGCATTACAAAACAGATAGCTGTTGTCCCAAGAATGGCAATAAGGAGAATATACCTCCAGGTAAGGCTCCAACACCTCCTGTCACTGTTAGCAGTGGTCCCCCAGGTGGTGGGAGCACCCCCAAGAATTTGGGTGGGTTTACTTTTGGAGGACAGGTGGACTCTGGCCTATCCAGGTCCCCTAACTCAGATACTCTTGTCTATGAGACTGGCATGGGGTTTGCCAATTTCACTGCTTGCCCAAACACTTTGAGCAAGTATAGACAGGAGCCCCTCATCAATGGCTTGAAAGTTGAGGCCTTCAGAGACACAGGGGCTAGCATCACCATGGTGGCTGAATGTCTAGTCCCCTCAAGGCAACTTTTACCTGATGCCAGATATCAGGTGACAAACATTGATGGCATAGAAACCAATCATCCCATGGCAGTAGTCAATCTTAGCTGGGGAGGTGTCACTGGCCCAAAGAGAGTGGCAGTGTCAGCAAACTTGCCTGTAGATTGCCTACTGGGTAATGATTTGGAAATCTCAGCCTGGGCTGAGGTTGAACAGCAAACCCATTCTAGAATGGTACATCTCCATGGAAAGGTTAGTGGGGCTGTAATGGCTACAGCCCCAATTCAAGATGTCCTTCCTGAAAAGGTTGGGAGGGCTGAGCAAACCTCAGCCCCATCTTTAGATAACTTCCCTCCTGGAAAGAGTAGCAGGGCTGTACTAGTAACAGCCCATACCCAAACTGAGTCTCCTCCTGAAAAGGTTGGTGGGGCTGTGATGGCCACAGCCCAAACTCAAACTGATACATGGGTAGTGAAGCCTGAAATGATGGATCACTCCACCCAAACAGAGAGCATTGAGGAGGAAGAGAAATCTCCCTCCCACCAGACTTTAGGAAAGGATCAGCCTCCTCAGGGAACTGATCTTACCCCTGATGAAGGAACTGTCCCAGAGGTTGTTAGGCCTGGCCTAACAGAGCCTCTGATGCCAGTGGACCCTTCTCAGGTGGGACCCAGTCTGGAGCAGGTAACCTGCCCCTCTCTACTTTGCCTTACTCAGCCCAGGGCTGCAGAGGACAAGAAGGACAGTGAGACCCAAAGGGCCCCCTGTCAAATAAAGCACCCCCATCAACAGATTAGGGGCACCGAAACTAGTAGCCCTAGTGAGGTGCAAACTTTAAAAACTCCTGAGGGATCCCCCTTAAAAGTAGTTAGGGACCTCCCCCAGATGGATATTGTTGGGCACAGCCAAACCTGGGACCCTAAGGGCCCAAACCTGAACTGTCCCTCCAGTAAGCCAAACAGAGGGACTCAGCCTCCAGCTTTAGGTAGCCAGAGGTTGACCCTGAGAGCACAGTGCAACTCAGTCAAAGAAAGAAAGGCACACATGGTGGAGAGTGATTGGAGGAAGCTGAGCCCTACAGAGGAGACTCACTTCAGTACTCCATCCCAACACCAGCCTTTGACTTTGCAAAGACACACCACAGGTAGAGATTCCCTATGGTGGAGACCCTCAGATACCCTTAGGGTGAGGGATTGCTTAGTGGACCATGAGACAGGGGGTTACCAAGCCAGAGCTGGTACTTCCTTATATGGCCACTTAGGCAATATAGGCTTACCTGGTCAAGGATAGCCTTATCTCCTTTCGTTTGGGGGGGGGTTATGTAGGAAGGTGGATATCTGACTATGGTTACCCCCAAACTTTTTGCCTGGTGTTTAGCTGGTTTTTGACTTAGTTGGCCTGAGATCCTGCTATTCAGGGCCCCAGGCTGATTGCTCTCTCCTTAAAATGGACTCCATGTACCTTAGGTGCATAACACAATTGGAATTGGTTCACCTTATAGGCCCCTGTAACAGTGTACCATAGGTACCCAGGGCATAGGTGTAGCCAAGGCCTGCCAGGGGCTGCAGCATGTATTGTGCCACCCCTGGCCTGGCCTCCATATTTGACACAACTGGCTGATCACTCAGCTGGGGTAAGTCGGTGTAACCACCTCTTACTTAGGTACAGTATGTCTGTGCCTAACCCTAAACTGGACACATATGTTCCTATCAGCCACTCCTATGGAAGGCCTCATCAATCCTGGAGGCAGAGTGCTTGGAAATATGTGAGATGGTGCTCTGGCATGAGCTGAGCCTGTCTGCAGCTGTCGGGAACAACTCCCTAAGCTGGTCCGGGATATTGCCATACCATATACTCTTAAGTGCATTATAATCCTCGCGGTTAAATGCTAACTTTGGTTTGGCTTTATCAAAACATGTCGAGTAAGGTGTCATACGAATTGGAATACTATCCCCTCGCCAATTCTGGCGACGGGGATAGCATTCCACCCTTCTAGAGGGACACGACATGTGCGTAGCCTTAACCCCGGTTAAAGTTAAACAGAGCCTCAGCTTCACAAAATGGACGCTGCCACCACAGACACAAGTCTGGCCTCCTGCTGCTGACCGAAACTCGGCAGATGGTGGCCTGGACAAAGGGTTTCCTGCCTTGGGAGGTGCGAGCACCACCCCAGACAGGATTTTGTGTATTGGGTAGGACAGGGCTGAATAGAATCAGACATGCCCGGGGCACACAAGGTGTCCCCGTGCATAGGCCAGCCCAAACCGGTTCTGGGGCCTTCCAGCCCCAGTCCTGGCGCGGAGCTGGACAAAGGAAAGGGGGTGTAACCGCCCCCCTTCCTGGTTCCTCCCAGAGGAGGGACCTAGTAGGTGATCCACCCCCTAGATTGGAATAAGAGGGGGAGCAGTGCCATTGCACAGCAGATCATCCCGAAATCAACTTAAACTAAGAAGAAGACTGGACTTCGACATTCTGCTGCACAGAAGACTGAAGAAGAATCTCCCTTGTGGCCAAGGAGTGACCACCCTGTGAACACAGGTACCAACCAGCAACTCGACGTCTGCTTTGCCGCCGCCTCCCGCCGGAGCCCGAGCCCAGAGCCCGACAAGAACCAGATTCCCAGACCTCTCAGAGCCCGATCCACAGTCCCTGCAAAGAAGGGACCCGTGGAGGCACCGAGTGACGTGGGACCGGACCTCTTGAAAGACACCCGAAAAGCTGACTGCGCAGCTTCTGAGGCATCCTCGACGTTGTGCTTTGGGGATTGAGAACCCCCACCACCGAGCAGCCCTTGCACCGAAGATCAGCCCTCCAGCATCTCCACGATCTGCGTGGGGCCCTTTTGCATTGTGCCACTCGACGCGCCATCCCGGCCACTAGCCACGCGGCCAGCGGCCAACTTGGCGACGAACCCGAAGATTTAAACAGCAGGTCTGGTTGCTCCAGACCTACCCAAGCTCCTGTGAAAAGGAGCACCCGCTCTGACCTTGCTGGTCCGAGTGAACAGCATCTTTCAACTTCTGCGTGGCTTGCATTTGCCAAGGCCTGTTTGCTCCGATCAGGTCGCCGACACCGCCAACAGCGAGAAGCCTACGTGGGACAGCTCGTGACCGACTCCTGGACGTCCTCGACCCCGGGTATCCACGTGGCTGCAGAAAGAAGCTACCCGACAACGCCTGTTTGCACCCGACATCGCCTGGTTCCAATCTGGTTCCACGGTAGTCACTGGCTAGTGACTTTGAACACTGTCCCCTCTGCTTTCAGGTCTTCAACTCTTCAGATCCACCCTTGGATCCACCGGAACTCTTCTCATCGAGCCGCCTGCAGCATCTTCAGCTCCAAGCACCATCGACCAGCGTGACGAAACCCGACACATCTTCGACCCTGTGCACCCGCTTCCTGTGGGTGAGGTAACTCAGCTCCGCCGGTGCTCCTGCACTGGTACACATCCCAAGGGCCTGTGTTTTAAGTTTCAGCTCCGTAGGTCACTCGGAAGGTTCCTAACTTTCTAACTTTGTGCTTTTTACGCACCATAGACTTTGTATTGAGAAGTGCGTGCACTTTGAACACTGCACCCGAGTCCCGTGGGCCTTTCCCGACTTAGTTAACTCCAGTCTCGAATAGCTCCAGCGATTCCCAAGGCCCTAGGCCTCTTCACTTTCCTTTAGGTATCTCTTATACCACTTATTTAGTATATGGTTTAGGTGGCCCCTAGGGCTCATCCATATTGTGCAACTTTTGTGTATTTTAAACTGTCTTGTGATTTAACGCTTGTGCTTCTGTGCTCATAAAGAGTCCAGGGGATTTTAATAGTTAATAAATCAATATATATTTTCAATATATATCTGTGTGGTGTCCCTTTCATTTGGTATTCAAGGGGGTTGTGTATGGTATAACAGCTGGCTTCACATGCCTTTCAGAGTTTAGCCTAAGACTGCTTTGTCCACGTTACCAATAGGATAACTGGTCTACAAGGTTGAATTACAACCATCATCATAAGGGTTGCTTGGCATGGTACAAAGTGATCACTAGAACTAGTGAGCATTATATACCAGGCCAACTTCTCACAGAGACACTTCTTGTGAGGCACAAAAAAGGACACACCAGCCTCAGGCCATATCCCTGCGGAACGTGTAAAAAGTGTTTCACTCAAAAGGCAACTTTTTTACAGCATCAAAGAACACACACTGGAGAGAGGCCTCATCACTGTACAGTGTGTTCCAAGCGCTTTGTTCATAAGAACAGCCTTGTACGGCATCAACGCGTACACACAGGAGAGAGGCCTCATCAAAGCGTACACACAGGAGAGAGGCCTCATCAAAGTGTACACACGGGAGAGAGGCCTCATCAAAGCGTACACACAGGAGCGAGGCCTCATCAAAGTGTACACACAGGAGAGAGGCCTCATCAAAGCGTACACACAGGAGAGAGGTCTCATCAAAGCGTAAACACAGGAGAGAGGCCTCATCAATGCTCTGTATGTGCAAAGAGCTTCACTCAAAAGAAAATTCTTCTTCAGCATCAACGCATACACACAGGAGAAAAGCCTTTTCGCTGCACCTTGTGTGAGAAGAGCTTCAATCATAAGGGAAATCTACGAACGCACCAACTAATACACACCGGAGAGAGACCTTATCGCTGCACCATGTGTGAGAAGAGCTTCATTCAAAAGGAAAATCTACTACAGCACCAAAGAAAACACACAGGGGACAAACCTTATCACTGCACTGTGTGTTCAAAGCGCTTTTCTTGTAAGGGGACCCTTGTACGGCATCAAAGCATACACACAGGAGAGAGACTTCATCATTGCACTGCGTGTTTCAAAAACTTTTCACGGAAGAGAAACCTTGTACTGCATCAAAGAACTCACACAGGAGAGCGGCCTTATCGTTGCACCATGTGTGAGAAGAGCTTCATTCAAAATGAAAATCTACTACAGCACCAAAGAAAACACACAGGGGAGAAACCTTATCACTGCACTGTGTGTTCAAAGCGCTTTTCTTGTAAGGGGACCCTTGTACGGCATCAAAGTGTACACACAAGAGAGGGACTTCCTCATTGCACTGTGTGTTCCAAAACCTTTTCTCAGAAGGCATACCTTGTACTGCATCAAAGAACTCACACAGGAGAGCGGCCTTATCACTGCACTGTATGTGCCAAGAGCTTCGCTCAAAAGCATATTCTCCGTGCGCATCAACGCACACACACAGGAGAAAAGCCTTATCACTGCACCATGTGTGAGAAGAGCTTCAGTCAAAGGGCAAAACTTGTTCAGCACCAAAGAAAACACACAGGGGAGAAACCTTATCATTGATTGCACTGTGTGTTCAAAGCGCTTTTCTTGTAAGGCGACCCTTGTAAAGCATCAAATGGTACACACTGGAGAGAGGCCGTATCACTACACTGTGTGTTCCAAAACCCTTTCACAGAAGAGAAACCTTGTACTGCATCAAAGAACTCACACAGGAGAGAGGCCTTATCTGTGCATTAAGTGTTCCAAGCGCCTCGTTTATCAGGGATACCTTGTATGGCATCAAAGCGTACACACATGAGAGAAGCCTTGTCACTGCACTGTGTGCGAAAAAAGCTTAAATCAAAAGTCAAGTCTCGTAACACCAAACACACAGGAGAGAAACCTTATCACTGCAAAGTGTCTTCCAAGCGCTTTTCTTAGAAAGAAAGGCCATGTATGGCATCAAAGTGCGCACACACGAAAGAGGCCTTATCACTGCTCAGTGTGTGGGAAGAGCTTTACTGGTAAGGCGCATCTTCTACGGCCCCGAAGTTTACACTCCAGGGAGAGGCCTAATCACTGCACTGTGTGTGAGAAGAGCTTTACTCGAAAGGCACATATGCAACGGCACCAAATAATACACACTAAACTGAACCCTAGCACTGCACAGTTTATGCCAGGAACTTCACTCAAAACAACGTTTCTACAACACGAATTAATACAAACAAGATGGATCCATTTTCACTGTAACAATCTTATGTCCTGCTTACCCCAAAGTAAGTTTTACGGGAATGTTGTAATTTAGCGAGGGCTTATAGTCAAAATGCCTAATGGCCAGTGTTCCCTGTAGGGAGCGTGCATTTAGTGTAATAACCCTGAGTGCGCAAACTCCGTTGCGAAGCGCATACACATCACTGAGGCACCATTGCAGCTCTTGCTTTTAAAAATCGAGCAGCGTGGAAAAAAAGATCTCTTGCGTGAAGGAGCACAGAGAGCAGATCTTGGGCCTAGCAACATACCACGGTGGAAGAGAGGAGAACGTTGCAGCGTGCCTCTTAAACTGCAGTGTATCGGATTGCCGAGGGTCACAAGTTGTGCAGCATCTTTCTTCTTTGCATGCTGTTTGCTGCACTAGTTTCTGAGAGAGGCTGCAGGGCTTTACAGGCAGCAGTGGCTGTCCGGGCATGATCCGCACCCTGCAGATTAATTTATTTTAAAAGTCCATGCACTAATTAGCATTGTTCGGTATTTAAGGGCATTATGTGCGGCATACTGATGTTTAAGTCCCAGCTAAAAGTGTTCAAAAGGCAAGCACTCCGTGCATAATGGTACGCCTGTGCTAAATTTATTTATAGAAGTCATTTCTGACCCTGCCGCAAGCATGCCAAGTCCTATGTGCCCCCAGTGAGGCAGCATCATTAAGATGAGTAATTTTCCCATCCTAGACCTGGGCTCTGTAATTGCAGTTCTGGTCACCTGTGAAGCGTGATTGCGAGCAGCCGTACAAGAATGTAAGGAGATATGATCGGTAACCAATCACATCCTTGTGTTATTTCTTTATAAATGTTCTGAGTCTTTCTCACTGCTAGTTGATTCTATTGTACCAACCAAATATAGGATTCATTTACCACCTCACTCACGCCATTACATGAGGGCACAGCCGCAACGCTTTCACACCGTCTTACAAAACACACACTAAACTACTACTTACACGTCACAACAACTTTTAGCTCACAGCTAGGGCTCTCAGCACAGCCCCCTATTCTTAGATGCCAAAGTCCCTACTCGCCTCTCGGAACGGACTTGCTTCCGTCTTCAGCCCAGGTGCTGCTTGCTCTTTTTGGTGCGTGATCACCGTTGGAGCTGCAAAAAGAAACATGGCTCTTTTCCCTTCCCATCATACCTTTTATCACATATGTTTGAGAGTTAGTAGTTTAACTGTAGTTATTGCAGATGTATGTAGACCTCTTTTCCTCAATAAATCCTGCTGTATCTTGCATTGCAATGGGTTCGAGTCAGCATTCTGTGCATTTAAGATCCCCTCCTATAGGGCTCACATTTATTTTTGTGTCGCTCAGTAAGCTCTAGAGTGCTCAGGCTTCGGTAGTGAAGAGTGCTTCCGCAACCAACTACAAAGCAGCAAACCCACTGAGCAGCCCCTTATCTATGAGTGCCGCCAGATATAACTTGTTTTACCTCCTGTAAGGAGTAAGTACTGTGTCCAGACTGATTTTTTTTAAATGTCTTTTTTCATCCCAGTTCTGTTTTGCTTTCCTCATTCGAAGAATGCAAAATAAAACCAGACTTAGGGCAGGATGTACTAGCATCAGGAATACCGATTTCCTATTTGCGATTCTCTGAGTCGCAATTTGGAAATTGTAATTCCTAATGTATGAAACTCTTTTGAGTTTCATTAGCGATTGCTAACGACATTCAAATAGACCTACCACATGCATATTAGTGTGGTAGGTCACAATTTGAGACCCATTAGGAATCACAGCCATCACAGAGATGGCAGCCTGCTGAGGTCAGCTGGTCACAATGTCTATGATTGGGTTTTAATAAAGCAGTCTGTTTATTTTTTTTTAATGCAGCCTGTTTTTCTTTAAGGATAATGGGATGCATTTAAAAAGAAAAAAAAGAAGCTTTTTCGTTGAATTTTTTAAGAGTAGACAGTGGGGTCCGAGGGACAGCCGCCTGCTCTTAAAAATATTTGTTTTCCTTTCTTCAAAGGACCCGTACCTATTTGCAAATGGGTTACCACCTCCTTCAGGGAGTCAGTAAAACTTAACCTTCATTCGGTCGCAAAACTTTCATACAGCCCATTCAGATTCCGTAATTGGAAGAAATGCCGTAAACACGCCCCATTTAAATACCAAATCGCAAACACTAATTGCAAGTAGGTAGCGTGTTACTGAATCACAGTTTGTATTAGGTACATTTGTAAAAGCATTTTTGTGGTTGGACGTTTCCGACTGCAAAAATGCTTCGTACAAGTGGCCCCTAATGATTTACTCCCCCAGCAGGAGAACTAGCCAATAGGGCTCTAAACTAATGGTGCAGCGCCCGCTTTGCACGTGTGCAGCAACAGCGGTGGCATGAGCACCGGCAAAGGTTTTTTTTTAACAAATGAATCACTGCAAGCATTCATTTATTTGTGCTCCTCTTGATTGCAGATGTCTCTTTCAGTCTTAGGCTTGGAGATAATATTTTGTTTGAAGTCCATGTTTGTGTTTTCCCAGCGGACGGCAGATGCTCCTGCTGTTCTTGGTCCATTCATCACACTCTCCTGCTGGTGCTTGGTGACTCTTCATGCTTCTGTGCGCTTTACCATTGGTGCAGCAGGTGCAGTGGCACGGGGACCAGGGTTGTGAGGGGCCAGTTGATCCTGTAAATTACTGTATATTAGCAGCCCAACAACAGTCAAATTGGTGATTTCCTTTGCTTGCACCTGAGCTCATGGCATCCTGGTCTTTCCGCAAATATGCATAAACCCGAGCAGGACGTTCCTGCTAGCACTGATGGAGGGCTGTACGTTTTGGAAGGAGAGTCGATCTCTCAGGACCATGCTCAAATAAAATGATAATTATTACGAGTCTCTGCACTGCCGACGCCTTAGAGGCAGGAACCCTTAGTCTACCTCTTCTTGGTTCATGCGGGACTTCATTCTCCCTAAAATAAGGTTCCTGTGTGTTTCATTTAACAATACAGTTTGCTCCGCCCTGACTCCTTCGGAAGCGGACGCTCCACACATCCCCTGGTCCCACCTGGGTATCGTTACGCTGCTGATTTAATCAACTACAGAAATTAAATTGTGCTGCCTGCGCTGCTCGCATTACCTCCCAGCGAGTATCACGCTCGATCTTCAGCTTTTGTTGTTTTTTGCCGATCGCTTTGCCTGGCTTTAATTTGCTTATTTTAATAAAATTGCCTCCATATTTACTTACTAGGGCTGTATTAGTATTAATTTACTTTGCCTGCCAAAGTGCATTAGTGTGTAGCCTGCCGACAGCGTTACCCGGTTATCTGTCCCGGTTTCGCTTTTCCAGCCATCTTGTTGTTGTTGTTCATAGGAGCCCGTCCCCTCCACCACGAGCCCGCCTCCCAGCTGCTCCTCCCTAGCCCCTCCACCCCTCCACTATCCACATATGACAGATGGTTCCGCGCGGAGCGTTCACGCCCAGCGGTCGCGCCCCATGCGCGCCGAAGGTGCGCCAAAGGTAAGCCCGTCTACGCCCGTCCGCGCCTGGACCGCGCCCAGCGCCAGACCCCCTGGCCCCCGCAAAAGCCATTCCACCCGCATTACTTATGCCGCCGCTACTCTCCTTGCCCTCAACCCCGGCCGCAAGCCACAATTCTGCGTAGCTACCCCAGGACACACCCACGGACCTTTCGCTTGCCACTCCTGCAATTTCGCCTGCATCAGGACCCATGCCAAATCCTCCCCCTCCAAACACAGCTCCGATTCCGACCACCTGAAATGCATCCTGCTGAACACCCGCTCGGTCCACAGACACGCCACCGAACTCTGGGACCTACTCGACACTACATCACCGGACGTCGCCTTCCTTACAGAATCTTGGATGAACGCCTCATCAGCACCCGACATCGCCATAGCCATCCCGGACACCTTCAAGATCATCCGAAAGGACCGCACCAACCAAACAGGGGGAGGCATCGCCATCGTCCATAAGAACACCATCCGAATCACGACCAGCTCCGACGATAACCTCGCTAACGCCGAACACCTTCACTTCCAGATCCACGCCGACCCCAGAACCACACTTAGAGGCACCCTCATCTACAGACCACCAGGATCCCGCACTCAATTCAACGAAGACATCACCGACTTCATCAGCCCACATGCCCTCACCTCCGAGAATTACATTCTACTGGGAGACCTCAACTTCCACCTGGAACTCAAAAATGACAACAATACCACCACCCTTCTGGGTAACCTGGCCAACCTTGGACTCAATCAACTTGTTGACACCCCCACCCACTTAGCCGGACACACGCTCAATCCTATTTTCACCTCCAGCAAACACATCTCCTTCGATCACACCACAGCTCTTCAAAAAAACCACGACCCACATCCCGCCTCAACCTATTCCTCGAAGAAACTGGAACAAAATCACCACTGACCAACTCTTCACATCACTTAACCAAAACCCTCCCGCCATACCATTGGACCCAAATCAAGCTGCCACTAATTTCACACAATGGATCACCCGCAGCGCTGACGAATTAGCACCCTTTAAACACCGTCAGATCAAACCAGGTAACAAAAAGGCCCCTTGGTTCAGCGATGACCTTAAGAAATCCAAGAAGTTACGCCGTACCCTCGAGAAAATTGGAGACAAAACCCAACCACTGCCAACCTGATCGCCTTCAAGGACTCGATCCGCAAACACCACCAATTGATCCGTTCCTCCAAGAAATCAGCATTCAAGGAGCGACTCGACAACAATGCCCACAACAGCAAGGAAATATTCAACATCGTCAAAGAATTTACCAACCCCACCGCCGGCAACAACGGCATCACTCCTTCCCAGGACCTCTGCGACTCCCTATCATCTTTCTTCCACAACAAAATAGCCGACATTCATAACAGCTTCGTAAACTTGTCCGAAGAACAACCCACCCCACCCAACTGCGAACCTAAACAACGCTCTCACAACCTTTGCGCCTGGAACCCAATCACGACTGAAGACACCATCCGCCTGATGAACTCCATCAACTCGGGATCGCCAACTGACCCTTGCCCCCACCACATTTTCAGCAAAGCAGACTCCATCATCGCACCCCATCTCCGCGACGTCATCAACTGTTCCTTCAACTCCGCCACCTTCCCGGAAAGCTGGAAACACGCCGAACTCAGCGCCCTTCTGAAGAAACCCACAGCGGACCCCTCTGAACTTAAGAACTACCGCCCGATCTCACTCCTCCCCTTCCCGGCCAAAGTAATCGAGAAAGCCGTCAATAATCAACTTTCTGCCTTCCTTGAATTCAACAACTCCCTCGACCTTTCACAGTTCGGATTCCGAGCCAAACACAGCACCGAAACCGCCCTCATCGCAGCTACAGACGACATCCGAAAACTACTGGACAACGGAGAAGCAGTTGCCCTCATCTTACTTGACCTCTCCACCGCCTTCGACACAGAATGTCATAGCACACTCATACAACGCCTTAACAACATCGGAATACAAGGAAAAGCTTTGGATTGGATCATCTCATTCCTCGCTGGAAGAACTCAGAGTCCGCTTACCCCCATTCAAATCAGAGGCCACCGAAGTATTCTGTGGTGTACCACAAGGATCTTCACTCAGCCCCACCCTCTTCAACGTATACATGAGTCCCCTCGCATCCATCGCGCGACAACACAACCTCAACATCTTCTCCTACGCTGACGACACCCAGCTGATCCTTTCCCTCACCAAAGACCCAAATACCGCCAAAAACAGTCTACACGAAGGAATGAAAGAAGTTGCCGAATGGATGAAAAACAGCCGTCTGAAACTCAACTCGGACAAAACGGAAGTCCTCATCTTAGGATCTTCCCCCTCTGCCTGGGACGACTCGTGGTGGCCACCAGCCCTAGGTACAGCACCCACACCTACCGATCACGCACGTAACCTGGGCTTCATCCTAGACTCCTCCCTCTCAATGACCAGACAAGTCAACGCCGTTACATCATCATGCTTCAACATCCTACGCATGCTCAAAAAAATCTTCCGCTGTATCCCGACCGAAACAAGAAAGACAGTCACCCATGCACTGGTCACCAGCCGACTGGACTATGGAAACACCCTGTACGCCGGGACCACAGCCAAACTACAGAAAAAACTACAACGCATCCAAACCTCCTCAGCCAGACTCATACTGGACATTCCCCGTCATGCTCACATTTCCGCCCACCTGAAGGATCTCCACTGGCTCCCCGTCAACAAGAGAATAACATTCCGCCTCCTCACCCACGGACACAAGGCCATTTACCCTAGGACCCGAATGCCTCAACACAAGACTGTCCTTCTACACACCCACCCGCCAACTGCGTTCATTCAATCAAGCCCTCGCCGCAATTCCCCGCATCCACAGACCCACTATGGGAGGAAGATCATTCTCCTACTTAGCGGCCAAAACCTGGAATTCTCTCCCCACTCACCTCCGACTTACACAGAACCACCTCTCCTTCAGAAAGCAACTCAAAACCTGGTTATTCGATAAGTAACGCACCCCCCTCCCTCAAGCGCCCTGAGACCCTCAGGGTGAGTAGTGCGCTATACAAATTCCTGAACTTGAACTTGAACTTACTAAATGCAACGGCAAAGTTAACTTTTAGTGGGATGAACAGCGCATAGGATTATACCTGCAAGCGTTTTGGAAATACAAAACAGACACACAAACTCATCAACCCTTTTAAGAATATCCACACATGTCCATTATACTCCACTCCACGTGTTGTATAGCACTCCCCATCATATGGAGGGGACGCCTTCACAAAAGAAGGATCGAGGATGTGTTGCATCTTAAAAGGCTTCAAGCCTGTGCTCTGCGTGCTGCAGATGTCCGCAGCGGATGCGTTCACCATCTGCGCTACCTTACATGCTTACTAAGACACAGGAACAACGGTGAATGTGTGTCAGTTGTAACTGAGGATCAACAAACGTTTTGGTTTAGAGGATTGCCTAAACCTTTTTGTTTCGTAACTACAAGCACTTTCTTTCTGTGGCACTTTGCATTTCATGTTCACTGTGCTCCAGAATTGGTTGCAGGTTGCAGGCTCCACTCATCCTCCACCGTTCCACAAGCAGGTAGTTTGGATCTTCCATTTATTTAAGACAATTCCTGAAATATCAGAAATAGCTGTATAGTCCAGAAAAATGTTTCACACTCTCAGGGGATTCCTTTCTTTTCTTGTCCAACTCCTCTCTGCTGTTTTTTTAAAATTCTTTTTTTATTAACATTTTAAAGATCACACGTGCGCATTTGACCGCCTCGTAGTCCCACTGCACAACATAGTTCTTGTATGATACAGAAAGTAGTACAAAGCATTCAGTGGTCAGTGGCGCTCTTCAGTATACCTTTCTGCTGCTGACAGTCATTCGATAGATCTCTCCCCACACACATCTGCCCCAGAGGACCTGTCGTCCGTACATTCTTCAACTGCATACATTTGTTCGTCCTTTGCAGGGGTCTGGTGTTACCACAGCCCCATTCCATAGCCCACCACGCTGCAGCCTGCAATCCTCTTTTAGTATCCTGTGCCTAGCATCGCCCCTCTGCGTCCCCTTCCTCCTCTGCATTTTCGCAATTGTCCACTAAGTATGCCTTATAAAGGGCCCAGTAGTCCCTAGGGTGGTTCTACACAGACTGAAGCTCATTAAAAGTGTCCAACTACTCATTACAGTATGCCATGTCCGGGTGCCGATCCCCAATTTTGGGGCGGGCCCCTTACCCAGCGCATCGCTACTCTGCGCTTAGCTAATAGTAGTCCAATAGCTACTAGCTTCCTGACCGATTTTCCTAGGTCCTTATCGTATCACAATAAAGCTCGCATTGGTTCCATCTGTATAGTGAGGCTGTTCTAGCCGTCAATGCCTGGAAAACTCCCTCCCAGAATTGAAGTATCGCTGGACAGTACCAAGCAGCATGTATGAACCCTTCTTCCTGCTCACTGCATCGCAGGCAGTTTGCAGATTCCCGTCGGCCATATCGATTCCATCTTCCTAGCGTATAATACTCACGGTTTATGTACTTAAAATGTATCAACTGGTGTCCCCACTTACAGATCCCTCCTTAGTTCTAGCGCAGCAGGACTGCCATACCTTATCTTCTACGGGCCTACCCAAGTCTCTCGGCTAGTTCGATCTTGCTTTAGTCACACGCTCGCGACTGCAGAAGGCTCCAGCTGGGAACTGCGAGACCCAGAAGGCCGTGGGCACAACGGAAGACAGCTTGCCCCTCCCCCTAGCCACCGGGGGCTACATAGACCTCTCGCGCCTCCCGCTCCGCGGGAGACGCTCTGGACTGCAGCAGGCTCCAGCTGGGAACTGGGAGGCCCAGAAGGCAGTGGGCACACCGGAGGACAGCTTGCCCCTCCCCCTAGGCACCGGGGGCGTGTTAGAATTGCAGGTCTCTGGTTGGCACAGGTATACACTTGTGACAAACAGGGACGCTCTCCTCTACTCAGGGCAAGGGAAGTACCCCTTAAGGATTACCCCTGCTCACCCTCTAGGTTGCGTGGTGCGAGCAGTCAAGGCTAAACTCAGGAGGGATAAGTCAGTTAAGCATTTGTAATCCTCCACAATAAATACACTGATTCCCCCACAAATGGACACCAGGCTGTGAATTGTATCAAAAATACGTATTCTTTATGTAAAAATATATATATGCAGGCACATGTATCACAAGACCTTTTATAACGTTTCAAGGTTGGGGCCACAAGGTATAAAACAATGGCAAGTGTTCTTCTCAGTTTCAAAATACTTTAGGTTGCTTTGTTAAACGGTCACCTCAAGGTTTTGTTCTGTTTTGGCAGTCTATCTGATGGGGTGCGCTTCGTAGCGCACTAGTAACTCACTAACGGGGGTCCGGGAGCCGTCCTTCCGACTCTCACACCCCATGCGGACACGTCCGTCCCAAGCGCTGCATGTAATGTGAAGCGTACACCGCTAGAGGCCTAGCCGGGAGTGCGCGGCGTACCCCTCAGTGCGAGGCGTACTTCAAACAGCTACGCGCCTCATGTATGAGGCACACAGTGCAGGATGGTTGAGACGTACCGGGTTTAAGTAAATAGTGACGCTATGGTACCAGCGGAAAAAACAGAACGTTGCGGACCCTGAGTCCGTGTTGGTCACAGTACCTTGAGTTACTTTGTTGTTGCAGATGCGCTTCGGTCCACATGGCGGGCATAGAGGGGGCAAGATGTACACCTCTCAGTACGTGCCGACAGAAGCGTACTTCTGGATCTCGGGGGATGGATGCTTTCCACCAGGTAGGCGTGGCACAGGACCTCCAGTACGGTCCGTACTGGGGGTCGTTCCCAAGTGCGGGGCGGCCTGTTACAGGGGTTCGGAGGGTAGCAGCGGGGCGGCCGGGTACGTTGCACGTACGGGCGGCTGTCCTAGGAGACGCCACGCTTCGAGTCCTGGTTTCCGGCGGGAGGGGCGGGTGAGCACACGACGCGCTCCTGTTACAGGCGGGGTGGCAGAGGAGCAGGCGGCCCGGCACAAGGGGGAGAGAGCGGCTCTACACGAGCAGGGCTCTCAGAGGGAGGCAGGGCGGCCAAAAGCTCCCGAGTGCCACGGCCCTAGGAGGGGCGAGGGGGCACAAATCGCAGCTCCGGCGGGAAGGAGCACACAGCTGGGCCAAGACAAGCGAAAGCACAATGAACCCACTGGTCCTGGGGTTCAGCTCAGGGGGCAAGCTCAATCAAGCCCTTGGAGATAGTTTAGAGCACACGTCAGCAAAGTCCTCTTTGGTCTTTTCCTCTCCTTCCTCAGCAAGGCAAACTGCAGGCCAGTCCTTCAGCTTCTTCTTTGGTCCTTCTAGTTGAGCAGAGGTTCATTGTGGTAAAACTGGATCTGATTTCTTGGGAGCAGGGCTCCTATACTTATACTCCGTGTCTTTTGTCTTTTCAGGCCAGGGGGGCCTCTGCATAATCCATTTCAGTTCTGGAGCACTCTGTGTTGCTGTTCCTGGCTTCTCCTTTCAGTGTGAGGGGCAGGGACATCAGACGCTCCGCAGGAGGTGGAGCCAGCATTGAGATGACAAGTACAGTCAGTAGCACTCTGTTGACAGTCCTCCCTCTTCCTGGGCCAGGTGTCGGGCAGAGTCATCAGTCGCTCCCCAGGAGGTGGAGCCATCATTGTGGTGGCAGAGCACAGCCCTATTCAGAGTCAAGGGGCACTCCCACCACCCACTCTGGTGTAATCCCTCCATTCACCACCTGTCATCCCCAGCCCTGTCACTCACACAACCCAGACAGCAGATACACATCCTGGCAGAGGCGGGCTGAAATGGTTAGGCAAGTAAAGGCTAACTTTCTAAAAGTAGCATTTGCAAACACAGGATATTAAAATAAACTTTACTAAAAGAAGTATTTGATTATTCTGAGTTCAGGCATACTAAACTTAACGTTCTACCATGTTCCCTGAGCCTGCTGGGATTATAGAGTGTAATAATTCCAGCAGCCCATTCTGGCCTATGAGAACAGGCAGCCTTACAATAGTGAAAAACGAAAATGGCTGTAATTCACTATTAGGACATGCCACACACATCAGGGCTTGTCCTACCTTATGCTTACAATGCACCCTGCTCTAAGGCCTACCATAGGGGTGACTCACATGAAGTAAAGGGAAGGTTTAGAGGCTGGCAAGTGTGTGCACTTGCCCAGCCAGCATGACAGTACCAGACTGCACGCAGGTTCTGCAATAGCAGACCTTAGACACATTTTGGAAGGCTGCTTCTGTGGGTGGCGCAACCAGCGCTGCAGGCCCACTAGCAGTATTGGCATTCACAAGCCCTGGCACTCCTGGTGCACTTTACTGGGGACTGACAGTAAATCCAATGAACCAATCATGGACATCAATTACAGGTACACTTTACATTGGGAGCACTTGCACTGCGGCACGGATTGGCCGTGGCGCAGTGCCCTGAGCAGCTAACACCAGCAAAACATCTGAGGCACATCAGCAAAAAGTGGAAGGGAGACTCACGCCAAGGTGCCAGGTCTAACAGGGCTAAATAGACGTCTCGCGTCTCCCGCTCCGCGGGAGACGCTCGCGCCTGCAGAAGGTTTCAGCTGGGAACTGCGAGGCCCAGAAGGCAGTGGGCACACCGGAGGACAGCTTGCCCCTCCCCCTACCCACCGGGGGCTACATAGACCTCTCGCGTCTCCCGCTCTGCGGGAGACGCTCGCGACTGCAGAAGGCTCCAGCTGGGAACTGCGAGGTCCAGAAGGCATTGGGCACACCGGAGGATAGCTTGCCCCTCCCCCTAGCCACAGGGGCTACATAGACCTCTCGCGTCTCCCGCTCCGCGGGAGACGTTTGCGACTGCAGAAGGCTCCAGCTGGGAACTGCAAGGTCCAGAAGGCAGTGGGCACACCGGAGGACAACTTGCCCCTCCCCCTAGCCACCGGGGGCTACATAGACCTCTTGCGTCTCCTGCTCCGCGGGAGACGCTCGTGACTGCAGAAGGCTCCAGCTGGGAACTGCCAGGCCCAGAAGGCAGTGGGCATACCGGAGGACAGCTTGCCCTTCCCCCCTAGCCACCGGGGGCTACATAGACCTCTCGCGTCTCCCGCTATGCTGGAGACGCTCGTGACTGCAGAAGGCTCCAGCTGGGAACTGCGAGGCCCAGAAGGCAGTGGGCACACCGGAGGACAGCTTGCCCCTCCCCCTAGCCTTCGGAAGGAAATAAGTGTCTGGTCCCTCCCACTGCAGGGGCGGGTGCCGGGTTAAGCCCGGGCAAAGGGCGGGCCGTCTGTGGCCGTCGGGGGCTGGAGGAGGCTGGGCTGGGCCACCCCACTTGTTATCGCCTGAAGAAGGTGCTGTCGACATTGTACGAGTGCCTTAATAGCACGAGAACCTAAGTAATGGGGAAGAGAAAATGTATGGAGGGAGGGGGTGAGGGCCCAACTGTATTGACAAAGGGAAGAAGTCAAAAAAGTCTAAGAAAGTAGCAAAGCATGCAGGGGGGAACTGTGTTATGGACCGTATTGACGAGCTAATCGAGGAATGTGGAGCACAACTTACAACCAACCACCTTCCTAATCAGAAGCCAGAAAGTGGATGTAAGAGCCCCGTGGAAGTACTAAGGGGGGATTAAACAAGGCCCAATAGTGGTCCCTGACATGTTCCTAGGGAGGAAACAAGGTGACAGAGTTCTAGATCAAGGGAATGCTGAGAGGGAAATGAGATCAGTAACTCTGGTATAGAACATAGAGCAATATGCCCCCTTGTGGTTGATCCAATTATTATTTGTAAAAATAGGTTTTCAGCCCCAGCAAATACTGATAGCTGTAGCTCTACGATTGATGGTGAAGGAGCCCAACCCAGTACATGTGAGATTGTTGTTCCCCAAGGAGCTAGTGAATCAACACTGGGGGACTTCTTGACTTTCTAAGGACCACTAAGGAAGACAGCACTGGGGGGCGTGGCCAAGAAGCATGGCCGACAGGACGTGAGCTCCTCCAGCTCCCGTCCCGTGGACCCATATATCCTTGAAATAAATCCTACCTGGGTTGCGCTTTGCCGGATTCGAGAGCCGGAAGCTCCTTGACTGCTGGGGGGCCCCCTGGCTGGAAGTCCGCTGGCTCTCTTCCCCGTTTTTTCCCTGGAGACGACCCCGGTGCTTGGAGGGCTGGGCCACCGCCTACGTGAGGCCGGGGACTGAGGCCTGTGTCGGAGCGACGCTGCGAGGGCGGCTCAGCTGTGAGGCGTTCCCGAGGGACTGAGGTGCCTGCTGCGGGCCAGCGGAGCCCGCTGCCATCCGGGGCTCCACATCTGAAGAGACTGCATGTGTGGCTGGGGACCCTGCAGCGGATCTCCACTACCCGGCATCGTCCGTACTTGGAGGGGGTGAGAGCGGCGACTCTATTGCACTGGCCGGCTTCTGCTTGCTCGAGGAGGAGCATCCCGATCGCGGGAGTGCTCCTTGGTCCTGACCTCCTGTGTTCTCTGGGGTCCTGAGGAGCCGGCCTGGAGTCTGGGGCAGTGGTAAGGCACTACGGGGCACGCAGAGACGGACTCCCGCCCCTCCCCCATACCGCCACCATCTTGAGGCTGTATTGCGGCGGCCGTGCTTATTAGAGACGGAGCCTCCCGATCGCGGGAGCGCTCCCCTGCCTGTGTTCTCCTATGTCCTCTGGGGTCTGAGGTGCCGGCCTGGACTCTAGGGCAGCGGCGGGGAACGAATCACCACGGGGCGAACAGGGCCGGACTGCCGCCCCTCCCCCACTCCACCATCATCCTGACACTGCACTGAGGCTGCCACGCTTGTTGGACCGGGAGCCTCCCGATCGCTGGTGTGCTCCCTGGTAAGGACCTCCTGTGCCACCTGGGGCCCTGGAGTGCCAACCTAGGGTCTGGAGCAGCGGCGGTGAGCAGGACGCTACGGGGTGAGCAGACGCGAACTTCCGCCCCTCCCCCACACCGCTATCATCTTTAAACTGCATTGGGGTGGCCGTCTGCCGTGAGGAGCGAGATTGCAGCTGAGTGGCCGCTGCCCCCCACTGAGGTGTTGCGGCACTGTGGTCCTGCTGACGGTTGGGTGCTGGGAGCCTGTGGGGACAGAGGTCCACCGCTGCATGAGCTAGCAGCCGATCTCCCTTACCTGGAGGCAGTCAGGTGTCATCCTGCGTCGCTGCACAGTAGGATGACGAGGCCAGCTCTTCTCCTATGGCAGTGTCGAAGCACTGGCTCTCCAACCTAGGGCTCACCAGCCCCTCAGGCCCAGGGTGAGCGCCCCCTCCCGGGAGGCCCCCCAGTCAAGGGAGAGGTACTCCCATCAGGATCCGAGCTTCCCAGAGCTCCGGAATGTGTGTTGGGCCCTATCACTCACAGGTCCGTAAGAGAGGTGGAGCCGGGTGAGGGGCTCCTGCGTCGCACCAGGCCGGGATCAGGACACGGGCATGCCCATGGGGCAGAACGCGCTTCGGGCCCACCTTGCAGGTCGGAGGACTCACTGGCTGTGTAGTTTTGTCCCAGGTACTCCCGGGGCCTCCGATTGCTGCTTATGTTTGATGCGGGGGCCTCAGGAATGTGCTGGGCCACATCTACGTCGCTGTGAGGCGGGAGGGTGATCTCTGGCCTTTATGATTTGGTGTGGTGAGTGCCAGCCGCCATTTTGTCAGGGGTGCAGTCGGGAGGCCCAGGGCAGATCCGACTGCTGCACCTTGCGTTTCTTCGGTCTGCTCCATGCCAACATCCACTCCTGGCTGCGGTTAGATGGGTATCTCCGCTGGAAGGGGAGGACAGTAGCCGATGGTGGCGGATACTCTGAGTGGATGACATAGGGGTCCGGAGCACTCTCCGAATGCGACTGCCATCTTGACGCTCCAAGTCAAACACTCCGAGAAATTTTGATCAAGAATAAATATCTCCAAAACAAAATAGTACTGTTTAATCTACTTACATTTATTTAGGGAGAGTTTTCTCCCAGTCTATTGGAACTGCCTGGCATTTTCAATGGACTGAATTCAAAATAGTATCCCATGCAAGTGCTATAAATAAGTTTTATTCATCTACTGGGAGGCCACATTTTTCAGCCCTTTTGGAAATTTATCGAACAAAGATTATCCCTATTTTAACGTATGGCTTGGAATATATTTCTTTAAAATCGTTTTCTTTTTTTTTTTAAATCTCAAGGAGGGAAAACTCTTACGTATGCTTACTACTGCAAGTCAAACCACTCCTGTTCACGCACTTTGACTGGAATTAGGGGTAGTGAGTGCATATACAAGAGCCTTGGCAAACCTCTTCAGGTGAGCTTATAACATATTGCACGCACCTGAAGGTACATTGAGAGCAATTATATATCAAGAAATGTTAAGGCTGGGCCAGGAATAAATATGTTTAAAGGAAATTTAGAGATTGCTTTGGAGCACTCCCAGTGCTCCAAGAATCTTTTACAAAGTTGTTCTCCAGTACTCCTAAAGTTTTTTCAGAAAAAATCTACTCAGAGCTTGAGATATGAAATGAATAAACTTTATTGTCAACCGTTATCGCATTATAAGCGATCACTAGCCAGGGTGGAGTATCAAGAGATCCCTGAATATTTGAGTTTTACACTGGACCATAAGGTTAGGCGTTGCATCCTGATGCTAAGGCTGAGGACATTACCGCTAAAAGATATAACAAAAAAATGGGGCGGTAATTTTGATAAAACCAGCCAATGTGATTTGTGTAGCGGAGGAATCCAAGATTTGGTACATGTCCTATTTGTCTGTCCAAATAGCACCTGGCCGATGCCCGCAATCAATTCTTAAAACCGATTTGCACAAATTATAATATTTTTAGAACAATGGATCTGCCTGAGCTTATAAGACCCCCACCAGATGAATTTGTATGTCACAAAGTTACATTTTTGAAAGTGTTTCTCCCACTATTTTAGAGATGTTTAAATTAAGAACAATAATCTCTTTTGTATATATATTGTATTTTGTGATATATCGTGGTACTATGGAATTGGAAATATGTATAAACTATTTTAACATATTCTGAATTTTGGAAGAGGTCTATACCAATTAAATTTAATTTAATTTCACAAACACTCCCTCAACTCTCCTGATAATGTCACACCTCTTATACGATCCCACTTCATTCATTACCGCTGGCCGCTCTCATACCACTGCCGGTCTGGACACTCCCATGAGCCTCTGCAGTCTCTTTACACCTTTGACCCACTTGGGCTTTAAAACTTCATGTTTATGCTCTTAACTTCATTTCTCAGAGATGACGTAAAAACCCTAACGTCCCCCAGTTCAGCAGAGCAGTCCCCGTTCATATTTCACATGCTTTCATCCATTTTGCATTTCCAAAGAGAAAATAGTTTTTTCAGATGATGTGTTTTCTGTTTCTTTATTGTCATACAACATATTACCCTAATGTATTACAAATTGTGAAGTCGTTCCCCTCAGGTCTGGGTGAGCTCAGACTGCGGTTGTGTTGTGTTTCTATCTAGGACCCTAATTCGATATTCCCGTTTCATGCCCTTATGTGGTTATAACAAATAATATCCTTATAAAGGTATAGGAATCATATCCATATTTAGTAATAGCCCATGCAGTCCAAACAAGGCAAGGCTACTCCCATAGACTCCTAGAAAGCACAACGCGTTCTTTAAACAAACCAAGCCTCCAGCAGCCCGGGAATACCCCCTGCTTTTATTTTGATTTGCACAAGAAATCCTGGAGTCCAGAAAGAACTGTTAGTTCTTAGTGACGTCTTATGTCCAACCTTACGTCAAACCCGGCACCTTTCAGGTATAAATATACCAACGTTGCCTTAAGCAAACACACGGTGGTGGGAGCAGAGCGACATTCTACTTGCCCGGGAGCCCAGCTGTTGCTAGAGCTGAAGGAAACCGCCCCTCCCTTTGACACACTGAGAGAGACGCTGTCTTTTTCTCCAGCCGAGAAAATCCAGCTCCGGTGTTCCCAAGTCACCCTCGCGGGTTGCTGGGAGATCGAGCCCTGAGAAACGAGATACAAGACCTCCTTCATTCTATAACCAAGGTACGGAGCTGATTAAAGCCTTAGAGAGAATTCTTGATTCAGATTCTTGGCTAAAACTTAACTTAAAACTGCAACTTACATACTCCTTCCCACGCATTAGGCTTAGGTCAGGTACACCGGGGTAGGCGTATTTAGAAGCACCAGTTGAGTTTGTTAGTCAATGTTTTTATGTATGTATATATTTTATCTATTTTAAAGTATCATATGGCTAAGAAACCATATCAATGCTTTTACAGTATTATTTCATAATACTACTTTTACTGTACGCACTTTACTTTATAATAAGTATTGCAATTGTGGCAATTCATTTCTCTTGCATGAGAAAGAAGACTGCTCAATAAAATAACACCTTTTATTGAAAACGCCCGTCTCTCTATTTCTCTGCACTCTGGTGAAACTAAGTATGCATGATTGACTGAGTGAAATAGCTGCCTATTGTTTTCACACGACTCTAGAGATATACTCTTTATTCTAAATTCATCATTAGCCACGGCAGAAATCCCCAATGAATGGAAGCTTGCTGCAGTCAAGCCTCTCCAGAAAAAGGCCCTATCGGATGTGACCACCCTCTCCAACCTGCATCCCATTTCCTTGCTCCCACTGGTATTCAAACTGGTAGAAAAATTCGTGAATAGCCAACTCACGAATTTTCTGGAGGAGAATAACATCCTGCACCCAAACCAGTCAGAGTTTCGGTCAAAACATTCCACCGAGTCTGCCCTGCTGTTTACAGCAGAGACCCTACGAACCGCCATGGACCAGGGAAAGAAGGCTGTCCTGATTTTACTCGACCTGTCGGCAGCCTTCGACACGGTCTCACACACCATCTTAGTGGACCGGATGGTTACTGCAGGAATAGGAGGGGTGGCTCTGGCTTGGCTCAGAAATTCTCTTAACAACAGACGCCAAGTCACAGTCTTGGGCCCATTTCAATCGGAAGCTAAAGTCATCAGCTCTGGGGTCCCTCAGGGCTCTAGCTTAAGCCCTATACTCTTCAACCTGTACATGGTACCCCTGATTGAGCTAATTGCGTCATTCCAGATTAGCACAATATCGTATGCTGACGACACGCAGCTCATTCTGGTCTTGGATAAGGAACTGCCTGGTGCCGAGGAAAACTTTAAAAAACTGCCTAACGGCTACGTTTGAGTGGATGACTAACAATCATCTCAAATGTAATTCCGGTAAGACGGAAATCTTGCCGTTTGGAAATCCAAATCTGTTTTCCCCGAAACACTGGTGGCCTGCAATGCTGAAGCCCCCCCCCCCCCCCCCCAGTACCATCTCGTCTGCTCGAAACTTGGGCATCAAATTCGACGACCAATTGTCCTTTAAACAGCAAGCGGTGGCCGTAGCTGGTATGTGTTTCCACATAATTAAATCTTTGAGGACGTTTTTTGATCTTCTTCCTCTGCCAGCCAGGAAAACGGTCGCAGTTACTTTAATAACTTCGAGGCTGGACTACTGTAACAGCCTATATGCTGAAGTCAATAAGTCCATACTCCATAGGCTACAGATGGTCCAGCACGCAACTGCCCGGTTGGTGCTACGGTGGCCGAGTAAGTCATCTGCCTCGGCCGCACTTAATGCGCTTCATTGGCTACCAATTGGCAAAAGGATCTTATTTAAGATCCTCCTGATCACATTTAGAGCCTTTCAACAGCAAGGGCCCAAATATCTGCCCAGTGGCTTTAAACGGTATCACCCTACCCGCTGTTTGAGGTCTGCTGGCCAGAATCTGCTAATAGTCCCCAGATTTAGGTTGTCAACTAAAGGAGGGAAATCTCTGTTTGTCCTGGGAGCTAAGGCCTGGAACAAGCTTCCGTTGCACCTTCGGTCACTGTCCCATGAAAATCACTTTAGTAAATCCTTAAAAACCTGGGTGTTTTCCCTCACAGATGCTGCGTGCAGGGCACTAGTGTAAGGTATGTGTTCACCGAATGGCTTCTTTTCCTCCAACCTATTTTCATCTGGGTTGGTTGAGCGCCAAGATACTCCTTGGAGTGGTGGAAGCGCTATATAAGTGTCCATTACATTACATTACATTACATTCTGAGGGAGCAAAGTTGTCATGTTTATGCGGTTGTCAGAAACTAATCCCTTCTTGTCTAAATCAGGACGGTTAACCCTTTCCTGAACATTCGAGAAAGTTTCTAGTGACCTCTGAGCTAGCTGGCAAAACTAAAATAGTCAGTAGAGACCTAGATGACCTCAGTCCTACGTCTACCTCTGCCGTTTATGTTATTGCAATGCGCAGAGCCTATTGGGAATATAGGAACTACACTACATGGCGCCCAACGTTTGGTAAGGCGATAATCTAACGCAAGACACTAGAGTAACTCAGTCGTGCTTTTCACACAGACCCCTTTCTCCCGTAAAAACTCCACTAGACGTCTGGAGTGGGTGAAAGGTTAATATCCGCCGAAACTTAGTAGGATGAGAATCCTATGTATATATTTTTGGTATAGTCAACGTTGAAGGATACAGTGTTCCAAAATATTGTGCACCTAATCTTTGTTTCCTTGAAACGTGCTCTGCAACAAAAACACTTTTAGTCAAAAAAATGGCGGAAAGTGAAGAAGAAAGAGATAGAGAAGCATTAGCAACTCAACTCTTAGCGGAAGACACAAGTCTCCAGCAAGATGACCCGAATGCTATAATCATTCCGGTCAATATAAGAAAAACTATAACTCTAAAACTTATAGAAAATTGACTATCACCAAGAGGTGGTACGGTCATATTCGTGATAGAGGTACATGAGTATCAGCAGACAGAGGTGTTCTATTCATGGATACATTTTCCAGCAGCACACGCTGTGACAAAAGATTTCCACTATTACAAAATAGAGGAAACTCCGGATGTATACACTCCTTTCGAGGACGTTGAAATCCCACTAACTTACCAAGAGCACCTTCTCGGGTTTAATGGCGCCCTAAAACATCAAAATCACATCACCAGGCACGGTCCACTAGGTAGACCGGGAGCCACGTGGCCGTTCTAGCCAGCTACACACCACATCCCGACAATGAAAAAATGTCAAGCGAAGAACTTCTAGTTAAACTAAAAGAATTGACAAAGGCATATAGAGAATTAGTTCAATTGGCAAAGGACGATATAACATATCTGCAAAATTTGAAGGAGACAGATATAACAGACCAACCATTTGAACTTGCCAGAATCATAGAAAAATCCTATGAAGAACTAGGAAGAGATAGTTTGGGTGGGAAACCAATAAAACCCCAACTAACTGAAAATCCTGAAAAAACATTCATTAAAAATAATCTAAACACTCCAAAAAAGAGTTGGGATGGTAATAAACAATCCAATCCCAAGGAAAAACGATTCCAGTCCAGAGGAAGGTCTCCTCAACGGAGAGAAAGATCTCCTGGCCGAGGAGGCAAGTCTCCCCAAAGGGAAGCCTCTGAGAAAAGATACAACCTTAGAGATAGGGATAAATTGAGAAATGCTGACAGATATCAAGATATTGATACACGTCCCTCTCGATCTTTTCAGACTTCCTCACAGAAATCGGAAAGAAGAGGACGGTCAGAACACAAAGAAGAGCAGGCCAAGTCCAAAGACCAGGAACCTGCTCATCAAAGTAAAAAATTACATTATCCAAAGAAGAAGGTAGCCAGTATTAAAATTAAACATGCCGAGGATTCTGAGGACACAAATGAAAAACGGAGAGTGGGCCCAGACAATGCTAGACAGCGCAGCAGAAGTGACCATAGCTCGCAAGATCCTGATGAATCTTCTGGAGACAGTGGACACGAATGAATACATTCAAGTGGAAACTGCAGACACCAGAGTAAGCAAACCCCATAAATTATACGAAATAACATTACGCATAGAGGGGGACAAGACTAGGAAAGTGAGGGGTCTCTTTTGGGATAACCTTTTGAAAGGCTGTGACATCCTGTTAGCTGAAAAAGACTGGCCACCAGAATTTGTCAGGGAGTGCCCTCATGGCGAAGAAATGATTATGCCTGCCTTCTCAAATCATATTCCAATTCATAAAAAATACACATTTGCAAGAAAATGGCCAGTGCCCCAAGCTCCTGCTTTATATAAAAATCATGTAGGATGGGATGAGGACTCTCCTCACCACAAAATCCAGTTAAAAAATCAACCCACTGCACAAAGGCAGTACCCAGTAAAACAAGAAGCTAAAAAGCAAGTCAGGGAGATTTTAGATCAACTTGAATATCAGGGGGTGAATAAAACATGCACCTCACAAATGAACAATCCATTGTTTCCTGTCTCCAAGCCAGACGATTCATATAGTCTAGTTTTGGACTACAGACACCTAAACTCCTGCTGTAAAACATTTGCAGTACAACACTCACACCGTGCAGCACTAATCAATAACATTGTGCGCAAAAAATATAAAACGACATTAGATATCTCTAATGGATTCTTCTGTCAAAACATTGCACCTGAAAGCAGGTATTTGACCGCTTTCTCAATAATGGGGTCGCAAAAACAATTCTGTCGACTCCCACAGGGATTCAAGAATAGCCCAGGATTATTCTCAGCAAGGGTAACAGAGTTACTACAAATATATGATGATGAGGCATTATCCTATGTCGATGACATCTATCTTACAGACAATGACCTGGAGACTCACTTAAAAAAAGTGAACACCATAATACTTGGGTTCGCATCAGAGGGTTACAAATGCAACTTTAAAAAGTCAAGAATTGCCCATCTAACTGTCCTATTTATAGGATATGAATTATCAAGTGAAGGCAAAAGCCTGTCAGACAACTTCTTAGAGAAGTGTGCTGTACTCCAAGCACCAAAACCGCTGAAAAAAACCTGATTTCAAACCAATAAATTGGACTCAGAAACACACAGAAATTTTAAGATCTTTACAAACAGACATGTTAGCTAAAACAAAATTGCAAACTTGTGAAAACGTACGCAACCTTGTAATCCGAATCATCCCCGGAAGATGCAGATTCACATACCTGACCTCTAATGAGGGAGAAACGGTACCAATAGCTTACAAATCACACTTGTACACACAAGCTGAAATGAAATTCAGTTCAACTGAAAAAATTCTAATAGCGGTTCAAACTGCTGTAGCAAAAGAAAGAGCCCTAGCACAAGGTAAACGAACATCTGTTTTAACAGCAGAATCAGCCCTGGAGGCATTACCAAGTCCACGCAATATATTTTATCTATTTTATCTCTTTTAAAGTATATGGCTAAGAAACCATATCAATGCTTTTACAGTAGTATTTCATAACACTACTTTTACTGTACGCACTTTACTTTATAATAAGTATTGCAATTGTGGCAATTCATTTCTCTTGCATGAGAAAGAGGACTGCTCAATAAATAACCCCTTTTATTGAAAACGCCCGTCTCTCTATTTCTCTGCATTCTGCTGAAATTAAGCATGCACGATTGACTGAGTGAAATAGCTGTCTATTATTTTCACACGACTCTAGAGATACACTCTTATTCTGAGGGAGCAAAGTTGTCACGTTTATGCGGTTGTCAGAAACTAATCCCTTCTTGTGTAAATCAGGACGGTTAACCCTTTCCTGAATATTCGAGAAAGTTTCTAGTGACCTCTGAGCTACCTGGCAAAACTAATTAAGTCTAATATAGTCAGTAGAGACCTAGATGACCTCAGTCCTACGTCTACACTGCTGTTTATGTTATTCCAATGCGCAGAGCCTATTGGGAATATAGGAACTACACTACAGTTGGGTGTTTATGATGGGCACGATTGAGAGCTCGGAGACTGAAGGCTCTACAGGTTTCTCACAGTGCCTGCCAATGGCGCATTCAGGCTGAATGCAAAGTTTGGGAATGTACAGCGTGGGTGGGATCCATAACAGGGTTTATTTATTTATTTATTTATTTTAAGTTTTGTATAGCGCTAGCCGGACCCGAGGGTATCGGAGCGCTTCACAGCAAATACAAATAAGTATCAAAAAGACAAGGAGGACGGTAAACAGGGCAGGGAGCACAGGGGGAGGTAAAAGTCTGTACAATAGCAACAAGAGCGTACTACAATGTCGGAGATCAAGAGTGAGTCATCCGGATCGCTCTGGGGGCATAGAGATAGAGATCTTTCAAAGTTAAACGAGGGGTTCTCGTTACGATCCAGCCCGCCCAAGAAAGAGGGCTTTGAGTAGCATCTTGAATTTCGGGAAGGAGGCGGTCATTCTGATATGGGGGGGATGGAGTTCCATATCTTGGGAGCATTACCCCCAAAGGACTTACTAGATGTTTTATGTTTCTGTGATTTCAGAGGAATGAGTAGGAGCGTGTTAGAGCTTCTGAGGTTCCTAGACTGACCGGCTCTTTTGAGCTTGTTGGCCAGGTATTCAGGTTTGCCTGTATGCAGGGCTTTGTGTGTGAGGCAGGCTGTGCGGAAGCTGGTTCGTTGGTCAATAGGGAGCCACTTCAGATCCTTGCGAGCCGGGGTTATGTGCTCGTATTTCTTTGTTCCCGTGACCATTCTTGCTGCGGCGTTGAGGGTAGAGGTCAGAGGTCCCAGGTGTGATTTGGCTGTTCCAGTCAGAGTAGCAATGCCATAGTCAATTCTGGAGAGTACCAGTGCCTGAGTGGCCTGTTTCAGGTCTTTCGTGGGGAGGAAGGGTTTCAGTTTGTAGAGAAGTTTCAGGTTAAGGAAAGCACTTTTGGCAGTTTTAGAGATGTGTTCTTTCATGTCCAGTTTGGGGTCAAGAATGATCCCCAGGGATTTGACGGAGGTGGTAGGTACCAGAGGAACATTGAGGGCGTTTAAGGCTTTGAGCCAATCAAGTATTTGGGAGTTTTCACCTTTGTTTGAGAGGAGGAGCACTTCTGTCTTCTCTTCATTAAGTTTGAGGTGGTTGGATGAGAGCCAATGTTGGACCTCTGTGAGTGTGCCGTTCAGTCTGTGGATGTCTACGATCGAAGTGGTTTCCAGGTAGAGTTGTGTGTCGTCCGCGTAGAGGTAGAAGGGGATGTTGGAGTTCCTTAGAATTGAAGTGAGGGGCTCCATGTAGATGTTGAAAAGTTGTGGCGAGAGTACTGACCCCTGTGGGACTCCTCTACTAATGGGGAGGGGGTCCGATTCGAAGCTGCTGAGAAAGGAGGCGAACCATTTGAGCACTGTCTTTTCCAAACCCGCTCTCTTCTGGAGGACATTGAGTAGTAGGTTGTGATCCACAGTGTCAAACGCCGCCAAGAGGTCTAAGAGGATGAGAAGGCTACATTGGTTGGAGTCGAGCGACATGTGTAGATCATCCAGCACATTGAGGATTGCGGTTTCTGTGCTGCAGCTTTTTCTGAAACCTGATTGGTGGGGGTCGAGAAGATTCGTGTTCTCTAGGTGGTGGGTTAGCTGAGACAGCACACATCTTTCCTGAATTTTCGATAAGAGCGGAAGGTTCAAAACTGGTCTGAAGTTGTTCATGTCCTTGGGGTCAAGGCCGGGTTTTTTTTAGGAGTGGCGTGACTTGACCTAGTGTAAGGCAGTCAGGAATGGAGCCCTCACTCAGAGAGCTGTTGATGATCTTGGCCCAGATAGGGGCTAAAGTGAGCTTCAGGTCTTTGGTCAGTCTCGGGGGTAGCTGATCAAGGGAGTGTGACGAGGGATTAGCCGTGGCTATGAGATTGCTTATCGCTTCAATCTGGATAGGTCGGAAGGAAGACCAGCGAATGGCTGCGGTTGCTGGCCTTAAGTGGGTAGGAGCAGTGGGAAGCGACTCTGTGAGGGCGGAGGGCATGTTGCTGAAAGATCGGTCAATTGTGGCAATTTTTTCGTTGAAGAAGCTAGCAAAGTCATCACATTGGGATTTGGACGCTCCCACGCTGTCTATCACTGGAATGGAGGTTTGGTTCCTGATGATATTGAAGAGTTCTTTGGGGCAGTTTTTAGCCTTGTCTAGAGCAGAACAGAATAAGGATGACTTTTTGCTCTTGATATGATTAAGTAGGTTTTGCGAGCTGCCTTGAGTTGGTCCCGGTTAAGGGCAGTGGGGTTGTTCCTCCAAGTTCTTTCCATGGATCTTAGGAGTCTTCTCTCTTCGTGGATGTCAGTGGAGAACCAAGACCTGGAGGGGATGCTTCTGTTTTTTTTTAGTTTCCTGGGTGCCAGCGGATCCAGGACGAGCTCCAGGTTGGACTGATAAAGCAAGGTGAGTTCCGTGGTTGAGAGGAGCTCCGTCGAGTTCTGGAGGAGTGAGCTAAGAGCATCTTCTAGCTTGTCAGGGGGGACTCTCGATATGTTTCTGACCCACTTGGGGGAGGTTTGAGTGGGTGGGAGGGATAGAGCCGAATGGTTGATATGAAAGAGGATGGCGTGATGGTCTGACCAATCCACCGGGATGATGTGGTCAATCGAAATTGCCTTTTTGTCCGCAATGATTGCATCCAGGATCGCTCCTCTATGGTGGGTTTCCTCTGAACAGTGTTGGATCATATTAGGGTCTTGTAGAAGGGAGGTGAGAGATTGGATGAGCGGGATTTTGGTTTCATTCCATCTTAGGTTGAGGTCGCCCAGAATTATTCTGAAGTCGCTGTTGAGAGCGGTTTGAGTGATCAGATCCGTCAGCTGATCGCCAAATTCAATAGCCTTGCCTGGAGGATGGTAAAGGAGAAGGCATTGAAGTGGGCTGTGGTAGGGCGAATTGAGGTTGACCGAAAGGCATTCAAAGGAGTTATACAGGAAGGAGGGGGATTCAGTGACTGAGAGGTCACTTTTGTGGATAATTGCTATTCCACCCCCTTTGCGTATGGGCCTGTCTTTGTGGATAAGTGAGAAACCGGGCGAAACCAGCGTGTCCAAGATGGGAGGGGATAAGGTTTTCACCCAAGTTTCAGTGATGAAGGCTACATCTAGGTCATGGGAGAGGATGGTTTCGGCTAATTCCGTTGCATGTTTGACGGCGGATCTGCAGTTGATAAGCATGCAGTTAATGGGGGGGCCTACATTTGAGTTCGGGTTGACAGAATTAGTTTTGTTAGGTAGAAGTGTGTATGGTGACAATTTGGCTACTCGTAACTGCACAGCACACAAAGCACTGAGATCATGAAAGCTACCTTTGTCAAAAGGAAACATGCGTGGTCCATAATAAATGGCTATACGAAAAAGAGGCCACAACAATATTTGGACACGGCATGGTCGTTGAAAAGCAAACAGCTTTTCATCAAAGCACGATTTGGAAAATGGCCGGGTGAAGCCCACGCACCACCATGGAAAAAACTCGATAATAACAAACTGTGCAGGTTATGCAAATCTGGTGGGGAAAATATAATACATTTCTTATGTCTCTGTCCTGAACTGAGAAATGAAAGACTATCAATACTAAAAAGGTTATTTAACGAGAGAGGGATAAGGACATGTAGACAAGCTTTGATTCGATGCCTTTGCTCAAACGATCTATCCATTAACTCTGCCCTGACAAAATTTTTAACAATAGTATGGAAAAAATTTGAATAATATGCTATTTTGAATCTACAATGATTATATATTTTCCCTAGTATGAACATATGAATTTGCTTTTTAAGTAGTTTTTAAAGAATGTCCACAATTTTAAGATTTACTGTTATTCAAAAATGTAATTTTAATGATTTACTATTATTTTAACAGAGCAATTGTCTTTTGTAAAGATTTTAATTAATCAATCAATAAACTTTACTCACTATTGAATGACCATAGGAGAATACGGAAGGTGATAGAATATCTCAAACGCTACAGTGTAGATGAAGCAATATTACAGGAAACGCACCGGCCCCCAATAGTGATGAATCGACGCAACGTAGATTGCAAGGTCAATAAATCAATCAATCAAAATACTTTATTCAGCTTTTGTATAAAAAAAATTAAAGTCCAAGTTAGATTGTAGCAGACAGATCCCATCTATGAATATCATTGAATAAATAGTTTTAATTAATTATAAAGTACATGAAAAAAGGAACATAAAAATGTATCTACGTCATATATAAATATCAAGAATGCTCACACTTTCAGGACTACATCATATATGAAATTTAGTCGCAGCTAGATCTAAGCCAAACTGTAACCTTTAAAAAGCTAAGAACGTGCAATTTCCCATTGCAACTACATGTCAACAGAGTCTCGCCTTTTCTACTCGCCCGCGGGTGGGCGAGGAGAACGTGAAATAAATCAAAACGTAATCTTGTTAACCCCTTTGGGTGCTGGCGTAGGCCAACGGCCGTCGAGCGCACTATCTTCGTAGAGCTGCGCATGTCCGTTGGCCGCCGTGGCACCGCCCATTGCACTACACCGCTGCACCCCGGCTGAATTACTGCCGGGTTAATAAAAAACGGTCATGCATTTTGGGAAGCCCTAGGAGATACAGTTTAATTGTGGGTAAGTCTTAAGAATAATATATTTACATACACTGGGCTTCATTAACTCACGCTCTTCCCAGTTCACCAGCCGCTGGGATAGGTGGCATCGATGCTCCAAAGCTCAACGGCAGCAGGGTGCCCGCCATTATGTTTGCGGACGATACCCTGCTGCTGTCCAAATCCCCTATGGGAATTCAACGGGTCTTGGATGGGTTCACGATTTTTTGCGTGGAGCGGGGGCTTGAGATCAACGCCCTCAAAACCAAATATATTATTCTCAACCCCCCCTCCCCTGAGACTCGAGAGAGTATCTAGCATTGAATATCTCAGGGTGAATATCAACCAAGACATGACCTGAGATATGCACCGGACTAAGGCGACCATGAAATTAGCACAGTTAACGGGTGGCATCTGCAGGATGGTAAATAGGTCAACCTACAAACCCCTTGGTCCTGTGCTCCAAATGTATAAAACGCAGGCAAGGGGGGCAGTCACCTACGGGGGGGGAATTTATTTATTTATTTATTTATTATTTATTATTACATTTATTAAGCGCGCAGCTACCCGGAGGTTTCCCGGCGCTAGAGCAAACTGATCAGTGAAAGGGGGGAGGAACGTTAGTTGTTGAAAAGCCAGGTCTTTATTCCCTTACGGAATTTCAGAAAGCACGATTCCGTGCGCAAGGACTGAGGAAGAGAATTCCATAAGGATGGGGCCAACAGAGCAAACGAGCGGCCGCCCATTTTGGCTCTGTTAATGCGCGGAATTTTAAATTTGTTCTGCGATGAGGACCTAAGTGTGCGGGAGGGAACATATTGCTGAACTAGAGCAGCAAGATAGCGCGGGGCTCTATCAGTCATGATTTTGTGCATGTAGCAGAGTGCTTTAAAGTGCACTCTGCTTTCAATGCGCAACCAGTGCAGGTTCCGCCTGTGGTGGGTGACTGAGGATCTGGCAGGAAGGTGACAAATCAGGCGGACTGCCATATTCTGAACCACCTGGTATTTTCTGGTTACCTCTTTGGCAGCACCTAAGAGCAAGATGTTCCCATAGTCCAGGCGTGAGATGACAAGGGCCTGGACGACGGTCCTCAAGGTGTCTGTAGGCAGCATCCATGTGATCTTTCTCAGCCACCTGATGATGGTCGTACAGGTGGCTGCAACTTTCACAACATGATGTTTGAAGGTAAGTTGGTTGTCGAAGATCACACCGAGATTGCGAGCAGACACTGATGGAGTAGGTAGAGGACCCATCTCCGGAGGCCAATGGTGTGGGCCCCAGAGAGAGGTGTCGGGGCCAAACAGGAGCAGCTCTGTTTTATCCCCATTAAGCTTCAGTTTGTGCTTTAACATCCAGTCTGATATATGCTTCAGTCCAGTTTGAAGAGAGGAGGAAGGGAGGTGTTTATTCGTAGATAGGGAATAGATGACTTGAGTGTCATCGGCGTAGGAATAAATTGTGAGGCCAGCCTGTTCAGCCAGGAACGCAAGAGGCCTTACATAAAGGTTAAAAAAAAGGGGACTAAGGATGGAGCCCTGGGGAACACCGTGAGAGGAAGGGAAAGCGGATGAGGCAGAAGAAGAGGAAAAAACCTGAAACGTGCGATCAGACAAAAAGTTAGCAATCCAGGCCAGGGCGGTACCACCGACACCTACTGCCTCCAGGGTGGATAATAAGATGGAATGGGAGACGGTGTCAAAAGCGGCACTCAAGTCAAGTAAGATGAGTGCCACCGTCTCGCCATTATCGGGAATTATGGGGTCATACACCAGCCCAAAACCTGTTGTCCACGGAAAATAAATTCATTAGACAGCTGGTAGCTTTACCCTCAAGTACCCCGCTTCTCCCGATGAGGTTAGATCTGGGTCTAAGACCAATTACAGAGGAGTTGGGACTGAAACCAATCACTTTCTGGCGTCGAATTTGGAGCACGCCTGAACTCATGAACTATAGGACTGAGCTCCAAGAGATCCTATCCTTACCAAATGCCTTACACATTCCCTG
Source organism: Lissotriton vulgaris (assembly GCF_964263255.1). Taxonomy (NCBI): domain Eukaryota; kingdom Metazoa; phylum Chordata; class Amphibia; order Caudata; family Salamandridae; genus Lissotriton; species Lissotriton vulgaris. The sequence continues at coordinate 343,910,566 of NC_141686.1, forward strand.
GTTGAGATATATTAGACAAACTTGTGAGAGCCTAGGAAGACCAGAATTATGGCTAGACCCGGGAACTGCATACTCTAGGATCCCACGTAAACTCCTGTCAAGGGATTTCTATGAGCGAAATTTACATGCAACAGTAGAGAGTACACGGGAGGGGTCCCTCACTAACTCGTTCATCAAATTTAAAGACTCATACTATCTAGAGCTTGTCCTTGATAGCATTAGTCCCGTTTTGACCAGGGAAATTGTTTCTGCAGTGGCGCTATGGCACACTCCCCCTTAGGGCTTTCACCAAACGCTGGGGTCAGCCCTCGCCCACAGAACAGTGCCCGGTATGCACACATCCTCAGGAAAATGATTTGCACATCATATTTTTTGTAAAACCTACCATAGAGCTAGGAGGCACTGGCTCATCCCACTTTTAAAAACCTAGGTTTTAGTGATCATCTTTCAGCGTACAGAATCTTAAAGACGAATTTATCACTCCCGATTGTGTTTGTGGTGGCAAAATTCCTAACCGCGATGTGGCACATCCGCACTCGTTTTATTAAGTCAGTCACTGATCCGTGAAAAATGAAATGCACTGTTGATTTTTTATTAGAATGCATTGTTATTCTTTTAAAATGTTTACTGTAAGGCTTTTATAATCTTTGTCTTATTTGTTACTGATTGCAAGTTGATTTTAAATTGTATGTATATCTTTTATGATGTAAGTAGATCGAAATAAAGATTGAAAATTGAAAAAACTGAAAATTGAAATAAATCAAAACGTAATCTTGTTAACCCCTTTGGGTGCTGGCGTCGGCCAACGGCCGTCAAGCGCACTATCTTCGTAGAGCTGCGCATGTCCGTTGGCCGACGTGGCACCGCCCACTGCACTACACCGCTGCACCCTGGCTGAATTACCACCGCACGGACATGCATTTAGGGAAGCCCTAGGAGATACGGTTCAATTGTGGGTAAGTCTTAAGAATAATATATTTACGTACACTGGGCTTCATTAACTCACGCTCTTCTCTGTTCACCAGCCGCTGTCTAAAAAAAGTCTCCTTGGCCCAAAGAAGATCTTTTCTTTCTTTGAATTCGGATTACTATAGCGATCCGCCCTACCAAGAGTCCTATATCCATCCTGGATGTATTTTAACCAAGGAATGTAGTGGGCATGTTCCAGAGCCATACAATCCCTTAGGTTCTCTCTATTTAGGGCGGTACCCTTGTTCAACCAGACTTTGAGCCAATGAGAAAGGGGGCGAAACGACAACCTGTCAATTTATTGCATCAGGATTTACCTCACATCCTAGAGGGGTCCTTATCTCGGATGACAATAAGGCAGGTGTGAGGATAAAAAATGTGCACATTGACCCAAGCGGTAGATTTGTGGTGGCCCGTTGCTATAAGGAAGACGTAGCAGTCCTGTTGATTGGACTCTACAGTCCTAACTATGATGACCCACAGTTTTACCACACACTCGGCGTCTACCTGCACCAGGACGATGGCCTGCCTCAGATTGGGGGGGGGCTACTTTAATTGCTTCCTGGACCCTGCTAAGGATAGATCAATGGACCCGACCCGCAGACCGGCAGCGGCTGCAAAAACCATCACCGATATAATGGACTGTTTGGGAATGGTGGATATATGGAGACATTGCTTAAATACGGGTCAGGTATATGCACTATTCCACCGTACATGACATACACACTAGGATAGATTATTGGTCAATCTTTAAGAGCCTAGTGCCTTTGGTTACCCAACGTGAACCTCTCCCTGTACATATTCAGATCACTCGCCAGTGATGTTGACCATGGAGCTCTGACAATGCCAGACCTCTTCCTTTACTTGGCGATTCCCACCGTACTCTCTCCTAGACTCCACCTTTAAAGTGGAAATGAGCCAGCTAATAAGTGAGTTTTTCTCAGACAATGTAGGCTCGGTGGATACATTTGCTACGGTCTGGGAAACATTCAAAGTTTATATCGGGGGGATGATTATATCAAAGCACTCAGGGGTACTGAAATCCCCCGAGAGTAGGTGAACACTCCTAGAAAAAGAAATATCAGCGCTAGAAACGAAACAACAACGGTTGGGAGATAAAAAATGTTAAGGTACATCCAGGTCAGACTAGAAGAGGACAATGAAATAGCAGCCCAGGAGTTTCAGCATATGGGACAGTATGCGGCAGCCAGAGCATACTGAGAAGGGGAACACCCAGGGGCAACGCTAGGGGCATTGGTGCGCCCTTGGAGAGAGGTAGAGACTCTGTTGGAAGAGTTAGATGAAGATGACCAACCCCTACATGAGCCGCACCATATAGAAGAGAGATTTCGCAAATACTATGCGGAGTTAAATAGGTCTTGAATAACCCCAGATGAGGCAGCCATGAATGACCATTTGGAGCACATTAAAATGACGTGCGAGCATCTGATGGCTCCGCTGGACCCGAAAGAGATCCGTGCAGCACTGGCGGGTATGCAACCAGGGAAAGAGCCGAGGATGGATGGCCTAACTGTGGCTTTTTATAAAACATATCAAGATGTCCTGATACCACACTTAGTCACGCTCTCTGAAGAAATGGTACAGACCGGGATAATACCTGTTAGACCTGGCATCATTGGCATGACTCTCTCCTCCATTTTTTCTGTTTGCCTCCTATGTTTACGATGTTTTTGCTGGAACTGGGATGACTCTTGGTGGCCAGAGGCCCTTGGAAAAGCACCCATTCCGACAGACCACACACGGAACCTGGGCGTCATCCTGGATTCCTCTCTTTCGATGAACAGACAAGTCAACGCCGTTTCTTCATCTTGCTTCAACATTCTTCGCATGCTCAAAAAAACATTTCGCTGGATCCCCACCGAAACTAGAAAAACAGTCACCCACGCTATGGTCACGAGCCGACTGGACTACGGAAACACCCTTTACGCCGGTACCACCGCTAAACTCCAGAAAAAACTCCAACGCATCCAGAACGCTTCAGCTAGGCTCATATTAGACATCCCGCGTAAAGAACACATCTCTGGTCACCTGAAAAGCCTCCACTGGCTCCCCGTCAATAAGAGGATTACTTTCCGACTCCTAACCCACGCACACAAAGCACTCTACGAAAACGGACCCGAATGCCTCAACACACGACTGTCCTTCTACACCCCCCCCCCCCCCGCCAGCTACGATCCTCCAACCAGGCCCTTGCCACTGTACCTCGCATCAACAAAACCACCATGGGAGGTAGATCCTTCTCCTACCTGGCAGCTAAAACCTGGAACTCACTTCCCACTCACCTTCGCCTTACTCAGAACCACCTAGCATTCAGAAAGCAACTTAAAACGTGGATATTTGACAAGTAAGTCCCCACCCTTCCTCAAGCGCCTTGAGACCCTCTGGGTATGTAGCGCGCTATATAAATTTATTGACTTGACTTGACTTGACTTGCAACAGTGCAAGTGCTCCCTATGTGAAATTGATGTATTGCTTGGATTCCATGTTTGGCTTATTTGGTTTACTGTCAGTCCCTAGTCTAGTGCACCAGGAGTGCCAGGGCTTGTAAATACAAATGCTGCTAGTGGGCTTGCAGCACGTGTTGTGCCACCCACAGAAGCGGCCTATTAAAATATGTCTAAAGGTCTGCCATTGCAAGACCTGCGTGCAGTCTGGTACTGTCATGCGGACTGCGCAAGTGCACCTACTTGCCAGTCCCTAAACCTTCCCTTAACTTCATGTTAGTCACCCCTATGGTAGGCCCAAGGGCAGGATGCACTGTAAGCATAAGGTAGGACAAGCCTGGTGTGTGTGGCATGTCCTAATAGTGAATTACAGCCATCTTCGTCTTTCGCTATTGTAAGGTTACCTGCTCTCCATAAGTTAGAATGGGCTGCCAGGATTATTACACGCTATAATCCTAGCGGGCTCGGGAACATGGTACAATGTCGAGTTTGGTATCCCTGAACTCAGAGTTTAATAACGCATCCGTTTGGGTGGATGGTTTTTGGATTCTGTGTTTGAAAATAGCCCTTTCAGAAAGTGGCTATTTTCTTGTCTAACTGTCTAATGGTCTCTGCTGGTTTGGTGTGCGTGTGACAGGGGCCGGGTGGCTCCAGAGGTCTGAATGTGTCAGTGTGGGGTGCGTGAGGCATTTGCATTGAGAGTAGGGGAAGAGTAGCTCCTGATAGCCTGCCCTGCCTGACACAATGCTGGCTCCACCTCCTGCCGGGTGACTGATGGCCCTGTGCCTGCCAGGGACAATCCTGGCTCCGCCTCCTGCTGGGCGGCTGAAGACCCTGCCCTGCACAGTGAATAGGCCGGGTGCCTCGGCCTGGCAACACCCACAACAAACCCTAGATGGGGGAAATCTCCCTGCACAGACAAAGGGATCAAAGCAGAAAAGGGGTATAAGAGAAGGACCCCTGAACCAAAGAACTTAGATCACTTCTGACAAGGAAACCTGTATCAAGGACAAGAAGCCTGCTGATCCAAGGAGTTGCCTACCCCTTCTGCCAGTGTGCTGTTTGCTGGGGGGAATCCTGCAGATACTTCTTTATTTTTGCCAAGGAACCAGGAGAGAGGAACTGAGTGTGTACTCTCAAGCTTTGCCAAGGAAATCTCCAAGGGCTGGAAGAGTGCCAGCCTCCTGTTGAAGTCACAGGGCTAAAGGACTTCACCATTTTCTGAAAGTGTCTGTTGCTGGAACGTGGAAGTCCAGCACCTCTGAAGAATCCAGCAATCTCGACGCCGACGGAAGCCGCCGAATCCAGCTCGACATCCTGAGTGCAGCTCCAGTGTCCCGCACCTTCGATGCCGGCCGCCGGGTCCTATCGATGCCAGTAGCGGCGCCGCTACCGATCGCCTCGACACCGAGCCCTCTCGACGCCGTGAGCGCTGCTCACTCTTGCACCACCGACATCGATGGCGACGCCGTATCCTGCTTCGCCTCGTGAGCGCTGCTCCTGCCTGACATCTGTCGACGCCGCTGCAGATCTCCCCGACTCCGAGGCCCGATCAACGCCGAAGACTCGACGCCGGGACATCTCAACGCCGTTGATCATTGTTTCTTCATTTTCCAAGGTACTGTGTTGTGGGGGTCTGTTTCGACTCCGGGCTCGACGTAGCGCTCCTCGCGGTCGACGCCGAACCTTTGGAATAACTTTGCCTCGACGTTGTATGACTCCTGTGGGGGTTACATTGTTGCCAAGAACCGTGCTTTAAAGAAGAAGAGTTGCTTTTGTTGCTAAAGACTTTGTGCTAAGAAGAAACTTCACTTGGAGTATTATTTTTTCCTTCCAAGAGTATTTATTAAGATTGTGGTATATTTTTGTCGTTATTTGGTCTTGTGCTAAGCCTTATATATACATCCTTATTTTTATAATACTACTGTGTCGTGCCCATTTGTAGTGTATTCACTTTTTTTACTGTATGTGGTCATAAATGCTTAACGCACTGCCTCTGGGATAAGCCTGTCTGCTTTGCCAAGCTGATAAACAACACTAGAAAACTGGTGGTCTAGTGAGAAGAACCAGGGGCAGATGTGAGGGGTTCAGCAAAACAGGACCTAATAGTCAACCTTAGCTCTAAAATACTGACACAAGATGAGGTGTCGGTCCTGAACAGAGGTTTCGCGTTTGTCACCACGAGCAAGGGGGATGACTTCACAGTACATCGGGAGCTATCCCAATTTTTCAAAAAGGTGCGGCTGCACCATTTCTTTAAAGACAAGACACCGTCTGAGACCTAAATTGAAAATACTAATACGGGCCTAAAGAATCGGTCCAATTTCAATCCTCCATCACACTTAATACCACCCCAGTTCCTGGCCTTTGAAAGAGCAGTTCTCGAGGATGTCAAAGTTCTATGTGAGAACAATAAGGGAAATACATACCGTAACATCCCGACAAAGGAGTTACAAGCACTTACAGCACTGACAAATGATCGGTCGATTAAGATCAAACCGGCCGACAAGGGTGGTGCGACGGTCCTTATGGACTCAGTCAATTACCGAGCTGAATGTATCCGCCAGCTAAGCGTCAGGAACTGCTACCACCCTCTTAAAGAAGATCCTACCCCACGCGTGTGCAGTACCATCAAGGAGGCAGTGGAGGAGGCATTGACCGAGGGTTGGATTACTAATCAGGAATCAACATATCTTCAGACAATCCACCCTGCCATGCCCTATTTTTACATCCTCCCTAAAATACATAAAGTCCAGAGGCCTCCACCGGGGAGACCTATTATATCAGGTATCGGCTCCTGTTTGGAACCTCTTTCTACATTTGTAGACTTTTTTCTACGTCCTGCTGATTCTGTGGGTTCCGTTGTCGCCCACGAAACCTTCCTTGGCCTCCGTCTAAAAAAGGCTGCTGGGGAAAATGAGGTTGAAAAGATTGCCAGGAATTCGGTGGCTGAAACTGCGATGGAGGGAAACCCCGTGGGGTTGGAAGCCACCACTGCTGAAATTGGGGGCCATTGTAACCTCTCCTGGACGATCTCCTCGTTCTACTTCTTGGTGAAGAATCATAATCTTCATTCTCAGGGGTCTCACTAATAGAATAAAGAACTTGGCACAGAAGCTGAAATATGAAAAGACATCTTTATTAAACTTAAATAAGTGAGGCTACGTCACCCAGAAGCCTTAGCAACTGAATGAGGCAGTCTGAGGAATACAGAAAACAGAGGTCTTATATATGCTTAGGGTTACAAACTCAGCATAAAAGAAAGGGGCAGTCCTAGCTTTTGCAGGCCTGCAAAATGCCTAACATGGACATGCAAGATCTGCCAAATATTAGCCAATAGGAAAACATTCAAAACAAGGCATCATGTAACCAGAACATCCCCCTTGAGGCGCGTCTTTGCCCGATCCCACAAGTCAATCAATGACAGCACCTATAGGTCAATCAGTAATGGCAGAACATGTTTGCTTGCTTCAAAGGGAAGGTTTGTGGAATAGGAAAACACAGGGAGAGAATAGCGAAGGCCAAAAGATAAGATACAACACGAAAAGAATGCGAAAGGCTAACAGATAGTTGATACAGGGATTAGGTGGTCCAGATAAGAATTAGTTTAGGCCAGCTGGTGTCTGCGATGAGTTTCAGGACAAGGACAGAGGGGGGTTTGCAACACATTGCAGTCAATAAAAGGGCAAAAACACTTCGTGAATCATGCAGCCTGTGTAAAGGCAACTCAAAATGGAGTTTGAATGTAAAATGGAGTCAAAATTAAAACCTCATTGGTTGATATTGTCCCTGATCATTGGGGTCTGGCACATCAGAGTCAGCATCTGAACTGCTGCCAGAGTAGGTGGATCCCAAACGTTTACCCTTGTTGTTAAATGTGGGTGCAACATATTCTGGTGGTATACCCTTACACCGCTGGTGTAAGGGTATACCACCTCATGCTTAAATTTGGCTAAGTCTTTTTTGATTTTCTCAATTTTAGATTGGAGGATAGAATCTTTACGATCTTTATTGGCTTTGTTAGATTCCTCCAGATTCTTTTTAAAGATGATATTGGTTACTGTGGTCTTAATCTGAGCCTCCATGACCTGTATCTCTATCAGGATAGCATCAGCAATCCTCTTGGCCGTGCATATTATTAATAGTACTGTGTACAAATGAAGGTATTGGATCCAACAACTGATCAGCCTAGATCCAGTTAAATGAGAAAACAGAACAAAGTGGCTGACCAGGATAACTTCAATATGAATCAGAGTGCCCGCAGCCAAAACGTACTGCGTGACAGGGATTTTGTATTTCCAAACAGATTTTATTTTTTCTTATACTCAGTTTGCATTAATGTGAAAAATATGACATCAAAGGAACTTTCCTATCTATACAGTCAGTTCAAAAACATGCAAGAATATGTACAATATATACAAGTGAACATTCAAAGCGAGAAAATCAAAATTTTGAAGACACCGAAAAACATTTGAAACAAATTGCATAGCAACGTGATTGCAACATAAACAATATTTACAGAAAGAACATTTCATGGGTGGAAAGCACCAGTCCTATGACTGCACAACCAGTGGACAGGCGGATCAGGGATAGATTTGCCTGCCTGTCTCACAACACCTGTGGTAGGAAATGTATTAGATTGACCAAAAGGGCCACTCAAGTGGTGTTAGTTAATCCCTAACTGCACCCTTCTCTCTTGACACAGGCTGGGGGTCAACGCGTTTCGAACCGTCATAAGTATGGGTTCTCCTCAGGACAGGGACTGGTTAAGCGTTTGCCTGAAAGAAGAATTGTAGGTTGGTGTCAGGAACTATATATATATATTTATTGTTTACATAGTCATATAGAGAGGTGACTCTCTGACTCTCTGCCAGGAAAAAAAGAGGGAAAGGCGTTTACCTTCTCCGTCAGCGCAGGGACTGCACGAGGAAAGGGATTGAAGCCGCAAAAGGTTGTTCTGAAACAGTAAGAAATATAATGTAACAATGTGGACAGTGAGGGCCAAGGGGTGCATCGTGAAGATACTGACGCAGAGGCGGGGGAGTGGGGCTAAAATACCTGTGGTGGTATCGAATATGACTGGATACCGAGCGCCCAAGTCGCGGTGTGCTGTTCAGGAAACAGCTCGCATGTTTGTAAATTTTTCTTTGTATTTCTTGAGCCAAAGCGGTTGAAATCACAGCTGTGGAGCAAACGGAGGGCAGCATTTAGAGGGATATTCAATTAATGAGGCCAGAGATCTATAATGAGAGCACCCAGAAGTCTCCTACCTGGACCCGAGTTGAGCTCCTGGTGGAAGGGCTGCGCCGTAGGACTGTCCGGGCAGAAGTGCGGGAATCAATCAGCCGCGTCCTGCTGAAAAAAGCAAAGACCGGCGGGGGAAGATTAAAGCCCGTGTTACGTGTCACGTAGTTAAGTAAAGGAGCGCCGCTCGGAAAAAACTTACTTCGAGCTCAGGGGAGAAGCAGTCTGTTAATCACCGCAACCAGCATCAAAGTAGCAGTGTGGGCCTTTCGCCCGTATATCAAAAGTGAGCTGGTGGGAGGACACAGCATTAGAGGAAGGACTAAGTTAGAAGCCGGATAGAGATGGTACTCGTAGTTCTATGTGAGGGTAGTTTGACAGCAGAGGGGGTGCCCTCGGGGTGTGTAGCGCCGTCGGGTGATTGAAGGCAGTGCCCCCGAGGTGTATCAGTTAGCCAGTGTGTCCGGACCTCAGAGGCGCTCATTAATCGCATGCATTGCAGAAAATGGAAAAACTTGAATCCGGCATGGCTTAACATTGACATATCGTGGTGATAAACAAAACTTAAGTACAACAGGCTTGACAATGACATATCGCAGTGATACCCACAATATATTTTTCTTAAAAAGAAGTTACATTGACATGTCACAAAAGTACAAACAGTATTTGTGAGAGTAATGGCCAAAACGTGCATATCCACATTGGCGATCATGACGACCCCTATCCTGTGTTGGACAACAGCCACCTAACAGCCCGCACTGTGCGACCAGGGTATGGCACAACATTTTTACCAGGGCCCCCAGAAATAAAAACCACAGTAAAGGAGACTGAAAAGTGAGGCAACAGAGTTTAGGACAAGATAGGGCACAAAAGAGAGAGAGTGTCTTTTATATGAACCTGGTTAGTGAGAGAAACAGCAGCAGCACAGTTCTAGCACAGGGCCATCCAAGGAGATTTGTGACGCAGACTCGGTGGATGGGAGAAAGTTACAGATTGGAGAGCTCAGACATTTCGTTGAGGCCAGAATTGGAGGTGTCAAATTTAAGGATCAGGTAGGCTTCCTTTTGGGAAAGGCGGGCATCAGGGTCTCCACTCCCGCCTCTAATCACTGCTAGCACAGTCCAACGCATATCATTGGCAGCATGCTTGAATTGCAAGAAATGCGAAACAAGAGGTGCTGTAAGATTCTTGTTGTTTATACGGGACCTGTGTTGTATGATTCTTTATCGGACCTCCTGCGTTGTCTTGCCAATGTACAGCTTTTTGCAGGGACATTGAATCGCGTATACCGTATACTTGGTCTTGCAGTTGGTATGTTCGTCATGGCGCCAGAATTTTTTGCCGTCAGTGAAGAGTGAACCCTCTATTGTGATATCGCAAACAGTGCAGGTACCACATTTCCGGTGTCCCTTCACTGGATTAGACCCAAAAATGGTGCTCTGAGTGTCTCTTTTGGCAGGAGGCCTGGTAGACGTGATCATCTGACCTATGCTGCGGTTCTTTTTTAGAGCAAACAAGGGAACCCCTACATCTGGTAGAATCTCCTCGACCAGATGCCAACTCTTCCTGATGATTTTTTGCAACTGGTTGGTGTGAGGTCCGAAAGTGGATACACAGACAATCCTTTGTGTAGCTGGTCTAGATCTTTTTTCCAATAGATGCGCCCTCGGCGTTTATCTGGCTCTTTTCATAGAGTGTTTGAGCCGCTTGCGTGGATACCCCCTTTCCTGCAATTTGGCCGTAAGCGTTTGTCCATGGATGTCAAACTGTTGTATTGATGAACAATTCCGCCTCACACGGAGAAATTGTCCATATGGGAGACTTAGTCCTTCCTCTAATGCGGTGTCCTCCCACCAGCTCTCTTTTGATATACGGGCGAAAGGCCCACACTGCTACTTTGTTGCTGGTTGCGGTGATTAACAGACTGCTTCTCCCCTGAGCTCGAAGTAAGTTTTTTCCGAGCGGCGCTCCTTTACTTAACTACGTGACACGTAACACGGGCTTTAATCTTCTCCCGCCGGTCTTTGCTTTTTTCAGCAGGACGCGGCCGATTGATTCCCGCACTTCTGCCCGGACAGTCCTACGGCGCAGCCCTTCCACCAGGAGCTCAACTCGGGTCCAGGTAGGAGACTTCTGGGTGCTCTCATTATAGATCTCTGGCCTCATTAATTGAATATCCCTCTAAATGCTGCCCTCCGTTTGCTCCACAGCTGTGATTTCAACCGCTTTGGCTCAAGAAATACAAAGAAAAATTTACAAACATGTGAGCTGTTTCCTGAACAGCACACCGCAACTTGGGCGCTCGGTATCCAGTCATATTCGATACCACCACAGGTACTTTAGCCCCACTCCCCCGCCTCTGCGTCAGTATCTTCACGATGCACCCCTTGGCCCTCACTGTCCACATTGTTACATTATATTTCTTACTGTTTCAGAACAACCTTTTGCGGCTTCAATCCCTTTCCTCGTGCAGTCCCTGCGCTGACGGAGAAGGTAAACGCCTTTCCCTCTTTTTTCCTGGCAGAGAGTCAGAGAGTCACCTCTCTATATGACTATGTAAACAATAAATATATATATATAGTTCCTGACACCAACCTACAATTCTTCTTTCAGGCAAACGCTTAACCAGTCCCTGTCCTGAGGAGAACCCATACTTATGACGGTTCGAAACGCGTTGACCCCCAGCCTGTGTCAAGAGAGAAGGGTGCAGTTAGGGATTAACTAACACCACTTGAGTGGCCCTTTCTGTCAATCTAATACATTTCCTAACACAGGTGTTGTGAGACAGGCAGGCAAATCTATCCCTGATCCGCCTGTCCACTGGTTGTGCAGTCATAGGACTGGTGCTTTCCACCCATGAAGCCCATCGCAGCCCTTAGAATTAGTCATCTGGCTAAAGATCTTATAGCCTCTTTCCTAGTCAATCGTAAACAGGCAGTCAAATTGGGCAACTACTACTCGCCCACTTGTGAACTGCTCTGTGGGGTCCCTCAAGGATCCTCGCTAAGTCCCACGCTTTTTAATATCTACGTTGCGGACTTGGCGAGGGTCATTAAATCTCATGGGATGCGATTGACTACCTACGCGGATGACACCCAACTTGTGTTGGCAGTACACAAGAACGGTCCAGTGGTAGCAGCGAAGTTTCAGGAGGGGCTACTGGATGTACAATCATGGATGCACAGTAACTGCCTGAAACTTAATGCAGAGAAAACCGAAGTTATGACCTTCGGTAAGATCTCCCCCGAATGGTCCTCAACATGGTGGCCCAGTCAGATGGGCTCCCCCCCGGTTCCTGCTGTTAAGGTTAGGAATTTGGGAGTTATCTTCGATAACAAGTTATCATTTGGTTACCATGTAAATAAGGTGGTCTCTGCTGCATTCTTCGTGCTGAAGAAAATAAAAAAACTCATGCCATACCTGCCTGCCTCGGCAGGGAAAACACTCATCACCACCTTAGTGTTTTCGAAGCTGGATTATGGAAACGCCCTCTTCCTTGGTACACACAAATACATTCTGAATAAACTACAGTCTGTGCAAAATATGGCAGCACGAATCCTACTTAATATCCCCTGGCGACACTCCACTTCAGTAGCCATACGCCTTCTACACTGGCTAAGGGTGGAGAGCAGAATCAAATTCAAGGCTCTCTGCATCGCCTATAAGGCCATCCATCAGACTGGACCGAAGTTCCTAAAGGAAGCTTTTCAGGTGTACATACCTGGAAAGGATCTAAGATCAGCGGCAAGCTGTCTATTGCATGTCCCCCGCACAAGAACGGCCACATGGGGAGACAGACGTTTCCTGGTAGCAACCCCCAGACTGTGGAACACACTCCCCTTGCACATTAAAATAGCACCAACACTCATTGCCTTTCGCAAGGCCTTGAAGACATGGCTATTCAACCAATAAGTTCACGCCCTGAATTTTGTGCATCCCAGAGTATCTCACTGCGCCTAGACACCCTAGGGTATTAGTTGCGCATTAAAAATTCCATAAATAAATTAAAAATTCCATAAATAAAATGAAATGTTCTTTCTGTAAATATTGTTTATGTTGCAATCACGTTGCTATGCAATTTGTTTCAAATGTTTTTCGGTGTCTTCAAAATTTTGATTTTCTCGCTTTGAATGTTCACTTGTATATATTGTACATATTCTTGCATGTTTTTGAACTGACTGTATAGATAGGAAAGTTCCTTTGATGTCATATTTTTCACAATAATGCAAACTGAGTATAAGAAAAAATTAAATCTGTTTGGAAATACAAAATCCCTGTCACGCAGTACGTTTTGGCTGCGGGCACTCTGATTCATATTGAAGTTATCCTGGTCAGCCACTTTGTTCTGTTTTCTCATTTAACTGGATCTAGGCTGATCAGTTGTTGGATCCAATACCTTCATTTGTACACAGTACTATTAATAATATGCACGGCCAAGAGGATTGCTGATGCTATCCCGATAGTTCAGTTCATTTAGTCTTTATTTCGAATAAAAAAATTCATAAAAGACAGCAAGTTTAAAAAACATTATCAACATTTCAACATTATACAATGGATCCCCAGGTACATAAAAAGATTAACTACAACCATATACAAACATTACAAACTGATTACTGTTAAAAAAGCGTTTGCAATTTCTTTACGCGAATTAACCACAGCCAACCCAAGAATTTTTGGCAACACAAATCACTGATTTTACAGTGCGTAAGTCGCGCAATTTAAGCAAGGCTGCGTGGCTACCCCCACAGTTAAGTGTTTTGCAGATTGGTTTCAACCATTTTAATCTAGGCAATCGATAAGCAGGGCATGCAAAGAATATATGACCTATACTTTCCACCTGGTCAGGACAGAAGGGGCATTTGTTACTTGTATTCATTGTCCACTTCGCAGTAAAGGACTTGATCGGCAAGGTTCCCACCCGAAACTGATGATACAGCTTGCGGTCAAGTGTTTTGCATATCAGGTCCCAATAGGGTTCAAGGAACGGAGTTATCTTATGCGTTAAAAACTGTCCCGTTAGGCTATTTTCTGAAGAAAGGGTGACCAGTACAGATTTCTTTGCAGCCCAATATAGCTCTTTGAATTCCACTTTAGATGGGAAGCTAGAACATTCGGGATGTAACCATAGTTCGGGGAGGCCCATAGAATACAGTATTTGTTTGACCTCCCGTAGCCATGGGATTTTCTGGGCACCCCACAGTGCTCTAATCTCACCCAATTCATGAGCAAACAGACTAAGCTCTTGGGTTGTCCAGAGGCGACGCCAAAGAGCTACAAGACGGTACTGAGCCATCTCATTCAGCGGTCTACAACCTAAGTCTAGAAGCAATGGTTGAACGGGGGAAGATTGAGGAAGTCCCACTAGGTTCCGAAGAAACCTATTCTGTGCAGTGGTTAGAGCCAACAAGCCTTTATAACCCCATATATCTGCACCATACAGGGTAGCTGCATTCACCTTGGCCTCATAAATTTTTAACGCAGGTGTAATGCGTTTGGTCAAGGTTTTTTTCTGTTCCTTCAACAAGCATCCTGTAAGGCGAACAAATTTAAGAGTTAACACCTCCAACTGGGGTTTCCATGTAAGTTGATGGTCAAGAGTCACGCCCAAGTATGACATGACTTTAACCTGTTCTATTGGGACACCCTCTAATAAAAATGAACTTGTAATAGGTTTGTATTTATTAAAAATCATAAATTTGGTTTTGTCAGCATTAATCTGAAGGTCATTATTGTGCAAAATTCAGCAAATCTGTTTAGGGCAGCCTGTAGGCCGCTCCGAGTCCTGGAAAGGAGCAGGGTGTCGTCGGCGAATATTAACATGGGATACTTTGAACCCCCCAGGGTTGGAGCATCAGTATGTACTTCATTAAAAAATGCAACCACCCGGTTAATAAACAGGAGAAACAAGGTAGGGGCCAGCACGCAACCCTGCCGGACCCCACGTTCGACAGGGAAGCTAGCGGTCACCTGACCCTGTTTACCCCATCTTACACGGGCAAAATTATCCTCATGTAGGCGCCTAACCAGCTCTAGTAGTTCAGGTGGAAGGCCCATGAGTCTAAGGGCTTCCCAGAGTTTTGCCCTGGGAACCAGGTCGAATGCCAACCTGAGATCGACAAAGGCAGCGTAGATGACACCACCGCCCAAAAGAACCACCTTCCAGTACAGCATGGTAAGACGAAACACCTGGTCTAGAGTGCTGGTGCCTGATCTGAACCCTGCCTGCATAGGGGAGAGTATGTTATTTTGCTCAATCCACCCCTGTATTCTAGCTAGGGCCATTCGTGATACCACCTTTTGAATAGTATCGATCAGGCTAATGGGGCGATAATTTTTCGGTGAAGATCGATCCCCTTTCTTATAGACTGGAAGTATCTCAGCCCCTTTCCAGGATTGCGGTATCCTTTCCCCTGCTGCGATGGAATTTGCTAAAGTTGTTATATAAGGGACCCACAGATCTAAATTCAATTTAAAAAGGTCAGCTGGTACTGCATCAATGCCTGGTGCTTTCCCGGACTGAATACAACCTAGTGCATGTTCAGTGTCCGAGATACTAAAGGTAAGCCTATCCCCGTGGGAAGCTAATGTGGTCCCTGCTAAGGGCTCATCAGCCAACTGGGCGACATTGGGGTTTATGAATTGAGCGGAATTTTTTTTTACCCAATCTGCAGCGGAAACATGGTTTTCAGGGGATAGTGAGTCTGAGCCCCTGCCCCATCTGACTATCTCCCAAAACTTGGTGTGGTTGGACGACTCACAGGCTTGAAGAAGATCAAGCCAATAGGAATCGTCCCATTCCCTTTTAGCTTCCCAGATAATGCGTTTATAATCCTGTCTCGCTGCCCTGATATCGGGGGTATTTCTAGATTTAACCGCAGCAATGAGAATGCTGTGGGCTTCTCTGCAATTTTTATTATACCAACCTTTGGGTTGCTTCGCTTTCTGTTTACGGCATGGCCTAGTAAGAAGTTCCTTAATAGCCGCGAAACATGCCTCATGGAGATCAACAATGTTGGGCTTGGGCATGTCGTTTGGGGTTGGTGCAATCATCCTATCTCTGGTATCTAGGACCAATTCTTCTATTTGGCAGACAAGCTCTTGGTCGGCTATAACCCTTGACCATTTGACCCGTCTTCTGTTATCACACAAGACAAGGTCAGATGTAATACAAGCTGATTCTGCCTGGGGAAGCCCTAGTCCAGGAACCTTAAGTACAAGTGAGAGAGGATTGTGATCACTCTCTGGCCTGGTTTCTATTGACATGTCAGTTACAGAAGCCCAGGATTCAATGTTAATTGTTATGTAGTCAATGCGACTTGCGCTAGACCCATTATCAAAGGTTGGTTTTCCTTCCTTATCAGATAAACTACGGCCATTCACCGCACGGAGCCCCCATTCTAGGCAGAGCCCAAGCCAGTGGAGGGCAGCCTCAGTACCCCTGACACCCTTGGTAATTGATAGCGGGGGAATATTCCAGACAGAATCTTCATCTAAACCTACATCTTCAGCAAGGTTCTGGATGGGTTCAAATGAGCGGTTCAAGTCACCAGCCACTATAATGAGCTGGTCACTTTTATACTCATTTAGGAAAACTTCCAAATCATTAAGGATTGGTTGCTTCTTACCACCCTGACATCCTCTGGCATAGATATTAATAAGGATGATATCCTTACAATTCACCTTGCTTAGGGATATACAAAGGAGATCAGGGTTCGTCACCGGGATTTCCTTAATGCTGAAGCCAAGTGTGTTTTTTATCCATATGGTGAGACCACCCGAAGCCCTACCCTTCATACCCTGTATTGCTGGTTTATAAAAGTTTAGAAAGCCTAATCTAAACAGAGGGGCAACTGACCAGGTTTCCTGGAAAGTGATGATATCATGTGTAGTAATGTAGTCTACCCAATCATCATTATCCAGGTGACCCCGTAAACCAGCTATATTCCAGGAGGCTATTTTAATTTCATTAGCTTGGATCCTAGGGCAAGGAGTGTCAGACTGTTCCAAAATTCCTAACTCAGCCGGGATGAGATTATGGGCATTAACAAATGTTACTCGTTGGCCTGATGGCGACATAGGACAAGCCATACTGGAAACTGTCGGGGTGGACGGAATAGGGTCTGCTAGGTATTTTGTAGCATCCGTCCCCCGAGTCAGTCAACCTCCTCTAGACAGCCAAACATATTTGATGTAGGGGCCCCCTGCCACCAGGTACTCTGGTTTGGTCTGCCTCTTCCAAAACCCCTATGCCTGGGCTTTTGAATTGTCGTCCAAGACCCACCCATTCTATGCTGGTTTCTAGGGGGATAGAAAAAAGTGAGGGGTCTGACAACGACTGTGTGGTCTTCTTCACAAGGGGCCCATGAACAAAGATGCTGTGCAGTATGGGGATCGGCAAAGGTCACCACTATGCAGTCACCCATGATGGTTTTATGGGTGGGTCCAACCCATGGTACTCTTCGCACCATTAGTACCCGGCTTCTTTGATGACTAGGAAGCTGTCTGTTTGTATTGAGCCAGTATATTACCTTATTTTTAAGAGACCAGTGGTCCTCTTTTGTTTGTGGATCAAGAGTGGGTACACCAGCTAATACAATGACATATGGACTGGCTTCCGGCGGCAGGTCAATATAACCACAACGAAAGTTAGGTCGGCTAGATTCGAGAAGTGGCAGGGTATTATGGGTTGACTGGTTAGGCTGCTGTACCGCAGCTTGAGGCCTGGGTTTTGAACGTACCACATTCTGTTGGGGATGTGATTGAGCCCCAGCAGGATGTGCTATGTCCTTAGCGTGACGGACGTTATGTTTGGGTTTAGGTGGTACTGGGTCCTCGGACGGGAGACAAACGCTATGATTTGAAATGGTAATAGCGTTGTTCCCAATTTTCGTGCGAGGTTTAGGTACAGGTTTGGGTCTTAGAGAAAGAGCAGTCAGTGTATCTGCCTCTAATGGCTGTGGAGGTAGACTCTCCCCCTGTGGAAATCTAGCTTCCATTTGCTTAAGACTGAGACTAGCTAATGTGACTAATGTCCTGTCCATTTCTAGCAAATGGTTTTCCATTCTGGAAAGTCTAAGTTCCAAGGGGGTAAGTAGCTTTTTAAGTGTGTCCCAAACAGTTTCTACAAATTCCTCGTCCCCCCTCTTGTCCCCCTCTACCCCACTCAGTCTACCCTCCCTTGACCCATCTTTACTCATGTCGGGAAGAGAATCCACCAAGGGAACATTCACAACACCATCTGGGACATAGGAAGTGACACTAGCAGGCAAAACTATGTTGGTTTTATCATTTACTTCCCCAAGCCCAGAGGTACCTAATTGCCGTCGACAATTAAAAAACTGAGCTCTCGCAATTTTGGCCTTTTTGCGGGCAAATACGGACCTAGCCAAACTTTTCTTCTGCTGGAGGGCAGTTTTTAAAGCTTGCAGGAGGGTCAGAGGGAGGAGGGGGCGGGAAGAGGAACCAGGTGCGCGCGGTGGACGGCGCAAGCACTTCTGGACCTCGCAGTCCCGCTCCCTATGCAGGTGGCGTTTGTAGCTCTCCCCCGGCCAAGGTAACCGAGCCGGTATGCTCCCAGGTTACAAGGAAGGCTTGACAAAGTGCTCCGCTGTTGAAAATGCCCCTGGTACGGCCACAAGCAAGGTCCAAAGTCAATCACAGTGCACGAGCGGCTCCCGCGCCAGCGGGGGCCGCGAGGAGTTTTTAAAGCTTGCAAGGAGGGTCAGAGGGAGGAGGTGGCGGGAAGAGGAACCAGGTGCGCGCGGTGGACGGCGCAAGCACTTCTGGACCTCGCAGTCCCGCTCCCTATGCAGGTGGCGTTTGTAGCTCTCCCCCGGCCAAGGTAACCAAGCCGGTATGCTCCCAGGTTACAAGGAAGGCTTGACAAAGTGCTCCGCTGTTGAAAATGCCCTGGTACGGCCACAAGCAAGGTCCAAAGTCAATCACAGTGCACGAGCGGCACCCTGATAGAGATACAGGTCATGGAGGCTCAGATTAAGACCACAGTAACCAATATCATCTTTAAAAAGAATCTAGAGGAATCTAACAAAGCCAATAAAGATCGTAAAGATTCTATCCTCCAATCTAAAATTGAGAAAATCAAAAAAGACTTAGCCAAATTTAAGCATGAGGTGGTATACCCTTACACCAGCGACGAATATGTTGCACCCACATTTAACAACAAGGGTAAACGTTTGGGATCCACCTACTCTGGCAGCAGTTCAGATGCTGACTCTGATGTGCCAGACCCCAATGATCAGGGACAATATCAACCAATGAGGTTCTTTCATTTTGACTCCATTTTACATTCAAACTCCATTTTGTGTTGCCTTTACACAGGCTGCATGATTCACGAAGTGTTTTGGCCCTTTTATTGACTGCAATGTGTTGAAAACCCCCCTCTGTCCTTGTCCTGAAACTCATCTCAGACACCAGGTGGCCTAAACTAATTCTTATCTGGACCACCTAATCCCTGTATCAACTATCTGTTAGCCTTTAGCATTCTTTTCGTGTTGTATCTTATCTTTTGGCCTTCGCTATTCTCTCCCTGTGTTTTCCTATTCCACAAACCTTACCTTTGAAGCACGCAAACATGTTCTGCCATTACTGATTGACCTATAGGTGCTGTCATTGATTGACTTATGGTATCAGGCAAAGACACGCCTCAAGGGTCATGTTCTGGGTACATGATGCCTTGTTTTGAATGTTTTCCTATTGGCTAATATTTGGCAGATCTTGCATGTCCATGTTAGGCATTTTGCATGCCTGCAAAAGCTAGGACTGCCCCTTTCTTTTATGCTGAGTTTGTAACCCTAAGCATATATAAGGCCTCTGTTTTCTGTATTCCTCAGACTGCCTCATTCAGTTGCTAGGGCTTCTGGGTGACGTAGCCTCACTTATTTAAGTTTAATAAAGATGTCTTTTCATATTTCAGCTTCTGTGCCAAGTTCTTTATTCTATTAGTGAGACCCCTGAGAAAGAAGATTATGATTCTTCACCAAGCAGTAGAGCGAGGAGATCGTCCAGGACAGGTTACAATGGACCCCAATTCCAGCAGTGGTGGCTTCCAACCCCACGGGGTTTCCCTCCATCGCAGTTTCAGCCACCGAATTCCTGGCAATCTTTTCAACCTCATTTTCCCCAGCAGCCTTTTTTAGGGGGAGGCCAAGGAAGGTTTCGTGGGCGACGACGGAACCCACAGAATCAGCAGGACGTAGAAAAAAGTCTACAAATGTAGAAAGAAGTTCCAAACAGGAGCCGATACCTGAAATAATAGGTCTCCCTGGTGGAGGCCTCTGGACTTTATGTATTTTAGGGAGGATGTAAAAATAGGGCATGACAGGGTGGATTGTCTGAAGATATGTTGATTCCTGATTAGTAATCCAACCCTCGGTCAATGCCTCCTCCACTACTCCTTGATGGTACTGCAAACGCGTGGGTTAGGATCTTCTTTAAGAGGGTGGTAGCAGTTCCTGATGCTTAGCTGGCAGATACATTCAGCTCGGTAATTGACTGAGTCCATAAGGACCGTCGCACCACCCTTGTCGGCCTGTTTGATCTTAATCGACCAATCATTTGTCAGTGCTGTAAGTGCTTGTAACTCCTTTGTCGGGATGTTACGGTATGTATTTCTCTTATTGTTCTCACACAGAACTTTGACATCCTCGAGAACTGCTCTTTCAAAGGCCAGGACCTGGGGTGGTATTAAGTGTGATGGAGCATTGAAATTGGACCGATTCTTTAGGCCCGTATTAGTATTTTCAATTTGGGTCTCAGACGGTGTCTTGTCTTTAGGTTTAAAGTATTTTATTGCAGCAGGGAAAAAGAAGGAAACAACATAACAGACAAATAACCACAGGTGCACCTCAAAGTCAGTGCGCATGATACAATAGATGCTTAAAGGCAGTTCTTTCAGTACGGCGGGCACATTCGTGCCAGAGTCTCACAGCCAGCGCACCTGTGGGTGGGAACAAAGGGGGAAAAAAGAAAAAGGGGAACAACTCCTTCCCTCCCCCCTCCCAACCAACTGCCCCCCCCAAACCCCCTCCCCCACTCCCTGTACTGTGCCGTCAACCACTCGCTCTTTCCCTGTGGCAGCTTGGCGTCCCCTCCTTCCATCAGTTGCCTACATGGGCCATTTAATCAGGCGGATCTGGCGGCGGCGTCAGCCGTAGCAGTCTAAGATACCTAGGGCAAGTGATTTCCTTGCATTCTGAACTTAACAAAGTATGGAATGGCGCCCACAGCTCCTCAAAAGTGTCCACGTCCCCGCCACCACTAGGGACAATTTCTCCATGCCCAGGACGTGCCACAATCTGTGTAGCCAACCAACAACAGTGGGAAGCGTGGTAGTGCGCCAGTGTATGAGTATGTTCTGTACTGCTGACCCCAGGGCTATCGCTGTCTGTCTACCTCGCTTAGACCTCAGAGGGTACATTAAACCATTCGGCAAGCCCAGTAGGATATAGGCGGGGAGGCGGGGTAATTCTATCCCAAAGCACTTATCAACCTCATTAAGGACCTCTTCCCAGTAAGGAGCCAGCAGGGAACAGTCCCACAGTATATGAGTGAGTGTGCCAATCTGGCCGCAGTTGCGCCAGCATGTCCCGGGTATCGAGTGGTCCATGTCATGTAATTTCTCAGGGGTGCGATACCAATAAGTTGTGATTTTGGTGAAGGTCTCCGTGAGTCCGGTGTGATAGGCGGAGTGACGCGCTCGGTAGGAGATGTGGTCCCATTCAGTGTGGCTCAGCACTCGGCCAAGTTCCCGTTCCCACCGCTCCCTTCCCGGGTTGTAGATGTGAAAGGGGGGAGGTTGCAACATCTTATACAAGTCAGAAATAAGCTTGGCGTCCGATGAGCGAGTCACTAGCCAACGCTCATACGCCGTGATCGTCCGATCTGCAGTCGCTCGCACCTGAGGCTGTAGCGCCCAGTGACGCGCCTGCATATATCGCATGCGTTCTGTTTCGGGGAGGCCATAATCCCGTCGCAAGACCTGGAAGGAAACGACACCCTCCGGGCCATACAGATGAAATAAAGCGAAGCAGCGGGCCGCTCGCCAATGGTCATAGGCTCCCGGCTCCATACCCGGGCCAAAGTCCGGGTTACCAACTAGTGGCGTGAAGGGAGAGGGAAAAGTGGTGAGGTCGTGCTTGGTGGCCACAGAGTCCCACACACGGACAGGCCCGGACTGGCCGTTGAGGGCACCGGGCAATTCCCCGGTGGGCCGCATGGTTGGGGGCCGGTTTTGGGCCCCTGGGGCCGTTTTTGTTACAGGGCCGTTATGCTGCAAAAACGGCCCGTAACAAAAACGGCCGAAAACCGGCCCTGTCATAGAGCGCGGTCGCACCTCTCCCCCTCCCCTCTCCTCCCGGAGGGGGGGAGGGGGTCCGGCCGAGCACTTTGCCAGGGCCGGTTCTGGTTCCCAGTCCGGCCCTGCACACGGAGCGGGACCCGTGTCACGAGGGAGGCATAGAGGTTAGGAGGGCGGTGGGCCCTCCTCAGGAAGGGAACCTCCTGTAGCGTTCTGCCCGCCACCGCCTGGTCTTGAAACAGCCAGTGTTTGTCCGATTCCCACCGGCTCCATTCCACCGAATAACGCAATTGAGCGGCCTGAAAGTACTTCTGCAGGTCCGGTATCCCAAGGCCACCAGACTCCGGCGCCAGTGTGGCAATGGTTCTTTTGATCCAAGGCTTACGGCCTTGCCATACAAAGCGTGTGATAGCGGACTGAGTCTCCGCTAGCCATCCTTTGGGGGGCTGTAGCGGGAGCGCCCGAAACAGGTACAAGACCTGTGGCAGGAGGGTCATCTTCACTGCGGCCACCCTGCCCAGCAGCGACAACGTGCCCCTATCCCAACGGGCCAGTTCATCCTTGATCTTCGCACTTAAAGCTGTGTAGTTGGCCGTGACCATAGCGGGGAGAGAGGGTGCCAGAAGAATCCCCAAATACGGAATCCGGTCCCCAGACCAGCTCAGAGGGAATAGCCTCTGTAAGTCAGCCCTGGTGGCGCTGGACAGCGAGATGTCAAGGGCCGCAGACTTTCCAAGGTTCACCTTGAAGCCCGCCACTGTCGCAAAGAGGTCCAGTTCTGCGATACATGCAGATAGGGACCTCCGCGGATCGTCGAGTGTCAGGATTACATCGTCCGCATAGAGACTGAGAGCATGATGGAACTCTCCCATTCGGACACCTATGACGTCGGGATTCTGGCGAACTCTTTGCGCGAACGGCTCCATATAAAGAGCGAAAAGCAAAGGGGACAGTGGGCACCCTTGTCTGGTACCACGCTCTATTGGGAAGTGCCGGGAGCTGCACCCGTTCACCCGTACTACCGCGGATGGGAAACAATAGCAATTGAATACCAGGTGCCTGAACTTCTCGCCGATGCCAAATTTGCCCAGGACCTTCTCCAAATAAGGCCAATGCACTCTGTCAAACGCCTTTTCCGCGTCGATGGAGAGAAGCATGCGTTCCCCGGGTATCCGCGAGGCCTTCTCCAGGATATGGGTCACCCTCTTTGTATTGTCTACAGTCTGCCGGCCTGGTACAAACCCGGCCTGATCCGGGTCAACCATGCCCGGGAGGTGGAGCGCCAGACGTGCCGCCAGAATACTGGTGAAAATCTTCAGGTCCGTGTTTAAGAGTGAGATTGGGCAGTAGGACCCGCAAGCAGTCCGGTCCTTGCCCGGTTTCGGAATCACAGACACTGTAGCCTGAAGGAATTCTGGGGGGATAGCACCCGGCTCCGGGAACGTATTAAAGAGGCGCGTCAGAAGTGGCGCGAGTTCCTGGCAAAAGGTCTTGTAGAAGAGAGGGATAAAACCGTCGGGTCCCGGGGCCTTCCCGTTCTTAAGCCGGGAGATCGCCGTGACCACCTCCTCAATCCGAATCTCCTGCTCCAGATATTGGGCCTGATCCGGCGTCAATGACGGGAGCGACACCGACTCTAGGTATTCTGTTTCAGCTCGCGCGGAGGGAGGGAACGCCGGCGTAGAGATCAGCGTAGTAATCGCGGAAAACTTCCGCGATCTGTCCGTCCTCCGTGACCGACCCTCCAGCGGGGGCAACTAACTCCTTCACCCGGTGCTGTTGATGCTGCACCCTGAGCTTGTGCGCCAGAAGCCGGCCGCACCTGTCCCCGCCGGTGTAGTACTTGTGCTTCAAGCGAAGCACTGCGTACTCCGCTCTGTCCGTGTCAAGTGCGGACAGGAGTTTCCTGGCGGCCTTCAATTGTCTCCAGACCCGGGGGGCACCTGTCCTATGATGCACCTGCTCTAGCTCCCGCACCTGGCGGGTAAGCTCGTCCCTTTTGAGCTGGCGATCTTTGTTCTCCGCCGAGGAGATGGCTATAAATTCACCACGGAGCACAGCTTTCAGGGCAGCCCATTGCGTCGCGCGAGTGGTGTCGTCGTTGTCGTTTACGCACTGAAAGTCCGCTATGGACGCACGGATCTGTTTCACCGCCGATTGCCTATGCAGTAAAGTGTCCCTGAGACGCCAGACCCTCCTCGAGTGAGCCACTGGAGGCAGACGGAAGGTGCCCTCCACTGGTGCATGGTCTGATAGAGATAGGACCCCCATGTCGGCGCTCGAGGCCAGTTCAAACATCGGGCCCGTCACTAAAAGATGATCCAGCCTCGCGTAGGACTTATGGGCGATGGAGAAATAGGAATATGCGCGGGTTGCGGGGTGGAGACGGCGCCACATGTCGTGCATATCAAGCTCCTCTAATCGGGTACGAACCGAGCCCGAAAGCTCCCCCGATTGTTGGCGCCTCTGCACCGGCCTGTCCAGAGATGCGACAAAGACCACATTCAAGTCCCCCCCAAGTACAATGTGCCTGTCAGGAGTGGATGCCACATCTTCTAGTGCCCTGTGTAGAAACTGGTCCTGATGGTCATTGGGGCTGTATATGGAGCCAATAGTAAACACTAAACCCCCCACCTTGATCCTATATGCCAAGAGCCTCCCTTTCTGCTCCGCTACCTTCTGCAAAACTTCCCCCCTGAACCTTCTTGATATCAGGAGCGCCACTCCTGCTGTTTTGGAGGCACTGGAAGAAAAGAGCTGCGTGGGGAACTTAGGGGTGCGCAGCCTGGGACAATCCTTGGCCAGCAGGTGGGTCTCCTGCAGTAGGCAGATGTCGGCCTGGGAGTCCTCTAACAGGGACAGTACAGCCCGTCGTTTGACCGGATTGTTCAGCCCTTCACATTCAAAGTAACAATTTTAAGGGCCATCAGTGGGGGAACACCAGAAACGCACATGAAGGCGGGCAAGGCCCACCGGACAGAACTCAAAGGCCACAGCAAGCGGCTCCATTGCACAGAGAAAGCAAACCACCCCACGGCACAGTACAGTCCCCAAACCCCAAAACTCCCCAACTGCGTGAACCCCCCCCCCCCGGAACCCCGTACTCCCAACTCCACACTCCCCCCTTCCTCCCCTCCCCGAACCCCCAGACCCCGAACTTCCCCGGCCAACTCCCCTTCCCACCCCCCTCTCCCCAAACCATTCAAAAAGTGTCATTGTCCCAGTCCGGTCCTTAGCGGACAAGGCCGTGGAAAGTCGTTCTAGTGGACGTCCAGCCACCACCACCAGCACCCCGCCACCCCCTACCCCCAGAACCCCCGCACCTGCGATGAAGATGGGCTAATGTAGACTCCCCCCGGAGTAAGTTCAGGCCGTCAAGGCCACATCGCCGTTCGTCGTTGCCCTGGAGGCCTCCTGGATGGCGCTAGACATGTCTGCTCGAATCGTGGGCGAGTCAGGCCTCGCAGGCGGCGGGGATCGCCTCGCCCCGACCAGTTGCCAGCCGTCTCGAGTGCTCCGCCTGCGGTGAGGCGCCGGGGTGTCCGTGTCCGAAGCAGTGATCCCCAGTACTCCGCAGACATCCTGGAGGGACCGGAGCTGGTGCAATGTTCCATTCCATCGGAAAATCAAACGGAAGGGATGCCCCCACGAATACTGCGTTTCGTGCTCCCTTAGGAAGTCCGTGGCGATCTTAAAGGTCTTCCTCTTCTGTAATGTGATCGTGGATAAATCCTGATAGAGAGCCACCGGGTGATCTCTGAAGCGGAAAGACTGCTGCCGCCGCGCCTCGCGGAGAATCCGCTCCTTCAAGGGGAAGTCCGGCAAGAAAGCCAAAATGTCCGGGGGAGGCGCCGAAGCTCTGCGAGGTCGGCCGACCCTGTGCGCCCTGTCGATCCGAATCTGGAAGTCTTCGGACTCTCCCAGGATTTCGCGGAACAGGGCTCCCAAGTAGGCGGCCACGTCCTCACCTTCTTCGTTGGACGGAACACCCCGGACCCTGATGTTGTTCCGCCTGGACCGGTTTTCAAGGCCCTCGGCGTGGGCCTGTAGCTCGATCTGTTGGTCCCGCAGCCGCAGGACCTCCTGTTGCAAATGGGTGATCTCCTCGTCTCTGGAGTGGCCAGCCGCCTCCACTGTGTTAACTCGCTCTCCCAGGGAGTCCACCTCTCTCCGGACTTCCCGAACCTCCCCGGCCACCTCCTGCTTCAAGGCCTGAAAGTCCTCTCTCAAGGAGCTGAATAGGGACTCCAGGAACGATCGAGTCACCGGGGGCTCTCCACCGTCGGCGCCCCTTGAGCTGGTCGGGGGGCTCGGGGCGGGCTGGGTTCTGTCCTGTCTCGGGGCGCCGCGCCCCAACATGTCCGGCAAAGTTCGATCGCCTCTCCTCTGTCCCCTGGCATTCGACATCACGGAAAGGTGGGAATCACCGGTGTCCGCAGCCTCGGTGAGTAGGCGCCACAGGCTGGGGCCGTTGAGCAGCAGAGGCCGGCCGGTCACACAGCCACTGGGGAGGAAGCACTTCAAGCAAGGAGCCCTCGTACGAGGCCGGGCAGCTGCTCCGCACTCTTCAAAATGGCCGCCCGTACCGGGCCAGGGAACCAACGCCCGGGAATCGTGGCAGACCCCCCTCGCGGGTCCACACGAAGGGTGCACAGTCAAGGGCTAGGCTCGCAGGGTGCGCGGCAGCCGGAGCCAGAGGCCGCCAAGGTGTTCAAGTGCGCCGGGAGCCCGACCTCACTCCGTAGCGGCTAGAGGAGGGGACCGGAGCGGCCACGTGGCGCAGGCCCTCCAGATCCCCGGACTTGCTTAGTTGCTGTAGGCCGGCTCCGCCTCCGCTGCCACCGTCTACGCAGCTCCGCTCCGCCGATGAAAGCCGTCTCGGCACCCGCCTGGCGCCGGGTCGCGTGCAAACTGGCGGCCCGTCTGTAGTCGCAGGATCACCACGCCGGAACAACAAATCCTCAAGTCTCGCGGCTCTCGGGCCTCCCGCAGGTCTCTCGGCAGCCACCGCTCCGGCCGGTTCTCGAGCAGTACCGCCGCCGCGGCAGGGCAACCAGGGCTCGCAGGCTGTTCTACACCACCACGAGGAGCACCGGGTGCGTTTTCCGCTCGATCTGGGGGAGATCAGCGGTGTTGAGCTGTGCAGGGTTTCCAGGGGCTCGGGAGCTCACGGCAAGTGCGTCCTCTCAGCCCGCCATCTTGGCCACGCCCCCCGTGTCTTGTCTTAAAAGAAATGGTGCAGCCGCACCTTTCTGAAAAATTGGGATAGCTCCCGATGTACTGTGAAGTCATCCCCTTGCTCGTGGTGACAAACCCAAAACCTCTGTTCAGGACCGACACCTCATCTTGTGTCAGTATATTAGAGCTAAGGTTGACTATTAGGTCCTGTTTTGCTGAACCCCTCACACCTGCCCCTGGTTCTTCTCACTAGACCACCAGTTTTCTTGTGTTGTTTATCAGCTTGGCAAAGCAGACAGGCTTATCTCAGAGGCAGTGCGTTAAGCATTTATGACCACATACAGTAAAAAAAGTGAATACACTACAAATGGACACGACACAGTAGTATTATAAAAATAAGGATGTATATATAAGGCTTAGCACAAGACCAAATAACGACAAAAATATACCACAATCTTAATAAATACTCTTGGAAGGAAAAAATAATACTCCAAGTGAAGTTTCTTCTTAGCACAAAGTCTTTAGCAACAAAAGCAACTCTTCTTCTTTAAAGCATGGTTCTTGGCAACAATGTAACCCCCACAGGAGTCACACAACGTCGAGGCAAAGTTATTCCAAAGGTTCGGCGTCGACCGCGAGGAGCGCTACGTCGAGCCCGGAGTCGAAACAGACCCCCACAACACAGTACCTTGGAAAATGAAGAAACGATGATCAACGGCGTCGAGATGTCCCGGCGTCGAGTCTTCGGCGTTGATCGGGCCTCGGAGTCGGGGAGATCTGCAGCGGTGTCGACAGATGTCAGGCAGGAGCAGCACTCACGAGGCGAAGCAGGAAACGGCGTCGTCATCGATGTCGGTGGTGCAAGAGTGAGCAGCGCTCACGGCGTCGAGAGGGCTCGGTGTCGAGGTGATCGGTAGCGGCGCCGCTACTGGCATCGATAGGACCCGGCGGCCGGCATCGAAGGTGCGGGACACTGGAGATGCACTCAGGATGTCGAGCTGGATTTGGTGGCTTCCGTCGGCGTTGAGATTGCTGGATTCTTCAGAGGTGCTGGACTTCCACGTTCCAGCAACAGACACTTTCAGAAAATGGTGAAGTCCTTTAGCCCTGTGACTTCAACAGGAGGCTGGCACTCTTCAAGCCCTTGGAGATTTCCTTGGCAAAGCTTGAGAGTACACACTCAGTTCCTCTCTCCTGGTTCCTTGGCAAAAATAAAGAAGTATCTGCAGGATTCCCCCGAGCAAACAGCGCACTGGCAGAAGGGGTAGGCAACTCCTTGGATCAGCAGGCTTCTTGTCCTTGATACAGGTTTCCTTGTCAGAAGTGATCTAAGTTCTTTGGTTCAGGGGTCCTTCTCTTATACCCCTTTTCTGCTTTGATCCCTTTGTCTGTGCAGGGAGATTTCCCCCATCCAGGCTTTGTTGTGGGTGTTGCCAGGCCGAGGCACCCGGCCTATTCACTGTGCAGGGCAGGGTCTTCAGCCGCCCAGCAGGAGGCGGAGCCAGGATTGTCCCTGGCAGGCACAGGGCCATCAGTCGCCCCGCAGGAGGTGGAGCCAGCATTGTGTCAGGCAGGGCAGGCTATCAGGAGCTACTCTTCCCCTACTCTCAATGCAAATGCCTCACGCACCCCACACTGACACATTCAGACCTCTGGAGCCACCCGGCCCCTGTCACACGCACACCAAACCAGCAGAGACCATTAGACAGTTAGACAAGAAAATAGCCACTTTCTGAAAGGGCTATTTTCAAACACAGAATCCAAAAACCATCCACCCAAACGGATGCGTTATTAAACTCTGAGTTCAGGGATACCAAACTCGACATTGTACCATGTTCCCCGAGCCTGCTAGGATTATAGCGTGTAATAATTCTGGCAGCCCATTCTAACTTATGGAGAGCAGGTAACCTTACAATAGCGAAAGACGAAGATGGCTGTAATTCACTATTAGGACATGCCACACACACCAGGCTTGTCCTACCTTATGCTTACAGTGCATCCTGCCCTTGGGCCTACCATAGGGGTGACTAACATGAAGTTAAGGGAAGGTTTAGGCACTGGCAAGTAGGTGCACTTGCGCAGTCCCCCTGACAGTACCAGACTGCACGCAGGTCTTGCAATGGCAGACCTTTAGACATATTTTAATAGGCCGCTTCTGTGGGTGGCACAACACGTGCTGCAAGCCCACTAGCAGCATTTGTATTTACAAGCCCTGGCACTCCTGGTGCACTAGACTAGGGACTGACAGTAAACCAAATAAGCCAAACATGGAATCCAAGCAATACATCAATTTCACATAGGGAGCACTTGCACTGTGGCACTGATCAGCAGTGGAAATGTGCCCAAAGCAATATTCCAGCAAAAACATCGTAAACATAGGAGGCAAACAGAAAAAATGGAGGAGAGAGTCATGCCAATGATGCCAGGTCTAACAGGTACCATTCTTCAGAGAGCGTGACTAAGTGTGGTATCAGGACATCTTGATATGTTTTATAAAAAGCCACAGTTAGGCCATCCATCCCCTGTGCTTTCCCAGGTTGCATACCCGCCAGTGCTGCACGGATCTCTTCCGGGTCCAGCGGAGCCATCAGATGCTCGCACGTCATTTTAATGTGCTCCAAATGGTCATTCATGGCTGCCTCATCTGGGGTTATTCAAGACCTATTTAACTCAGCATAGTATTTGCGAAATCTCTCGTCTATATGGTGGGGCTCATGTAGCGGTTTGTCATTTTCATCTAACTCTTCCAACAGAGTCTCTACCTCTCTCCTAGGGCGCACCAATGCTCCTTGCGTTGTCCCTGGGTGTTCCCCTTCTCCGTATGCTCTGGCTACCGCATACTGTCCCATATGCTGAAACTCCTGGGCTGCTATTTCATTGCCCTCTTCTAGTCTAACCTGGATGTACCTTAACGTTTTTTATCTCCCAACCGTTGTTGTTTCGTTTCTAGCGCTGATATATCTTTTTCTAGGAGTGTTCACCTACTCTGCGGGGGATTTCAGTACCCCTGAATGCTTTGATATAATCACCCCCCCGATATAAACTTTGAATGTTTCCCAGACCGTAGCAAATGTATACACCGAGCCTACATTGTCTGAAAAAATCTCACTTATTAGCTGGCTCATTTCCAATTTAAAGGCGGAGTCTAGGCGAGAGTACGGTGGGAATTGCCAAGTAAAGGCAGAGGTCTGGCATCGTCAGAGCTCCAGGGTCAATATCACTGGCAAGTGATACTAATATGTACGGGGAGAGGTTCACGTTGGGTAACCCTAGGCACTAGGCTCTTAAAGATTGACCAATAATCTATCCTAGTGGGTCTGTCATGTACGGTCGAATAGTGCATATACCTGACACGTATTTAAGCAATGTCTCCATATATCCACCGTTGCCAAACAGTCCATTATATCTGTGATGGTTTTGGCACCCGCTGTTGGTCTGCGGGTCGGGTCAATTGATCTATCCGTAGCAGGGTCCAGGAGGCAATTAAAGTCGCCCCCCCAAATCTGAGGCAGGCCATCGCCCTGGTGCAGGTAGGCGCCGAGTGTGTGGTAAACTGCGGGTCATCATAGTTAGGACCGTAGAGTCCAACCAACAGGACTGCCACGTCTTCCTTATAACAACGGGCCACCACAAATCCACCGCTTGGGTCAATGCGTACATTTTTTATCGTCACACCTGCCTTATTGTCGGCCCAGATAAGGACCCCTCTAGGATGTGAGGTAAATCCTGATGCAATAAATTGACATGTTGTCGTTTCGCCCCCTTTCTCATCGGCTCAAAGTCTGGTTGAACAAGGGTACCGCCCTAAATAGAGAGCCTAAGGGATTGTATGGCTGTGGACCATGCCCACTGCATTCCTTGGTTAAAATACATCCAGGATGGATTTAGGACTCTTGGTAGGGCGGATCTCTATAGTAATCCGAATTCAAAGAAAGAAAAGATCTTCTTTGGGCCAAGGAGACTTTTTTTAGACAGCGGCTGGTGAACTGGGAAGAGCTTGAGTTAATGAAGCCCAGTGTATGTAAATATATTATTCTTAAGACTTACCCACAATTGAACCGTATCTCCTAGGGCTTCCCTAAATGCATGACCGTTTTTTATTAACCGCGGCGGTAATTCAGCCGGGGTGCAGCGGTGTAGTGCAGTGGGCGGTGCCACGTCGGCCAACGGACATGGGCAGCTCTACGAAGATAGTGCGCTCGACGGCCGTTGGCCGACGCCAGCACCCAAAGGGGTTAACAAGATTACGTTTTGATTTATTTCAATTTTCTATTTTTTCAATTTTCAATCTTTATTTCGATCTACTTAGATCATAAAAGATATACATACAATTTAAAATCAACTTGCAATCAGTAACAAATAACACAAAGATTATAAAAGCCTTACAGTAAACATTTTAAAAGAATAACAATGCATTCTAATAAAAAATCAACAATACATTTCGTTTTTCACGGATCAGTGACTGACTTAATAAAACGAGTGCGGATGTGCCACATCGCTGTTAGGAATTTTGCCACCGCAAACACAATCGGGAGTGATAAATTCGTCTTTAAGATTCTGTACGCTGAAAGATGATCACTAAAACCTAGGTTTTTTAAAAGTGGGATGAGCCAGTTCCTCCTAGCTCTATGGTAGGTTTTACAAAAAATATGATGTGCAAATCATTTTCCTGAGGACGTGTGCATACCGGGCACTGTTCTGTGGGCGAGGGCTGACCCCAGCGTTTGGTGAAAGCCCTAAGGGGGAGTGTGCCATAGTGCCACTGCAGAAACAATTTCCTGGTCAAAACGGGACTAATGCCATCAAGGACAAGCTCTAGATAGTATGAGTCTTTAAATTTGATGAACGAGTTAGTGAGGGACCCCTCCTGTGTACTCTCTACTGTTGCATGTAAATTTCGCTCATAGAAATCCCTTGACAGGAGTTTACGTGGGATCCTAGAGTATGCAGTTCCCGGGTCTAGCCATAATTCTGGTCTTCCTAGGCTCTCACAAGTTTGTCTAATATATCTCAACCAGGGAATGTGTAAGGCATTTGGTAAGGATAGGATCTCTTGGAGCTCAGTCCTATAGTTCATGAGTTCAGGCGTGCTCCAAATTCGACGCCAGAAAGTGATTGGTTTCAGTCCCAACTCCTCTGTAATTGGTCTTAGACCCAGATCTAACCTCATCGGGAGAAGCGGGATACTTGAGGGTAAAGCTACCAGCTGTCTAATGAATTTATTTTCCGTGGACAACAGGTTTTGGGCTGGTGTATGACCTAATAATTCCCCCCCGTAGGTGACTGCCCCCCTTGCCTGCGCTTTATAAATTTGGAGCACAGAACCAAGGGGTTTGTAGGTTGACCTATTTACCATCCTGCAGATGCCACCCATTAACTGTGCTAATTTCAAGGTCGCCTTAGTCCGGTGCGTATCCCAGGTCATGTTTTGGTTGATATTCACCCTGAGATATTCAATGCTAGATACCCTCTCGAGTCTCAGGGTGCCTATAGTGGGATTGGGGCGTGTTGAGGAGGGGGGGTTGAGAATAATATATTTGGTTTTGAGGGCGTTGATCTCAAGCCCCCGCTCCACGCAAAAAATCGTGAACCCATCCAAGACCCGTTGAATTCCCATAGGGGATTTGGACAGCAGCAGGGTATCGTCCGCAAACATAATGGCGGGCACCTTGCTGCCGTTGAGCTTTGGAGCATTGATGCCACCTATCCCAGCGGCTGGTGAACTGGGAAGAGCGTGAGTTAATGAAGCCCAGTGTATGTAAATATATTATTCTTAAGACTTACCCACAATTGAACTGTATCTCCTAGGGCTTCCCAAAATGCATGACCGTTTTTTATTAACCCGGCAGTAATTCAGCCGGGGTGCAGCGGTGTAGTGCAATGGGCGGTGCCACGTCGGCCAACGGACATGCGCAGCTCTACGAAGATAGTGCGCTCGACGGCCTTTGGCCTACGCCAGCACCCAAAGAGGTTAACAAGATTACGTTTTGATTTATTTCACGTTCTCCTCGCCCACCCGCGGGCGAGTAGAAAAGGCGAGACTCTGTTGACATGGGAAATTGCACGTTCTTAGCTTTTTAAAGGTTACAGTTTGGCTTAGATCTAGCTGCGACTAAATTTCATATATGACGTAGTCCTGAAAGTGTGAGCATTCTTGATATTTATATATGACGTAGATAAATTTTTATGTTCCTTTTTTCATGTACTTTATAATGAATTAAAACTATTTATTCAATGATATTCATAGATGGGATCCGTCTGCTACAATCTAACTTGGACTTTAATTTTTTTTATACAAAAGCTGAATAAAGTATTTTGATTGATTGATTTATTGACCTTGCAATCTACGTTGCGTCGATTCATCACTATTGGGGGCCGGTGCGTTTCCTGTAATATTGCTTCATCTACACTGTAGCGTTTGAGATATTCTATCACCTTCCGTATTCTCCTATGGTCATTCAATAGTGAGTAAAGTTTATTGATTGATTAATTAAAATCTTTACAAAAGACAATTGCTCTGTTAAAATAATAGTAAATCATTAAAATTACATTTTTGAATAACAGTAAATCTTAAAATTGTGGACATTCTTTAAAAACTACTTAAAAAGCAAATTCATATGTTCATACTAGGGAAAATATATAATCATTGTAGATTCAAAATAGCATATTATTCAAATTTTTTCCATACTATTGTTGAAAATGTTGTCAGGGCAGAGTTAATGGAGAGATCGTTTGAGCAAAGGCATCGAATCAAAGCTTGTCTACATGTCCTTATCCCTCTCTCGTTAAATAACCTTTTTAGTATTGATAGTCTTTCATTTCTCAGTTCAGGACAGAGACATAAGAAATGTATTATATTTTCCCCACCAGATTTGCACAACCTGCACAGTTTGTTATTATCGAGTTTTTTCCATGGTGGTGCGTGGGCTTCACCCGGCCATGTTCCAAATCGTGCTTTGATGAAAAGCTGTTTGCTTTTCAACGACCATGCCGTGTCCAAATATTGTTGTGGCCTCTTTTTCGTATAGCCATTTATTATGGACCACGCATGTTTCCTTTTGACAAAGGTAGCTTTCATGATCTCAGTGCTTTGTGTGCTGTGCAGTTACGAGTAGCCAAATTGTCACCATACACACTTCTACCTAACAAAACGAATTCTGTCAACCCGAACTCAAATGTAGGCCCCCCCATTAACTGCATGCTTATCAACTGCAGATCCGCCGTCAAACATGCAACGGAATTAGCCGAAACCATACTCTCCCATGACCTAGATGTAGCAGTGGCGGTTTTACCGTAGGGGCAGTGGGGCGTTGCCCCAGTAATAATTTTCGGGACA
Source organism: Lissotriton vulgaris (assembly GCF_964263255.1). Taxonomy (NCBI): domain Eukaryota; kingdom Metazoa; phylum Chordata; class Amphibia; order Caudata; family Salamandridae; genus Lissotriton; species Lissotriton vulgaris. Next base: position 343,945,073 of record NC_141686.1, read on the forward strand.
ATTGATTGTTTTGATTTGTTTACATATTACATTTAAATGCGCACCATCGCGCTGCGGCCCCGCACCACCCACGTCAATAATGAAAGTCACGATCACGTGACACTGGTACAGTCTGACTCACACAGTACGGTGCCAGTCGCACCACACTGCGCATGTGGTGTTTTCCCGGCTGCCTTTCTTCAACTACTGAAGCCTATGGCATTTGAAAAGCAAGCACCGCTGAGTACGGTGTTTGCCTCATGCCACAGACTTCAGTGGTTGAAAAGTGGGTGCTGAGTTCTTGTGTGTACTTCACTGCTGGCCTGCCTTAAGTTGACAGCAGCAGTCTAGTGTTGCACCGCGGTCGCGGGGGTGGGAGCGTCCAACGGTGCAATGCTCAATCACTGAATGGCTGAACACTGTTCAGCCATTCAGTGATTGGACAATCCTTCAGTTGCTGGGCAAATCGGGATGGCCCACAGGCACCTCATCATCCGACCCCATCTCAGTCTGCACACGAGAGCACGTGGACTCGAGGACGGTCGAGGAGTGTAACGCGTCGCTGAGTGACTGAGCACAGAAGTACAGAATAACTGCAGTCTCACTGGTGAGCCATATCTACACAGAGAGTTTTAGTGGGAAAGTGTTTCTACTTTGATCGCCCATTTTTGTGCCATTAAGTACTGCCATGTTGGAAGGTAGCAGTCTAGCTGCTTGGGCGGGGATGTATTCTACAGAGCGGACGTACCTTTAGACTGGGCTGTTACACCCTAAATGTGCAATATTTGCACAAGTTTCTTAACTATTTTTAACCTACCGACTGTATGAATTTGACCTGCAAGTTTTTATGGCTTTAGTGGGGAAAGTGTTTTCTACTTTGATCGGCCATTAAACACTGCCGTCTTGGAAGTTAGCAGTTTATTTGCACGGGGTTGATGTATTCTCCCCTTATAAGCAGCACTGCAGCTGGTATGCCTGTGGTGCACCAAAAAGAAGCCCGTCTGTACCCGACCCGCTGCTCAATTTATTCCCCACAGTCCTTTAGCCTAATCTTATTTATCCAGGCTGAGACCCTCAGAACTCTGCGAGGATAGGCTATAGGCTGACCGACATCAATGGCCTAGAGTTTGTGGTGAGAGTGGGACAGACCTTGTGTGGGTGGAGAGCTCAAAAAGGTTGTCTGCAACGTCGTCTGCATGAAGGGCGGAGGCAGACAAAATGATTAGTACATCAACTGAACCGACCACTACAGTAGTACACAGACAGTCGCACTGTGACGTGACGACGACGCATAGGTACGTGTCGCAGCCAGGGCCGTTTCTACCATTAGGCAAGACTAGGCGGCTGCCTAGGGCGACAAAAGGGCTAGGGTGGTAAAAGGGGGATTTTTATTTTTAAATTTGAACCTACGAAAGTAAAGCTAAGTGGCCACCTATTCTTGCCTAATGGTAGAAACAGCACTGGGAATAACGAAAAGCAAAACCCAGCGTGCGCGGTCAGGAAACAGAAATTACAAGGTTTGGCACGCAAAGGGACATAAGGCATTTGAAAATAACTGCATTGAGAGGCGGTTAAGAAAAATATCCAAAGAAAAGTAATCTGTCCGTCAGTTAAAGGTGCCCGTGGAGATAACAAACACATTTAAGAGTGCATGAGGACACACACGTTTGCAAAAAATGCACACGATTTTGAATTACCTACAAAACACACAAGGACAAGTGTACTTAGCACAAATAACACTGCGAAAACAGGTTGTATGGTAAAGAAAACAGGGTTTACCGAAAACAAGACAGCGCAGGGATTCTCTGTACAAAACCGAATTTACGGACTACCAAACACACACTCAGGCACAGGGAACTGCGTGCGTATAGAAAGGCGGGCAGGGCAACTGTGCATGTACCAGAGATACCAGATAATAGGAAGCACAAAAGACCCAACAAAACAGCATGTATTAAACACACATCGCAAATAAACAAACAAAACTGGGAAGAAGAAATTGTGTACGTAAGACAAATACACAGAACTAAAAAATAACAGAACACGGGCAACTGTGGGTACATCAAAGACAGAAAAACTCACGGAAGCAGCCGGGTACAGAGAAGTGTGTGTAAAACACAGACATTAGCAAAGATCAAAAAACCCGATCAGGAGGGACTGTGTCCACTATCTTGAACTAACAAGGAACAACAGAACGTTGGTAATTGTGCTTGTAGCACAAACAGGACTTGCCATGTACACAGTCGAAGGTGTGTGTGTGTATAAAGATGCATCTCAACACTGTAGCTACACAAAAAGGATGACCTCTCTAGAGCCACAAAGGGAAAGAGAGGGGTTACAGGTAGAGTACAACCTCCAGAGTAATTATCACTATAAGTATCCCACTGCTTGTCTTGCAACAATTAACTGTAGAGTTTAATGAGAAGAGAGGAGAGGAGGTGATTAGACTGGGGTGTGATAAGAGCTGAGCGAAACATGCAGAAGGAGACGCGAGGGGTGAAGAGAAAGACCCGCGGGAGGAGAGGCGCATGAGGACTGGCACAATAGGGAGGGGTATTAAGGACTGGCACAGAGAATTGGTCCTCAGCAAGGGTCTCTCTGGACTGATACGGACCAATTGAGCATTGAAGACTGTGTTGAGTGAGGGGTACAGAGGACAGGTACTGACCAAGTGACCCTGAAGTCTGTGTTCACTAAGGGGTACTGAAGAATGGTACCTACCAAGGGAGCATTGACGACTATGTTCACTGAGGGGTATTGAAGACAGTTACTGACAGAGTGACCATTGAAAACTGTTTTCACTGAGGACTATTGAGGACAGGTACTGACAGTGACTTTTAAAACTGTGTTCATTGAGGGGTACTGAGTACAGGTACTGGCCGAGTGAGCATGGAAGACTGTATTCATTGTGGGGTACTGATGACAGGTACTGACCAAGTGAGCCCTGATGTCTGTGTTCACTGATGGGTACTGAGGACAGGTATTGGGTGAGTGAGCAATGCAAGTTACTATTTTTGTGGTTTCTGGTTTGGAAACCTTGGTGCACTTGAAGCCTCGGTGGTATTTAAACAGGCTCTATTGGGCATCCATGTACATAGTTCTGTGAGCAAATGGCTACCGTAACGGTCTGGCCTGGGCCTTTTGTTGAGGTCATTTGCAGGACTGACTGTTGTGATCGTGTTTCCTGACAGTAAATGAGAGTAACATAGAAGGGTTTGTCAGTAGAGGGTGTGCCTCTCCAGCCTGGATGACAGGGGGAGAGAGTGATGTATAAAAGGGAGGGGGCGGCATTTTTCAATTCCCGCCTAGGGTGGCAAAACACCTAGAAACGGCCCTGGTCGCAGCAAGGTGTGTGAGGGCTGGGGAGAGGTGTTGAAGATGAGAGATCGATGCTAAAGCAAGGCCTAACCCCCTCATGGAGGAAGTTTCAGTTCGGCAGTCGGCACGGCACCCGCCTGGTCTTTGCCCCCTAGAGTCTTCCCAAATCCCACCTGCACCGAATTGGAGCTTAGGGAGTGCCAGGGCCGGCCTTAGGCATGTGCAAGTAAGTGTGCACCTGCACAGGGCCGCCAAACCCCGGCCCCTGGCAGGATTTGGCGGCCTCCGACACCGGCCTCCACTTTTATTTTACTAACTTCCAGTCCGGGGATGGTGAAGCGTGACAGGGTAGGAATGCGAGGTTAAGGCCATGCGTGCAGGAGGGAGGACAATGCATGCTGATGCGCATATAGACGGCGCCAAACCCTGCCAGTAATGATTTCGGAATGTACAAGCGTAACGTGATGGGTAAAAAAAACGGAATTTCGTTAAGCATGAAAATCTTAAAAAATAATATGAGATGGAGTAGTGTGGGTAAAGACGGTGAGTAATGAGGCTCTGTTTGTACTACATAAGTATGTACACGTGACATTCGCAGACCCGGTGGTCTTTTTCGTTTGCAATGGACATTTGACATCCCTGTAAATTAATAGCTCAGTTTATAAAGGTGTCGAGTCCTATGCTAATGGCGCTGCGCAAGTGATAGGGCGCGCAATCAAGGACTCAGGACACGCTCTGGATCTCCGCGTGGTCCGGACTAATTCCGTGGCCCCGCCTTTCTTTATTTAAAGCATGCGCGGCCGTGACGTATCACGGCCGCGTAGACGCGCTAGCGCGTACGTGACAACTCACCTGTACCCAGGCTGCTTCTCGAACATTACATCCCTTTCAACCTTTATTGAAATTCAAAGTCAAAACAAAACCCCACTAGCAACGGCTCAGTGTAAGAGTCTCTGCAGTTCAAACATTGTTCGTAATGAAAAACCGCCGGGCATGGAAAAATGAAAGTCAAAATGGTCGGCAGGCCTGTTACCAGTTTGTGTTGCAGGTATCGCCATCTCAGCCTACAGCAAAGTCCGCCAGTTGCGAGGAGGGTGCGGGATTCCTTCTCAGTCCATAGCCCACAGCCTCTCCCCTGAACAGGACCCTTCGGAGTACACTCGAGGGAGCCGAAACTGACGGCGAGACCCCTCTGGGAGTCGGATGGCTGGGGGTCTCTTCAGCCTCTGGACTTGTCTCGGTTTCGCTCCATCGAGTCGCTGGGCACCGCTGAGGACGCTGGCGAGCTGGGGGTGTGAGGATCAAGCCTTGGGGAGTCCGGCTCCTGATGATCTCTGGCGGGGGTGCCTGCTCGCTTGAAGAAGGAAATGTTCCGGGTGACGCTTTCGCCATCTCTCTGGGCAGTGATCATCGTGCCGGACCGACGTGTGACGGAATTTGCTCCCTGGGAAGCGGTCCCGCACGTAGACCGTATCTCGCTCTTCGATCGGGGAGTATCTACCCCGGCGCTTGAGGCTGGCATAATCGTTTGAGCGCTTCCGGTTGGCCTGGGCTTGATGTGAGTCTGCTCTCGTGGGAGTCCATGTGCGGTGGTGAGGAATGGTATCTCGGACTATCCGGCCCATGGTGGAAGGTCCTGGGGCCGCGGTGGTGGTGCGGTGAGGTGTGAGTCTGTATTCTCGCAGAAAAGTATACAGGGCCCTCTCTACTGATGTTTCCTCTGCTTGGGCAATCCTTATTACTTTATTTAGGGTCCTCATAAATCGTTCCACTTCACCATTGGCCTGCGGCCATCTGGGGGTGATTTTCCGGTGGTGGATTCCCCACTCATGGAGGTAGTCCGCAAATTCCTGGCTCTGGAATGTGGGCCCGTTGTCCGTCTTCATTTGTTTGAAAATTCCGTGGGTGGCAATAATTTTTTCTAGCTTGGTGGCCACTTCTTTGGCAGTCAGCGAAGATATGATTTCAACCTCCGGGTATCTCGTGAGATCGTCAATAACGACGAGCATGTGGCGACCATCGGGGAGGTGGCCAAAATCAACACTCACTCGCTCCCAGGGTTCTGTCGGTTCCTCTTCGGTGATTACTGGTGCCGGGGTATCCGCTGGGCCTGCTGCCTGGCACCAGTGGCATGCTCTCACCCACTGCTCAACTTTATCGTCCATTCCGGGGAACCATACCTTCGCTCGGAGCCTGCTCTTCGTTTTCACGATGCCTTGATGGCCCCTATGGGCAAGCTCTACAGCCTGTTGGGATTGGCTTGCTGGCATGACAATCCTAGGTCCTCGGAGGAGGCACCCCTGGGAATCTACCGACAGTTCGTCCTTTACTCGGAGGATAGCCTCGAGGGTTTCTCGTGCCTCCGGAGTTCGTGGACTCATCGAGATGGCGAGTGATTTCCAGCCATTGCTCCTGGTTGCTTCGATTGCCAGTTGAAGGGGCTTGTCGCTGCGGGTCGCGGCCACTATCTGATCGAGGCTAATGGGCAACGGCCTAGATCGTTCCAGAATGTTCCTGACGTACTCTTCCGTGTCTTCGGCGTCTTCTCTTTCTTGAGTGGTGGCTGCCCTCGGATGCCGGGATAAGTAGTCCGCCGGGTTGTTCACTCCGGGCTTGAATTCTAGTTTGTAGTCATATTCCTGGAGCTGCAGGATCCATTTTTCGATCTTCGGGGGAGGTTTGGAAACTGAGCCTCTGAACAGGGGAAGTAGGGGTTTATGGTTGGTGAATACGGTAAAAGGATGACCGTATACGTACACATGAAAATGTCGGCACGCCCAATGAATAGCGATAGCCTCTCTCTCAATTTGCGAGTACCTCTGTTCAGTTTCTGTGAGGGAGCGGCTCGCGTAGGCTATCGGCACCCAGTCTTCCCCGTTTCGACTCTGGGTCAACACAGCTCCGAGCCCATGAGGGCTGGCGTCTACAGCAATGTTCGTTGACTTCGTTGGGTCGAAGTAGGACAGAGTGGTGTCCGCGGACAGGGCGGCTTTGGTGTTCTGGAACGCTTGCTCTTGTTCTTCTCCCCAGTGCCACGGAATGGTGGTCTTTGTGAGTTCTCTTAGCGACCTGGTGATGTTGGAGAGATCGGGGCTGAACCTCCCACAGAAATTCACCATTCCCAGGAAGCTCCGTACTTCTGACACGTTGGTGGGGGCCGGTGCAGCCTGCACATCCTTCACTTTCTCGGGGTCTGGTGCCACGCCTCGGTCTGAGAAGGTGTAACCAAAGAAACTGATGGTGTTTCTCAAGAACTGGCACTTTTCACGATGGAGGGTGAGCCCTGAGTCTCGGATCCTCTGTAGCACACTCCTGAATCTTCGGTGGTGCTCCTCGATGGTGTCAGCGTAGATCAGGAGGTCATCGCTGACGTTGAGAACCCCAGTTATTCCGCTTAGTACTTCTCGGATGGTGTTTTGAAATACTTCCGCCGCACTCGAAATCCCAAAATTGAGTCGCCGGTATCGTCTCAGCCCAACATGAGTGGAGAATGTCGTGATGTACCTGGAGTCTGGGTGTAGGGGCAGTTGGTGATAGCCCGATCTCAAGTCGACTTTAGAAAACCATTTCGCCCCGTTCAGTTCTCCTAGTATATCGTCTATTGTGGGCGTCAGATGCCTTTCTCGTTTTACAGCAGCGTTGGGTAGGCGCATATCTACGCAGATGCGCACTTGGCCTGGTTGCTTGGGTTTTCGCGCCACTACGATCGGCGACACCCAGGGGGTGGGGCCACTGACTTTCTCGATGATTCCTTGTCTTTCGAGGTTTTCCAGCTCCTGTTCAACTTTCTTTCGGAGATGAAAGGCAATTCTCCGGTGGCGGAGTGCTGCTGGCTGTACGGATTTGTCGATATGTAGTGACACTTCCTTTCCCTTGAGGCACCCGATGCCTTTGAAGACATCGTCGAACTCCTCGATGATGTTTTCGAGTTCTTCCTCTAGGACTGCCAAGGCGAAGGAGATGAGATGGAGCTCTTCTGCTGTTTGGCCACTCAGCAGCATTCCGCTACCTTCCTTGGTGACATAGATCGTGAACGACGCTTTCCTGTCCATATGGTGAATGTCTGACTGGAAGCATCCAACCAGTGGGATGGGGTCTTTTTGTCCGTAGGCGAAAAACCTGATTCTCGCGGGTTGCAGGCAAGGTTTGTCCCGCAGCTGAGCGTAGACATTGGCCGCCATGAGTTCGATCGAAGCACCACTATCGATGGTCGCTCGCACCTCTTGATTCAGAATGTTTATTCTGCATTTCGGCAGTCGTCGGTTCTTTTTGTGTGGATGGCTGATCGCGAGCACATAGTGGACCGGGTAGCTCGAGTTGTCCTCGTCCATGTCCTCGTCTTCTGGCCTTCCTTGCACCGTGTGGGCTGTCTCCAATTTGAGTTTGGATGACCTGCACACCGAGGCAAAATGGTTCATGCGTCCGCATGATCCGCACTTCCTTCCACGGGCCGGGCAGTCTTGTGCTCTGTGGGGTGCGCCACCGCAGTAACCACAGTCTTTTGGGCGGTCTTGAGTCCTACTTTTCCCTGTGGGGCGTTGTTTGGGCCGCACTGCGTTGACGTGTTCAGCCACGTGCACTTGTTCCGATTTCGCGGGCCTGTGTAGAGCTGCCTCCATGTGGGACGCCCTCGCATGAGAAAGTTCCTTGGATCGTCCCAGCTTGAGGATGTCCACAAGCGGTTTGCCATCCTCTTGGAGGATTTTCACCCTTAATTCTGACGAGTAGCATCCTTGAATGATCTGACCCCGGATCTCCTCTTGCTCATCTCTGAATCCGCACGTGCTCGCCAGTTCTTTGAGGCGGCCATGGAAGGCATCGAGGGATTCCTCTGCTTCCTGACGTGCTTGTCGAAAGATGAAACGCTCATAGTCCTTGCTTTGCACCGGCTCAAAGTGGGCATTGAGCGCGTTGAGGAGAGTGACGTAGGTGTGAGGGGTGGCCTCAGTCAGAGTCTTGTAGATGCGGTGGATATCCTTCCCACCGAGGTGCAGGAGGAGTGCCCTGCGCCTCTCCCTGGCCGTGCCGGCGCCCTCGAAGTAGAAGTGCAGCCTCTCGATCCAGTCTTTCCACCGCGGGGCAAGGGCCGCAGGTGCACCGTCAACCGAGAAGGGCTCGATGGGCGGAATGGACGTCATGGTGGGTGAAGGCACTGCGAAGTTCTGCACGCCGGAGGGGTGCAGGATGCCGGGCCGTCGTCAAAGCCAAGGGGTGGCACGCGGTACCGCGTGAGTTCTTCAGACCCCCGTCGCCATTGTCGAGTCCTATGCTAATGGCGCTGCGCAAGTGATAGGGCGCGCAATCAAGGACTCAGGACACGCTCTGGATCTCCGCGTGGTCCGGACTAAATCCGTGGCCCCGCCTTTCTTTATTTAAAGCATGCGCGGCCGTGACGTATCACGGCCGCGTAGACGCGCTAGCGCGTACGTGACAACTCGCCTGTACCCAGGCTGCTTCTCGAACATTACATCAGGTAACAGCGGTATCCAGAAATGAGGTGCAGCTCTCCAATAAAATATACTTAAATAATCAGATGTCTTTAGTGGGAGAAATGGTGCACGAGAGACCACTTCTATATGAGTATTTTACCCAGGCTTTGAATTTTCTTTGCATATTGATGTTTGCTGTCATTAATTGTACCAAAATACAAAAAAACGGAGCAATACAGACCAGGGCTAGATAGTATTTAAGTAGAAAAAATGTTACCTGACCCATTACAAGGACAGTACGGTTGTGCCCTTTCATTTCTGGTGCTTTGTAGATATTTTAAAACCATAGAGTTTCTTATTGCTCAAATGGGTGTAATTTCTGATATGTATATGTTTCCTTCGTCTTCATTGTTTGATTTTGGTTGCAAGAAAGTGCCACTCAGAGTTGTTGAAATGTCACTCATAATTACGCTGAAGTTATGAAAATGTCGCACACAGCAATCTGAAACCTTGGCAGCTATGGGATACGCAGACAGCTCTGCGCATGTACCTCAATGCTGACAGTTTGTATGCTATTCTAGTACTGAGGCACGCAGGCAGACAGGCAGCTCGGAGCATGTACCTCAATGTTGACAGTTTGTATGCTATTCTAGTACTGGGGCACACAGGCAGCTCTGAACATGTACCTCAATGGTGACAGTATTCTCTGGTACTCTAGCAGTAGGACGCAAGTGCAGCTTCGCTGATGTACCTCACTTGCCAGGCACATGACACTAACTTTGTATTTCATTACTACGGCCCCAGCTCTGCCCATGCATCTCATTCCCTGCCTGCAAAACTCTGCATCCCTGCCACTCCACGGCTAGGAACTCCACATAGCCCAGCAATGCACTGTAATCCCCCCTTTCTACTAATACTGGGGTGCACAACAAGCTCGACCAGTGTCCCTCAATCCTAACCTGTAGCTCCACCTGGTGTTGCAATACTGGCATCTCCAACGCACTTCAATACTGGCCCTAAAGCTGACCACACAACACAGCTCTACCAATGCACCTCAGTACTGGCCCTACGGATGGACACACAACACAGCTCTACCAATGCTCCTCAATACTGGCCCTGAACATGCACAGCTCCACTAATGCACCTCAATACTGGCCTCCTACTTTTCCTGTTAACTCATCTGGCAGATGCAGTTTTACAGAGCCCCTATCATGCAACAGTTCACTCGGCACCCATACAGCCATATCTAACTTCAGGGACATACTGCAGGACGGGGCGCAACAGTTTTAGTTATTGTCCACTATTTCACAAATGGTAGCCAGCCCATTAAAATTGTCAGTTGAGTACACTCGAATGCTTGCCTAGCCTAGCCTAGAATAAACCACTCATAGTCCCCATTCTCTTGAAGCTTCCGTCATAGTCGTCCTCCACATCTGTGCCAAGCAGCTTTAGAAAGAATTTGTGCACCTTCTAGCTAAAGACATGGGGGAGCTGAGCCTTTTTTAAATAGCTGCATCAGTCTCCTTGGTAACCTTAAAACAGTTGAAGAGTCTGGCTAGGTTTCAGCACAGAACCATTGCATGCAGGACTAGGTGCAGGTTGACCCGCAGAGTAGGATAGTCCGTGTTGGCCAGGCATCCCCGAATGGACCAGCAAATAGCTGCATAGAGTGATTGGATAATTCCTTGGCCTACTCAGAGCCAGTGTTATTGTGGAGGTGGACCCCAGTGAATGAACACTGCACACATCAGTACATAGTTATGTGAGACAGGTTATCTGGCATGGGGTGCTGGCCTCCTTGTAATGGTTTATGCATTTTACACACTACAGATGGCGTGTAGAGCACTGTGCATCTCTGATCAATTTACAGATTATAACTAGGGCTTCCGGTTTTATGTACTGTTTTACATTCCCGTCTGTATTTATCCATATTTGGTTTTTTATCCATATTTATTTTGGGTATTGTAAATACATGAAGTTAAAACTAGTATATTTCCGCATTCATGTAACCGATAAATGCACATTCATGCTTGAACACCCAGTAGGTTCCAATGATAGGAAGACCCACTGATGATAAATCAATGCCCTTATATGAAAACATAAACATGTATCAAGGTTGTACTTATCTATTGTTGCCAGGCTATTGGCCTGGCTGTCATAACTGGCAGCATTTGGAAGCTCTAAAAAAAGAATCCAAATTCTGTTTTTATCCACATGTAAAAATAAATACAGACCGGAAAATAAACAGTTTTCTTTCTGTATTTATCTGTAAAAACTGAAAACAGGGAGCCTTAATTATAACCAAATGAATGTGTTGGGGAAACTACATCCACACGTTTTATTTCCAAACAGGACTTATTTCTAGTTGTAGGCACATCACGAAAATGTTGTAAAATAATAATTAAGTAATAATTTAAGTGCAAGCCATGGCCCCAATCAACTTCCTTCTTTATTGGCTAGTAAAAGGCATGCAGTTGGAGAGGCCCTTTGACCTTAGTTCCGTTTTGACCTTAATAAGGCATGCTGTATTCAGGTATGGATTTGGAGCTCCGCCCACTCTCCGTCCATATTTTTAATTGGCTTGTGTCATTGTCCTTTGTAAACTCTGGCTCTTCATTGGTCAATATGCATAACAGTTCCTCCTTAGTAACGCCTTGTCTCATCTTCTAACCTCCAATAAGGACTGCCCCCCTTGCATGGGTTATTTCTCAGTAGACTTTAATTACAGCTTCCGAGCACAATTTCTTTTAAATTGTTTTTACCTGCCTGCTGCTGCTGGCAGTACACGCTCTTTCCTAATGCTTTATTTCCACACTTTTGGTTTATTTGCGGTGCCCGACGTGGCTGTATGATTTTTCTTTTACTCTTTACTTTTTGTTGTTGTTGTTCCCAAGCTCCCCACGCTGTGCTTGCACAGTAATAGAGCCAACGCCCCTTTCTTTAGACGAGTTGCGTCTAAAGAAAGGTGCGCAGCTGCCATTAAAATGAAAGCGCTGTTTGGGGCTCAACCGCTAACTACGTGCTACAGGGGGGGCTCATTTTGCGTTGCACCACTGTACATGCCTGCCCATACTTTACAGTTTGAATGCTTTTGTTAAAAGTCTGTGTGTTTGGTTGACACAACTACATTTTGTTGTATTTGCTTTTCAGCATTTGGTAAAGCCTCAGGCTGCCGAACTAATTTTTGGGCAAATCAAGCAAAGAAGAAGAGACGCCAACCTCCTTTTCCGCTACAACACAGCCAACAACCCCAGTGTTTAAGGTAAGGAAACTGCTGCTATATTTTACATTCTAGTAGTCAAGGGCTATGTAAGTTGTGTACATGGTGGGTGGCGTCTAAATACATGCACCAAACCTCGTACGTTGTACTTTGATTATTGACAGGTAACACTAACATTGGTAACACCATGAATACAGTAGAGCATCTATTTGCAAAGCCGTTCCTTGGACTGAAACGTGAAGACAAACTAATTGTAAAACAATTAGGACCTCACCAACCAGACCTAAACCTACACAACGTTCCCTAGACAGAGAGAAGCCTTACACACGTTCTTTCACAAACACCTGGTACAAAAAAGTTGATTGGCTTACAGGATGTCCTTCAACAAATGCTCTGTTCTGCTTCCCCTGCCTGCTGTTTGGTGGTGAAACTCCTTGGACCAAAAAAGGAGTGAAAGACTTAAAACATTTGTCAGATAAAGTAAAGAAGCATGCACACACGAAAACACATATGGAAAATCTGACAAGACTGGGAATGTTGGGAGATAAACCGATTGAAGCCCACATAAGCGAGGCCTACCAAACAAATATACGGAAGCACAATGAAGCAGTTGATAGGAATAGACACGTGCTATCAAAAATCATTGACTGCATTCGTTTCTGTGGTGATTTTGAACTGGCTTTACGAGGGCATGATGAATCGGAAGACTCTGCAAATCCTGGTAAATTCTTAGGGCTTGTGGACTTAATAGCAAGCATAGACCATGTATTCGAAGCACATCTATCAACTGCTACAGTCTTCAAGGGCACCTCGAAAATCATACAAAATGAACTGCTTGAGTGCATGCTAGAGATTGTAAAAAGCACTATCGTACAACAGCTGAAAAACACAGACTTTGTGGCTATTCAGGCTGATGACACCACTGATGTGGCCACAAATACACAGTCAGTATTGGTCTTTCGGTACCTAGACAGTGACAACAAAGTTGTGGAACGCTTCTATGGATTCACCCATTTAAAAGACGCTTGTGCAGAAAGCATTTCTTCAGTTATTCTACAGGAACTAAACTTCATTTTTCCAGAGCAGCCTCAAAAACAAAAACTGATTGCACAAAGCTACGATGGTGCTGCAGTAATGAGTGGAACCTCCGGTGGAGTACAAAAAAAAATTACAGATGTGTACCCTAATGCCTATTACGTGCACTGTTATGCCCACCAACTAAATCTGAATATGCAACAATCAGTAGGAAAGATCTCTGAGGCAAAGATATTCTTCCTGGATGTAGGAGGAATGGCAGCATTCTTCTCACGCTCCCCCAAAAGAACGGAGGTACTTCATACCATTGTTAACAGAAGGATTCCAAAGGGAGGCCCAACTCGTTGGAATTTTCACATCCGTACAATCCGCCTAATATACCAATATAGGGTTGATCTTGAGAAATGTTTTGACACCATAGAAGCAAATCAAGACTTTGACTACAAAAGCCGGAATGAGGCCCATGGCTTTGCTAAGACACTGCACGACAGGGAGTTTCAGTTTTTGCTGTTTTTGTTTTTTCAAATAATGCTAAAAGTTGAAGCACTGTATGAAACGTTACAAAAACGTGAAATAGATACTATCCATGTGGAAACAGCTATCAACGACTTTGTCACAAGCATAACGAAAGTCAGAGAAGAGGTTGACAATTTAGACAGCAAACTGCCAAATGATTCTACTTTCTCTAACCGCAGAAAAGACATCAGCAGTCTAGTCCGAATTTCCAAAGAGATATCTGACACTATAATTATGCAGGCAAAGGAACGCTTTCTTTTAAAAAGCATTTGGTGAGTGCCACATTACTAAAAAGTGATCTGTTTGCTAAATATGATATTTCCTTCCCTGAGCAAGCACTGAATACCGCTGTGGATGCTTACCCTATGCTCAACAAAGAGGATCTGAGAACAGAACTAACTGTACTGTATGGAATGCATGTATACCGGCAGGCCACTAATGCAATTAATTTGCTTGCTTTAATTCTGAACCTTAACATGCAAAACACACTAACAGAAACAGTGACTTTATTAAAAATACTCATCACCACACCGATGACAACAGCAGAGTCGGAACGTTCCTTTTCCGCTTTAAATAGAATTAAAACATTCCTGAGAAATACCATGATTCAGGACAGGCTGAATGCCTTAGCAATGCTTTCCATAGAGAGCGAGTTAGTTAAAAGAATACCAGACTTCAATGTTCAAGTCATTGAGAAGTTTGCTTCCATGAAAAACAGACGTGCTGATTTTCATTACAAAAAGTGAACACTCTATTTAAATGCTGCTAGTTGGCGTCCTGTTTATTTGTTTGTTATTAAAATACATCTGTGAGGTACTCAGCAATGCATTGTGTTTCAAAGTCTGTTATGAAGCTCTGTGGTTATGATGAAGATGAATAAGCAGCTACCTATGTTATATGACACCACTTTATTAATGTAATAACTGCACTTTCACAATTGCTTTATTAACCTTCCTGCTTTCACAAATTTGCATGAAAATGCACCATTTGTCCACTCTTTTTTCAAAATTTTCTCGGGGTGCATTCCCCCCGAACCCTCCTTAAGGGGTTCGGGATCGCTCGCTACGCTCGCTCGCTACGGTGCAGTACGACTTTCATTTTAGGCCCCACCACTTTCAAATGTCACCAGCCGCCACTGAGATGTAGCCTTCATCACTGAAACTTGGGTGAAAACCTTATCCCCTCCCATCTTGGGCACGCTGGTTTCGCCTGGTTTCTCACTTATCCACAAAGACAGGCCCATACGCAAAGGGGGTGGAATAGAAATTATCCACAAAAGTGACCTCTCAGTCACTGAATCCCCCTCCTTCCTGTATAACTCCTTTGAATGCCTTTCGGTCAACCTCAATTCGCCCTACCACAGCCCACTTCAATGCCTTCTCCTTTACCATCCTCCAGGCAAGGCTATTGAATTTGGCGATCAGCTGACGGATCTGATCACTCAAACCGCTCTCAACAGCGACTTCAGAATAATTCTGGGCGACCTCAACCTAAGATGGAATGAAACCAAAATCCCGCTCATCCAATCTCTCACCTCCCTTCTAAAAGACCATAATATGATCCAACACTGTTCAGAGGAAACCCACCATAGAGGAGCGATCCTGGATGCAATCATTGCGGACAAAAAGGCAATTTCGATTGACCACATCATCCCGGTGGACTGGTCAGACCATCACGCCATCCTCTTTCATATCAACCATTCGGCTCTATCCCTCCCACCCACTCAAACCTCCCCCAAGTAGGTCAGAAACATATCGAGAGTCGCCCCTGACAAGCTAGAAGATGCTCTTAGCTCACTCCTCCTGAACTCGACGGAGCTCCTCTCAACCACGGAACTCACCTTGCTTTATCAGTCCAACCTGGAGCTCGTCCTGGATCAGCTGGCACCTAGAAAACTAAAAAAAAAACAGAAGCATCCCCTCCAGGTCTTGGTTCTACACTGACATCCACGAAGAGAGAAGACTCCTAAGAACCATGGAAAGAACTTGGAGGAACAACCCCACTGCCCTTAACCGGGACCAACTCAAGGCAGCTCGCAAAACCTACTTAATCATATCAAGAGCAAAAAGTCATCCTTCTTCTGTTCTGCTCTAGACAAGGCTAAAAACTGCCCCAAAGAACTCTTCAATATCATCAGGAACCAAACCTCCATTCCAGTGATAGACAGCGTGGGAGCGTCCAAATCCCAATGTGATGACTTTGCTAGCTTCTTCAACGAAAAAATTGCCACAATTGACCGATCTTTCAGCGACATGCCCTCCGCCCTCACAGAGTCGCTCCCCACTGCTCCTACCCACTTAAGGCCAGCAACCGCAGCCATTCGCTGGTCTTCCTTCCGACCTATCCAGATTGAAGCGATAAGCAATCTTATAGCCACGGCTAATCCCTCGTCACAATCCCTTGATCAGCTACCCCCGAGACTGACCAAAGACCTGAAGCTCACTCTAGCCCCTATCTGGGCCAAGATCATCAACAGCTCTCTGAGTGAGGGCTCCATTCCTGACTGCCTTAAACTAGGTCAAGTCACGCCACTCCTAAAAAAACCCGGCTTGACCCCAAGGACATGAACAACTTCAGACCAGTTTCGAACCTTCCGCTCTTATCGAAAATTCTGGAAAGATGTGTGCTGTCTCAGCTAACCCACCACCTAGAGAACACAAATCTTCTCGACCCCCACCAATCAGGGTTCAGAAAGGGCTGCAGCACAGAAACCGCAATCCTCAATGTGCTGGATGATCTACACATGTCGCTCTACTCCAACCAATGTAGCCTTCTCATCCTCTTAGACCTCTTGGCGGCGTTTGACACTGTGAATCACAACCTACTACTCAATGTCTTCCAGAAGAGAGCGGGTTTGGAAAAGACAGTGCTCAAATGGTTCGCCTCCTTTCTCAGCAGCTTCGAATCGGACCCCCTCCCCATTAGTAGAGGAGTCCCACAGGGGTCAGTACTCTCGCCACAACTTTTCAACATCTACATGGAGCCCCTCCCTTCAATTCTAAGGAACTCCAACATCCCCTTCTACCTCTACGCGGACGACACACAACTCTACCTGGAAACCACTTCGATCGCAGACATCCACAGACTGAACGGCACACTCACAGAGGTCCAACATTGGCTCTCATCCAACCACCTCAAACTTAATGAAGAGAAGACAGAAGTGCTCCTCCTCTCAAACAAAGATGAAAACCCCCAAATACTTGATTGGCTCAAAGCCTTAAACGCCCTCAATGTTCCTCTGGTACCTACAACCTCCGTCAAATCCCTGGGGATCACTCTCGACCCCAAACTGGACATGAAAGAACACATCTCTAAAACCGCCAAAAGTGCTTTCCTTAACCTGAAACTTCTCTACAAACTGAAACCCTTCCTCCCCACGAAAGATCTGAAACAAGCCACTCAGGCACTGGTACTCTCCTGAATTGACTATGGCATTGCTACTTTGACTGGAACAGCCAAATCACACCTGGGACCTCTGACCACTACCCTCAACGCCGCAGCAAGAATGGTCACGGGAACAAAGAAATACGAGCACATCCCCCCGGCTCTCAAGGATCTGAAGTGGCTCCCTATTGACCAACGAGCCAGCTTCCGCACAGCCTGCCTCACACACAAAGCCCTGCATACAGGCAAACCTGAATACCTGGCCAACAAGCTCAAAAGAGCTGGTCAGTCTAGGAACCTCAGAAGCTCCAACACGCTCCTACTCATTCCTCTGAAATCACAGAAACATAAAACATCTAGTAAGTCCTTTGCGGGTAATGCTCCCAAGATATGGAACTCCATCCCCCCCATATCAGAATGACCGCCTCCTTCCCGAAATTCAAGATGCTACTCAAAGCCCTCTTTCTTGGGCGGGCTTGATCGTAACGAGAACCCCTCGCTTGACTTTGAAAGATCTCTATCTCTATGCCCCCAGAGCGATCCGGATGACTCACTCTTGATCTCCGACATTGTAGTACGCTCTTGTTGCTATTGTACAGACTTTTACCTCCCCCTGTGCTCCCTGCCCTGTTTACCGTCCTCCTTGTCTTTTTGATGCTTATTTGTATTTGCTGTGAAGCGCTCTGATACCCTCGGGTCCAGCTAGTGCTATACAAAACTTAAATAAATAAATAAACCCTGTTATGGATCCCACCCATGCTATACATTCCCAAACTTTGCATTCAGCCTGAAAAAGCCATTGGCAGGCACTGTGAGAAACCTGTAGAGCCTTCAGTCACCGGGCTCTCAATCGTGCCCATCATAAACACCCAACTGTAGTGTAGTTCCTAGGCCCTGCGCATTGGAATAACATAAACAGCAGTGTAGACGTAGAACTGAGGTTATCTAGGTCTCTATTGACTATGTTAGACTTAATTAGTTTTGCCAGCTAGCTCAGATGTCACTAGAAACTTTCTCGAATGTTCAGGAAAGGGTTAACCGTCCTGATTTACACAAGAAGGGATTAGCTTCTGACAACCGCATAAAAATAACAACTTTGCTCCCTCAGAATAAAGAGTGTATCTCCAGAGTCGTGTGAAAACAATAGATAGCTATTTCCCTCAGTCAATCGTGCATACTTAGTTTCACCAGAATGCAGAGAATAGAGAGACGGGCGTTTTCAATAAAAGGTGTTATTTATTGAGCAGTCTTCTTTCTTATGCAAGAGAAATGAATTGCCACAATTGCAATACTTATCATGAAGTAAAGTGTGTACAGTAAAAGGAGTATTATGAAATAATACTGTAAAAGCATTAATATGGTTTCTTAGCCATAAGATGCATTAAAATGGATAAAATAGATAAAATATATTGCGTGGACTTGTTAATGCCTCCAGGGCTGATTCTGCTGTTAAAACAGATATTCTCTTGCCTTTGGCTCGGGCTCTTTCTTTTGCTACAGCAGTTTGAACCGCTATTAGAATTTTTTCAGTAGAACTGAATTTCATTTCAGCTTGTGTGTACAAGTGTGATTTGTAAGCTATAGGTACGGTTTCTCCCTCATTAGAGGTCAGGTATGTGAATCCGCATCTTCCAGGGATGATTCGGATTACAAGGTTGCGTACGTTTTCACAAGTTTGCAATTTTGTTTTAGCTAACATGTCTGTTTGTAATGATCTTACAATTTCTGTGTGTTTCTGAGTCCAATTTGTTGGTTTAAAATCAGGTTTTATTAATTCATCGAGAGGTTTAACCCTCTCTGCATAATTTAGAATGTATGTTCTTCCGAAATTCGTGAAGCCTAGTATTGATTGTAAATTTTTCAGCGTTTTTGGTGCTTGGAGTACAGCGCACTTCTCTAAGAAGTTGTCTGTCAGGCTTTTGCCCTCACTTGATAATTCATATCCTATAAATAGGACAGTTAGATGGGCAATTCTTGACTTTTTAAAGTTGAATTTGTAACCCTCTGATGCAAACCTAAGTATTATGGTGTTCACTCTTTTTAAGTGAGTCTCCAGGTCATCGTCTGTAAGATAGATGTCATCGACATAGGATAATGCCTCATCATCATATATTTGTAGTAACTCTGTTACCCTTGCTGAGAATAATCCTGGGCTGTTCTTGAATCCCTGTGGGAGTCGACAGAATAGTTTTTTCAACCCCATTATTGAGAAAGCGGTCAAATACCTGCTTTCAGGTGCAATGTTTTGACAGAAGAATCCATTAGAGATATCTAATGTCATTTTATATTTTTTGCGCACGATGTTATAGATTAGTGCTGTACTGTGTGAGTTTTGTACTGCAAATGTTTTACAGCAGGAGTTTAGGTGTCTGTAGTCCAAAACTAGACTATATGAATCGTCTGGCTTGGAGACAGGAAACAATGGATTGTTCATTTGTGAGGTGCATATTTTATTCACCCCCTGATATTCAAGTTGATCTAAAATCTCCCTGACTTGCTTTTTAGCTTCTTGTTTTACTGGGTACTGCCTTTGTGCAGTGGGTTGATTTTTTAACTGGATTTTGTGGTGAGGAGAGTCCTCATCCCATCCTACATGATTTTTATATAAAGCAGGAGCTTGGGGCACTGCCCATTTTCTTGCAAATGTGTATTTTTTATGAATTGGAATATGATTTGAGAAGGCAGGCATAATCATTTCTTCGCCATGAGGGCACTCCTTGACAAATTCTGGTGGCCAGTCTTTTTCAGCTAACAGGATGTCACAGCCTTTCGAAAGGTTATCCCAAAAGAGACCCCTCAATTTCCTAGTCTTGTCCCCCTCTATGGGTATTGTTATTTCTGATAATTTATGGGGTTTGCTTACTCTGGTGTCTGCAGTTTCCACTTGAATGTATTCATTCGTGTCCACTGTCTCCAGAAGATTCATCAGGATCTTGCGAGCTATGGTCACTTCTGCTGCGCTGTCTAGCATTGTCTGGGCCCACTCTCCGTTTTTCAGTTGTGTCCTCAGAATCCTCGGCATGTTTAATTTTAATACTGGCTACCTTCTTCTTTGGATAATGTAATTTTTTACTTTGATGAGCAGGTTCCTGGTCTTTGGACTTGGCCTGCTCTTCTTTGTGTTCTGACCGTCCTCTTCTTTCCGATTTCTGTGAGGAAGTCTGAAAAGATCGAGAGGGACGTGTATCAATATCTTGATATCTGTCAGCATTTCTCAATTTATCCCTATCTCTAAGGTTGTATCTTTTCTCAGAGGCTTCCCTTTGGGGAGACTTGCCTCCTCGTCCAGGAGATCTTTCTCTCCGTTGAGGAGACCTTCCTCTGGACTGGAATCGTTTTTCCTTGGGAGTGGATTGTTTATTACCATCCCAACTCTTTTTTGGAGTGTTTAGATTATTTTTAATGAATGTTTTTTCAGGATTTTCAGTTAGTTGGGGTTTTATTGGTTTCCCACCCAAACTATCTCTTCCTAGTTCTTCATAGGATTTTTCTATGATTCTGGCAAGTTCAAATGGTTGGTCTGTTATATCTGTCTCCTTCAAATTTTGCAGATATGTTATATCGTCCTTTGCCAATTGAACTAATTCTCTCTATGCCTTTGTTAATTCTTTAAGTTTAACTAGAAGTTCTTCGCTTGACATTGTTTCATTGTCGGGATGTGGTGTGTAGCTGGCTAGAACGGTCACGTGGCTCCCGGTCTACCTAGTGGACTGTGCCTGGTGATGTGATTTTGATGTTTTAGGGCGCCATTAAACCAGAGCAGGTGCTCTTGGTAAGTTAGTGGGATTTCAACGTCCTCGAAAGGAGTGTATACATCCAGAGATTCATCTATTTTGTAATAGTGGAAATCTTTTGTCACAGCGTGTGCTGCTGGAAAATGTATCCATGAATAGAACACCTCTGTCTGCTGATACTCATGTGCCTCTATCACGAATATGACCGTACCACCTCTTGGTGATAGTCAATTTTCTATAAGTTTTAGAGTTATAGTTTTTCTTATATTAACCGGAATTATTATAACATTCGGGTCATCTTGCTGGAGACTTGTGTCTTCCGCTAAGAGTTGAGTTGCTAATGCTTCTCTATCTCTTTCTTCTTCACTTTCCGCCATTTTATTGACTAAAACTGTTTTTGTTGCAGAGCAAGTTTCAAGGAAACAAAGGTTAGGTGCACAATATTTTGGAACACTGTATCCTTCAACGTTGACTATACCATAAATAAATACATAGGATTCTCATCCTACTAAGTTTCGGCGGATATTAACCTTTCACCCACTCCAGGCGTCTATTGGATTTTTTACGGGAGAAAGGGGTCTGTGTGAAAAGCACGACTGAGTTACTCTAGTGTCTTGCGTTAGATTATCGCCATACCAAACGTTGGGCGCCATGTAGTGTAGTTCCTATATTCCCAATAGGCTCTGCGCATTGGAATAACATAAACAGCAGTGTAGACGTAGGACTGAGGTCATCTAGGTCTGTACTGACTATTTTAGTTTTGCCAGCTAGCTCAGAGGTCACTAGAAACTTTCTTGAATGTTCAGGAAAGGGTTAACCGTCCTGATTTAGACAAGAAGGGATTAGTTTCTGACAACCGCATAAACATGACAACTTTGCTCCCTCAGAATGTAATGTAATGTAATGTAATGGACACTTATATAGCGCTTCTACCACTCCAAGGAGTATCTTGGCGCTCAACCAACCCAGATGAAAATAGGTTGGAGGAAAAGAAGCCATTCGGTGAACACATACCTTACACTTGTGCCCTGCACGCAGCATCTGTGAGGGAAAACACCCAAGTTTTTAAGGATTTACTAAAGTGATTTTCATGGGACAGTGACCGAAGGTGCAACAGAAGCTTGTTCCAGGCCTTAGCTCCCAGGACAAACAGAGATTTCCCTCCTTTAGTTGACAACCTAAATCTGGGGACTATTAGCAGATTCTGGCCAGCAGACCTCAAACAGCGGGTAGGGTGATACCGTTTAAAGCCACTGGACAGGTAATTAGGCCCTTGCTGTTGAAAGGCTCTAAATGTGATCAGCAGGATCTTAAATAAGATCCTTTTGCCAATTGGTAGCCAATGAAGCGCATTAAGTGCGGCCGAGGAGAGATGACTTACGCGGCCACCGTAGCACCAACCGGGCAGTTGCGTGCTGGACCATCTGTAGCCTATGGAGTATGGACTTATTGACTGCAGCATATAGGCTGTTACAGTAGTCCAGCCTCAAAGTTATTAAAGCAACTGCAACCGTTTTCCTGGCTGGCAGAGGAAGAAGATCAAAAAACTTCCTCAAAGATTTAATTATGTGGAAACACATACCAGCTACGGCTACCGCTTGCTGTTTAAAGGACAATTGGTCGTCGAATTTGATGCCCAAGTTTCGAGCAGACGAGATGGTACTGGGGGGGGGGCTTCAGCATCGTCAGGCCACCAGTGTTTCGGGGAAAACAGATTTTGATTTCCAAACGGCAAGATTTCCGTCTTACCGGAATTACATTTGAGATGATTGTTAGTCATCCACTCAAACGTAGCCGTTAGGCAGTTTTTTAAAGTTTTCCTCGGCACCAGGCAGTTCCTTATCCAACACCAGAATGAGCTGCGTGTCGTCAGCATACAATATTGTGCTAATCTGGAATGACGCAATTAGCTCAATCAGGGGTACCATGTACAGGTTGAAGAGTATAGGGCTTAAGCTAGAGCCCTGAGGGACCCCAGAGCTGATGACTTTAGCTTCCGATTGAAATGGGCCCAAGACTGTGACTTGGCGTCTGTTGTTAAGAGAATTTCTGAGCCAAGCCAGAGCCACCCCTCCTATTCCTGCAGTAACCATCCGGTCCACTAAGATGGTGTGTGAGACCGTGTCGAAGGCTGCCGACAGGTCGAGTAAAATCAGGACAGCCTTCTTTCCCTGGTCCATGGCAGTTCGTAGGGCCTCTGCTGTAAACAGCAGGGCAGACTCGGTGGAATGTTTCGACCGAAACCCCGACTGGTTTGGGTGCAGGATGTTATTCTCCTCCAGAAAATTCGTGAGTTGGCTATTCACGAATTTTTCCACCAGTTTGAATACCAGTGGGAGCAAGGAAATGGGATGCAGGTTGGAGAGGGTGGTCACACCTGATAGGGCCTTTTTCTGGAGAGGCTTGACTGCAGCAAGCTTCCATTCATTGGGGATTTCTGCCGTGGCTAATGATGAATTTAGAATAAAGAGTATATCTCTAGAGTCGTGTGAAAACAATAGAGAGCTATTTCACTCAGTCAAGCGTGCATACTTAGTTTCACCAGAGTGCAGAGAAATAGAGAGACGGGCGTTTTCAATAAAAGGTGTTATTTTATTGAGCAGTCTTCTTTCTCATGCAAGAGAAATGAATTGCCACAATTGCAATACTTATTATAAAGTAAAGTGCGTACAGTAAAAGGAGTATTATGAAATAATACTGTAAAAGCATTAATATGGTTTCTTAGCCATATGATACTTTAAAATAGATAAAATATATACATACATAAAAACATTGACTAACAAACTCAACTGGTGCTTCTAAATACGCCTACCCCGGTGTACCTGACCTAAGCCTAATGCGTGGGAAGGAGTATGTAAGTTGCAGTTTTAAGTTAAGTTAAGTTTAAGGCTTTAATCAGCTCTGTACCTTGGTTATAGAATGAAGGAGGTCTTGTATCTCGTTTCTCAGGGCTCGATCTCCCAGCAACCCGCGAGGGTGACTTGGGAACACCGGAGCTGGATTTTCTCGGCTGGAGAAAAAGACAGCGTCTTTCTCAGTGTGTCAAAGGGAGGGGCGGTTTCCTTCGGCTCTCCGCAACAGCTGGGCTCCCGGGCAAGTAGAATGTCGCTCTGCTCCCACCACCGTGTGTTTGCTTAAGGCAACGTTGGTATATTTATACCTGAAAGGTGCCGGGTTTGACGTAAGGTTGGACATAAGACGTCACTAAGAACTAACAATTCTTTCTGGACTCCAGGAGTTCTTGTGCAAATCAAAACAAAAGCAGGGGGTATTCCCAGGCTGCTGGAGGCTTGGTTTGTTTAAAGAACGCGTTGTGCTTTCTAGGAGTCTATGGGAGTAGCCTTGCCTTGTTTGGACTGCATGGGCTATTACTAAATATGGATATGATTCCTGTACCTTTATAAGGATATTATTTGTTATAACCACATAAGGGCATGAAACGGAAATATCGAATTAGGGTCCTAGATAGAAACACAACACAACCACAGTCTGAGCTCACCAAGACCTGAGGGGAACGACTTCACAATTTGTAATACATTAGGGTAATATGTTGTATGACAATAAAGAAACAGAAAACACATCATCTGAAAAAACTATTTTCTCTTAGGAAATGCAAGATGGATGAAAGCATGTGAAATGTGAAGGGGGACTGCTCTGCTGAACTGGGGGACGTTAGGGTTTTTACGTCATCTCTGAGAAATGAAGTTAAGAGCATAAACATGAAGTTTTAAAGCCCAAGTGGGTCAAAGGTGTAAAGAGACTGCAGAGGCTCATGTGAGTGTCCAGGCCAGCAGTGGTATGAGAGCGGCCAGCGGTAATGATGAAGGGGAATGAAGTGGGATCGTATAAGAGGTGTGACAATATCAGGAGAGTTGAGGGAGTGTTTGTGAAATTAAATTAAATTTAATTGGTATAGACCTCTTCCGAGATGCAGAATATGTTAAAATAGTTTATACATATTTCCAATTCCATAGTACCACGATATATCACGAAATACATTATATACAAAAGAGATTATTGTTCTTAATTTAAACATCTCTAAAATAGTGGGAGAAACGCTTTAAAAAATGTAACTTTGTGACATACAAATTCATCTGGTGGGGGTCTTATAAGCTCAGGCAGATCCATTGTTCTAAAAATATTATAATTTGTGCAAATCGGTTTTAAGAATTGATTGCGGGCATCGGCCAGGTGCTATTTGGACAGACACATAGGACATGTACCAAATCTTGGATTCTTCCTCCACACAAATCACATTAGCTGCTTTTATCAAAATTACTGCCCCATTTTTTTGTTATATCTTTAAGCGGTAATGTCCTCAGTCTTAGCATCATGATGCAACACCTACCCTTATGGTCCAGTGTAAAACTCAAATATTTTGGGATCTCTTTGTACTCCACCCTGGCTAGTGATCGCTTATAATGCGATAACTGTTGACAATAAAGTTTATCCATTTCATATCTCAAGCTCCGAGTAGATGTTTTCTGAAAAAACTTCAGGAGTACTGGAGAACAACTTTGTAAAAGATTCTTGGAGCTCTGGGAGAGCTCCAAAGCAATCTCTAAATTTCCTTTAAACATATTTATTCCTGGCCCAGCCTTAAATTTTCTTGGCATATAATTGCTCTCAACATATCTTCAGGTGCATGCAATATGTTATAAGCTCACCTGACAAGGTTTGCCAAGGCTCTTGTATATGCACTCACTACCCCTAATTCCAGTCGGAGTACGTGAACAGGAGTGGTTTGACTTGTAGTAGTAAGCATACGTAAGAGTTTTCCCTCCTTGAGATTTAAAAAAAAAAAACGATTTTATAGAAATATATTCTAAATCATACGTTAAAATAGGGGTAATCTTTGTTCGATAAATTTCCAAGAGGGCTGAAAAATATGTTGCCTCCCAGTAGATGAATAAAACTTTTTTATACCACTTGCATGGGATACTATTTTTAATTCAGTCCATTAAAAATGCAAGGCAGTTCCAATAGACTGGGAGAAAACTCTCCCTAAATAAATGTAAGTAGATTAAACTGTACTCTTTTTTTTTTAGATATTTATTCTTGGTTTAAAATTTCTTTGAGTGTGTGGCTTGGAGCGTCAAGATGGCGGTCGCATTCAGAGAGTGCTCCGGAACCCTATGTCATCCGCTCCGAGTATCTGCCACCATTGGCTGCTGTCCTCCCCTTCCAGTGGAGATACCCATCTAACTGCAGCCAGGAGTGGATGTTGGCATGGAGCAGACCGAAGAAACGCGAGGTGCAGCAGTCAGATCTGCCCTGGGCCTCCCGACTGCACCCCTGACAAAATGGCGGCTGGCACTCACCACACCAAACCATAAAGGCCAGAGATCACCCTCCCGCCTCACAGCGACGTAGATGTGGCCCAGCACACCTGAGGCCCCCGCATCAAACATAAGCAGCAATAGGAGGCCCCGGGAGTACCTGGGACAAAACTACACAGCCAGTGAGTCCTCCGACCTGCAAGGTGGGCCCGAAGCGCGCTCTGCCCCATGGGCATGCCCGTGTCCTGGTCCCGGCCTGGTGCGACGCAGGAGCCCCTCACCCGGCGCCACCTCTCTTACGGACCTGTGAGTGATAGGGCCCTACACACATTCCGGAGCTCTGGGAGGCTCGGATCCTGATGGGAGGACCTCTCCCTTGACTGGGGGGGCCTCCCGGGAGGGGGCGCTCGCCCTGGGCCTGAGGGGCTGGTGAGCCCTAGGTTGGAGAGCCAGTGCTTCGACACCGCCATAGGAGAAGAGCTGGCCTCGTCATCCTACTGTGCAGCGACGCAGGATGACACCTGACTGCCTCCAGGTAAGGGAGATCGGCTGCTAGCTCATGCAGCGGTGGACCTCTGTCCCCACTCCCTTACCCATTGAGCAACAGGGCCGGAGCCCCTCCTCCCTCCCCCCAACCTCCCAAGATTCCGAATTCTGGCGTCCTCACCAGGCTAATGCACACTATCCCCTCCATTAATCCAACCGGAAAACCCCAACCCAACTCTGGATGCCCGAGGGGAAGAGAGTACATCCCTTCTGCGCCCTACAGGCTGTGGACCTTAAACCTTACACCTGCATCCTACAGGCAACAGTCCCCAAGCATAGCAGACTTGTGGTGAACACCTGACTTGGCCCTGGGAGCACCTGGTTTCCAGCAACCGCATCCTGTGCCGGGTGTGCAGCTGTCACCAGACTGATCTGGACCGCCCTGACTGCTGGCGGGGGGGGGGAGGCACGGGGCGCTGAGTGGGGAAGGCCCGACATTGAGTGAAATTGGTCCAATTCCCACCCCACCACCACCCCTGGCGATGCCTATCAGGCCGGCCACTGGAGGCTCAGCCCTGAAGAGAAACGCACAAAACGATGACGGTGGGAACCCCTGGCACGAGCTCTTCCAGGACCTTGTCTTTCCCCTGCCAACCCAATCAGCTCTGCACTTCAAGTATCGGAGAATCTAATGAAACGTCGGGCTGAAATGACCATATCCCAAGGACTTGCCTACCCCCTTCCTTATTGTCACTCTGAGGCATCGATGGTGGGACCCGCTCTGCCTGACGTATGGACCTACCTCAGCACCGCCACGCGGCCCCACCTGGGTAATACCGGGATTACCCCCACCACCCGAAAGTCCAGCAAGGACTCACGCGAACCCACAAGATGCCTGGACAAAACCAACCACGGGAATCACTGTAAAGACCACCCGACTATAAGTAGCCTCAACAATAACCATTGCCTGCCCTTCTTTTCCATGAACCATGGGCAAAGACTGCGGTCCAAAACCTCCTGCAACGCAGACCAAAATCGATCAATACACCGGCAACGATGCTAGGCCCCTGTCCGGGACCGCCGAGAGGCCGGCTCCCGCAGGATACGACCTTAATACAAGCCATTAGCTCTTCCCAGGCCTTGGTTGACAATAACATCATGGAGGTTCAGGTGGATAAGGTCCTGCTTCGACAGCATGACGGGATCACCGCAGTGCGACGGCCCGCATTACTGAAAATGAATCCCGCATCTCCTCGGTTGAAGACTACACCCAGAGACTGAAAGAACAGATGACCCAACTACAAACCGAAGCCAAGGAACTACATAAAGGGGCTGAGAACAGATCTGGATGCAACAATCTACACCTGGTGGGATTTCCAAAGGGCTAAGAACAAGGCCCTGTGGAGTCCTTTGTTCAGCAATGGATCACCTCATGGATGCCCAAAGACGCTTTATCATCTTAGTTTGCAGTAGAACGGGCCCACTGCTCCCTGGCATCAAACCCCTCCGGGTGCCCTGCACTGGCCCATCATTGCCAGGATCCTCAATTTCAGAGACAGTGACTCGATCTTACGACAGGCCCGCATTCAGAAAACCCTATCCTACCAAAACCATACTATTATGATATTCCCAGACTACAAAAGGGAGGTCCAGACCCAAAGGAGTTTGTGCATGGAAGTAAAGCAAAAATTGTGCACTCTTAACCTACAATATGGACGGCTCATCCCGGCTCGGCTACACATTGTCTTTCAGGATAATACATATTTCTTTTGACACCTTGGAATTGGCTTGGACCTGGCTGACCGAAGAAAGCCCTCTCAGACTCAGAGCCATGAACCTGCCCTCAAATGCCGAGTCACCTCCACTACCACCCCTACTCGGAGAGGGAGGCGTATGTTATGTTACGTTAAATGGCTTCTTGCAGGTCTACCCAGTATCTGTCCTTTCTTATTCTATTTTCTTTCATGCAGAGCCTTTTTCGTCTTTCCTTCAGGGTGGAAATTTTGGCCTTCCTAGACGAAGAGAAATTTGTAAATTGCAGCCTGGTTAGCTAATTTACTTTCCTAGAAAGGAGGTTAATTATCGAGTCTTTCTTTTTTAAGGGACTATTTTTAATGGGAAGAGACTCCCTCCGCATAGTACTCGATATCAAGATTTTAGTACTTTCAAACTAGGAGATTGGATTGGCTCTCTTGTTGGTTTGCTCAAGCGACAGGAACTCAATTATCCTATTCATTTAATTTGTTAATTTAGTTCAAATTCTCGCTGCTCCAAAATATTCGGGCTGGCTTTAACTAATACCATTTCTTTACCACGTGATAGAGACCATGTAGAAACTGGCTGAAGACGGAGGTCTATTTCCAGACGAAGTATTGCGTGGTCACTGCTTTGGACAAATTGTGTTGATAAACTGCAAAATTTATTGAATAAGTCATAACTGCTGATAATATAGTCCAGTCTAGATCGCCCTGATGGACCCTTCCGCATATATGAACCTGGCACATCTCCTCTTGTTCTTCCGTTTAGAATTATCCTGTTGATTTCATTGATTCGTTTCAATGGTGCACAGACAAAATATCGACTCCAAAATATCGACTGGACATAATATCGAGTTTTAAATATAGACTGGACAAAATATCGACTGGACATAATATCGACTACAAAAATATCGTTTTTCAGGTAAGTGAAGTAATATCGACTGTATAAAATATAGATAGCAAAAATATCGAATTTTTAATAATATATAATATTTTATAGTGTATTTTTATGTAATAATATGTGTGAAAAGTGTGTATTAATGTTATAAAATATTTTATTAAATGAATTTTGTTTTTATAATAATTGCGTAGTGTAATTCTGTAGCGGGTTGTGGGTTTATAGGGGAATAGGGTGGGAAGTAATTTAATAATAATTAATTAATTAATATATGTTTGTAAATATTTTTAATTAATAATTAATTGATAATTAATTAATATTAATTAGTTAATTAATTAATATAATTTTGTACATATTTTGTATTAGTAATTAATTGGTAATTAATTAATTGTAATTAGTTAATTACATTAATTAGAGTACATTTTTAATATATATAATTTTGTGTTATTGTTAAGTAATTAATTGGGAAAAAATAATATTAATTAAAATAATTACAGCTAATGTGCTAATATATTTACTTTATTGTTATTGTTAATTAATAATTAATTGGTAATTAAATAATATTGATAAATTTTGGGTAAAGGAGTATTTTTAGGGTTCAGGGTCAGTTTTCAGTTTTTGGGTAAAGGGGCATTTTTAGGGTTCAGGGTCAGTTTTCAGTTTTTGGGTAAAGGGGTATTTTTAGGGTTCAGGGTCAGTTTTCAGTTTTTGGGTAAAGGGGCATTTTTAGGGTTCAGGGTCAGTTTTCAGTTTCTGGGTAAAGGGGCATTTTTAGGGTTCAGGGTCAGTTTTCAGTTTTAGGGTAAAGGGGTATTTTTAGGGTTCAGGGTCAGTTTGGGGTTTTTGGGTAATGGGGTATTTTTAGGGTTCAGGGTCAGTTTTCAGTTTTTGGGTAAAGGGGTATTTTTAGGGTTCAGGGTCAGGTTTGGGTTTTTGGGTAAAGGGGTATTTTTAGGGTTCAGGGTCAGTTTTCAGTTTTTAAACGATATTTTTGCAAGTCGATAATGTGACCGTTGATACTCTTTGGAGTGGGAATAGTATTTTTTACACTTCTGGTATTGTACGGTAATATAATAGTATCTTATTTAATTATAGTATGTTATTATATATATATGTTTTTACAAATATGATTGTAAACATTTTTTTTTATTAATTTCATTTATTATATAATTATTATAATTTAATTTAAGTATTTTTAAGTATATTTTAGTAATTAAATTTTAATATTAATTTAATTAAACGCTATTTTTAACAAAGTCGATATTTTTTATAACTATATTATTGTAAACGATATTTTGTACTCAATATTTTTGTACTTACCTGTTTGTAGATACAAACTCGATATTTTGACTGTCGATATTTTGTCCACGATATTTTTGCAAGTCGATATTTTGTCCCTCGATATTATTTCAGTGATCCCGTTTCAATATGATTTTCCTTCTTTTATTAGTTTTGATATGGTCTGGGAAAACTGCTGCTGGGATAGAGCAGGACGGAATTCCGAAATGCAGGCAGTAAAGAATTAGAAATGTTTGCATTAAAATCACCCGTTAGGAGTATCTGTGCATTCTCATTTGAACCTAGGGTGATATTTATTTGGTTGAATATGTTTGAGTATTGTATCGTGTTCAAACCCAGGAGGAACAAAAATGTTAAACAGAAATATTGACTTAGTACGAACATTTTTATCTAAGTGCTTTAGGTTAAGACATTGTACATTAGAGCTAGTTAGGTGAATTATCTATTGGTCCCAGCTTAATTCTTCTGGTAACAGGATAGCCCGGCCTCCCTTTGCATTTCCTTGTCTGGTCCTTGTGGCTGGAGTTTTGAAGACAAAGTAATTTTTTGGGTCAAAATGATCGACTAACCAAGTTTCCTGTAGGCATACTATTGAAGGTTGGATACCTAGGAACCGAGATATTTTATCAAGGTTTAAACCCACTATGTTCCACGAGACGATAGTGAAGCTGTTGCCAAAAAGGAAGCTTGGCAGCCTTTTCATGTTTGTTTCCATTTAAGTTGTTTGGTAACCACGACCATACATTGTCATTTTGACTGGTACTTGTGTGATTTTCATCATCTTGGTTCCATATCCGTCTACCTCCAACCTCAATGTTTATGATCAGTTTATCCGGCAGTCCCGGGTTACACTGAACAGCATATGCATTCCTAAAACCACCGCTTCCATTTCATACAGCCGAGAAACAAAATATTGGCGCATTGCGGACTGCCTGCATTGAAACGTTTGATGATTTCATTGATGCGCTGGAAGAAGTAGATAACAAAAGATAATCAAATACCTCAAGAACCTTGCAGGTGAAGGAGTGAAGCAACTGATAAAGACAATTCTACAAGCTAAAGAGGCTTCGTACCATCAAATCAAAGAGGGGCTCAATATAAAATTCAATCCAATGCCACATTTTTTATTATGAGCAATATATTTTCAGGCAAGAGAAACAGAATATTGGTGAAACATTTGTCGAATTAGTAGAAACTTAATATTCAATTCCATTCAAATACTTTATTGCGGTCATTAGACCATAAAAACGCAAGTGCCTAAAAATGATAATACATACAAGCATCCACCAGGGCCTACACTCAAGGCCCCAGGGTCCTACATTACTATTGCAAGTTATTATCCCGCACCCCAATAAATAAGCAAGGTACATAACAACACATACGTAGAGCGTTACTTTTTTTTAATAATTCTTTTTATTAACCATAGGAATCAATCACAAGGCAGTATACATAGTACAATGGCTTTGCTTATCTGAATCAAGGTTTTCTGACGTTTACAAATACCCAATGTAGTTATTGGTGATACATGTCCTATCTACAACGGTTCATCTTGAGCTGGCACCAGCGGCGGGGTACAGAGATGCCCCTATCTTTATTCCAGCCCTCCCAGATTCTGGACCACTTCCTGGGACATCCCCTGGCCACATAGACATATTTCTCACGAAACATGCACCAGTCCTTATCCTTTTTCCAATCACCCACAGCTGGTGTCCGTGCTGCCCCCCACTTCTGGGCTATGTTACGTTTAGCGATCCTAAGCCCCAATGTAACCCAGGTGACACGAGAGTTGTTCAGGTCTGTCGGTTCCCACACGTTCAGGAGTCCTCTCTTGGCCTCCAGTGTCTGATCTAACACTTCTCTCAGAGTCTCCTGTATTGACTTCCAGTACCTCAGGATGTACAGGCAGTCTCATAGTATATGAAGGAACGTACCTTTGCCTCCACAACCCCTTCTGCATTTCTCATCAGCTGCCCTACCCATGAGCACCAGCCCAGGTCCCGTGATATAGATGCGGTGCAATATTTTAAGTTGTACTAGCCTCAACTTTGCTGCGATGGCTACCTCTCGTGGCAAAGACACTGCCGCCACCCAGTCCTCATCATCTAGAATTATGCCGTTCCCTTCCCATTTCTCTTGCAATTTCACTAAGGGGTCTCCTGTGTGATTCACAAGCTTTTTGTATGTGAGCGAGATTGCCTTTGTCGGTAAGTATCCATCAATGAGCCTATCTTCGAGGGGTGCCGCGTCAGGAGGGGCATCTCCCCTCTGAAGACAGGAGTACAGGGCATGGCGGACTTGCATGTACCTAAAATGTTCTGTGGCGGCAAGCTCATACTCTCGTTGTAACGTGGAAAATGACTTGAGCTCCCCTTTCACACATAGGTCGCCTACTTTCGATATGCCTATGAGGTCCCAATTGTCAAAGCCTTTAGTGGACCATAGGTTCCCCAGTCTTTTGTAGTCCCACAGTGGCGTTGCAAGGGTTACTTTATTGTCCCATCCCATGCCCCTGGAGGCTTCCCTCCACACCTGTACTGATTGTTTAGTCGCCCCGGTTAGAAGGTGCCCCCCAGTCTTTGAATAAAGCGCCCGGTTATAGTTCCCTCCCGGTAGTATCCAGCGATCCATTGAATAGCCCGGGTCGCCGGCTTGCCTATATGTGCCACGGTTGATAGCTGCCAGATGGGCAGCCCAATAGTACTTTTTGAGATCAGGGAGAGCGATCCCTCCGTCGTATCAGGTGAGGTTGAGTTTGGATAGCGCAATGCGCGGTTTCCCATTCCATTTCAGACGGCGTTGTAGGGTTTCAATATCCTTAAAATAGCTGGTGGGAACCAAATCTAGCGAGTTTTTGTAGGACATATAGGAATCTTTCCGCAGGGTTGGCGGTGATATAGATGCTAAGGTATTTGAAGCCTTGAGTGGTGATTTGTATTGGGCAGCCCCTGGGTAAGCCTGTGAGGGGTCCCTTGAGGACATATAGAACTGACCTGAGCCAGTTTATGGTGTACCCTGAGTATCTGCCAAAGGTGGCAAAGATGTCAAGTACTGCCGTGAGCGAGACCTTCGGAGAAGTTCGGAACAGCAGTATGTCGTCCGCATAGAGAGAGATGCGGTCCTCCCAGGATTCTGTCCATCTGAATCTTTAGATCATTGGATCCTTCCGTATCCAGGACGCCAGGGGCTCTAGGGCTAAGGCGTACAGGAGGGGGGAGAGCGGGCAACCCTTCCTCCTGCCTCTGCCTAGTTTAAACACGTCAGATTTTTTAATGTTTACCACTACCTGGGCTAGTGGTTTCGTGTAAAGGAGTCGTACCCACTGGATGAATTGGAGTCCAAAACCCATTTTCTCAAATAGGTATTTCCATTCAAGCATGTCGTACGCCATTATGGCGTCCAGCAAGACCAGGACCGCCCCTTCTTGGATCGTAGTCGCCCTCCCCATTGCTCCGTGTACCCTACGCAAATTCAGCACCGTGTTGCGCTGAGGCATGAAGCCCGATTGATCTGGGTGTACGAGGTTATTGATTACCTTAATAAACCTATTAGCAAGGAGTTTTGCTAGGATCTTTGGTTCAAAAAAGTGGTTCTGTCGGATTATATACAATTTCTTTTCATTCAACAATTACTTATGGCATAGGTTTACTCATATGCATGTTTTCATGAAAAAATAATTGAGAGAAAAACGTAAAAAGCACACACCAAACTCTTATGGTGACCGCACTATTACACCAATTTAGGTTGTTTTTACGTAGGACGCCACGCTCACGTAAGCAGCTTTTAACAGGCAAACAAACGCCACCTCCATCCATTGACTCCAGAGCAGGAGAGAGATACAGACGCTTGCTGTCATACTCTTCAAGTAAGTCCTACGTAAAAACAACCTAAATAGGTGTAATAGTGCGGTCACCATAAGAGACATAGCTACCAGTAGGGTAACTAGCGCACTTTTTCAATTTTTAAACTGTTCATCCCTACAGAAATTGTTAGGAAGTTGACTAATTAAGGCATGTCCATTGTTTAGGTGATCGCGGCTGCGGCACTTCAAACCCGAATTCGTCACCGGACGGTGATAAATTCAATTTCCAGAGGTATGTGATCAACCCTCCATCCAGTTTTCTTTAACAACAAAATATATGTGTAAAGCTTGGTATTGATTGATATTAATAATCTACAGGTACCAACATCTAATAGAAGAATAATCATCATATAGAGGTTAAGAATAGGACATCCTCTTCCTTCAGGTGAGCGAGCCCCACCGTGCTTCTCCAATGTTTGGATTAGTCATGCACACACCCTTCACTAAAACAGGCAACTTTTATCTAATTTTAGGTTGTCCCCCTCCTTGTCCTGATGAAGACCCGATACGGTTGCAAATAAATTGGCACCATACCGCTGGGTCGAAACGTCGACGCTAATCCACCAATTGGTCCTCACTACGTCTCAACAGAAAAAATATGATTTGCAATACTGTTTGAGAGAATTGAAGTTATTTTTGGACCAGTGTATCTTAATTTCATCTGTCACGAAACTGTATCACCATAACAGTCACCACAAGTCACAGATCACAATTATTCACTGCTGCACTTATTTATTTCACGTTCTCATTGTATATGGACAACCGTTTTTTTACTAAAAGGAAAGAAAATAAGTGTTTTACAAAGTGATTGAATAATTACAACTTTGTGAACCAGAAAAGTGTTGTTTGGTGTGTGCTTTTTACGTTTTTCTCTCAATGATTTTTTCATGAAAACATGCATATGAGTAAACCTATGCCATAAGTAATTGTTGAATGAAAAGAAATTGTATATAATCCGACAGAACCACTTTTTTGCATACTACGTAATACCCAGGTTCTGAGGGTCACTGGGTAACCCCATTATAACTAATGAGGATCTTTGGTTCGGCGTTCAATAGGGAGATCGGCCTATAGGAGGAGCAATCTGTCCAGCTTTTACCTTCTTTGAGGATCATCACCAGAGTGGCTAGTCTTTGGCCCCTTGGCCGTTCCCCTTTTTCCCTACTCTCCTTGAACGTAGTGCAGACGTGGGGGGGCGACAATATCTGTCTCAAGTGTATAGAGTTCAATCGGTAGCCCGTTGGGCCCCAACGCTTTCCCTGTGTTTAGACCTCTGATTGCTACGCGACCATCTGGTGTGAGTGCCCCCTCCAGATACTCAAGCTCTGACTCCGAGAGTTTAGGAATTGTTACGTCTCGTAGAAGGGCAATAGAGTCCGGCGTTGAGTATGGGTTGTGGGAAGCATATATCTCCTGGAAGTGTAGGGCAAATGTGTTAGCTATGTCTTGGGGGTCTGTAATTATGTGTTCGTCTTTATCTATTAGCTCTGGAATCAGTCTATTTGCCAGTTTTTGTTTGTCAAGCCAAGCAAGTAGTTTCCTGGCTTTGTCTCCTTGATCGTAGATTCTGCCCAACGTGTCTCTCCCCAGCTCTTTGGCCTTATCAGTTGCCAGGTCCCTGTAGCTATCCTGTTTGAACTGCAAGGTGTGTAAGGTGTCTGGGTTAGGTCATTCCGCCTGTTCTTCCTCTAGTCTGCAGATTTCCGTCTTTAGTGCTTCCACCTCCTTGACCTTTTCCTTTCTCACCCCGGCTATTTGGGAGAGGGCCTGAGCCCTGACCACAGTCTTAAACGCCTCCCACAGTGTCTGGTGTGAACTTACCGATCCCTCATTCTCTAGGAAGTAGTGCTTGATAGGGGCAAGGACCGCTTTATGAGCCACTGGGTTACGGAGCTGCCAGGGGTTGATGGGTGCCACTCTACCCACTCTCTGTTGGCCCACCACTAGTTGCATCCACAACGGGGAATGTTCCGATATGCCTCTCGCCATGTGTTTGACCTCTTGGACATATTGTATCTGGTCAGGGGGGACCAACAAGTTGTCCAATCTGGATTGTGAGTTGTGGGCACCTGAATGAAAAGTGTACTGGGTGGTGCTTGGGTGAAGTGAGCGCCATGCATCCTGTAGCCCCAGCGCCCCCAAAAGTTAGGCAACCAGCTGTTAGATGGGCGAAGTCTTCTAGGCGGGTGTTTGTCTTGTGTGCCATCTACAACTGCGTTCGGATCCCCTCCCACTATAAACAGTTCCTCCTGAATCATCATCAGGATAGAACCTAGGTCCTTCAATGCTAGTTCCTGGAGGGCTGGCGGTACATAGACCGACATGAGAGTGAGTACTTTCCCCTCCCATTGGCCCGTGATGCCCGCGTATGTTCCCCCGTTTCCACCTATGTCAATTTGATCGTGAGGGGAAAGGAGTTTCTCAATAGTATGCCTGTGCCTCTCGATCCTGAGGTGCAGCCCGGGTGTGCTGCCAGGTTATACCCCCACCTGTTGAGGGCCTTGCAGGAATTACCCACCAAGTGTGTCTCCTGTAGGAGTACTACGTCAGGGGCGTGCCTTTTGATTTGTTGTAGCACCACCGTTCTCTTGACTTTGTCCCCTAAGCCGTTGACATTCCAGCTCATCATTCTGAACCCTTTATCCCATTGCGCCATTCCTTACATTCATGTATCACCTATGTGTTTAAGTCGGCGGATTGCAGTGTCTGGATGATTTCTTAAAAACAATTAACTAAACATGAACCCCGCCCAACTGCCCCCCTCCCTGCTCCCCTGCACCCAGGGCTCCTAACTGCCCGTGTTACCAACTATGCAGAGTGCCTGTCGCCCTTTAACCTAGACTAACTAAAGAAAATCGGGGGTACACTCTCTTTCATCTCTCCCCCCCTCCCATGGTGATTATGAAATGGATACCCTGTTCCATTCGGTTACAACCTGGAGAGAGTTTACATGCCAATTTGTAGAGAAAGCGCGAAGCGGGAGAACCTCATGCCTAAAATGAATACACAGTTTCCTCGCTAGCGCAGGTTGTATCTCATCCAGGGCAGACTCTAAGATGTACTGGTCTTTTATTCTCAGAAACGCAACTGTTAGTGTCCCTGTTGCTGCGCTCCCCTGTAAACATATTTTATTTGTCAATTGCACATACGTCGCAGGGCTCTGCACTCCAGAGACAGCTGCCGAATCAAAGCATACATCACCACAGGAGCAACCGACTTTTGTGAGCGACATCAAGATACATAATGAAAGTAAACAAAGTAATACAACAAACCCTCACCCCCCCCCGAACTCACCCCACCCTCTCCCTTCCCCTGAAGCCGCACAGAGTCCGCATAGTCCTGGCCACAGCCTTTATACAGAACAACAGAGTCTTAGCACGATAGCACACACCTCCCCGGATCCCCCCTGCCCTGCACCACCACATCCCCGTGTACATCAGAAATCATCCCAATGGATGAGCCTCTACAAAAGTTGGCGGCTCCAGCCACAGACCCCGATAATCCGCCCATCTTTTCTATATTTTGTAATGTTTACGTAGACATCCCCGGGCTACAAAAACAGGCTGTTCTATCCCTATGCAAAAGTCCAAACCGTTCTTCCACCGATGGGGCCTGCGGCGCCTTCCACGCCTTGGCAATATCTCGCTTTGCCAATGAGAAGCCTAGTTGCATGAGATGTCATTTGTAAATGTTACCCCTATTCCTTCCATTATGTGGAGCAGAGCTAGTCTCGGCGTACGTCGGAGTTTCCACCCCAGGACCTCCGGCAGGCAGGAGAACACCCCCCTCCAGAAACGATCCAGGGAAAGGCACTGCCAGATAGTATGTATGAACGTGCCCTCCTCCCGACCACATCAAAGACACTCCGGGGAGGCAATCAGACCCGCTCAGCACAGTCGAGCCCGGGTCAAATAGACCCTGTGCAAATATTTAAACTGGATGAGGCAAAGGCGAATCGCTACGGCCGCTCCCCGTGGGGCCGCAAGGGCCTCTCTCCAATCCTTCTCCTCCAGTGGGCCCACATCCTTCTCCCAGTCCCCCCGCAGCTTCTGAAGTGTGGTGGAGCAATGCGTAACTAGAGATTGATAGATCTGGGAGATCTTTTTGGTTTCCAGATCCCCCTAAAGTCTCTCGCCTCCAGTGGGCTGAATTCAGGGAGAGATTCCAAACCTTCCAGACTAGGGGATAGAGCATGGCAAAACTGGAGCTATCAGTAGAATAGTGACTGGGGCATAAGAAATTCCCTTTGTAGGTCCCGGAAAGACTTGAGTGTCGTGCCCCTCATAACATCCACCAGAGTTGAAATACCAATATCATCCCATCCCCGGAAGCCCTGCAAGGCCGCCAGCTCGGGAAGGCACCCATTGTTCCAAAGGGGGGTCTCCCTAGTCAGGGTATCCCACCAACCCATGAGGCACAGCGCCTGCCTCCAGATCAGGAATATCACACGCGTGGCTGACGGCATCCCGCCTCGCAGCGGCACTGAGTACAAGATAGTATGCAGTGTATTGGATCCCATGAGTCGTCGTTCCAGAGCATTTGCCGAGTCTCTCCTGTCGCCATACCACCATTCATTGAGGACAAGGAGGTGTGAGGCCTGGTAATACGAGAGAATGTCTGAGGACGCAAGTCCTCCACAATAGGTGGATGGAAAGCATGTTCGTAGAGCCACACGCACTTTGCCCCCTCCCACAGAAACTGCCCAAGCACCGAATTAACCAGCCGGAACCATCTGGGCGGGATCGGGTATGGGTGATTCTGTAGCTGGTAAAGCAGCTGCGGAAGCGCCACCATCTTGAAAATTGCTGATCTGCTGTATAATGTCAAGGGTATACGCGCCCAGGACTTAAGATCTGCACGGACCCGCTCCCATACCGGGGCCAGGTTCCGCTCCCAGGAAATGGCCGGCACGTCCGAGAGAAACACCCCTAAGTATTTCAGACCCCCAACAGCCAACTGGATCGTAGTCGCCCAGTCACCCACCCTCGTTCGAGCTCCCAGAACCCACAGTGTAGATTTGTAGGGGTTCATATATAATCCTAACGTCTCTCCAAAGATCTGCATGACCCGCAGAAGTCGCGGCCCCATCTTGTCCAAAGCTGTGAGGAAAAACAGGACATCATCTGCATATAGTGCGATCCTGTTGGACAGACCCGGAGCCCACTCGAATCCCCGGAACTGTGCATCAATGCGCACACAGGCCGCCAACGGCTCCATGGCTAGGGCGAATAAATATGGAGACAGGGGGCATCCCTGCCGTGTGCCCCTCTGAATAGAGAAGGTGGAAGAGACCGTACCTGCCACCCGTACTGTCACCATCAGATCTGTATATAGAAGCATTAGGTAAGAAAGGAAACGTGGGCCAAGGATGTCTGCGCAGTAATGCAAATAAATATACCCAACTTAGGGAATCAAATGCCCTGTCCATGTCGGCCAAAAGGAGTGCCGCTGATTCCCCCGCCTGTCGAACAGCCGCTACTGTCACATGTGCCCTCCTTATATTATGCCTGGTCGCCCTCTGGGGCATGAACCCAACCTGATCGGGTGTATAAGCGTCAAGATTT
Source organism: Lissotriton vulgaris (assembly GCF_964263255.1). NCBI lineage: Eukaryota > Metazoa > Chordata > Amphibia > Caudata > Salamandridae > Lissotriton > Lissotriton vulgaris. The sequence goes on from NC_141686.1 coordinate 343,984,827, forward strand.
GAGGCAGGAGGCGATAGGCCAACACCTTGGCCAAGATTTTCGCCTCTACGTTTAGGAGGGAGATGGGGCGATATGAGGCCTGTTGTTCCAGGGCCGGCTAGTCTTAAGGAACACCACCACCTCTGCGTGCCTCCAATCCAGGGGGAGCAGGCCCTTTTCTTGGGCCTCCTCTACCACCGCCCGATAAAAGGGGGCCAGCTGCATATTATAACGTCTGAAGAATTCACTCGGGAACCCATTGGGTCCAGGCGCCCTCCCGGAATTGAGCTCCCCCAGGGCCGTGCCCAGCTCCTCGTCAGTCAGGGGTAGCTCCAATTGGTTATGCACCTCATCCGACACCGCTTTGGGCAGTAGACCGGCTAAGAATTTATCAATGGTGGATGCTGGCAAACATTCTCAGGGGGCATATAGATCCACATAGTACGTAGCGAAACTCTCTGCTATAGCAGTAGGGTCAGTAATCGGTGTTCCCACCTCATCTAGAATACCCGGAAGGGCCTGGGAGTGAAAGTTGGCCTGACAAAGTCGATGAAGCATCTTGCCAGACTAGTCCCCCCATTGATATATCCTGCTTCGCGTCGCTAGCCAAACTTGGCGGGCCTCATCCATCAGGAGAGCGGCACAGGACTGTTGAGCTTGGTGCAGTTGTCTCACATACCTTCCTCCCGAGTCCGGTGCTCAAGTGCCTCTATGTCGGCCTCCACCCAAGTCAACTCTTCCTTACAATTCCTGCGGGTCGCCGTGCACCATGATATGTCTACACCCCGCAGAGTTGGCTTCAGAGCCTCCCATAAAATCTCAGTGCTGGACACCGACCCCTCATTTGAGGTTAGGTATTGAGCAATAGCCTCCCTCATATGCGTCTCATGCTCGTCATTCTGTAGGTGCCACACCGAGAGGCGCCACCTAAAGGGTTGTCGCTCCCCTGCCCATATGGAGCTCAAGGGACACCGGGGAGGGGTCTGAGAGGCTGTGGGGTAGAATCTCATCCAACGCCACTCTACTAAACATCGCCCTGGGAATAAAGAGTTAGTAGAGCCTGGAGAAGGACCAATGAACTGCCGAGAGGTACGTGTACTCCCACCAGTCACCGTGGACACGCCGCCACACATCAACCCAGTCAAGGCCTGTCACCACAGGAGGTGGAGCCGGTGTTGTGGATGAAAGGCAGAGTCCTATTCAGAGCCCAGGTGCACTCCTCCCACCCATCTGGATGTAAATCTACCTAGCCCTGCTCTCTGGAATCCCCCAGCCCTGTCACTCACAGGAACCAGACAGCAGATACACATCAGAGCAGAGGCGGGCTGAAATGGTTAGGCAAGCAAACACCTACTTTCTAAAAGTGGGATTTACAAACACAGAACATTAAAATAAACTTTACTAAAAGATGTATTTTATTATTCTGAGTTCAGGCACACTAAACTCGAATTTCTACCATGTTCCCTGAGTCTGTTAGGATCATAGAATGTAACAATTCTAACAGCCCATTCCGAGCCTTGCAATAGTGAAAAACGAAAATGGCAGTAATTCACTTTTAGGACATGCCACACACATCAGGGCTTGTCCTACCGTATACTTACAATGCACCCTGCCCTTGGGCCTACCATAGGGGTGACTCACATGAAGTAAAGGGTTTAGGGAGTGGGTGCAGTTGCCCAGTCAGCATGACAGTACCAGACTGCACGCAGGCTCTGCAATGACAGACCTTAGACACATTTTACAAGGCTGCTTCTGTGGGTGACACAACCAGTGCTGCAAGCCCACTAGCAGCATTTGGATTTACAAGCCCTGGCACTCCTGGTGCACTTTACTAGGGTCTGACAATAAACCAAATAAGCCAATCATGGAATCCAATCAATATATACATTTTATACAGGGAGCACTTGCACTGTGGCACTGATTGGCAGTGGCACAGTGCTCTGAGCAGCTAACACCAGCAAAACACATGAGGCACAGTAACAAAAAGTGGAAGGGAGACCCACGCCAAGATGCCAGGTCTAACAGCATCCCATATCAACATTCCATAAGAGTTAGCGTTAGATAGTTAGTGTAAGAGTTAGGGTTAGATAGTTAGTGTAAGAGTTAGGGTTAAATAGTTAGTGTACCAGTTAGTGTTCGATACATAGTGTAAGAGTTTACGTTAGATAGTTACTGCAAGGGTTAGCGTTAGATAGCTAGTGTAAGTTTGCATTAGTTAGTGTAAGAGTTAGGGTTAGATAGTTAGTGTGATAGATAGTTAGTGGAAGAGTTAGCATCACATACTTAGTGTATGAGTTAGCGTTAGTTAGTATAAGAGTTTGCATTAGATAGTTAGTGTAAGTGTTAGTTAGTGTAAGATTTAAGGTTAGATAGTTAGTATAAGAGGTAGCGTTAGATAGTGTAAAGGTTAGCGTTAGATAGTTAGTGTAAGAGTTAGGGTTAGATAGTGTAAGAGTTAGGGTTAGATACATAGTGTAAGAGTTCCCATTAGATAGTTAGTGTAAGAGTTTACTTTACATAGTTAGTGTAAGTTTGCGTTAGATAGTTAGTGTAAGAGTTAGGGTTAGACAGTGTAAGAGTTAGCGTTAGTTAGTGTAAAAGTTTGCATTAGATAGTTTGTATAAGTGTTTGAGTTAGTGTAAGAGGTAGCATTAGATAGTGTAAGTTAGCTTTAGATAATTAGTGTAAGAGTTAGGGTTAGATAGTGTAAGAGTTAGCGTTAGTTAGTTTAAAAGTTTGCATTAGATAGTTAGTATAAGTGTTAGTTAGTCTAAGTTAGTGTTAATCAATCAATCAATCATGGTTTTGTAAAGCGTGCTACTCACCCACGAGGGTCTCAAGGCGCAGGGAGGGGTGCAGCTCTGGATCAGTCGAAAAGCCAGGTCTTGAGGCTCTTCCTGAAGGTGTGCAGAGTAGGGGACCGTCTGATGTTGATTGGGAGCTCGTTCCAGGTCTTTGCAGTGATGTAGGAGAAAACTCTTCTACCTGCTCGGGTTCTGCAGATGCGTGGGGTCACTGTTAGGGCGAGGTCATCGGAGCGGAGGTTCCTTATGGGTACGTGGAAGGTTACTCTCTGTTTGAGTTATTTGGTCCAATGTTGTGAAGGGATTTGTAGGCGTGGGTGAGTAGTTTGAAGGTTACTCTCTTCTCAACGGGGAGCCAGTGAAGGTCTCGTAGGTGCTGGGTCATGTGCTTGTGTCGAGGGGTTCAGAGGACGAGGCTGGCTGCAATGTTTTGGATGGTTTGGAGCATGTGAAGCAGGGTTCTGATTATTGCAGCGCAGAGGGCATTGCCATAGTTCAGTCTGCAGGTTACAAGTGCATGGGTGACAGTCTTTCTGCTTTCGGGGGGATCCACTTGAAGGTCTTGCGGAGTATGCGGAGGGAGCTAAAGCAGGTGGAGGTGACGGCATTGATCTGGCGGGTCATGGAGAGGGAGTAGTCTAGGATGATGCAGAGGTTACGGGTCTGATTGAGTGGGTGGGTTTCCGAGGGGGGGAGGCCACCAGGTGTTGTCCCAGGCGGTGGAGGAGGGACCAAGGACGAGGACCTCTGTCTTCTCTGAGCTGAGCTTCAGGCAGTTCATCCAGGCTGCGTCTTCCTTCATTCCTTCCTGGAAGCAGAGTCTGGTGTCTTAGGGGTTCTTCGTGAAGGAGAAGATGAGCTGGGTGTCGTTGGCGTGGGATAATATGCTGAGTCCATGCTGTCTGACGATGGAGACGATGTAGATGTAGATGTAGATGTTGAAGAGCGTAGGGCTGAGCGAGGATCCTTGGGGTGCTCTGCAGTTGATCTCTGTAGGTTCGGAGAGGAAGGGAGGGAGTCTGATCCTTTGGGTTCTGCCGGAAAGGAGCGGATCCAGTCGAGGGCAGTTCCTTGTATACCGGCGTTGTGGAGTCTGGTTGCGAGAGAGCGGTGAGAGACCGTGTCGAAGGCTGTGGAGAAGTCTAGTAGGATGAGGGCCATAGTGTGAACTTGGTCGAGAGTCATGCAGATGTCGTCGGTGGCGGCGAAGAGGGCAGACTCCTGCTGTGGTTGCTGCGAAATCCGGACAGGGAGGAGTTGAGGATGGCTTTCTCTTTCATGAAGGTGGTCAGATGGGCATTGATGAATCTCTCTGGGATTTTGGTTGTGAAGGGAGGGAGAGAGATGGGCCAGTAGTCCTTTAGGTCCATTGGGTTGGTGAGGGTTTCTTGAGGAGGGGCTTGGCCTCTTACTGCTTCCAGATGTTGGGGAAGATGACGGATTCGAAGGAGGCATTAAAGGTCTGGCCTAGCTCGGATGGTATGGTGGCAGTGGCTCTGTGGTAGATATGCAGTGGGTAGGGGTCTGTGGGGCCTCCTGAGTGGATGTTCTTCATGGTCATGGCGGTGTCTTCGGTGGTGGAAGGTTTCCAGGTGGTGATGGTGGGCTGGTTGTTGGTGGTGGGGAGGAGGGTGGTGTCTGGAGTCTGTTCGCTGAAGTAGTCATAGAGGGCCTTGATTTTCAGGTGGAAGTAGGAGCTGAGCCTGTTGCAGAGGTCCTGGGATGGTGCGAAGTCCGTGGCTTCGCAGGAGGGTTTGGTGAATTGCTGTATGACGTTGAAGAGTTCTTTTGTGTTACTTGCGTTGGTGTGGATTTTGTTCTTGATGAAGGTCTGCTTGGTGGCTCTTATGCGCAGGAGGTATTCAGTCATGACATTCCAGTAGGTTTTCTGATCTTCGGTAATTTTCCTGTTCATCCAGAGCTTCTTGAGGCGTCCGGTGGAAGGTGAACCAGGCAGCCTTCAGGGGGCGTTGTTTGACAGGGTGGCGGAGGGGTGCGAGCTTCTCTGCGCAGCTGGAGATCCAGCTGTGTAGTTCTTTGGCTGCGGAGTAGGCGTCGGTTGTGGCAGAGGAGGGTCATGGAAGAGGGTGGTTCTGAAGTGTTCCTCTGTGATCTTACTCCAGTTCCTTCGTGGCTGGTATGGGGCGGGTTTGGGTGCGGTGGTGGTGTTGAAGTTTAAGTGTACACAGTGGTAGTCTGCTCGGAGGGGCTGTGTGGCGTGTCTGAAGTGCATGTTTGTCCCTTCCTCGAAGATGGGGTCGAGGGAGTGTCCGGCTCTGTGGGTAGGGGTGGTGACGAGCTGTTTCAGTCCGAGGTTGGCGAGGTCGTCAAGGTGATTGGTGGAATCAAGGTTACTGTGGTTGTCGAGCTGGACGTTCAGGTCTCCGATGAGCATGTAGTCCATGTAGGTGATAGCGTGGGGTGCAACAAGGTCGGCAATGGTGGTGGTAGAAGAGGCACGATGCCCAGGCGGTCTGTAGACGAGGGTCCCACGCAGCGGGGTTCTGGGGCTGGTCTGGAAGTGGAGGTGCTTTTTGTTGGAGAGGGGGGTGCTTGTGCTGGAGATGAAGAGCCAGAGGGAGCTCTTGTGCACAATGGTGAGTCCTCCTCCTGGGCGGTGGGGGAGGTCCTTACTCTGGATCTTGTATCCATCAGAGATGGCAGTGGCGATGGCAGCGGCAGAGGAGGCATTGGTCAATGTTTCTGTGAAGAAGGCGACGTCTGGCGAGAGGGTGGTGAGCAGGTCCCAGATCTCTATGGCGTGTCTGTCTATGGAGCACAGTTAGTGCAAGAGTTAGGGTTAGATAGTTAGTGTAAGTTAGCGTTAGATAGTGTAAGAGTTAGTGTTTGAAATGTTCTAAAATGATCATTTGGTACCTGAGAGCAATATTCTACGTGAGGCCCGGGGCTCAGATTATGCTTCTTGCTTTTTTTTTTCTCAACTGAATTTTCACAGCTGCCAATCATAAAGGAGTAATCTGAAAAACAAGACTAAGTCCTAAGGAAGGGAGCACGATGCTACATGTGTGGACATATCTGCATGAGCAGATATGGCGCTGTGTTGGTCAGTTCCATTACTGCCTGTAAAAGTGAACAGGAAGCCGTTTTAAGTGCATGTATCAAACATCTCGTATTAATACGCCCACGCTGATTCCAGTGGTGATTTATTAATACATGCACTCAGGGGGCACCCTAGAAAACCTACCAACTACTAGTGTGCTACGCTGACTGGTGCTAGCCAGCCTACCACCGCAGACAAGGTTCTGGCACACAAGGGTGAGTGGCTTTCTCTCAGGAGGTCAGAAAAGAAGCCCGCTCAGGCAGAGGGTGTTTACAACCCCTCCCACAGGATGACCTGTGAATTAGCATTCCAAGGCAGGGAGCTTCAAAGAGCCAACGCCTTTGGGAACCTGGCTTCGCTCACTGGAGAGGATGCTGATCCCTCTTGGCCAGGATCTGCTCGGCGCCTGGACAAGGTGGAAAATCTGTAGTCAGACAGGTGTGTTCACCTTCAGGATAGTTCCGCCCCTAAGATGGGCTACCTGAGTGAACGTGAAATCTCAGAGTCATCTTTGTGATGACAGAATTAGGAACTCTGGGACAGAGGTATGCCCACTTCCCTCAGGACTCTTTGGCTACTACCCTTCACTCCCCTAAAGCCCCTAAATCTAGTATTTAGGGGAGCCCCCAGCACCATGAAATCTGATCCTGATGACAAGAAAGAAGAAGACGGTTGTGAAGATTCGCAAGAAGGAATAGAAGACACTAATTGACTTGGTGCCAACTGGATTGCTGTCCTTGACAAATGCGACAAAGACCACTTGTCCTGCCGCTGCCGTGTCTCCAGAAGCCGGAGAGAAGTGCCAGCACTTCACCCACGAACCAGGATCGCACATGGAGCAGCAGAGCTGCTTCCCTGCATCCTACAGGCACCCAAACAGGACTGAGAGGACTCCGGACACCAAAAACCCAACACGGCATGCAGCATTGGCGAAAAGGGCCAAGGGGGTCCCTGAGCATCAAAAGAGCAGAGTCCATCTGCTGATTCAGCCTGACTGGCCTCCCAGTCCAAACCCGAAGCCTTTTTTCAACCAGACCGATCCCCATAGATTGGTGTCAGGTTTAGGGCGGCACACGGTCTAGGGCCCGCCCCACTCACTACACATATATGCACGCCATTGTGCGCCAAAGCCTTTTGTGGGAAAGCACATGGGTCTGCTTCTTAGGGTCGTTGGTGGTTACTCTGTTCCAATCAGAGATAATGTGCTTTCCCTTGTGCATTTTGATTCAACATTACTTGCAATGCTTTGTCTGTTGTTAATTTGAGGCCTTCAGTCATTTGTTATGTGGACACTGATGTTAACTGAAACGATGCTTTAACCTCAAGAGCTATTCTTACAGCTCCTTATTGTTTTTCAGGAGATCTTCCCTTGTAAACTACATCTCCCATCATTCTATGGGGGAAGTACACGGTGAGCGTGGCCACGCTAACGTCAGCGGCCACGCCCCTTCACCGGTGCTCACTATTCTCCTGGATTCCTGGCGGAAGGAGCTTTTTGTCTGGGTTCCGGTACCTTTACTTTTGGATGAAAAATTGTCATGCAGACGTGACAAAGAATTTTCAATTCTATTTAGGACACGGAGGTGAGAATTATGCTTCTCAATCTTTACTGAACACACAGAGTTAAACTTTAAACAGCATACCCCGGGAGGACAACCCCCTCCAACCCAACTTGACGTCGGACCACGTCAGCGACCAATCCTTTTCAAACGTAGAAGGCCGGTCCAAAGCTGCGTCAGAACAGCTCACACTTCAGGACTGTTTTCATTGGTCGCCTGAAACAAGAAACATAGTCATAACACCGATGTCAGACTGAAAATGACAGTCATAGATTAACAAATCGGGTGGGAAAAAATAAGAAGTCAAACATTAGCATTGAAATATGCAAGCAAACAGCAATTATAACCATTATGAAGATATGTAACATATAAAGTAATCCATCCTGGGTGGGATAATTCTCACCTCCGTGTCCCTAATAGAATTGAAAATTCTTTGTCGCGTTAGCTAGAAAAATTTTCATTCTATGTCAGTCCACGGAGGCTTAAATTATGCTAGTTTAAAGTTGCTCCACTACACAACACACGCAATATCCACAATAGGTTTGTGTTAAAAGGTCTTAAAAGTGGACTCAGAGGACCAGTCCGCCGCAGTCATAATATCTTGTAACCTGGACCCTGTCACTAGGGCTCTGGAGGCAATGGATCTCCTCACAGAATGAGCACCAAAAATGGAAGAATCAATTCCCGCTTGGGTCAATAACCAGGTAATCCACCTGGCTAGAGTAGCGGAAGAGACTGGGCGGAAAGGTCTCTGAAGCGATATCAACAATTGACCTGCCACATCATTTCTGAACTCTCTGGTACAATCCTCATAGACCTTTAAACATTGCACAACACACAGTTTGCTATGGTGAGGAAAGGCAGGATAAATAATGCCTTTAGAAGTAGTCTTAGTACGACGGGAAAGTGTGAAAGAAACTCCAGACGGAGTAAACACTCTACCTGCTAAATTCAGAGCACGTACATCCGACACACGTCTGCATGAAATAGGGCATAATAAAAGCGTCAGCTTGGCAGACAATTGTTTGAGCGACAGCCCTTCATTAGCTGGCCATGTTTTCAAGTATCTCAGAACTATGGAAACATCCCATAACGCCTGATATCTAGTTTGAGGTGTATCTACCAACCTGATACCGCGTAGTACCTTACAGACCAAGGGATGTTCCCCTACAGGTCTACCATCCACGTGAGGATGTCCAGCCGAAAAGGCTGATCTAAAATTGTTTACTGTCCTATAGGCCATGCCTGATTTTGCCAAATCGGAAAAAAAGTCACAATCACAGAGATACTTGATCCCAAGGGATCACTCTGCCGTTCACCACACCAACACACCCATCGTCGCCAAGCGGATTTGTATTGTTTGTGCTAGGAAGGTGCCCAAGACTGGGAGAGAAAAAAGAGAGTGTCTTGCGCAACTCCCGGCACTTGTCAACATCGCCAGAAAGTCTCCACGCCATGAGAGGCAACTGACCTTGCAGGACTAAGGGATGCTGAAGGCCCATTGGATCCGTCAACAACTCTGGGAAAGACCTGATCCGAACCGGTGGGGCACACGATAAGCTCATTGCCACCGGAAACCACGCTTGGGCTTTCCAACATGGGGATACTAGGAGTATTTTTCCCCCCTGCCTGTGTGTCTGAGCTAACAACCTCGGAATCATGACAAAGGGTGGAAAGGCATATAGAATGCTTGTCGTCCACGATTGAAGGAAGGCGTCCGAGCTGATCGCTAACGGATCCGGACGCCAACTGTAAAACAGGGAAAGTTGTCTGTTGAGTCAGGACGCAAACAGATCTAGAGCACACGGTCCCCATTTGGAGTTCAATGCTTGAAACACACTGGGGTGAAGTCTCCAATCGCTGGAGTCCTCAGAAATCTGGAATTCCAATCTGCCACCACATCTGATGAACCTTGAATGTATTCCGCCGTCACTGAAATGTGGTGATCCAGGCAGTAGTGCCAGAAATCCTTGGCAATTTCCTCTAGAAGTCGGGATCTGGTACCGCCCAGGAGATTGATATAACGTACTGCGGACACATTGTCCAGACGCAGAAGAATACAACAACTCGCTCGCTGAGGAGACAGAGTTCGAATCGCAAATGACCCTGCCAAAAGTTCTAGGCAGTTGATATGGAGTCACAACTCCTCTTGGGACCACCGACCCCCAGTCTCCAGTGTCCCTCAACGAGCACCCCAGCCCCACCGGCTGGCGTCGGACTCTATGTTGGCATCCGGAGTCGCCGCAAAGATGGCTTTGCCATTCCAAGCGTCCATGTGCTCTAACCACCAATTCATTTCTAGGCGAGCCTCCCGTGAGATCGCAATGCTCTGCATATTGTAAGTCTCTGCGGAGATGCAGAATCTTTAACCTCTGTAAGGCCCTGTAATATAAGGGACCGGGAAAAATCGCCTGAATGGACGCCGCCAACAAACCCATGAGGCGGGCTAACGTCCTCAATGATATAGTCTGAGAGGCAAGCGCTCTCCTCAACTCTTTATTGATTGCTGTTCTCTTCTTGAGAGGCAAAAGCAGCTGAGATGTCAAGGAAATTACTTGAAAACCTAAAAATTCGATCACTTGCGAAGGAACTAGAAGAGATTTGGGAACATTGAGGAGAAATCCCAACTCCTGGAGGAGTTGGATAGTCCAAGACAGATGGAGTTGCACCACCTCTACCGACTGACCCATGATCAGAATATCGTCCAGATAGATTATGAGTCTGACTCCTCTCTCCCGTAACCATTGAACAACCGGTCTCATGAGTTTCATGAAACACCATGGAGCGGACGAGAGACCGAAGGGCATAGCCGAAAACTCGAACCACTGACTGCGCCATTGGAATTGGAGGAAGCACTGGTGAGGCGGAAAAATGCTGACCGCCAGATAGGCATCTTTTAGATTCAATCAAACCATCCAATCCTGGCTTAACAACATGTCCCTCAAGAGATGAATACCTTCCATTTTGAAATGACGGTATACTACTCACACATTGAACTCCTTCAAGTTCAGAACCAGACGAAACTCAAGATCTTTCTTGGGCACCAAGAAGATAGTACTCACAAAACTGTGCGGATGAGGATCCGTCTGCACTATAGCCCCTTTGTTCAGTAACGACTGAACTTCCTCGTCGATGAAACTCATCTCTACAGGGGAAAAACTTAGGGGTCTGGGAGTCACCAATTGCGTGGGGGGGGGGGTCGCATAAAACTCGAGATGAAAACCCCGAACTATCTGACGAATCCATGGATCGGGAGACAGGGCCTCCCACCTGGGAAGGAACTGTGTAATACGACCTCCCACCATATGATCCCTGCAATGTAAAATGGGTAACTGCATAAGAGGAATCTCCAGACTGGAACGGCTGGCCTCTGTAGCCTCCACGTTGTCCACGACCCCTGTCACCTCTGTTTCGGGTTGGATAGAACTTTGACCTTTGGGAACCTCCTCTGCCCCGTCGTTCTGCACCTCTAGAGGTCTGATTACCACCTCGGCCGGACCCTCGACCTCTGTAACGGCCAGCCCTATTAAAAACACCTGAGTGAAAAACACGTTTGATGTTGGCCTGCGCCTTATCCAAGGCATAAAAAGTTGCCAAACAACATGCCATTGGCCAAGGAACCCGGTTCCGTAGTAGCCATCTCAGCAAGTTGGGGTCTATTCGCATGAGAAAGGATCTTCATCTCTCTGTAGATAACGCCACGTTAGCATTGCCAAGAAAACACATGGCATTTTGCGCCCATTCCATAATCTCAGAAGAGTCTAGGGGAACACCCTTATCTTTCGCAGTGACTGGGGCATCTAATATCTTAGTCAGCGGACCCGAGACATCTAATAATTTGTCTTGGCACCGTTTCCAGGCCTGACCTAGTCCTTTCTTGGGATCTTTGGAAAATTTGCGCATAAAAGTGGCCATGTTAGGATCTAATTCTGGCTTATCCGCCACCTTACCCAACAACGACGGTCGGGGACATTCGGGGCGCAAGGTGGCCCTGACCTGACTCTCAAAACTCTGTCTCAAGTTAGTTTGAACGTAGTGCGCCACTTCAACACAGGGAACCCACTCAGTAGACCTAGGATGGATTAAATTTTGAGGATTAAAAAGCAAATTCTTGGGTGTCACATCCTCCTTTGCATCATAAAATAAATGTTTGGTCTTCTTGGGCTACACGGATTCATCGGAATCTGTTGAATCCTGGGTAGCTGGAGAAGACTCTCCTTGCGTATCCCTGCTAGCCAAGGAACCATGGTCCATCAAAACATTTTTCGCCACATTAATCAGAGCTTGAAGTATGCTAACTAGAGGACTTAGACTTTCTTTTGCCAAAGGACTTCTGGGGTTTCGATAGGGGCGTTAAGGCCTTGAGAAGCGCCTTACTCAACAAACCCTGGACGTGGGAATCCTGGGCTTCAACAGGGTGCTCCTCCAAATGATGTGCTTAAGGCTCCTCATATTCCTCATACTCGATATATTCAACCCACTTATCCTCCTCTTCGGCGTAGTACGCCATAATTCACAGCAGGAGGTTGGAAGGAGATTCAGGGGGGGTGAGTAACCCAATGGCGAATAAGACCTTCCGAAGGTTTTCCAAAAAAGAACCTGGGTCTTAATAAGGAAAAAAGTATTGAAGAAAAGAAAAACTATGTTGCAAAAAACAAAAGTTCCATAAATATAGATATTAATATATATATGTGGCAGGAGCTTGCCCTAAACTCCCCTAGTGCCAAGCACTGATCCAGAAAAACGCTCCGGTAAGCGTTAATGAGCTGGGAAGTTTTCACAGGCAACACTGTTGCTGATGCGCGAAGAGCAGATGACAGAAATCCAAACCGGCTCTTCGTGCATGCGCACAATGTCAGGAATGTGGGACTCTCACGAGCCTGCCTCCCTCGCCCACCAAAGTGCGCAGCTCTGCTCCCTCGCCACTGCCCACAATGAGAAATGCTGCGGAGGGGCACCGAAGCCTCAGACCCCGTGAAGGAAGTCGCGCCTGCACAAGGAATGAGTCCGAGTGCAGCACGACTTAAGGCAATAAAGATAGAAGTCCAGAACATACCAAAAAAAAATATAAATGCCGAACACGCATTCAGAAAAGGCATATGAAGTCTTAGAACGTCCAAAACGAACGGAAGTAGAAATACCACACAAGCGCTCTAAAAAATACATAGAGGGGGCGTGGCCAAGATGGCGACGGAGTAAGACGTGCCTGCGAGCTCCTCCGGCGCCTCGAGCCTTCATCGCCTTGTATAGCTTTCCTGGGGTGATCTTTGCTCCGGAATCGACTTTATTGGGGTTGCTGAGGTGCCCCGATTGCTTTTGAGCCTTTCCCCGTTGAGCTACGACCAAGAACGGCGGACTTAGCCGAGGTGACGAGGCGGCGACGCACTAGGTTGGTGCGGCATACACTGCATCACCCGGAGATGCTCGGCTGCTATTACCCGGGGGACCCTGGGCCACCGCGACCTGCGGAGAAGAACAATCGAATTGCAGGACGCCCTGACTGGGACCATCCCGAGCTTAACCTACCCCCCTGTGGATCATTTCGGCTAACATCATCTGGACGAGGTGACGGGGAGGCGCCGACCTGTCTGGCGGCTGCTGGACAGCGCAGAGGGACGAGAGGAGAAGCGGAGCTGATACGACCCTACCCCATACTGCCCGGGGACGGATCAACGGGCATTGAGCGAGCACAGTGATCGCTGTCCCCTGATAGCTCAGGCTTCCCGGAGACGGCAGAGCGAGGGGCCCGGGGGGGTGCGAGGGAGCGTGGCCTGATATCCCGGGACGCTCCTGGCAATCGCGGAGCGCGCGGGGGTTAGCCGCAGCTCTCCATCATGACGACGAGGAACCGCACGACCAAGCCAGGTGTCCGAGTCCGTCGCGCCTCGCGGTAATTACAGGTACGGAATGGGTGAAAAGACTACATATCCCATGATGTTCAGCGGCTAGAAGGCGGGGTATAAGTAGACTCCATTTCCGGTAGCAAGTGTCGGATATTTTGGTTCGTGGTTCCTGGCGTTCCTGTCGACCGTGCGGAGAGGTGTTTCCTGCGCTCCTGTTTACCCTGTATCTCAGACGCTGTCTATTGCGTGTGTTTCCGGCTTTGTTTCTCCGGTTCTGTCCTCCGTTGGAGAGCCTTGCCATCGGCTATTGCGGAGGACGGTCTTTATTGTATTTCCGGCTTTGTTTCTCCGGTTCTGTCCTCTGTTGGAGAGCCTTGCCATCGGCTATTGCGGAGGACGGTCTTTGTTGTATTTCCGGCTTTGTTGCTTCGGTTCAGTCCTCCGTTGGAGAGCCTTGTCATCGGCTATTGCGGAGGACGGTCTTTATTGTGCCGAGTTTTCGGTTCACGTTTCCTCCGTTGGCGAGCCTTATTTCTACGGCTATTGCGGAGGAAACAATTGTTTGAGTTTGCGTTATTTCCTGACATAAATCCTCTGTTGGAAAGCCTTCTTTCACCGGCTATTGCAGAGGATTTGCTATATTAGGTCCCAGGCTGGGACGAAGAGTTTTCCTATACCTGAAAGCAACTTCAGTCAGGTAACCTTGTTCTCCTTTCTTTTGGGTGACGTAACCCTTATTTAGTTACTGGGAATTACTGTGAACGCACGTTGCTTTCCTTAGGACCCTGTCTATGTTTCTTCAGGACGCTGATGGAAAAAGATTAGGGTATGTAGAATCCCTCCTTACCATTGTAGGTTTTGTCATTACATGGGTATTAAGGGGGCTGTTTCAATAGTAAGTTTTGTGTTCACAGGGGAAGGCAATCACAGGCTGAATATTCGTACCCTCAGTGGAAGAGAAGCATCTCCTGAGTTAGTGCTGTTCACATTCCCGTTACAGGTATAGCACAGTATAGCCTGATTGGTAGCCTTAGTAGGGAGAATACATTCCTGAGAACTGATACCAATCAATTATTTGTTTGTTTTCTGTCTTCACAGCTCTCCCTCCCTGCAGTCCCCTTTCTTTCCTTCCTGTTTATTATTTTGCCCTCACCTGATCCTTCTCTAGCCCACGGCTATAACAGCATTCGGGGCTTGGATAGATCTGGAGGTGGCCTACCTATACCACAAGCTGATCCTGAGGACGGAGAGGATAACACCAGGGAAGGACGGTCCTGGGAACGGTCCTGGGAAGGGTCCGTCTGCTTCGACCCCGGTTCCAGCAAGTCACCCCCGAAGGAGGACGGGGACGGCCCTGTCACGAAGGCCTTCTTGATCGAACTTTTTGCATCCATCAAGGACGACATCACGGAGCTGAAGTCCCAGCTGGCCTCCGATCTACGCGAGGTCCGCCGAGATGTGGATGGCATCGGAGAGCGGGTGGCGACCCTGGAGGATCACGATCTAGGCCTTGCTGGCGACGTCCACCAGTTACAGCAGGACATGCTCAGACTCCAGGAGCAAAATTTAGACCTTCAGGCCCACTGCGAGGATTTGGAAAATCGGTCCCACCGTAATAACATTCGTATTCGAGCGGTGCCCTGGGAAGGAGAAGGTGGAAACTTGCGGGCGTATGTGGAGGCCCTTTTTCTGCAGATTCTGGCGGAGGTGGATCTCTCGGAGATCCGCATGGACAGAGTTCATCGAGTTGGGTTGCCACGTGGCGCGCGTTCACCGCCGCCGGACATTTTAGTTTGTGTCCATGACTTTCAATTGAAAGAGAGGATCCTACGGAAGGCCAGGGATACTAACAATTTACAATTCCGGGGACACAGCCCCAGCTTTTCCAGGACTTGGCGGCCTCCACATTACAGAAGCGGCGGGACTTCCGCCCGTTCACGGCCTTCCTGCGGGAGCACGGGGTGTCCTATTCCTGGGGCCACCCCTTTCGGCTCATCTTTAGATGGCAGAACAGATTGGTGCAAGTACGATCCCTGGCGGCTGCCAGGGAACTTCTGGGCATGGAGGAAGAAGCCGCGTCGGCTGGCGCTAGCACTTCCCCCAGAAGACGACGCCGTTCCCCGGCATGGCAAAGAGTGGGCCGCACTGGAATGGCGGAAGGCCCGGATCCATCAGTGAGCCAAAGTGAGAGGGGAGAGGCTCTTGCCTCGGTGGCTCTGGTGACTGACTCGAGCTGGATAGACAGCTCTTCGGCAGTCTAGGCTTTCCAAACATCGGCCTGTGGGGCCGGAGGGGCTCTACCACCTCAGGTACGTTAAAGGACCTTGCTCCAATGGAGGGTTACCCCGACCCTGAACTCGAGGGGGGCATTACTTGGGTCTTCTACCCCCGACCCTTATGGTCATGTCCAGCTGCTTCTTCTATTGGACTGTCTTTTCTCTTTAAGGTTCTGGGGCTGTTTTCTTTGTTTAGTATCTTGGGGCTTCTTTGGGTGGGGGGGTGTTGATTTGGAGTGGGCTCAGTGGTGGTAACGGTGGATCTGGTATGACTGTGGGTGTATTCGGGCTGTTTATGGCACTACAGGGGGTTCTGTGTGGAGCGGGGTGGGGGAGGGGAATGTCTAAATGATGCCAGTCACGATAGGTTCATGGAATGTTAAAGCCCTTAATTCCCCCCAAAAGCGTCAGAAGGTGTGGAAATACATTATAGATCCTCATCTGGATGTGGTGGGACTGCAGGAGACTCATTTGGCTCATAGGGACGAAACCAGGCTCAAGAATAGGCAATACCCACTGATTTACAGGTCTTCGGCCTCCACTAAACACCGGGGGGTGGCACTTTTATTTCGCTCTACACTACAATTCCAACCCATGGGTGTGCGTAGCGACAGGGAGGGTAGATGGCTGATGGTGAAGGGGATGCTCCTTGGCAAGCTCTGCACGTGGGTGGTTCTCTATGCGCCGAACACGGGCCAGAATGGGTTCCTTGAGGCTTTCTTGCGGGAGGTGGGGGACTTTGGGGAGGGTGCTTTGGTGGTCATGGGGGATTTCAACTTGGTTTGGGACAAAGAACTTGATTGCTCGCACCAGCAGCGGACGGAGGCAGGCCTCTTTTCCTCCGAGTCGCGTGACGCTATGGAAAGCTTGGGTCTCATTGATAGCTGGCGTGCCCTCAACCCCCACACTAGAGACTATACATTCTTCTCCCATGTTCACCACACGTATTCGCGTCTTGATCACATCTTTCTGAGCCAGTCGTTACAGGGTGACCTGAGGGAAAGTAGGATATTCCCGCTCTCTGTATCGGATCATAGCCTCCTGGCGGTGTGCCTGACTTGGGCCCCAGGGACGTCCCCGCACCGCAAATGGTACTTCCCTATCTCTCTCACACGAGATCAAGAGTCATGCAAAAAACTCAGGGCGGTCATTGGTGAATTCTTTGAGTTTAACAAGGAAGGGGACACTTCGGTTTTCACCCGATGGGACGCCTTTTAAGGCGAAGACACGGGGCACGTGCATTGCTTTGAACAAACTTAGGCGTGAGGAAAGGGAGGCGCTGGAGGCGGAGCTGACGACACTTGAAACTGCGCACAAGCAGAATCCTTCTCGAAGGACGCGTCGTCCGCTTACGGCAGTGCGGGGTAAACTCAGGGCCCACTATAATAACCGGGCGGAGTATACTCTCCTGCGCTTACGGCGTCTTTCTTACGTACAAGGCAATAAAGTAGGGAAACATCTGGCTCGACAGCTTCGCGATAAGCACAAGAGAGAATACATAGGTGGCATCCGGGCGCCCTCGGGCGCCTTGGAGCATCAAGACGCGGCCAAGGCGGAGCTCTTCGGCGAATTTTATGCCGCCCTGTACTCGGCGGATAGCCTGGCGCCGGAGGATCAGGAGGAATACCTGAGGGATCATCCGCTTCCGCAGGTCTCCAAGGAGTGGAATGAACTATTGGAGGCCCCCTTTACAAGGGAGGAGGTGTTGACCGCGATTAAGTCCCTTAAGCCACTTAAGGCACCTGGCCCGGATGGCTTCACGGCACACTTCTATCAGACCTTTGCTTCTGAGTTGGGCAACTTTTTGGTGACACTCTTTAATGGCATGAGGGAGGCGGGTCAGACTATGGGCTCTATGGCGGAGGCGATGATTTCGATCATCCCCAAAGCCGGGAAGGATCCCTCGAAGTGCGAGTCCTACCGGCCCATAGCTCTACTGAATGTAGATGCCAAGTTATATTCCTCCATCTTGGCTGCAAGACTCCAGGACCTTATGCCTGCCCTCATTCACCCCGATCAGTCGGGATTCATAAAGGGTCGCCAGACCCACGACAACACCAGAAGGCTGATTCACCTGATTAAGAAGGCCAATCGCTTCAAGATCCCGGCGGTCTTGGTGGGTCTTGACGCTGAAAAAGCGTTCGACCGGGTAGACTGGAACTTTCTCTCCTCCAGATTCATAGCTATGCTGCGGGCCAAATACCACGGTCCTCGATCGAGAGTCATGGTTAAAGGCCATGTTTCACCCTTCTTTGCGCACTCCCGGGGTACGCGCAGGGCTGTCCCTTATCTCCCCTTCTCTTTGCGCGCAGCATTGAACCCCTAGCTCTTATGGTACGGGAAGACCCGGGCATCAGTGGTCTCCCCTTTTCAGGAGAGCAGCATAAAATTTCCCTCTTTGCTGATGATGCTCTGCTGTCGCTGGCGGACCCTGGAAGCTCCCTTCCACGGGTACAGGAGGTACTCTCTCAGTTTGAGGCAGTGGCGGGTTTTAGGGTCAATCCTAGCAAGTCCTATATCCTTAACCTCACGCTACCATCTGCTGAGGTGGACCGCATCCGGCCGCTCTCGCCCCTATCGTGGACCAGCTCCTCTATACAGTACCTAGGTGTCTGGCTGACCTCGTCCGTCGCCACTCTGTATGCGGCCAACTTCCCGCCGTTGTTGACCCAGATACAGAATGAGCTAAATCGGTGGAAGCCCATGTTCATTTCTTGGCTAGGCCGAATCCATGCTATTAAAATGGCGATGCTCCCCAAGCTCCTGTATCTGTTTCAAGCGCTCCCTATTATATTGGATGGGGGCTTTTTTAGGCGCATTAAGACGATGATCCTACACTACATTTGGCAAGGGGGTCGCGCTAGACTTTCCTTCCTCACGCTGCGACGGCCTTTGAAGAAGGGAGGGGTCGGCCTCCCGGATCTGCACCTTTATTACAAGGCAGCGCAACTCCAAGTGCTGGTGGAATGGACCCAGATGGAATCGGAGAAGCACTGGTTGCATATGGATAGGAGTGTGGCGGGGAGGTCGATATGGGACCTGGTCTGGAAAGCGAAGGGGGATCGTCCTCGGAATGCCTATATTAGCACTCCTACGAGCACTACCCTTGTCATATAGTTAATGCTTTTCTATATATTGTGTTAAGTTAGCATGAGCTTATTAAATGTTTAAACAACATATTTTCCTTCGGCTTCAGTTTGCACAGGGCACATAATTATTATTGTAGCTTTCAACCTAGACGAAAGATGTGATTTATTGAGAATAATATGTTATTGCTCTGATATCAGTCGTGCCTGGTACACTTGGTACACTGTCTGCACACTGAGATCTATAGCCTCTAAGAATAACCTAACACAAGGTTGCTGGGAGGCCTGATCCTCGCACCACATTAGACATAACACAAATAATGTTGCTGCCAACATTGGGCTCTACGCGGGTTTAAGATGCGCCGAGACACCCACGGGTAATTGTCGCGCAATAAAAATCTCAAATAAATAAATAGAGTTACTGAGAATGCAAAAACACACTTGATGGTGCTTCGCATGAAGAGAGTTGGTAGCTGATGATGTGCTCTTCTTCTGCTAACATTTAGAGGTATGGCCCGCCCTGCTAAAAACCCAAATGAGACCTTCTTAGGTATAATATAGTATGCTAAATAGGGTGCGCGAAATATAGGTGATATAAATTTCTATAGATTTTGCATTATAATATGCTATCACCGTTCGCTTACTATGGACTAGTGACTATGCTGATAACTCTGGTTTTTATAATATGTATGTTGGTATTATATAAGATACTGCGTTTGAGAACCTTGCATTGAAAAATAAATATTTCAAACTTGCACGTGTGTTCTTTTACTCCCTGTTATGGTTTGAAATGATTATAAAGCGAAAGAGTGTTCATGTGTTCCACGATACCTGAGGTACCCTAAGTTCATGTTCTGGATTGTCTAAGTCATTGGGAGTTTGTTGGGGCCAATGAGACACTGTAGCTAGCTTGGTAAGGGGATTTCTGATACTAAGGTGAGTTTTGGGTCACCCGAACTCACCCAGGTTCTAGATCTCTGTGCACAGTTCTGTGGGAGAACGGAAACCCTGCTACATGGCGCCCAACGGTTGTTGGCCGTATATCATGACACTCGAGTAGTATATCATTCAATCCTTAACTCCTTCATTCCCGTTTCCGGAAAACGGCGGTGTCGGAAAAACCTACCTATTTTGTAATAGGTCTTTTTAAGCTTGAATCTATCTAAAAACGGTTTCCTTGAATTACAACCCAGTTGTGCTACAAAGTAATCTTTGTTTTTTCGCACTCCTGTGCAGTCATGGCACAAGCCGTGGACATCCCGCTGCATAGTCGCATTGCGGTGCGGGACCATTTGCGGGCTTATGATGTCCCTTTAGAAGGCTTGGCTGTGGTTCTGGTTGTGAGTGCGGAACATGCTTACCCTTACGAACTGTTTTATTCGTGGGTGACATTTCCGGCGGTGGATGCAAATTCTGGTGTGTTCCACTCGTACACTCCGTCAGCTGTACCTGCTGCGTATGCTCCGTACAGAGCACAGGAAGTACCTATTGATGTTTGGCAGCATGGATTTTGGTTTGGTGGCGCCCTACCACACGCTTTAACCGCTCCGAGGTTAGGTCATTTGTCCATTCCGGGCACGCCTTGGCCCGCTTTGGCTGGATTTACTCCTCACCCTAATCGCGCAACTTGTAACGTGGCTGTCCGGCAACGTCTTCACGAGGTCGCGGTTCAAGTGATTAGGGCACTTGTTCATTACACAAGTCGTAATGTTCAAGACGTAGCCCCCAGGGGTGCACAGCTTCAAGCAGGGCAGGCTGGTTTGAAAATCAGTCCTGTCATGGTGAATTCCATAATGGGCAATAAGCCCCAGGATAAGGATGACTTTCCTTTCTGGCTTGCCGAGAAATTCGACCAGCTGGAGGCTGTGTTTCCTAACACGAATCCTGGTGAAAAACACCGGATTCTTACACTTAGTTTGCCGAAAGATTTGGCCCCTGAGCTTGTTGACTGTGAAACATGGGGTAAGACTTTTGCAGCAGTCTATTTGAGGTGCTTTGGCTCCCCGTCTATGTCCAACCTGTCTGCGGTCCTTAAACGTGTTCAAGATGATCACGGACCGGAATCAGCGGTTGAGTTGGGTATGTGCCTGTGTGGATCCTTTGAGGTGGTTTGCGATCTGATCCTTGCGAACGTCAAGGGGGATGCAGTGAACTTCCAGGTGGCTAACGCCTTGGAGTTAATTCCCGACGCGGACAAACCCCGTCAGTTAGCAAGGATAATTGTGGCGGCTTATAAAATGGTTGGCCGCAATGCCAAGGGTCTTAAGACTTTTTCTGATAAGGAGAAAAAGCAGCCCCAGGGACAGTCTTCGGAGGCAAACGCTCAGCCCAAGTCCAGAAAACAAAATTGGCCTAAAAAACAGAATCAGGGTAAGCAACAACAACAACAACAACAAACACAGGTTTCGCGCCCTGCGTCTCCGTTGCCTGCGCAGTCGGATTGTGTTTATGATTTGCGCAACCGCGCGATGATTAAGACACCTGAACGTTTTCAGGCCTCTGACCAACGCTCTCCTCGTTCCTTTCAGGACTCATCGGCTCCGCCAACCGGTGGTGGAGGGGGCGGCAGGGGCCGGGGTGACCAGCAAGGACGTGGTCAGCCCCGCCCGCGCAACGGTGCAGACAAGCAGGAGGGCTCTACGCCTCAGAGACCGCAGTTTGCCAAGAAGAAAGTCGCATCCTTGACAGCGCATCGATATGCCCCAGATTGTGAGAACGAGGCTTCGGAATCTGACTTGGGCTCTGGCCTTGCTGGACAGCGCGGCGGAGATTACCATAGTGAGAGAGGCCCTCCATCCACTACTGAAGGTGACAGCGACTGACACTTATGTTGTGATTGAAACAGCAGATACAAGAGTTGCTCCCCCTGATAGACTTTTTGAAATTGAATTTGAATTTGAATTGAATTTTGAATTTTAAATTATTTATTTAGCGCACGTTCACCAGCGGCTTCATGGCGCTGCAACTTGCAGAATGCAGGGCAGGAAGGCAAAACTAAGCTAAGGGAATACGAAGTGTTGGAGAACTAATTAAAAGCCTTGGTGAATAGATGAGCTTTAAGTTGTTTCCTGAATTGCAGGTAGAGAGTCGAGGCTCTGAGCTCTGGAGGCAGGGAGTTCCAAAAGAGTGGAGCACGGGTCGCAAATTTCCATCCTCCCCATTTCTTCCTCCGGAACCGCGGGACTGTGAGAAGGGATTTGGTGGATGAACGTAATTCCCTGGTAGGAACATAGGGGGTGATCTCAGATGAGATAAAAGCCGGAGGCGTGCCCAGTCGAGCTTGGAAGGTGATGGAGGCGAGCTTGAACTGGACACGCTCACGGACTGGGAGCCAATGCAGAGATTTGAGGATGGGGGTGACATGGTGGAATTTTGGCAATTTAAACACCAAACGCGCTGCCTGGTTTTGAATCTGCTGCAACCGCATTAGACTATATGCAGGTATACTAGCATATAGGGCGTTGCCGTAATCCAGGCGGGAGATGACCATTGCCAGGGTAATCAGCTTCAGGGCGTCAAAAGAAAAGAAACGGGACACCTTGCGTATAGTGCGCAGTGAAAGAAAGGAAGAGGACACCAAAGAACTAACCTGGGAGTGAAGGGTGAGTTGGGAATTGAGTTTAATGCCTAATGTTTTTACTGAGGTAGAGGGGACAGGTGGAGAGCCTAGGGAACAGGGCCAAAACAGAGAAGACCAGAGACTGGATGAACCACCTGTCAACACCAGCTCAGTCTTGTCTGGGTTGAGTTTTAGATGGTTGTGGTTCATCCAGTCACGGATGTGAATCATAGTGGATTGAAAATTAGAAACAGAATAAGGGGAAGAAGATAGATTAAAGACAAGTTGGAGGTCATCCGCATAATTATATACGGAGACCTCCATCTGTTGCAGTGAGAAAATAGTAAAGGTTGAACAGAAGGGGTGAGAGGGAAGAACCTTGGGGGACCCCGCACTGAACTTTCCGGAAGTCCGCAGAAAAATCACCGCAGAAATTGTCCTGTTTATTGAAGGTGACATACAGCGTACGGTTAAAGGGGTATTTTGGGAAAATCTTTCGTCTACATATGACATTTTGCTTTCGGAAGCTGACTGGCCCCCACCTTTTGTGCTCGCAGCTCCACGAGGGGAGGAGGTAATCCTCCCCAGTTTCGCGAACACGGTTTTGAGAGTGGAAGCGCTGCACTTTGCAGAAGAGTGGGCTCTGGCGCTTGCACCGGCTGTGTACCGTAATCAGTGTGGCTGGGATAAATTGTCCCCGAACCACGAGATTCCTTTACGGTCTCAGCCGCAGCCTCAAGCTCAGTATCCCATACGACGTGAAGCCAAAGCTTCGGTCGCAGCGATCCTTGAACAATTGGAATATCAAGGTGTAATTGAAACGTGTGTGTCACTGATGAATAACCCCCTTTTTACTGTAAACAAGTCGGACGGCTCTTACCGTTTGGTTTTGGATTACCGGCATTTAAACTCGCATTGCCGTAACTGTGCAGTTCAGAATACTCACGGCTCTGCCCTTGTAAATAGTCTTGTGCGTAAGCGGTTCAAAACCACGCTTGACATTTCCAATGGTTTTTATGCCCATTCATTGGACAGTCTAAGTTCCCAATGGACTTCTTTCACATGCGGCGGGGTCCCAAAAATGTTTCGGCGTCTTCCAATGGGCTATAAGTATAGTCCTGGCGTATTTTCCGCATGCATTGTCTCTCTGTTGGAGAGGATCGACCCAGATGCTTGTTCCTATGTGGATGATATCTATCTCACAGACGACGAACTTTGGGAGCATCTGTGTCGAGTGAACAGTATTATTTGTAACTTTGCAGACATGGGTTACAAGTTTAATTTTGCGAAATCGCACATTGCAGAATACACAGTGTTGTTTCTAGGCTATGAACTAACTAATGAAGGAAAAGGCTTGGCTCCTCACTTCCTGGAGAAGTGTGCTCAGTTGCGCTCTCCGACAACACTGAAAAAATTACAATCTTTGCTGGGCTTTTTGAATTTCGGGAGGACATACATTCCGGAATATGCCCAGCGTATCAAGCCTTTGTATGCTTTGATACAACCATCTTTTTCCAAATCATGCTGGCTGCCTGAGCATTCGGCTATTCTGCAGTCTTTGCAAGCTGACTTCCTCGCTTCTGAATACTTACAGACTCGTGATAATCAAACCAACCTGGTGATAAGAATTGTCCCGGGGACGGTAGGTTTCACGTACCTATGGCTTACAAGTCACACTTGTACACTTCGGCTGAATTGCGTTTTTCAACTGTGGAGAAAGTTTTGATGGCTGTGCAGATGGCCATTCTTAAGGAACGTGCCCTGTCACAGGGAAAACGCATGTTGGTTGTTACCCCGTGTCCTGCCTTGGAGGCAGTTACGAAAGCCAGTGTACCAAATTCTAAAGCTTTGCACCCCCGGTGGATTCAATGGGCTGCATCCTTGTCATCCCAGGATGTCACGTTTATTTTTGACGCCACGTTACGGTCGCAGGAGTTCTTACAGTATGAGTTTGTTCATCCTGCTCCTTTAGCAATGCGGCCGTTGGAGGATTTCCATTGCATCATTTACACTGATGGTTCGGCGCAGGTTGCGCATGGCTCTAAACATGCCTACGTTTCCACTTGCGCCATTGTGGTCGGTGCCATGGTGAACGATGAATTCAAGTCCAGTGTCGTGCACACGCAGACGCTTGGGGACTGCACCGCACAATTGGCTGAGCTTCGTGCTCTGATGCTTGCATTGGAGTACGCAGATCCGAGTGTGACGACTTTGGTCGTAAGTGACTCTTACTACTGTGTCCAGTCTTACAATGAGAACTTGTTCTTTTGGATTCAGAATGAATTTCATGATTCCAAAGGTAGCACTATAAAACATAAGATGATCTGGGTCCGAGTGGCAGAACTCAAAGAGAAGTTGCCGCTCGTGTTTGTAATTCATACTCTTGGCCATCAGCGCGTGGGGGTCCACGCTGTCAGAAATTCGTTTGCTGATGAGGCAGCGAAGTCTGCAGTATCAAAATACTTAGTTGCAGCAGTAACGAGGTCCAAAAGTAAGATAGATGATGACATCTTGGCAGCGGTTGCTGCTACTGAGAAGGGAAGTAAATATCCTGCGGGGTTCCCTTCTAAATACACATACCACTTAAGTCCCGATAAGGTTCCTTGTGGGAAAATTCCTGAAGTTGGCGAACATTTTAATTCCCAACTCGGATCGCAGGGCTTCTTTGATTACAGCGGCTCATGAAGGTGCGGCGTCTGCGCATGCGGGCGTCTCGGCCACTGTAACTCAGCTACAACAGAGGTTCTGGTGGCTGGGACTGTACAAACGGACGCGCGATTATGTCCTTCAATGTGACATTTGCCAGCAGATTAAGCCTTCAACTGCTGCGCGTCCGCCTCAGACACAGTTGTACATTTCTAATAAACCACTGGGGTGCATTTATTTAGACCACTGCGGTCCTTTTTCTTCTGATACTGCATATAAGTATATCTTAGTAGCAGTTTATTCATGCACACGCTTTGTGTGGGTATGGCCCCATCGGAGCGCTGATTCACGGACTGTCATTAAGGATTTGCGAGTCTTTGTAGGGATTTTTGCCTGTGGTACCTTCCATTCGGACCAGGGTCCGGCTTTCGCCTCTAAGGCGTATAAGGATGCTATGGTTTCGTTGTGGGTCCAAGTCAAGTTTTCGTCTCCGTACAGACCCGAGGGAAATAGTGTAGTTGAACGAATGAACCGTGACTTAAAGCAATCTTTGACAGCTCGAGTTATAGGCACTGGCAGAAACTGGTTAGCCCACCTCAATGGCGTGCAGCGTGCACTTAATAATCTCCCTAGAAGGTCTCTGGGTGGGCGGACCCCATACGAAATGCTCTTTGGTATCAAGATGTACGTCCCTGACCTCGACGGTCTAGACTGCAAGGCCCAGGCCACGGCCTTTGACGTAGATGAACATTGCAATGTTTTACAGGATCTACAAAAGACCAGAGACAGTCTAGCAAAGGAACATTTGCCCTCCACATCGGATGATGCGTTGCAGATCCCGGTAGTTGGCTGGCTACCCCAAGTTGGAGAACTGGTTCGAGAGAAGATCGATAACAAGAAAGAGTTTGGTCCCTCATATCGAGCACCGGTTCGAGTTCTTGGAGTGAAGGGCACGAGAACAGTCATATTACCACCACTTCCAGGTCGTAAGGAAAACAGATTTATCTCTATTGACAATGTCAAGACACACAGGGTGGCCGATTCTTCATAGCATGACACCGGCTATGTCCTGTCCTTCCATGGTGAGGCATTCTGTGCTGGCTATTACTTCTGGTGCAGAACAGGAGGTGTCCCTGGAGATGCCTGCCATATCAAGTCCTTTATTAAATACTATTCCTGCTACTAACATTGATGAGCTGAACTACACCTATCCTGCTGACTTATCTATGCCAGATTTACATGACTCATTTGGCCGACTAGTCACGATTCTCTTTTGACTCTGTTTCGGAACTTTCAAAGAAACCCTCAACTATTGCAAAATATGCCACCTTATTTAAAAAACATTTTTTAATTACCCCTTGGACATACATTTGGTTGATTCTATTTTCATTTTACCTTTTTATGTCAATTGGTTTTGTGTTTTATTTTTTCCGCCTGATCGATGGTCACTATGTTAAAGAAAGAACAGGAATTCGGTACCTTAATGGAACATTGGCCCCTCTTTCCTCTTCACATTCAGCACACAGACTGAAACGAAACTTGAATACAGTCAACATTACTGCTTGGCCTGTCCTTGATGGGATTGTGTGGGATGCGGTTAGATTTCAAATACATGGGCCCACTGAAGTGATTAATGTTCCGAATGTGCTTAGAGTAAACATGGGGGATGTGATTAAACAAAATATACGTTTTGATGATTGGGATATTCAGGCCGTAGAAGCATTGTTCTCTGATTTGAAATACTATGCTGCCTTTGATGCTGAGGATTTATATTTAGATTCTATTAATTATGGTGATTTGTTTTGTTTTCAACATTATGGTAATCATTTTTTACATAAGACAAATTCCAGGAGGGTTGCTGTAAATTACACACAGTGGGAACATTGCCCTGCTCCATTGGGAGGCAGCTCCAATACATTTCTGAAAAAATACACTTATTTTACAGACTTTAATCAATCAAATCCTGAGTCATTTTATTTCAAAATGACACAAAAGTCCATGTCCAAAGTTAGACTTACCGATACAAAATTGCTGTATTCGAAGTCCTTTCTAGACAGATTAGCTGTAGATGGTTATGAGTTTTGGAAAGGAACAATTGACCTTAAATCGGTTTGGGGTACCAAAGATTGGCAGGTACAAGGCACTGAGGCTTTGCACAGTGCAT
This sequence comes from Lissotriton vulgaris, assembly GCF_964263255.1. Taxonomy (NCBI): domain Eukaryota; kingdom Metazoa; phylum Chordata; class Amphibia; order Caudata; family Salamandridae; genus Lissotriton; species Lissotriton vulgaris. Next base: position 344,011,804 of record NC_141686.1, read on the forward strand.
GTCTCATCCCGAATCACATGTTGTTTCTAAATTCGTCCATTTTCCAAACATGCTTTGGATTGGCTACTTCTAAATAATTAAATACACCAATTATCCCCGATTTGGAAGAATATTCAGGATGGGGTAATTATACTGAATTGTCCATTCATGAGTTGCAAGCTCTATTGCACAATTCATCCTTTAATATATCCAGTTTGGATTCGAAGGGTTGGCTGATGTGGCATAGGAGTGCTGGTTCTTGCCAACGTCGTTTTCTGGGTTTGGCTGAAGGTTTCACTGAAGTCAGGCCTGATCCCCGTTTTGAAACTGATTATACTGTCACCACTTATTCTGTGGGGAAACTGTGTCAGAATTGGTTACAATATTCCACTTTAGCTGCAGTTAAACTACATCTGTCTTAGTTAACTGAAAACGTGGATTTGAATGATTTTATAAAAGGCCCAGCTAAGGGTAGATCTAAACGGTGGATTTATGCAGTTTACAATGAAATTTGGAAATTTTCGCAAATTGAGGCTGCTAAGAGCGATTGACCAAGCAAATTTGGAAAAGGTGCTTGCAGTTGTCGATAACAGTATTAACATGCTTTCTTCCCGAATTTACACGTTGAATAATATTGTCTCTTCTGTGGTCGACATTGTAAATGATGAAGTATCTGTATTGTACCATGGACAAAATCAATTGCGTTCTGTGATGCAGTTTGCGTGGACACTACAGACTCCGAAATCTGGTTGCGTTCCTTGGAGTTACATGAACGTGTCGTCCCTATTTGCCCCATTTAATTTGACTGACAAACAGCGCATGCTTTCCATGCGAGATGCATCATTTTCTATGTTACACATTGAAAAGTTAGAATCTTTGCCATTTTCTGTAGCTGAAGCAGCTGCTGCTACATGGCTTATCCATGGTGTTAGTACTTTACCATTTGCTTTGTATAAATTTACTAATTGTATGAGGTATATTGCTATAGGGCGATATGAACCACTAGGCAGTGCTTTCCTACATGAGGCATGGTCTTTACCATACACCTACAGATGCCTGAAGGATGGAAAGGAGGTGAATCTGAATGGTGAAGAATGCACACAGTCACCTGACCGTTCACTGATATGCAGACATATCCAGTTGCATGGTTCTTGTAATCAGGACCGGCCTAATTTGGCCTGTGTTTTAAAAGGCACACCGGTTCCTGCAATTGTTCCCACATTCACATTATTGGCAAACGGTAGTTATTTGCTTTTGAATGACGAGGAGTGTTGTGGGTTAATGGTCGGTATCGCCTATGTGGTTACTGTATCAGAACGTGTGGTGTTTTGCAAGAACGTGTTATATCCACTCACGCATGGGAATTCAGATGTTTCCATCTGGCCGCGCATCCCAACCTTGAAAGCGGAGTTCAATGGTATGAGCAGAATAAGGGCTCTTTTGTCTCAAAAGGAAGTGGCCCTGAGCTCGGCCTGTGAAACTTATGTCCTTCACATAGCTAACACACGCACAGAGGTGCAGGCATTTTTAAATACTGACTTGCCGTTTCATTTCTGCGAATTAATACATCAGATCTTTAATGCCTCCTTCACGTCTGGCTTAGCTCATTTTTTTAAATTGGTTAGCAGTGGTCTCGTGACTACGTTTGAAAAGATTTTTGGTGTTATCCCAGCTTTCTTTCATTCAATATTTTCGAGCTTGTTTGGCGGATTGCCTGTTTTGCTGGTTTTAGCTGCAGGTGTTTTGGTGTTATTCTGCTTCCTAAAACATGGATGCCCATCCTGCGCAAGAAGCCGCTCAGCCCCTTCTGACACTATTTCGCAACCGGATGCTTGATTACTATGGCACCTTGCTGCTTGCGACCTTAAGCACGGCATTTGGATTATCGTTTCGATTTTCCTATTTCACATGTGTCCAGCCAGTGTTTCATTGCCTGAGCTGCGAATTTGACTGGGCCATTGATTTGTGTCCCTGCTTGCCGTTATCTCCTGAAGTCGATTTTATTCACCTGATGGGCCCTGTAGTTGCTCACGAGTTGATTTGTTCTGGCGAAAGGATTATGGCCTTGGCAGCGATGCATGGACTAATGGGTCAGTGGGACATCCCGCAGCGGCGCATGAGCTTCTGGCACATAGCGTTCTTGAGAACCCACCGAGTTGTCCTCTGATGTTGCTAGAGGGTTCGGTGTTGGATGAGCACGTATGTTCTTTCCCATTGCTTAATTGGATGGCTGAACTGTTTCCGGATGATGACAGTGATTTCATGTTGGAAGCTGTGGCTACCTATTTTGCATATTCTATCCACCCATGAGTGGCTTTGGAGACTTTCACTATACGGGCACGGGACTTTTTAGTAATTCTGAATGGTGGCGTTTTTCTTACCAACAATTTACTTCATATGTTCTAGGCCTGTCATTTTATATTAGGCCTCGAGTTCGAGTATTTTTATATTTTTGTTTGGCCACTATAGGCATTCATAGATATTTTTTTTAATTTTGTATACAGATACATACATTTAGCTTGGATCAATATTATTGAACTCTGCTTTCATGTTATGCCTTTATTATATTTTTGGCTTGTTTCTTGACCGTCCTCGGATCATTGGGGGGGGTTTCATATAGTTAATGCTTTTCTATATATTGTGTTAAGTTAGCATGAGCTTATTTAATGTTTAAACAACATATTTTCCTTCGGCTTCAGTTTGCACACGGCACATAATTATTATTGTAGCTTTCAACCTAGACGAAAGATGTGATTTATTGAGAATAATATGTTATTGCTCTGATATCAGTCGTGCCTGGTACACTTGGTACACTGTCTGCACACAGAGATCTATAGCCTCTAAGAATAACCTAACACAAGGTTGCTGGGAGGCCTGATCCTCGCACCACATTAGACATAACACAAATAATGTTGCTGCCAACATTGGGCTCTACGCGGGTTTAAGATAGAGTTACTGAGAATGCAAAAACACACTTGATGGTGCTTCGCATGAAGAGAGTTGGTAGCTGATGATGTGATCTTCTTCTGCTGACATTTAGAGGTATGGGCCCGCCCTGCTAAAAACCCAAATGAGACCTTCTTAGATATAATATAGTATGCTAAATAGGGTGCGCGAAATATAAGTGATATAAATTTCTATAGATTTTGCATTATAATATGCTATCACCGTTCGCTTACAATGGACTAGAGACTATGCTGATAACTCTGGTTTTTATAATATGTATGTTGGTATTATATAAGATACTGCGTTTGAGAACCTTGCATTGAAAAATAAATATTTCAAACTTGCACGTGTGTTCTTTTACTCCCTGTTATGGTTTGAAATGATTATAAAGCGAAAGAGTGTTCATGTGTTCCACGATACCTGAGGTACCCTAAGTTCATGTTCTGGATTGTATAAGTCATTGGGAGTTTGTTAGGACCAATGAGACACTGTAGCTAGCTTGGTAAGGGGATTTCTGATACTAAGGTGAGTTTTGGGTCACCCTAACTCACCCAGGTTATAGATCTCTGTGCACAGTTCTGTGGGAGAACGGAAACCCTGCTACACCCTGAAAGTCTGGGACTCGGTTTCCAGCGATGAGAGGTGGACTTCCTTCCCGTCCCCCTTCACCCCTATACATTTTAACCCGGCCTTTCCGCCGGCGCTAGTGGAGGGCCCCTTTGATGTGTGGAGCGCGGGAGGTTGTCACGCACTTACGCACCTGTTTCACGGGGTGGGTTCTTTTTTTTTTCTTTTTGCGTTTCATCTCGCTGCATTGTTTTTCTTTTGGCGGAGAGATGAGGAGGCGCAAATTAGACTGATCGACTGAGCTCCCGACTTGGGTGGATTGTGCCTGGCGCCTCAGTGAGCCGGTGCCTTCATGTGGACTCCCCCTTGGGGCAACATTATTCGCTGGCGAACTTTGAGAGCCATTCTTGCTAGGGTGGCCGCGTTGAATAATCTTCAGTAATGCTCAGTCTCCTCTGCCATGTAAAGTGAGCTCCTGTGAGGGCCTTTGTTGCATTTACTGTGTTTCTATCTTTTCTCTCACTCTCTTCCTTCTTCCTTATTGTACTTTCAATAAAAAATATCTTTAACAAAAAAAATACATAGAAAACAGTCATTAAGGCATTATAAAACACAAGAAATAAAGAGTCACTTATCTCGCTGCTGCAGCAGCAAAGAAAGAGGAAGTGATTATGTCATTGTGGACATTTATTCATACCAGTGTGTTATGATTAGTGCAGACCTGGAGGGGGTTGTCCTTCCGGGGTATGCTGTTTAAAGTTTAACCCTTTGCTGCTGTGTGTTCAGTAAAGATTGAGAAGCATAATTTGAGCCTCCGTGGACTGACATAGAATCCTTTGTGCTCAGGTTGGTGGCAGTTTACTTCTCCTTCAAATCTCGGGATCTTGTTTGGCCGGGTATTTCTCCGCCTCAGGTCTTCTGGAGACTGTGCACATTCTGCCGGCTTCCGCATACACGCTGGGGTTCCCGCTGGGTATTGCAGTTCCGTGCCGGCTCCCGCAGTGATTCATCGTCGGATTTAGAACCTTAGCCTGAATAACAGCAGAGTAGGTCGTACTCTGCAGGTAAGAAGATTATAATCTTCAGGATACAGCGTTTACGATCTCCGTTCAATTTACTGCCTAATTTGCATATTTGAAGTACTATCGCATAGCACGTGATCAAACCAGTTTTCTATTTTTACGTACACTATAAACTATTAATATTTGCTATTTAAGATAAATACAACTTGCATATTTTGTGATTTACCTGACATGACGATTTGATTCTTAAAAAACCTTTATTATGAAAATAGACATGTTGGAAACATAAGCATCTTTAAGGAAATCTGCTCTGCTTAATAATAATATGCACAAGCTTTAGAATTGCGCAGACTTATTATCTAAAGTGAAGGAACCTTAGTACATGACTAAACTGCACAAGAACCATCGTGAGCTACAACTTAAGATAAGCTGTGAGACATATTATTTACAGTAATATTTGTTTTTATGTCATTAACCTTTTCCTTTACACATCTCCTTCCCTGCTGTTCCCATCCCCCGCTTGATCACTTCAATCCTCTGTTGCCTTATGAATCAGAGTTGAAGGTATCGAGAGGTAGGTCACTGTGCCTTTGCGTCCAGACTCTGAGGAAGGAAGCTCTACCTGACAATTGGGCACCGGATGCTGTATTGCACCACTGCACCCGGCCGCCCTAGTGCCCCTGAGAGTGACCTGTTGATGCTGCCTTGGACCTTGCCCCATACTCACCTTAAGACCAAGAGAGTGATCAGGTGAGTCGCTGTAAAGAACTTGTACGCAGCCTTTGTTTTTCCTCCATAGGATAGCATTGACGCTTATGAAAATTGCACTGTTACCTGATTATATTGATTCTGGTGCCTGAATATATATCAGGATATGTGTTATTTTTATAAATTGGCGTGGCTCTCCTTATTGAGTCGTGTGTATCATTTATTGATTTTGTGTGCGTATCACAGATGTCTAACACTCCTCTCTGATAAGCCTAAGGCTGCTCGACCACACAACTCCATAGAAGAGCAACTTGAGATCGCTAAAGCAAACCCCGTCCACTCATGAGGGAACAACTGGACTCCATGCACATTAGACCTCTTTTTGGTATCCATACTAGTATAATAAAGAGAGAGCCCAAACCTTTGAGGCGGGTAATCTCAGGAACCACAGCACTAATCACAACACCCAATACAGCCTTGGAGAGGGCAGTTGCAGCAGAAGGACATAGGCTCTGCAGACGCCCACCATATACATTTAAAAGGTAAAAGAACCGTGCCAGCAAAGTAGTCCCTTGTGGGCGTGTCTGTGTTGTACTGTGGGCGTGTGCTGTGGTACGTTCCGCCCTTATATAAGAAAAACTAAGGTTCTGATTGTTTATTAACAAAGTTATATTTAAAAACACATGTTCTACAAAAAGACTTGTTTCCATATAAAATATACAGATCAAATCAGACAATAGTCATAAAACAAATCACAAAGTAATACAATAGGAGAAAACACAGCTAGTGGCACAACAATCAATTCAAATTCAACGCGCGTTTCGGCGACCAGCGCCTTCCTCAGGATTTGCCATGTATTACCTGAAAGAAATGTAGGATAACAATGCATTCAATCAGACCATTAAATATTTCATGTATTACATGTATAGAAAACAGTTAAAATCATTAAAATCATTACATTTTGGATACAGAACCTACAATTGTACAGTTAATAAAGGAATATTTTCATTGCCTCTCACATCTAGATAGACAAGTCTTATTATTAATAGTTTCTTCAGTGCTCATTTCAAACCATTCAAGAGGGTATAACAATTAAGATTTTAAGTGATCAGAGCCAAACATAGCAATGACCAAAGATAAGACCATGATTTATATCTATAATGCCAGTGCTAAGGTCAATTTATAGTTTAATTTAAGATATAACCAGGCTTGTAATGGTACTTACTTAGACAACTTTCAACTGTATGAAAAAATGGTACAAGATAGTTCTTTTCATATGGATTATTAATTCAAACGTCTGCGGAGGAAGACATTTAAATGTTTTAATGTAGGGAAACCCTCATGGATTTGATTAGCCTTGGTGAATTCAAACTAACTCTGTTCTTCGGATATAGTTAATACTTGCATTCGTTTTATGATAAACTCTTCCTAATATCTTAATTCTCACGATGACGCAACTGTTGAATTTCACACATTGATAAAAACACAGTTTAGGCACTAATGGATGCGTAAAGTGCCACTTTTAGTTGATGGTGAAGATATCGCTTTGTATGAATCAACGTCTTTTGTACTTTTCAAGGTAATGAAAATATTGTAAATAGGTAAATAGATACAGATAAGAAGTACATAAAGTCCATAACTTTACATTAAAAAGTCTACATAATCAGCGTGCGCTCTAAAAAATTATTCGAAGGCATATATTGCCTTCTAAAATCTCTAGGGAGACTAGGTGAGGAGTCCATAGATTTAAAGCGATAAACCTTAAATTGGAAAAGGAGATAGATAAAAAGGGGCCACGGAATGGTGTCATTCAATATAGCTCTCAACATAATAATAAGAGCGAAATACTTGCTAGAATAGACATACATAACTAACAAATAAACCTAAAATAAATAAGGGCTCACACAAGAAAGTCTGTATTCACTAATGCTTTCCAGATTGTCTTTTGTATGGGATTTTACTTCTCTTGTCTTCAAAGGCCCAACATAGGTTTTATTTGAGCAGGCTTTGATTGTGGTCCATGCATTTTCTCTTTGCTTTCCCTTATCAATGGGCTTGGTTTGAGAGCCTTCCTCCTGCCCTTAGTTACGGCAAAGCACATCGCCCTTTCTGCTTTTCTGAGCACTTTATAAATCAGTGAGAACGCGTTTGTTTATTTCCTCATAGTTTTAATTCTTTTCAGGGAGGTTTTACATTTCTGCAACACCTCGACACACCTGAGACTTGCTTTGCTGTGATCAGTTTCATTATAATTAGGAAAAGATACTGCTAATGGGTTGGGTTTGGTGTTGGTCGTGGGATTTAAGTTATCAACATTTTATTCCATGTTTATATTTGTTGAGATCCTGAATGTGTTTATTTATGTGTTTTTAAATGAGTTTTGAGTCTAATATCAGTGTAACTTGTATTTTTAGAGCCTGTGTAAGCCGAATAAAGTTTTATGTCTTACTGATATGCCGTAAATGTGTCAACGCAGCTGTAACAATCTTGTGACCCGCTGGCTTGCTCTTGACAATAATTCTGTATCACAGATTCAGCTGAGGCCCCCAATTCCTAGTCCCATCATTCACTTAGCCCCCAGGGCGTCTCATCATTGCACACACATACATGCCACCATCAACAGTGCAAATTGTACTTGTAATGCTTGCACTACTCTGATAAACACAGTGATAGAGCAAACTACACACTGAAATGCCTCACATCTGAGGGGCTGGGGGTGGGAGGGCTGCAGGGGGCGTAAGTTCCTCCCCACCCTCTTCCGGGACAGACTAATCACAAAGATAGAAAACAGACACTCTGAACGCACTGATGAGTTTCAAGTACCTCCTGTCTCAACACCACATGGAACAGGCAGGCAGATTGGTTTATTAGCAAAGTTTTATTACATAAAATAAGTCATTCTTGGCAAACAGCTCACCGCGACAGTGTCCTTTGTCTAGTTGTCAATCTCACCCCTCACACCAGAACAGGACACAACTGACCTCACAAAACACATCACAGAATGAGATGAAATACGCCTTACAGTGTCTTTATCAGACAATCTGCTTTGTTTTGTAATGTATGTGAACGTTAGTTTTTGGGTATTTAATTCTCAACTAAATAGCGACCAAACTCCAGCCGACTTCTACCACATGTTTTGATTTGCCCAGGCCTTTTCCCCTTTTGGTCCGAGGTGGAATCTGAGCTCACACAGACCTTGGGTCGCCAGGTTCCACACGGTCCCTTACGTCTTTTCCTGGGTGTATTTGAAGGTGTGGGCGGCTCTAGAGCGGTCAAACATTTTCTGGGAACGGCGGTTGCTGTGGCTAAATGAGATATTACAGCGGCCTGGGCCCAGCCCAACCCCCCTACCCTGCGAAAGGGGCACCAGGGAGTGGATTGGTGAGCTGCCCAGGAGGAACATGGTTGTCCCACGAGGAGCCATAGGGTTTGGAGCAAATGGCTGATCCTACTGTTTTAAATTGCCAGCTTTGGCTCTCCCGTGTAACGGGGTGCTGCTTTCCAGCTTGGGTGACTTGCATAAATACTCCTACCCTAACAGTGGGGTTTTTTACTGTCTGTTGGAGATGGAATTGGCTTTACTGTGTAAGATTTGTGCTGTCTTTTTTTTTTCTTTTCAAAATGATAATAAAATTGATTATCAAAAAAAAAGAAAATTCTCACCAGAATAAACCATCTCAAAACATTATGAATTGTGTAACGGTCTCGGCAGTTGAAACTGCAGAATGATATGGTTGGTGCCTCCTTTGTAAGTTGTTAGAATCTGAATCTGGACAGCCATGAATCCTCTTTTGATCTCTCAGCCTGGATGGGTTGTACAGAATATTTACACAGCCGGTCTGAAGATACTGATAGTAAAAAAATTGATACTTGTATAGCGCACTACTCACCCGTAAGGGTCTCAAGGCACTTGTACGAATACCGCTGTGGAACCCATCCTGGCTTTCCCTGTTAGACGTCCACTCCTGGGCACCCCCAAGGTGGAGTAGATAGGAGTAGATGTTCCTGCTTTAGTGATGAAAGAAGTTTATATTTTTTGTCCTCAAGTGGTTTTTGATTCCCATTTCTTCTCCTAGTTTCTTTTTCCCATGTGCTCAGGTCTTTCAATATTTTTTTGTTGAATCCCAGAAGTTATGTCTATCAGGATAGTTTATGATCCACTCTTGGTAACATGTCCTCAACACTGCACACATTTCATGAGAGTCTGACAGGTTTAATTCACAATGAAGCAGCCTCTCTGAAGTTTGTTGCTTGGTGAAGGGACGTTTAATGACGTTGAAGAACCTACATTCTGGTTGGAGACGCTGCGAACGTTGGAGTTTGTCCTTTAACTCAAAGCTCCTCTGACATTCAGAGGAAAGGGAGGATTTCAGCCCGGAAGGATCGTTAGATGTCATGGGAGGTTTAACTTCAGCTGTAGATTCTTAGATGATGTAAAAGATCAGATTTTTTTTTTAAATGAAGGTTTTTTGGCAGTGCTTTGAGAAGGCTTCCATCTTGTATGTGTATTTGATGCTGCTGAGCACCACCTTTTGTTTACAGCAGTTTCAATATCCTGTGCGGCGTCATGGCCCTCGCCTGTGTGTTTTTTGATGGCGTACAAGGCTTGCCTTAAGATCAAAGCTCTTGCTACACACAGTGCAGTGATAAAGCCTCTCTCCGGTGTGTGTTCTTTGATGCCGTACAAGGATCTCCTTCTGAGAAAACCTCTTGGAACACACAGTGCAGTGATAAGGCCTCTCTCCTGTGTGTATGCTTTGATGGCGTACAAGGTGTGCCTTCAGAGAAAAGGGTTTGGAACACACAGTGCAGTGATAAGGCCTCTCTCCGGTGTGTGTTCTTTGATGCCGTACAAGGGTCTCGTTCTGAGAAAACCTCTTGGAACACACAGTGCAGTGATAAAGCCTCTGTCCTGTGTGTACGCTTTGATGGCGTACAAGGGTCTCCTTCCGAGAAAACCTCTTGGAACACACAGTGCAGTGATAAAGCCTCTCTTTTGTGTGTATGCTTTGATGGCGTACAAGGGCTGCCTTAAGAGTAAAGCCCTTGGAACACACAATGCAGTGATAAGGCCTCTCGCCTGTGTGAGTTCTTTGATGCTGTACAAGGTTTCCCTTCTGAGAAAAACTTTTCTCACAGATATTGCAGTGAAAGGGCAGTTCTCCACTGTGAGTTTTTTCATGTGTTGCCTTATCAGCAACCCTCATTTCATGCTCAGTGTAGGGATACCGATCTGTGTGTGTTTGTTCGTGCAGTAAAAGACACGTCTTTCCAGTAAATGTCTTCTTACACTCAGCACAGGCATAAGCTCTTAGGCCGGTGCGTATTCTTTTCTGCCTTGCAAGTGGTGTTTTATTGTTAAAATTCTCCCTCCTCTGTATTCCTTGGTGTTTTCCTTCATTCATTTTATAAGCAAAGTTCTTCCTTCCTCCAGAAGCTTTACGTTTACGTTTCTCTTTCCCATCCATACTTTCTGTCGTCGGCTGCTGTGCTGCAGAATGAAATGAACACTGAGAATTATACATGGGAAATATTTCATGAAAGAAATGCACGGTTATAATATGAGAAAGGTGGACAGTAATATCTAGGAAGGAAGGCAAATGTTACTACCTGTAAACAATTGTTTTCTGCTTGTAGTTCTACAGTTCACATGTGGTGACCTCTCATGGGTTGGGTTCAGACTACTAAAAATAATTAATTTAAGATTGAGTTTTGTTCTGGAGAACGACTCGTAATCCCATAGCAGAAAGGCATAATGCATCAGTGCGCAGACTCCAACTTAAATCATTGTGTTGTTTTCTCCATCGGAGTACAACTGCTTATATGTGTAAAATAAAAAAATAAACTGCTTAATCTGAGACACCTGTATACTTTCCAACCATACAGCAAGTGGGTGATGCATGTGAGCCTGCAACAAGACAAGCTGATAGTAATTGCAAGAGAGTAAAATTTTCCATTTGCAGCAAGCGGTGGCACATCACAGGTTGTGCCATAACTTAAAAGAATCGGTAAGGTCCAGAACGCCGCAGCCAGGCTCATTCCAGGGACACCACGCCGCAAACATATGACCCAACACCTACGAAGAGTCCACTGGCTCCCCGTCAAGAAGAGGATCACCTTCAAACTCCTCACCCGCGCCTACAAATCCCTCAACAACATCGGACCCACATACCTCAACGACCGAATAGGTTGATGTCACCAGAGAAATATTTTATGAAAGGATGCACAGAACCACATGTTTCGGCTTTACAAATATCTACTAGAGCTATGTTGGGTAGAAAAGCCATGGTTGCATCTTTATCACACATGGACCTGTGGTATTTCTATGTGGTGTATCCGCTAGGCCTGGGCGGTAAATTGCCAAAAGCTCTGCGATCCGCGGCTTCGTAGAATTTTCTGCTTGTTCACGCTTTCAAAATGTGTGTTTGCAAGACATTTCCCCCCGAGCATGCAAACAGCGTTCGCGAACAGGAAAAAAGCATTGTGAACGGGTGGAAGGAGCAACTCCGTGTGTGCGCAAAATTCTGCATGCTCGCGGAAATTTTTTACGCTGAAGTTTGCGTAACACGACTACGCAAATTCCGCCCACCCCTAGTCTCCGTACGAGTAGAAAACCATATGCCAAATTGTGCCGGTGCGAAAAACGGTCTTATTTTTCATACATTTTCAACTCTGATAATGCAGAGCATGAGTGCATGTTTAACACTGGATGCATATTTAACTTTGTCTTTGTAAACTTGCAGGAACTGTTCATCTACTGATGGGGCGTGTCGTTTTTTTAACTGGTTGAGGAAGTGACTGCTACTAGGTAGACAACTATCCACGTTAAGGCTTGCAGTGATATAGTGGCTTAAAGGGTGGACTTGTTACTCTTGATAAGACAACATTAAAATCTTAACTGGATGCCAGGGGTGCTCTGGTGGGATAACCATTCTCAACTCTCCCATGAACATTTTCACAAGAGTTTTTTCAAAAGTATTCAAACGTTGGTGTAGGCTAGGCCAGCTTCTTAATGAATGTATCAGTAAGCGATTGGTTTCTGGGAACCTCTGAACATGACCCCTCAGGGATCTGGGAAACAGAACAGAACATTTTGCTCAGTCACTCAAGCTTACTTGCTCTCAGAGAAATATACAGAGAATACACAGTGGGACGTTTTCAATATATTTATTGAACAAACGTTATTCTTGTATAGAATACATAAGCTGCAATAATCAGTAGACCGAAGCAGCTGAAAGTGATTACAAGCTCGTAAATAGTAGATATAGTTCTATCAAGGTGCTAAAACAATATATATGCAGGCATATAAACAAGGCAGTAATCAGGCGGACTCCTACTATGCACTCCCTACTCTGCGTGTACCTAGAGTGTGTGTGGATGTGAAGCCAAGAATCCCCCCTAAGGGACGATCCCACCCCATTACCTGACAAGAAAGAATGTAGGCCTCGTATTGATTACAAACTGAACTCCCTCCTCATGGAGATGCCAGCCCGCTGCATGGTGAAGTCTCAGCCTGCACGGACCCTGGGTGTCAGCAGTAGCGCCTCCTCTACTAATCTATTGGGATGCTCATTATTTATAATAGAAAGCATCTTTGTGATGTACGTATAGATTAGACAATTTTGTAGATATGTAGATAGCCCTGTCACCCTGTGGATGAAGATAGAGATGACATTTGTGCATAGTGCGTCATACAGCTGCTCGCCTCCTTTTAGGCTTGAGCCGGCGAGAATCTGGTACAGCAGCTTTGAAGGAACTACACTGGCTGCCCATCAAGGCCAGAGTTATGTTCAAATCCATGTGCATTATGCACAAGGCCATGTGGAGGACTGCCCCATCCATGATCTGCTCTCTGGCAACCCCTTATCTTCCCTATAGAACCCTGAGATCCAGTTCAGCCTTCTTAGCCACTGTAAACAGAACCAAACGGGCCAGATGGGGAGGGCGATCTTTCTTCTGGAATGCCGCCAAGGCTTGGAACTCCTTGCCTGATACTCTTCGCGGCGAATCTAACTTGTTGAAATTTCGGAAATACTTGAAAACGCTCCTCTTTATCTAACTTGGCCCTCTGGCCCTCTCTTGACTCAGATAATATAGCGCTACGAGGCCTCCGGGTTGTATGCGCTCAACAAAACACTATTAATAATAATAAGAGGCCTTGTACTTAGTGTTCAAGGCATCATGATAATGTTGTGCGAAGCTAGATGTTTAAACACAGTAGTCTCAGAGAAAAAATCCAACATTGTTGTGCATGCAAATATGGAAAAAAGGTCACAGCAGAAATGTTACTGTAAAAAATTGGACAAAATATGAAATGAGCTACTTCGCTACATGGGCCAGACCCGGGCACATAGCAGGTGGTCTGGACATCACAAAATGAAAACATGACAAACCATACGCTGATATGGATCGGGGATATAGATGACCTTTCCCTGCTGTAGGATGGAAGTAGGGAAATGTCTAAAAGATGAATCCAGACGGTCACACATGCACTCCTCACCAGCAGATTTGACTACTGTAACGCACTGTATGTAGGCGTCACCTAGAAACAGTTCACGAAAATACAGAACGTCCAAAACGCCACAGCCAGACTGGTCCTAGACATCCCCTGCTGCAGCCACATAACACAGCACCTCAGACAACGCCACTGGCTCCCAATCATCAAGAGAATCCCCTTCAAGCTCCTCACACATGTCTACAAAGCTCTCCACGACATAGGACCAGCATACCTGAACCACCGTCTAACATTACACATACCCGCCAGACGACTTCACTCCGCCCAACCTGCCCTGGCCACCGTCCCACGGATCCACAAGACCAAAGCCAGAGGAAGAGCCGTCTCCTACCTCAGGCAATCCCTGTCACTGACCCAATTCAGGAAGGACATCAGGACCCGGTTCGTCAACTGAACCTCCACGCCCTGAGGATCAGTACCCCTCCCCCACTCCGCTGAGCGCCTTAAGACCCTCAGGGGTGAGTAGCTGCACTATACAAACTCCGGATTAATTGAGCAATGCCCACTTTGAGAATAGAGCCCACTGGGCCTGTGAAACTGAATATATCAGAGGATCTGATCCAGTATGAATACTGTGTACACGTGGGTGAATATGTGATTGTAGGAAATCATGTGCCCACTGGGGTTCTCGCTCTGGTATTACCGCAATGACTTGCATTGTATAATTATACCCTCACTGTCGAGTCCCAAGCGATATATTCATAGATAGGGTTCGACTCTTCTGCAATGGAACAGAGCATCGAATAATACATTGCGATACTTGCTGCCATAGTTCTCATTTCACCCGCTCCCCTCTAGTTTGCGAGGCTGCTAAGGGCCAGGCTCTATTGCTTGGACTCATTATGATCCACCACAAAAGAATGACATCATCTGATGAACCCACATGCATTTACATAGTAGAAACAAATTGCTGGATGCTATAGAAACGATAATTTAATTATACATTTGTGACCTGTCGAGTTTAAGTCCCATTTCTATGTTAACTAATGACAGAACCAAAGCGGATACTGAATACCATGAAAATGAATGTAAAGCTCTAAACACTCTATGAATGAACAAAGAGGATTATAATAACCCTGTTTTTAGTATGGTGCATTGGTGCACAAAACAAATATATCCTAAAAATGATTGTGATTGATGATGTGAAAAGGAGCAGGCAATGAGTATTGATTGTCTATCGCAGACCAATAGATGCAGATCTATGGAGATTAGGGCACTTCACTTGGGGTAGTCAAAGGCTTGTTGTTAAGCCACAACTCTTCACTACAACACTTGCTGAACACAAATTAGGCGCCCAGGAGTACTGGATTGGACCTCTTTTGTGGGGAGTTGAGGAAATACGAGTTATGAGTCTGCACACACACAGCGCAAGAGGCGCAGCAATGTACGGGATGAACTCTGGAAATACAAGAGGCGCAGCAATGTAGGGGCTGAACTCTGGGGATACAACAAGAGGCGCTGCAATGTACGGGATGAACTCTGGAGATACAAGAGGCGCAGCAATGTACGGGATGAACTCTGGAGATACAACAAGAGGCGCAGCAATGTACGGGCTGAACTCTGGGGATACAACAAGGGGCGCTGCAATGTACGGGCTGAACTCTGGAGATACAACAAGAGGTGCTGCAATGTACGGGGCTGAACTCTGGGGATACAACAAGAGGCGCTGCAATGTACGGGATGAACTCTGGAGATACAACAAGAGGTGCTGCAATGTACGGGGCTGAACTCTGGGGATACAACAAGAGGCGCTGCAATGAACGGGGCTGAACTCTGGGGATACAACAAGAGGCGCTGCAATGTACGGGCTGAACTCTGGAGATACAGCAAGAGGCGCAGCAATGTACGGGCTGAACTCTGGGGATACAACAAGAGGCGCAGCAATGTACGGGATGAACTCTGGAGATACAACAAGAGGCGCAGCAATGTACGGGCTGAACTCTGGGGATACAACAAGAGGCGCAGCAATGTACGGGATGAACTCTGGGGATACAACAAGAGGCGCAGCAATGTACGGGCTGAACTCTGGAGATACAACAAGAGGCGCAGAAATGTACGGGCTGAACTCTGGGGATACAACAAGAGGCGCTGCAATGTACGGGCTGAACTCTGGAGATACAACAAGAGGCGCAGCAATGTACGGGCTGAACTCTGGGGATACAACAAGAGGCGCAGCAATGTACGGGCTGAACTCTGGAGATACAACAAGAGGCGCAGCAATGTACGGGGCTGAACTCTGGGGATACAACAAGAGGCGCTGCAATGTACGGGATGAACTCTGGAGATACAACAAGAGGCGCAGCAATGTACGGGCTGAACTCTAGAGATACAACAAGAGGTGCAGCAATGTACGGGATGAACTCTAGAGATACAACAAGAGGCGCTGCAATGTACGGGCTGAACTCTGGAGATACAACAAGAGGCGCTGCA
Organism: Lissotriton vulgaris; assembly: GCF_964263255.1. NCBI lineage: Eukaryota > Metazoa > Chordata > Amphibia > Caudata > Salamandridae > Lissotriton > Lissotriton vulgaris. The sequence goes on from NC_141686.1 coordinate 344,027,971, forward strand.
ATGTACGGGCTGAACTCTGGAGATACAACAAGAGGCGCAGAAATGTACGGGCTGAACTCTGGGGATACAACAAGAGGCGCTGCAATGTACGGGCTGAACTCTGGAGATACAACAAGAGGCGCTGCAATGTACGGGCTGAACTCTGGAGATACAACAAGAGGCGCAGAAATGTACGGGCTGAACTCTGGGGATACAACAAGAGGCGCTGCAATGTACGGGCTGAACTCTGGAGATACAACAAGAGGCGCAGAAATGTACGGGCTGAACTCTGGGGATACAACAAGAGGCGCTGCAATGAACGGGCTGAACTCTGGGGATACAACAAGAGGAGCTGCAATGTACGGGGCTGAACTCTGGGGATACAACAAGAGGCGCTGCAATGTACGGGCTGAACTCTGGGGATACAACAAGAGGCGCAGCAATGTACGGGATGAACTCTGGGGATACAACAAGAGGCGCAGCAAGTACGGGATGAACTCTGGGGATACAACAAGAGGCGCAGTAATGTACGGGCTGAACTCTGGGGATACAACAAGAGGCGCTGCAATGTACAGGATGAACTTTGGAGACACAGGGGCATATTAGCATGAACCTCGTTAAAATTATCGCCTCATAGTTCTCTCAGAAATATCACCAAGTCCGAGAACACTTTTACCAGGCACTCATTTGGTCCGCCCCTCAGCTCTCCCCTTACACCGCTTCATTTGGACTTGGGGGTGAAGCCAATTGCAGACGAAATTGCCCTTAGACCCCTGATTTATTGGGGCCACATATGGGTAACCCCGGAACTGGCTGTGTATAGGGACGAGTTAAAGGAGATACTGGGCCTGCAGGGCGCAGGGAAACTACCGTGGCTAGCGTATGTCAAGAACTCATTATTGGAGCTGGGCAGAGCGAGTTTATGGCATAAATCTGAGGAACCTTGTACTACAATCGGTAGAAAAGAACTGGTTTGGAGCTACAGGGAGGGCAATCTTGCCCGTTTACAGGGCTGCGCAGCAACAGGTTCACTAACAGTTGCGTTTCTGAGAATAAAAGACCAGTACATCCTAGAGTCTGCCCTGGATGAGATACAACCTGCGCTAGCGAGGAAACTGTACATTCAGTTTAGACATGAGGTTCTCCCGCTGCGCGCTTTCTCTACAAATGGGCATGTACACTCTCTCCAGGTTGTCCGTCCTGTAACAATGCAGTAGAGTCAGAGCTGCATGTATTCTTTTTCTGCCAAGGCTAAAGAAAATCCAGAAGCCGTTGGTTGATCTAAATATGTAGAAATCTCAGGACCAAATACTGTGTAGAAGTTTTTAGATTGATGAAATACAACACTCTATCCCCTATTGTGTATGCAGTGTCACGCTTTCTACTCTTTATGTGGTGTATGCGCACGTCGCTTCTGAAAATTAATGCACAGGATTAAGCTGACAAGACTCTCTTTTTCTATTTTTATTCGGGCTCCCTCTATCTTTCTTAAAGTAATTTTTATATGTGATTTTAAAGAGTTTTTTTTATTCTGAGATGTATGAGATCTATTTCTGTGTATTAACTGTATATTTTATTAATACGGCACTATGTATGTGTTGTTATGTACCGTGCTTATTTATTGGGGTGCGGTATAATACCTTGCAATAGTAATAAGGGACCCTGGGGCCTTGAGTTTAGGCCCTGGTGGATGCTTGTATAATCATTTTTATGCACTTGCATTTTATGGTCTAATGACCGCAATAAAGTATTTGGATTGAATTGAATATCAAGTCTTTCTGCAAGTTCACTGATCGTTTCACCAATGTTCTGTTTTTCTTGCCTGAAAATATATTGCTCATAATAAAAATTTGGCATTGTATTGAATTTTATATTGAGCCCCTCTTTGCTTTGATGGTACGAAGCCTCTTTAGTTTGTAGAATTTTCTTTATCAGTTGCTTCACTCCTTCGCCTACAAGGTTCTTGAGGTATTTGATTATCTTTATCTACTTCTTCCAGCGCATCAATGAAATCATCAAACGTTTCAATGCAGGCAGTCCACAATGCGTCAATATTTTGTTTCTTGACTCTATGAAATGGAAGCGGTGGTTTTAGGAATGCATCTGCTGTTCAGTGTAACCCGGGGCTGCCGGATAAACTAATAATAAACATTGAGGTTGGAGGTAGACGGATATGGAACCAAGATGATGAAAATCACACAAGTACCAGTCAAAATGACAATGTATGGTCGTGGTTACCAAACAACTTAAATGGAAACAAACATGAAAAGACTGCCAAGCTTCCTTTTTGGCAACAGCTCCACTATCGTCTCGTGGAACATAGCGGGTTTAAACCTTGATAAAATATCTCAGTTGCTAGGTATCCAACCTTCAATAGTATGCCTACAGGAAACTTGGTTAGTCGATAATTTTGACCAAAAAAATCACTTTGTCTTCAAAACTCCAGCCACAAGGACCAGACAAGGGCATACAAAGGGAGGCCGGGCTATCCTGTTATCAGAAGAATTAAGCTGGGACCTTGAAATAATTCACCTAACTAGCCCACAATGTCTTAACCTAAAGCACTTAGATAAAAATGCTTGTATTAAGTCAATATTTCTGTTTCACATGTATGTTCCTCCTGGGTTTGAACAAGATAGAATACTCTTAAACATATTCTCCAAATAAATATCACCCTAGGTTCAGATGAGAATGCACAGATACTCCTAACGGGTGATTTTAATGCAAAGTTATCCAATTCTCGACTACATGCATTTCGGAATTCCGTCCTGCTCTATCCCAGCGGCAGTTTTCCCAGACCATATCAAAAGTATTAAAAGAGGGAAAATCATATTGGAACAAATCACTGAAATCAACTGGATAATTTTAAACGGAAGAACGAGAGGAGATGTGCCAGGTTCATATATGCGGAAGGGTCCATTAGTGCTATGTAGATTGGACTATAGTATCAGCAGTTATGACTTATTCAATACGTGTTGCAGTTTATCTACACAATTTGTCCAAAGCAGTGACCACGCAATACTTGGTCTAGAAACAGACCTCCATCTTCAGCCAGTTTCTACATGGTCTCTATCACATGGTAGGGGAGAGGTATTAGTCAAACAAAAGCCAGCCTGAATATTTTGGAGCAGCGATAATCAGAAGCAAATTAACAAAAAAATTAATAGGATAATTGAGTTCCTGTCGCTTGAGCACACCAACGAGAGAGCCAATCCAATCTCCTAGTTTGAAAGTACTAAAATCTTGATGTCGAGTACAATGCGGAGGAAGTCTCTTCCCATTAAAAATAGTCCCTTAAAAATAGTAAACCTCCTTTCTAGGAAATTAAACAAGCTAATCAGGCTGAATTTACAAACTTCTCTCCCGCTAGGAAGGCCGACATTTCCACCCTGAAGAAAAAACAAAAAAGGCTCTGCATGAAAGAAAATAGAAGAAGAATGGACAGATACTGGATAGGCCTGCCAGAAGCAGTGCGACAAAAAAACACCAAGGCCTTCTGGGGCATAATTGCAGAAGCCAGTGTAAATAAAATATCCGACAGCAACTCCAGTCACTCAAAAAGAATGGGTTGCTAACTTATCCAAACTGCATGGAAAAAACCTATAATCTATCGACATTGGGAAATCTCTACGTGATGGAACCTGCAGCAAGATCGATCAGCAGATAAAGTTGCCACCGAACACCAAATTGCCGTAAATATAAGGAAAGCGAGAGATACAGCAGCAATGGGACCAGGCAGGATCCCGGGGATCGTCCCAAAGAAAAACATCGAAGGATGGAGTCAATTCTTGGCCCCTCGATTTATGTACTGCTACCAATAGTCCAAGCAGGCTTCCATCGAAATTACTCTGAGATCGATAATGTTGCTAGCCTGAAAACTTTTATTGATAAATATGTAGTCAGTAAAGCTCAGGTAGTCTACAGTTTATTTGTGGATTTCTCTACAGCTTTTGACAAGGTGGATAGGCCTTCCATATGGAGACAAATATTGAAGTTAGGTGTTCCATATTTAGAATAATAGTAGCGCTTCATACAGCCACATGGTGTAAGGTACAGATGGAAGGAGATAAGGGTTTAAATCAAGAGATTTCCACGCAAAACAGCCTTAAACAGGGATGTTTACTTACTCCCCTCCTCTTTTCACTATTTCTTAGCTACTTACCGCATTGTTTCCAGGAGGTAAATTATTTTCCACCTCAATTTGAATCACAATAAATCCATCTTTTAATGTACGCTGATGATGTGGTTAGATATGATTTAACCCCAATTGGGCTGCAGCGCAATATGGAGGCTCTTTTTAACTACACAGAGAAAATGTAAATGTTTTAATAATCAATTTTATTGACTTTACGAAAAGACAATAAAAGAACATAAACAGCATAGCACATTCAGCAGTGCAATAACAGACGATAAAAGGCAAGTAAAACAATATTATGGTGGTTTACATTGCCATGTCTCCGCCCTCCGACTGATACATAAGGTTAGACCGAGAAGAGACGGGAGTCTGATTATCCAACCATTCCCAACCATTTGCACAAAATGTTGCGATGTTAGGCCGGACATCCCCTGGATTCATACCGTGGTTGTTCTTGAGTGGCGTACCAGATTGCTCCTTTGCGCCATTTGGCTATGTTTAGAAAGGATGGGATTCTTCCATGCCATTGCAATGTCTCGTTTGGCCACCACAAGGGCGGGCCTAAGAATAATTTGTCTGCTCTAGAACCGTCCAGTCCATCTGCGACTCCCAGTAGTATGTTCAAGGGGTTGTGAGGGTCCTCCCATCACCTCCGTAAGTTCCGCTACCAGTGGCTCCCAATAGAAAGCTATGAGGGGGCAAGACTATACCATATGGATAAAATCAGCGGGTTCTGCCCCACAGCGTGTACAGGATGGGTGTGGCATTAGGCCTGCCCTACATAGGCAGTCAGGGGTAAGATAGGAGGTATGAAGGTCCTGTCCTGTGCAGAAGCGGTCACTCCCCTCACCTCCTCTCCTCCTGGTATTGTGCTGATAGCGCTTTGTGCCTCATAATTGTTTTTGCAATCCTTTTGTGTTGCGCTTTCAATCGCTCGCCACTGCTAATCACTCGCTCTACTGCTGGGCATTACTTTGTATTGTAAATCGATTTTTCTGTGTGTAATATTGCGCGCCTGCTGCTGAGTGCGTAGCGCTATACCACTGCTGCCTTGACATTAAAATCACCCATAGCGCTCCATTGCTGAAACAGTTCCTTTAATTTGTGCCCAATCTCACCCTGCTTCGCAGTATTTATTATTGTTACTGCCATTTTGTTTGTTGTGCCGTCCCAGACCGTCCCTCCACCTCGCTCCCGCCTCCCAGCTGACCCTCCCACGCTCCGCCCCCCTCCAGCTTTCCATTTAGGACAGATGGACCTACGCGGAGCGGTCACGCCGAAGGTGCGCCAAAGGTAAGCCCGTCTACGCCCGTCCGCGCCTGGACCGCATCCAGTGCCGGTCCCCCTGGTCCCCGTAACACCCACCCCTCGCGCATTACGTACAATGCCATCACCCTCTCTGCACTCAACCCCGGCCGCCTCCAAAACTGCTACCAAGCCGCTCCTGGACACACCCATGGTCCCTTCGCCTGCGACTCCTGCAAGTTTGACTGCACCAAGACCCACACCAACCCCACTAACGCCAAACAAAGCTCCAACACTAACCACCTAAAGTGCATCCTACTCAACACCCGCTCGGTTCACAGCCACGCCATTGCTCTCTGGAACTTACTCAACACTACATTGCCGGACGTCGCCTTTCTCACAGAAACCTGGATGAACGCCTCATCAGCACCTGACATCGCAACAGCCATCCCTGACGGATACAAGATTATACGTAAGGACTGCAGCAACCAAACAAGAGGAGGCATCGCCATCGTCCATAAGAACACCATCCGCATCACGACCTGCTCCGACGACGCCCTCGCAAACGCCGAACACCTTCACTTCCAGATCCACACCGACCCCAAGACAACTCTCAGAGGCACCCTCATCTACAGGCCACCAGGACCCCGCACACAATTCTGCGAAGATATCACTGACTTCCTCAGCCCACACGCCCTCCCCTCCGAGAACTACATTCTACTAGGAGACCTTAACTTCCACTTGGAAAAGACCAACGACAGCAACACCACCACCCTTTTGGACAACCTCGCCAATCTCGGACTTAAACAACTTGTTGACACCCCTACGCATTGTGCCGGACACACACTCGACCCAATCTTCACCTCCAGCAAATACATCTCCTTCTCTCACACTTCAGCGCTACACTGGACAGACCACAGCTGCGTCCACTTCAACTACAAGGAAACCACAACCCGCAACAACCTAAAACCAATTCCCCGCAGAAAATGGAAAAAAATTACCACGGACCAGCTATTCACATCGCTTCTCCATAACACCCCCTCAAAATCATCGGACCCAAACGTCTCAGCCACCTACCTCACACAATGGATCACTCACAGCGCTAACGAACTAGCACCCTTGAAAAAACACCAAATCAAACAAGGAAGCAAGAAAGCCCCTTTTTTGAACGATGAACTTAAGCAATCCAAGAAGTCCTGCCGCACACTCGAGAAATCCTGGAGAAAAACCACAACCACTGAAAACCTAACCACGATCAAGAACGCCATCCGCAAACACCACCAACTGATCCGCTCCACCAAAAAAGCAGCTTTCAAGGTCCGACTTGACAACAACTCCCACAACAGCAAAGAATTATTCAACATAGTCAAAGAATTCACCAACCCCACCGCCGGCACCAACGACATCACTCCCTCCCAAGACCTCTGCGACTCCCTAGCCTCTTTCTTTCACAACAAAATCGCAGACATACACACTCACACCCGAAGATAAACCCCCCCCCAACATCCTTTGCGCCTGGACCCCAGTCACCATTGAAGACACCATCCGCTTGATGAACTCCATCCATTCTGGATCACCTACCGACCCATGTCCCCACCACATTTTCAACAAAGCCGACTCCATTATCGCACCCCATCTCCGAGACGTCATCAACTGCTCCCTCAACTCCGCTACCTTCCCGGAAAGCTGGAAACATGCCGAACTCAGCGCCCTCCTGAAAAAACCCACAGCAGACCCCACTGACCTTAAGAACTACCGCCCCATCTCACTCCTTCCTTTCCCCGCCAAAGTCATGGAGAAAGCCGTCAACAATCAACTTGCCGCCTTCCTCGAATCCAACAAATCCCCGACCCATCACAATCCGGGTTCCGAGCCAAACACAGCACCGAAACCACACTCATCGCAGCAAATGATGACATTCGAACACTACTGGACAACGGAGAAACAGCTGCCCTCATCCTACTTCTGCGCCAGGACGCTCCTTAGCTGGAGCATCTGTGCGCAATAAAAATGTCAATAACATAACAATAACTTGACCTCTCCGCAGCCTTCGACACAGTCTGTCACAACACCCTTATACAACGCCTCAGCAATGATGGAATTCAAGGAAAAGCACTGGACTGGATTACCTCGTTCCTCGCCGGAAGAACTCAAAGAGTCCGCCTACCCCCCTTCAGATCAGAAGCCACCGAAGTCATCTGCGGCGTACCTCAAGGTTCCTCACTCAGCCCCACCCTCTTCAACGTTTACATGAGCCCCCTTGCTTCCATCGCACGACAACACAACCTCAACATCATCTCCTATGCAGACAATAGTCAACTGATCCTCTCCCTCACCAAAGACCCAAACACTGCCAAAACCAACTTACACGAAGGAATGAAGGAAGTAGCCGAATGGATGAAGAACAGCCGCCTTAAACTGAACTCGGACAAAACTGAAGTCCTCATCCTAGGATCTTCACCCTCCGCTTGGGATGACTCATGGTGGCCACCCGCCCTGGAAAACGCACCCACCCCCACAGACCACGCACGTAACCTGGGCTTCATCCTGGACTCCTCCCTCTTGATGACCAGACAAGTCAACGCCGTCTCTTCATCATGTTTTAACATCCTACGTATGCTTAAAAAAATCTTCCGTTGGATCCCCACCTAAACGAGAAAGACGGTCACTCACGCTCTGGTCACCTGCCGTCTGGACTATGGTAACACCCTGTATGCCGGAACAACAGCAAAGCTACAGAAAAAACTCCAACGCATCCAAAACGCGTCAGCTAGACTCATTCTAGACGTCCCCCGCCAAGCTCACATTTCCGGTCACCTGAAAGAACTCCACTGGCTCCCTGTCAACAAGAGAATAACGTTCCGTCTCCTCACCCACGCACACAAGGCACTCTACGACCTTGGACCCGAATGCCTCAACACGCGCCTGTCCTTTTACACCCCCACCCGCCAACTTCGATCGACCAATCAAGCCTTCGTCGTAATCCCACGTATCCATAGATCCACCATAGGTGGAAGATCCTTTTCCTACTTAGCGGCCAAAACCTGGAATTCTCTCCCTGCCTACCTCCGCCTTACCCATAACCACCTCTCATTCAGAAAACAATTAAAAACCTGGATATTCGATGAGTGAGCACCCTCCTTCCCCCAAGCGCCTTGAGACCCTCTGGGTGAGTAGTGCGCTATATAAATGCAGAACTTGAACTTGAACTATAGCTGTACCAAGCGGAGCCTGGCTGAGACGGTGATGGTTTTTGGAGCCATCAAGGTGTCTCTAGCCAACTAGTACTCAGCGGGTCGAGGGAGGGGGGGCTGTTAGTTAAGGAACGATAAATGCGTGATAACCCCCTAAGGCCCCCATTGTGATTTGTGCTTCTAAGGGGCTGTGTTCTGGAAGCGATGTGCAGTTGAATATTTATGGAGTATCTAGACATATTTGTCATCGTCTTTATAGACAACATTCTAATCTATTCCCAGACTGAACAAGAACACGTGGAGCATGTAAAACTGATACTGCAATGACTGCAGGACAATCATCTGTTCGCTAAACTGGACAAGTGTCTCTTTCACTCTCAGAAAGTGGACTTCCTGGGTTTTGTTATCTCCCCTGATGGAATTCATATGGACCCTGCCAAAGTGTCTGCTATAACCAACTGGGCTAGCCCTAAGACAGTGAGAGAAGTGCAATCCTCTTTAGGATTCGCAAATTTCTACAGAAGATTTATCTATCACTTCTCTGAAATAGTTGCTCCAATGACAATGTTACTAAAAAAAGGGGTAGCGTTTGAATGGTACAACGCAGCAGAGATGGCCTTCAGAGCCCTAAAGAACAGCTTTACCTCTGCTCCCATTATAAGACACGCAGATGAGACTCAGCCTTATTTTGTTGAGGCAGATGCCTCACAGTAGGCAGTGGGGGGGCGGTATTATCTCAACGGGATGTAAAGACAGGTACCCTTCATCCAGTAGCCTACTTTTCTAAAACCCTGTTGCAAGCTGAACAAAATTACACTATTGGCAAACGGGAACTCTTGGCCATAAAGATGGCATTCCAGGAATGGCGCCATTATTTATTGGGATCTCCTCATACCATAACTATCAATTCCGACCATCGAAATCTCCAATTCTTTCGGTCAGCTAGAGCCCTTATTCCAAGACAGATGAGATCGGTCTCCTTTTTTTGTGAATATGACTTCGTTATTACCTTTCGTCCAAGAACGAAACAAGGGAAAGCAGATGCTCTATCACGTTTGGGAAGAGACCATAAGTATATAGCAAAGACCCCTGTACCCATCATACCAGAGAACAAGATCATAGCCCTTGGTGAACGTCACGTTGTCGATTCTGACTCTTTTTTTTAACAACTAGAGCAGGAGTTTGTTAAGCTGGATCGTGGGGAGTGGCTGGCAAATCCAGCAAACAAAATAGTGAAAGGCTTGTTTTATCACAAAAAACGCCTATTTCTCCCCTCAGAAGAAACACGAAACCTGAATATGACGTGGTGCCACACTCTGCCCATGGCAGCACACCCGGGGGAAGAAATGACCTTGCAAACATGCCAGATATGGTTCTGGGGGAAAGGCATGATTCAGGATATCTTCAATTTTGTCAAAGCCTGTCCTACATGTGCCCGACAGAAACCCATGCACTGTGCACCAGCAGACCTTTTACAGCCTTTGCCCGTCCCTGATAGGTATTGGTCCTCCATCTGCATGGATTTCATCACAGCCCTACCAGCTATTCGAGGGTTTACTGCTATACTGGTTGGAGTAGATATGTTGTCCAAAATGGCCCATTTCGTTCCTCTCAAGAAACTCCCTAAGACCAAAGAACTCACAGAAGCGTTCATGGAGGCTCTTTTAACTATACAGAGAAAATGTAAAAAATTTTATAATCAATTTTATTGATTTTGCAAAAAGACCATAAAAGAACATAAACATAAACAGCATAGCACCTTCAGCAGTGTAAATACAGACGATAAAAGGCAAGTAAAACAATGTTATGGTGGTTTACATTGCCATGTCTCCGCCCTCCGACTGATACATAAGGTTAGACCCAGAAGAGACGGGAGTCTGATGATCCAACCATTCCCAGTCATTTGCCACCCGCACCTATTGAAGGCCAAGGATCGGCTGCGATGGGCATGCAGTGGGGCCTCGGGTGAAGACACCCCTCCTCTATCTCTCCTGACCGTCGAGTCTCCTTGGGACTCCTCGGCAGCTGCCGCCTCCTGCTCCGGGGAGCTCGGATCCTGATGGGAGTCCCTCTCCCTTGACTGGGGTGCCTCCGGCGTGTGGCGCTCGCCTTGGGCCTGAGGGGCTGGTGAGCCATAGGAGGGAGAGCCAGTGCTTTGTTATCCTACTGTGCAGCGACGTGGGACAACACCTGACTGCCTCCAGGTAAGGGCTTCAGCTGTGAGCTCACGCAGCGGTGGGCCTCTGTCCCCCTCCCTTCCCCATTGAGCTCACGGCGGCAACAGGGCCGGAGCCCCCCCACCACCCAGAGATTCGTCATTCTGGCGTCCTCACCTGGCTAACGCTCACTATTCCCTCCATTTATCCAACCGGAAAACTCCAACCCAACTCTGGATGCCCGAGGGGAACAAAGTAAATCCCTTCTGCGCCCTACAGGCTGTGGACCTTAAACCTTACTCCCGCATCCTACAGCAGCAGTCACCAAGCAGAGCAGACTGGGGGGCGAACCCCTGACTTGGCCCTGGGAGCACCTGGTTTGCAGCAGCTGCATCCCGTGCCGGGTGTGCTGCTGTCACCAGACTGATATGGACCACCCTGACTGCTGGCAGGGGGCGGCCTGGGGTGCCGAGTGGGGAAGGCCGGACGTTGAGTGGAATTGGTCCAAAATCTCCCCCACCGCCAATCAGGCCCGGCCACTGGAGGCTCAGCCCTGAAGAGAAACACACACAACAACAACGGCGGCAACCCATGGCACAAGCTCTTCCAGGACCTTGTCTTTTCCCTGACACCAATCAGCCCTGCACTTCACGTATCGTAGAATCTAGTGAAACTTCGGGCTGAAGTGGCCGTATCCCAAGGACTAGCCTACCCCCTTTCCTTATTGTTGCTCTGAGGCATCGACGGTGGGGCCTCGCTCTGCCGGACGTCGGGACCTACCTCAGCACCGCCACGCGGCCCGACCTGGGCGATACCGGGATACCCCCCCACCGCCCGAAAGACCAGCAAGCACTCACATGAACCCACAAGACGCCTTGACAAAACCAACCACGGGAATCACGGTAAAGAACGCCCAACTCTAAGTAGCCCCAACAATATCGATTGCCTGCTTTTCTTTTCCGCCAACCATGGGGAAGGAACGCATTCCGAAAACTCCTGCAACGCAGACCAAAATCGAGTAATACATTGGCATTGATGCTGGGCCCCTGTCCGGGACCGCCGAGAGGCCTGCTCCGGCAGGATGCGACCTTAACCGCATCGCTGCTGCGGGTATTTTTGCGCTGTGCGGCTGTTTTCTAATAACCGCGTTACATGACGAGCTCAGCTCGTCATCCGCACACATCACCCGTGGCTGATGACGAGCTGAGCTCGTCATCAGCATCGAAGGGGTTAATACGATCCCGCACGCCATTAGCGCCTCCAGGTCTCGACTGGCAATAAGATCCGCGAGGTCCGGGTGGTTATGGCCCTGCTCCGAAAGGAACACAGCAATTCGATGGTCCGCATTACTGAAACTGAATGCAGCATCTCCTCGGTTGAAGACGACGCCCAGAGACTTAAAGAACAGATGACCCAATTACAAACCCAAGCCAATGAACTACATAAACGGGCTGAGAACAGATTTAGATGCAACAATCTGCGCCTGGTAGGAATTCCTGAGGGCTAAGAACAAGGCCCGGTGGAGTCCTTTGTTGAGCAATGAATCACCTCATGGATGCACAAGATGCAATATCATCTTAGTTTCGCATCTGCTCCCTCACACCAAACCCCCCCCCCCCCCCCCCCCCCCCCCCGGGTGCCCTGCACCGCCCATCTTTGCCAGGATCCTCAATTTCAGAGACAGAGACTCGATCTTATGACAGGCCCGCATTCAAAAAACCCTATCCTACCAAAACCATACTATTATGATATTCCCAGACTACACAAGTGAGGTCCAGACCCAAAGATGTTCGTACATGGAAGTCAAGCAAAAGTTGTGCACTCTTAATCTACAATATAGACTGCTCATCCCGGCTCAGCTACGCATTGTCTTTCAGGATAAAACATATTTTTTTGACACCCTGGATTCGGCTTGGACCTGGTTGACTGAAGAACGCCCTCTCAGACTCAGAGCCCTGACCCTGCCCTCAAATGCCCGAGCCACCTCCACTACCACCCCTACTTCAAGAGGGAGGCGTACACATTTCTGCAACGGTCGACGAACAAGCAGAGCCAGATCGGGCTCGCCGGCAACTGAGGCCCCGGACCCCAAACGCTGGGAGCTGTCCACCGAAGCCTGCCCTCCACCGCAGACTGGCTCTCGAGATCACTCACCCGTGAGAGACAACTCTCCTAAGACTTTGGGCGCCGAATCCAGACATCTCCTGGAGCCCGGCATTTCTCGTCTGACATGCCCCGCGAGAACCATGACATTTGCCCTCCAGGCCAGGGTGACCTCTTTAGACATGGACACAACACAATACAACACACCACGCCAATCAGATAAATCTGCCGATATACGATCTTATACTGTAATGAGGGGGGTCCACCATGCTACCCTGAAACTAAACATTATAGGTTAGCCCGTTTCCTCTACAGTTAAAGGACGACAGATGCTTCTGTTCTCGAAGTATAGGGTGGGGGGTGGCAGGGTTTGGACCGTTGGCTTGGGTTCGCACCTAGTTAAGCAGGTCAATGTTCACAGCACTTCAGCCTTAGTCCAACACGACCTTACACTCCAACTACACACCAACAGGCGAGGCCTCCAGCCACCACCAGTAATCGCCCAAGCATTCCCTGCACAACGGCAGGACCCCGGGACTCCTTGGGCCCCCCACACTGACCATGACACAGACGGTACATAGAGAGGACTCTCTCCTGTTAATGTCTTGGAATGTCAACGGCCTGCTGGACAGAATCAACCTTTGCTCCTAACCTTAGGTGACCCCCCTGATACACCTTGCCCCATGTGGAGGATGAACGCTTGGTTTCTACAAGACGAGAAATTCAAGGAAGCAATCGGAGCAGGAACTTAGGCAGTACTTTCGCACTAATGAAGATTCCGTCTCCTCCCCGGGTACCCTTTGGGAGGCGGGTAAGGCCACCATACGCGGTTTCACCAAGGGCCACCTTAAAGCCCAACGAGCAGCCCAAGATAACAGGCTCGCCGTCCTCGAGGCCCAAGCGACCCGACCCGAAGGGAGCTCATCCAGGGCAACAAACGAGTCCCAGTTGCACCTACTGGCCCTGGTGAGAGATGAAATTAAACAAATCTCGCTAGACTCGGCAAAGCTCCTATGGAGGTCCTCCATCGCTCGCATATAGGGATAGGGTGATAAAAATGGGAGCATATTACAGTGGTTAGTGTCATACCTCTTGGCGAACAGATTACCCACCGCTCACCCAGAGCAATGGCCCAAACCTTCGCTGACTATTACTCTGCACTTTACTCTGCCCAGAGGCCTGAACTCTCTCTATCAGAGCAGATCACCCTAGAAAACCTCCACCTTCCTAGGCCTAGCGCGGGAAACAATCTTTACAACGCAACTTTTACAACGCACTACCGTTACAACAAAACTTTTACAACGCAAGATCCATTAAAACGCATGTCATTACAACGCAGTCATTACAACGCATACCATTACAACGCATACCATCACAACTCATGTCATTACAACACAGTCATTACAACGCATACACCCCCTGGAGTTAGAATAGTAATTTTTACCCCTACACTATCCAACACTTACCCTAATGTTGCACCCCCTGGAGTTAAAATAGTAATTTTTACCCCTACACTATCCAACACTTACCCTACTGTTGCAACCCCCTGGAGTTAGAATAGTAATTTTTACACCTAAACTATCCAATACTTACCATACATGCAATGTAATGGTATGCGTTGTAATGGTATGCGTTGTAAAGGTAGTATGCGTTGTAATGGAATGCGTTGTAATGGTAGTTTTAGGAAATTAGTTGTAATGGAATGCGTTGTAAAGGATGTTGCGTTGTAAAAAATGCATTGCGAAGGCATGCGTTGTAAAAGTATGCGTTGTAACATCATACATCCCCTAGCGCAGTCGGATCAGCCGGAATGGATTACCTATCCCACACAAGGAAATACAAGATGCACTCTCACACGTCACAGCAGGGAAAACACCAGGCCCTGACGGCTACCCACAGGAGTATTACTCTGCCTAGACATACTGGCCCCACAGCTCACTGCCCTATATACAGAGGCCGTAGAAACGGACTCCTTCCCTCTGGAGACTAATGCGGTCACAATAATCATGATTCACAAAACCCAACCACCCTCATCAGCCCGCACGATTACCGCCCCATATCTCTAATTAATACAGAGGTCAAAAGGTACGCCACCGTCCTGGCTCAACGTCTCAGACCATACCTCAACAAACTCATCCACCCCGACCAGTTCGGCTTCATGCCGGCGCAGAGTACCAGACACTGTCTTAGGCGCCCTCATCTGGCCTCGGCCAACCGACAGTCGCTAACCCCTTATCTGGCTCTTCTCCTAGACGACTTCGAGAAAGCTTTTGACTCAGTCAACTGGCGATATCTGGACGATGTCCTGGCTGCAATGGGCATGGGCCTGGACTTCCACCGTTTGGTTCAGGTCTTGTGCTCAAAACAGACCGCAAGAGTGCTTGTCAATGGAGCACTCTCGGACGCATTCACAATCAGGAGGGGGACGAGGCAGGGATTTCCTGTCTCGCCCCTCCTTTTCACCCTGCCAATGGAACCCCTGGCCAGGCTTATTCGTGCTGATGACCGGGTCCAGGGCTGGAGGCTCTTATGAGAACAAAATCGCATTATACGCAGACGACGTCCTACTTTTCCATGCTTCCGAATCGGCCCCAGATGCCTGCAGATACTCTGTATCATCGAACGAGTCTCTGGCTTATGCTTGAACTCTGCAACCCTGGTGCCCCTACATCTATCTAGAGAATGCTTTGATTGACAGTCTACCATCCCCTTTAGATGGCAATTGTTGAAATACCCCAGTGGTCACAAAAAACCGCCAGAAGTGGCAAGCCCTATTGCTTAACCCACTAGGGAGGGTGGCACTTTTTAAAATTTCCTTGATTCCTCTACATCATTCATAAGACCCCATTCCATATTTCCCGGGCAAGGTTCAGGGGTTTAGACAGCTTGACCGCGAGGTTCCTCTAGAATGGTTCTCGTCCACGCATGGCCCTCTCTCGCTTCCAAATTTAACTCTTCTATGGAGGCATGGCCATGACAAACTTGTACCTATTTTACATAGGGAACCAACAAGGCTGGGAACAAGGTTGTGAACAACAAGGCTGGGAACCAACAAGGCTGTTACACATAAGTTGCAAATGGTGCAGCATGCACCCGCCAGGCTGGTTCTAAAGTGGCCAAAAAAATCCTCAGCGTCTACCGCATTGAACACTCTCCACTGGCTACCAGTGGTCAAACGGGTGCTGTTTAAAATCCTGGTAATTACCTTCAGGGCCTTTCACTTGCAAGGACCAAAGTACATACACAAGAGGTTTTCCCGATACCATCCATCACGCACCCTTAGATCCTCCAATGCCAATCTGTTGGCTATTCCGACTTTTCGAGGGGTGGCAAGTCCCTGCCAGTCCTAGGATCCAAAGCATGGAATAAACTCCCCCACACCTCCGTGCTATGGAACGGGAATCTGAGTTCAGGAAAGCACTGAAGACCTGGATTTTCAGTCTCCCTGACACGTGCTCTAGAGCCCTAATAGGAGTACCCTGGTCATATTACTGAAAGCAGCCGGACCAGACTCCACATCAGCTCTGGTCTGTGTCGGCGCCAAGATGCTCCTTGGAGTGACAGTCGCGCAGTATAAAAACAATTTACATTTAGATTACATTACATAGCAAACCGCCTCCTAATATTGAACGACTAGTTTAATGGTGGCTGGCCCGACCCTGCCTACAGGACAGAGTTGAAAGACCTGGGACTCTCTCTAATCCAGACTATGATGTACGGGGGACCCATTCCCAAGACCTTCCACACAGTATCCCGTGCCGGGTTGCTGGCCTGGCGTGACTCCCTACGCCATACCAGCTAGGGGAATAGGCTGACCCAGCAAACACCCCTCTGGCAAGGCACATGGCTTTGAGAAGTGGGGAACCCAGAGGGTTTCTGGGGCTGGGATCTTATTGGTATTTCACAACTCAGCGACGTTTGGGTCGGTGACCATGTACGTTCCTTCTCGGACCTTCAAGTCAGACACTCACTCCACCGTCACAGTTTATTAGGTACTTACAACTCCGCCACACCCTCAGCGTGCACATAGTAACAGGCACGTCGCTTCTAGAACACAGCCCCTTAGTAGCACAAATCACAATGGGGGACTTTGGGAGGGGGTGGGGGTATCACGCATTTATCGTTCATTAAATAACAATGGCCCCACCTCCCTTGACCCGCTGAGGACTAGTTGGGAGTCCTGGCTAGGTGCTCTGGAGGACGACGACCGGAGAGACGCCTTGATGGCTACCAAAACCACCACTGTTTCAGCCTGGCTCCACTTGGTCCAGCTATACTACCTTCATACCTCCTATCTTACCCCTGACCGCCTACATAGGGCAGGCCTAATGCCACACCCATCCTGTACACGCTGTGTGGCAGAACCCGCAGATTTTTTCCATATGGTATGGTCTTGCCCCCTCATAGCTTTCTATTGGGAGTCACTGGTAGCGGAACTTACGGAGGTGCTGGGATGAGAGGGCCCTCACAACCCTTTGAACGTACCACTGGGAGTGACAGATGGACTGGACGGCTCTTGAGCAGACAAGTTATTTATAAGCACCGCCCTTGTGGTGACCAAACAAGACATTGCAATGGCATGGAAGAATCCCGTACCGCCAAACATAGTCAAATGGCGCAAAGGAGTAGACTGGTGCACCACACAAGAACAACCACGGTATAGCCCTTTCCTCCTGAGGCACAGCCGGGAGTTGTTGTACACTGTAAAGCTCTGCATTGTTTTTAAAAAAGCCGGAAAATTGTCTATTTTTATTTCACTCACCCCTTCCCTGTCACACGACTGGTGTGTGCAGGCACTTGTCCTTTCACCAAAACGAGCGCTGTAAAGGGCGAAATCGCCTAATTACAAACCGCCATTCTCCTTGCCCTCAGCAGGACACGCCCACTCTGAGGCCACGCCCCTCTTCATCATCCCCTCTCTACAAAGATGTGCATGCACCGGAAGCGCAGCGGACGAGCGCAGCGGGCGCGACGATTGCGCGCCGAAGGCGCGCATAAGGCAAGCTCGTCTGCGCTCGTCGGCGCCGAGTCCGGGCCCAGGGCCACCCCCCTTACATCCCAAGGTTCTGGCCCCAGATACTATAGTGCTGATACCCTCCACAGCCTTAGGCCTTCCAGTAGCATGTGCACTCGACACACCTTTCATGCCGTTACCTTGCCACAAGTCTGTCCCAAATGCCATCTACCCCTTAACAACAAACCAGACCTGGAACTCACATTTGACTTTCGTATGTTCCTACTGAACTGTCGCTCCCTGTCCAAACACTGCGCCGAAATGGCACTGTTAATAGAGGAACATCCTCCAGATATATTGTTTCTTACAGAGACATGGTTGACACCTGAGTCCGACTCTGCGGTTGTAGACGCTCGTCCGCCAGGCTTCCAAATCAGTCGCCTAGACCGACCAAAAGGGAGAGGAGGAGGTCTGGCAATTGTCTATAAAGAACAGTATCATTGTAGAGCTGCCCCTGACACCATCCCGGACTGTGAGAGTCTTGCCTTTAACATCGAACTCTCACCCAACAGCTGCTTCTCAGGCACTCTTGTCTACCGCCCCCGGGCCCCCCGAAGCAGTTCCCTGGAAACCTACCTTCAAGTGTGGCCGAACGAGTCAGTACCACAGCCAACTTTACCTTGCTGGGTGACCTCAACCTGCATTTTGGCTCCTCACTAGACCACATAGCCGCCTCCCTAGCAGATGACTTAGCTGCCCTTCAACTCACCCAACGTGTCACAACCTCTACTCACGTCAAGGGCCACCTGCTGGACCCTGTCTTCAGCAATTGCCCCGACCTCCTAGTCGGTCCACCTATTCACCTGCCGTGGACAGACCACTTTCTGGTTCCCATCAACTGGACCTCGTTTAAACCCCCATCCACAGTACCCACTACCAAGCTCATACGAGCCTGGTCCCGTCTCGCGGTGGATAATTGGTCCACCAAACTCGCCAGCACCCAACACCGTGTTCACGAGGACCCTGGCCTAGCCAACCAGGCCTACGTTCACTGGATCACACAAACTCTAGACACTATTCTCCCAACACGTAAGACTACGCTGAAACGCCCCCACAAAACTGCCCCCTGGTACACGGACTCCCTCAGGGACAAGAAACGTCTATGCAGGAGGATTGAAAGGCGTTGGCGCTCAGATTACTCGGCCGACATTAAAATCCGCTACCGAGAATCTATCAGCGAATACAAAACGCAAGTTAAATCAGCTCAGGCCACATATTTCTCTGATAGAATAGTGATGGCCAAGTCCAAACCAAAGGAGATCTTCCACATAGTGAGACAGTTAACGAGGCCTCCCCCCGCCTTGCAGGTCGAAAAAACCACTACCCATTGCAATAATGTTGCGGAATTCTTTTTCCAAAAAGTAAATACCATCTATTCAGCTTTCTCCCCCCCCCCTCGAAACATATCACCTCGTCTATGCAACCGAATAAATCCCCAACATCATACCCCCTCCTACTACCCCAATCCACCTTGGCTCACTTTCCCCTATTGGACCTCACTACCCTTGAATCCTTAGCGAGGAGAGTGAAATCTGGATCCCCTGACGACCCCGCTCCCCCAGACATAATAATGGCCGCCTCTCATATCACCCTGCCTAAAATTAAGGAGGTATTAAACACCTCAATCACCTCCGGGACCGTTCCGGTCGTCTGGAAGCAGGCCATGGTCAGAGCGCTCCTAAAAAAGCCCAGTCTAGATCCTACGGACCTGGGCAATTATCGACCCATCTCTCTGCTCCCCTGGTTGAGCAAGATCCTAGAAAGACATGTAAATCATCATCTAGTTAACTTTCTGGAAAGCTTCAACTTACTAGATCCCACGCAGACGGGTTTCAGACCGAAACACGGGACCGAGACCGCCCTCCTCATGGTCACCAAGGAAGCTAGGAAAATCCTGGATCAAGGAGGGTCAGTGGCAGTGATCCTCCTTGACCTTAGCGCAGCGTTCGATACGGTTAGCCACGACACCCTGATACACCGTATGTCCTGTGCCGGGATCAAGGACAAAACCTGGCTATGGTTCAAATCCTTTTTAGAAGACAGATCTTTCAGAGTCTTTGAAGGTGAGTCTGTCTCCTCCAGCAGACCCCTGAAGTGTGGAGTCCCCCAGGGCTCTTCCCTGAGCCCCGCACTCTTCAACCTGTACATGAGGCCACTGGCTGAAGTCGCCCGCCCTTTCGGGATTAAGATCATCTTGTATGCGGATGACACACAGCTGGTGGTCTCACTGGCGCAGGAGGACAACCGACCTGCGTCAGGTGGGCTCAGAGAATGCCTAGAAGAGGTGAAGACCTAGATGTCCTCCTCATCCCTCAAGCTGAACGGGGACAAAACGGAGCTGATGCTCCTAGGTCCCCCAGATCTCCGACTCCCCGACGCCCTATGGCCCCCGTGTCTGGGCCCTCCACCAACTCCTAAAGATAATATCAAAAGCCTGGGAGTTTGGTTGGACAGCTCCCTTTCCTTCAACGTGCAGGCCACAAACTGTCCGCCACCTGTTTTGGCATCATGAGGATGCTAAAGAAAATCTTCCCTCTCCTTCCCATGGAAGCCAAACAGGTGGCTATACAAGGGCTCATACAATCTCGCCTTGATTTTAATAATGTGCTCTATCTCGGCGCCCCAGAGTACACTCTACGCAGGCTGCAAACAGTGCAGAACTGCGCAGCCCGTCTACTGCTGGAGATCCCTCGCAGACAATCTGTGAGGGCCGGACTGGCTAGCCTTCATTGGCTACCGGTCCGCCAAAGAATTCTATTCAAGGCAATGTGTATTGCCCATCAAGCCTTCTGGGACACTGGTCCGATTATTACTCGTGACCTAGTCACTCATTACATCCCCAACAGAAGTCTTCGCTCTAGCCAGACCTTTTTAGCAGGGACTCCCAGAATAAAAAAATCCAGATCCGGCGGCAGGTCCTTTGCCCATAACGCCTCCAGAACTTGGAATACCCTTCCACTGCACCTCAGGGCCAATTCCAATCTCACTGTGTTTCGCAAACAGCTTAAAACCTTCCTTTTTAACTCACTGCTTTAGACCCTTTCCCTTCCCCATCATGCCTTCTGGTAGGTTTTGGTTATTGCTAGCGCTTGGACGCCTCAGGGCAGCAATTCGCGCTTTACGAATCCACATCAAAAATCAAAAAAAATGAGGCCAGGGAATGCCTGGCCAAACATCGCAAAATTTGTGGCAAATGATGATGTGTTTCTGTGTCTTTATTGCCATACAACATATGACTCTAATGTATTACAAATGGTAAAGCCGTCACCCTCAGGTCTGGGTGAGCTCAGACTGTGGTTGGGTGTTTATGAGGGGCACGATTGAGAGTACGGAGACTGAAGGCTCGACAGGTTTCTCACAGTGCTGCCAATGCACGGTGGAGCTTGTGAGATAAACAAGGGGCACACTCTTGTATTCCCACATGTTAAACTGGAGCGGTGCACCTGGCTCTCGTTAGAACTGGTAAAAAATATGAGAATGTGCACGTGTGATCTTTAAAATGTTAATAAAAACAGAATTTAAGAAAAAAGAAACAGCAGAGAGGAGTTGGACAAGAAAAGAAAGGAAGCCCCTGAGAGTGTGAAACATTTTTCTGGACTATACAGCCATTTCTGATATTTCAGGAATTGCCTTAAATAAATGGAAGATCCAAACTACTTGCGCGTGGAACGGTGGAGGATGAGTGGAGCCTGCAACCTGCAACCAATTCTCAATTGCATTTTGTTTTCGGTGGACTGGTAATGGTGAGCTGCAGCACAGTGAGCATGAAATGCAAAGTGCCACAGAAAGAAAGTGCTCGTAGCTACTAAACAAAAAGGTTTAGGCGATCCTCTAAACCAAAACATTTGTTGATCATCAGTTACAATTTCCACACATACACCGTTGTTCCTGTGCCGTAGAAAGCATGTAAGGTAGCGCAGATGGTTAAGGCATCCACTGCAGATATCTGCAGCATGCAGAGCACAGGTTTGAAGCCTTTTAAGATGCAACACGTCCTCGACCCTTCTTTTGTGAAGGCGTCCCCTCCCTATGATGGGGAATGCTATACAACACGTGGAGTGGAGTATAATGGACATAAGGTGTGGATATTCCTAAAAGGGTTGATGCGTGTGTGTGTCTGTTTTGTATTTTCAAAACGCTTGCAGGTATAATCCTATGTGCTGTTCATCCACTAAAATCTAACCTTGCCGTTGCATTTAGGAAGCAAACTGTGTTGTTAAATGAAACATACGGTAACCTTATTTTAGGCAGAATGAAGTCCCGCATGAACCAAGAAGAGGTAGACGAAGGGTTCCTGCTGCTCAGGCGTCGGCAGTGCAGTGACTCGTAATAATGATCATTTTAACTGTGCATGGTCCTTAGATATCGACTCTCCTTCCAAAACGTACAGCCCTCCATCAATGCCCGCAGTGACGCCCAGCTCGGGTTTATGCATATTTATGGAAAGACCAGGATGCCATGAGCTCAGGTGCAAGCAAAGATAATCACCAATTTGACTGTTGTCGGGCTGCTAATATACAGTAATTTACAGGGTCAACGGGCCCCTCACAGCCCTGGTCCCCGTGCCACTGCACCTGCTGCACCATTGATAAAGTGCACAGAAGCATGAAGAGTCAGCAAGCACCAGCAGGAGTGTGTGATGAATAGACCAAGGAGCTTCTGCCGTCCGCTGGGAAAACACGAACATGGACTTCAAACAAAATATTATCTCCAAGCCCAAGGCTGAAAGAGATATCTTCAATCATGAGGAGCACAAATAAATGAATGCTTGCAGTGATTCAATTGTTTTTAAAAAACCTATAGTGCCGGTGCTCATGCCACCGCTTTTGCTGCACACGTGCAAAGCTGGCGCTGCACCATTAGTTTAGTGCCCTATTGGCTAGTTCTCCTGCTGGGGGAGTAAATTATTAGGGGCCACTTGTACGAAGCATTTTTGCAGTCGGAAACGTCCAACCGCAAAAATGCTTTAACAAATGTACAAAATACAAATTGCGATTTGGCAACACGCTACATACTTGCAATTAGTGTGTGCGATTTAGGATTTCAAAGGGGCGTGTTTGCGGCATTTCTTCCAATTACTGAATCTGAATGCGACTGAATCAAGGTCAAAATTTACTGACTCCTTGAAGGAGGTGGTAACCCATTTGCAAATAGGTAGGGGTCCTTTGAAGAATGGATAACAAATATTTTTAAGAGCAGGCAGCTGCCCCACAGACCCTACTGTCTACTCTTAAAGAAATTAAACAAAAAAGCTTATTTTTTTCTTTTTAAATGCATCCCATTATCCTTTAAAGGAAAACGGACTGCATTAAAAAAAAACAGACTGCTTTATTAAAAACCAATCATAGACATGGTGGTCTGCTGACTTCAGCAGGCTGCCATCTCTGTGATGGGTGTGATTCCTAATGGGTCTCAAATTGCGACCTCTCTCACTAATATGCATGAAGTAGGTTTATTTGTCACTCGCTAGCAATCGCTAATGAAACTCAAAAGAGTTTCATACATTAGGAATTCTGATTTCCAAATTGCGACTCTAAGATAACCGCAAATAGGAAATCAGTATTCCTGATGCTAGTACATCCTGCCCTAAGTCTTGTTGTATTTTGCATTCTTCGAATGAGGAAAGCAAATAAGAACTGGGATGAAAAAAATAAATTAAAAAATCAGTCTGGACACAGTACTTACTCCTTACAGGAGGTAAATCAAGTTATACCTGGCGGCACTCATATATACAGGGCTGCTCAGTGGGTTCGCTGCTTTCCATTTGGTTATGGCCGCACTCTTCACTACCGAAGCCTGAGCGCTGTAGAGCTTACAGAGCTACAAAAAAATAAATGTGCGCCCTATAGGAGGGGATCTTAAATGCACAGAATGCTGACTCGAACCCATTGTAATGCAAGATACAGCAGGATTTATTTAGGAAAAGATGTCTACATACATCTGCAATTAACACAGTTCAACTATTAACTCTTAAACATATGTGGGAAAAGGTATGATGGGAAGGGAAAAGAGCCCACGTTTTTTTCTGCAGCTCCAACTTTAATCAGGCACCACAAAGAGCGAGCAGCACCTGGGCTGAAGATGGAAGCAAGTCCGTTCCACGAGGCGAGTACCTCTGTGCGCTGCAGAGGGGCTATGGGCTTTGGTTTGTAGGGACTTTGGCATCTGTGAATAGGGGGCTGTGCTGAGAGCCCTAGCTGTGAGCTAAAAGTTGTTGTGACGTGTAAGTAGTAGTTTAGTGTGTGTTTTTTAAGGCGGTGTGAGAGCGTTCAGGCTGTGCCCTCATGTAACGGCGTGAGCGAGGTGATAAATGAATCCTATATTCGGTTGGTACAATAGAATCCACTAGCAGTGGGGAACGTTGAGGACATTTATAAAGAAATAACACAAGGATGTGATTGGTTACCGATCATATCCCCTTACATTCTTGTATGGCTGCTCACAATCACGCTTCACAGGTGACCAAAGCTGCAATTACGGAGCCCAGGACTAGGCCGGGAAAATGACTCATCTGAATGATGCTGCCTCACTAGGGGCATATATGCCTTAGCATGCTTGCGGCAGGGTCAGAAATGACTTCTCTAAATAAGTTTAGCACAGGCATACCATCATGCACAGAGTGCTTGCTTTTTGAACACTTTTAGCTGGGACTTAAACATCAGTATGCCGTACATCATGCCCTTCAGTACCGAACAATGCTAATTAGTTCATGGCCTTTTAAAATAAATTAATCTGAAAGGGACGGACCACGCCCGGCATGCGAAGAAGAAAGATGCTGCACAACTTGTGAACCTGGGCACCCGATACCTGCAGTTTAAGAGGCACGCTGCAACGTTCTCCCCTCTTCCACCGAGGTATGTTGCTAGGCCCAAGATCTGCTCTCTGTGCTCCTTCACGCAAGAGATCTTTTTTCCACGCTGCTCACTTTTGAAAAGCAAAAGCTGCAAATGGTGCCTCAGTGATGTGTGAAGTGTATGCGCTTCGCAACGGAGTTTGCGCACTCGTGGTTATTACACTAAATGCACGCTCCCTACAGGGAACACTGGCCATTAGGCATTTTTGACTATAAGCCCTCGCTAAGTTACAACATTCCAGTAAAACTTACTTTGGGGTAAGCCGGACATAAGATTGTTACAGTGAAAATGGATCCATCTTGTTTGTATTAAATGGTGTAGTAGAAACGTTTGTTTTGATTGAAGTTCCTGGCATAAACTGTGCAGTGCTAGGGTTCAGTTTAGTATGTATTATTTGGTGCCGTTGCATATGTGACTTTCGCGTAAAGCTCTTCTCACACACTATGCAGTGATAAGGCCTCTTCCTGTGTGTGCACTTTCATGCCATCATGGCCTTTCTTTCTGAGAAAAGCGCTTGGAAGACACTTTGCAGTGATAAGGTTTCTCTCCTGTGTGTTTGTTACGAGACTTGACTTTTGAGTTAAGCTCTCGTGTGTACGCTTTGATGCCGTACAAGCCCTACGTTCTGGGAAAAGCGCTTTGAACACACAGTGCAATGATAAGGTCTCTCTCCGGTGTGTATTAGTTGGTGCTTTCGTAGATTTGCCTTTTGATTGAAGCTCTTCTCGCACACAGTGCAGCGAAAAGGCTTCTCTCCTGTGTGTGTTCTTTGATGCAGTACAAGGGTCGACTTACGAGAAAAGCGCTTCTCACACACAGTGCAATGATAAGGTCTCTCTCCAGTGTGTATTAGTTGGTGCGTTCGTAGATTTGCCTTTTGATTGAAGCTCTTCTCACACACAGTGCAGCGAAAAGGCTTTTCTCCTGTGTGTGTTCTTTGATGATGTACAAGGTCTCTCTTATTAGCAAAGTGCTTGGAACACATAGTGCATCGATGAGATCCCTCTCCTGTGTGTACACTTTGATGCTGGACGAGGTCTCCCTTTTGAGAAAAGCGCTTTGAACACACAGTGCAGTGATAAGGTCGCTCTCCGGTGTGTATTAGTTGGTGCGTTCGTAGATTTCCCTTATGATTGAAGCTCTTCTCACACACAGTGCAATGATAAGGTCTCTCTCCAGTGTGTATTAGTTGGTGCGTTCGTAGATTTGCCTTTCGATTGAAGCTCTTCTCACACAAGGTGCAGCAAAAAGGCTTATCTCCGGTGTGTGTTCTTTGATGATGTACAAGGTCTCTCTTATTAGCAAAGTGCTTGGAACACACAGTGCATCGATGAGATCTCTCTCTTGTGTGTACACTTTGATGCCGTACGAGGTCTCCCTTTTGAGAAAAGCGCTTTGAACACACAGTGCAGTGATAAGGTCGCTCACCGGTGTGTATTAGTTGGTGCTTTAGTAGATTTGCCTTTTGACTGAAGCTCTTCTCACACAAGGTGCAGCGATAAGGCTTTTCTCCTGTGTGTATGCGTTGATGCTGAAGAAGAATTTTCTTTTGAGTGAAGCTCTTTGCACATACAGAGCAGTGATGAGGCCTCTCTCCTGTGTGTACGCTTTGATGAGGCCTCTCTCCTGTTTGTACACTTTGATGAGGCCTCGCTACTGGGTGTACGCTTTGATGAGGCCTCTCTCCTGTGTGCACGCTTTGATGAGGCCACTCTCCTGTGTGTACGCTTTGATGAGGCCTCTCTCCTGTGTGTACGCTTTGATGAGGCCTCTCTCCTGTGTGTACGCTTTGATGAGGCCTCTCTCCTGTGTGTACGCTTTGATGAGGCCTCTCTCCTGTGTGTACGCTTTGATGAGGCCTCTCTCCTGTGTGTACACTTTGATAAGGTCTCTCTCCTGTGTGTACACTTTGATGAGGCCTCTCTCCTGTGTGTACACTTTGATAAGGTCTCTCTCCTGTGTGTACACTTTGATGAGGCCTCTCTCCTGTGTGTACACTTTGATAAGGCCTCTCTCCAGTGTGTGTTCTTTGATTCTGTAAAAAAGTTGCCTTTTGAGTGAAACACTTTTTACACTTTTCGCAGGGATATGGCCTGAGGCTGGTGTGTCCTTTTTTGTGCCTCACAAGAAGTGTCTCATTGATAAATCCTCTCTTACACACATTACAAGCAAAGCGTCTCTCCCTCATGTGCATTCTGCGCCGTTTCTTTAAGTAGATATTTTGAGTAAAATTCATCTTGCCTCCGGAACCTTTATGGCTTTCTTTCTCATTCATACTTTCTAGATGTGATTGTTGTGCTGCAAAATAGAAAAACATTGAAAATTACATGAAGAAAATATTTCTTGAAAAAGCTGCATTGTTATAATATGGAGAAGTGAAGTTACAATTCAGGGAAAAACATGTATGTTCTAATAACAAGAGACACATATGGTGGCTAGTTCTCCTACACAAAGTGCCGTGACTTAGTTCTGCAGCTGGAGCATGCTGGGAAATCAAGTGATTCACAAGAACCACTGTTCGACATGGGGTTTCTGGTTGGCCAGGGTAGGCACCTAAGCCAGGCAGAATCCACCACTCTAGTCAGGGTAAGCCAGACACACACCGGAGATAACCTGCGCTCACCCTCTGGTAGCTTGGCTCAGAGCAGTCAGGCTAGTTTAAAGAGGCAATGTGCAAAGCATTTGTGCAACGCACTAGCGCAGCAACAAAGTGAGAAAACCACAAAAGGGAATCCACGCAGGATTATGTAAAAATAAATTCTATATTGTACATCAAACAAGACCAAAATGACTTAAATCACACCGTTAGTGCAAATAATGCAGGTTTGACAGAGAAAAACACAAAAATTACTATGAAAACATAGGTCAAAGTGCACTTGCGCAGCTATTCCACTTCATGCGGTAACTGAACGTGGTTGAAGTGATTGCATTTAGAAACCAAACGTACGGCGCAGGAGCACCTACTAAACGCTAAACAGTAATTGAGCTTGAGTCTTCCAGCAGTTCTCCTCTATGGACGGCCTGCACCATTCTTGAGGTCATCTCCAGAGCAGAGACAATGCTGAACAAGAAATGCCCCTCGCGCTCTTGCGATTTAGAGCCCGCCGGGGCCGCTTGAATCGCGTCTCTTTGCCCAAGGGAAACCAAGCCACCCGTGAAGGGGAGCAGGGCGGCTTTACCACTCTTCTGGACCCAACCCGCCTCACAGTACCTTTGTGGGTGCAGGGTCACTGTCCTCAGGGCATCTGTAACTTGCTAACAATGTTGTCATGTCTCAGGAGTGGGACCCAACGTGGAGAGCTTCGTGCAGTATACGTGTTAAAACCAGAGGGTGAGTCTGGCTGAAATGAGCCTCAGAATGCTCACCCGCCGCATGTTACGGAACAACGTGTCGTTGAAACGCCCGCCTTGAAGGCTTTGTGCAGCTCCTGTAGCCTTAGACGCTCCACTGTACCACCTCAGAGCAGTACAAGTCTTCAAGTGGCTGTTGCTCGAGTCTCACGACCAGAGGGGCCACACTAGTTTGTTCTTGGTGGCATCTGACGGTGGCGATATCTTGCCAGACTCCGGGGGTGAGGTTCACAATACAATTCAGCTGCAGTGAGCACGCTGGCTCAAGGACGTGTTTGTTTCTCTGGTAATGCCTCCAGGCGAAACAACGCTGTTCACGCTAGAGAAAAACGCTCACCACATGCTGGTTTGTAAAACATGGAGCACTTCCCTAGAATGTATAAAGGCATTCCGCTGGTCAGAGCGCTGCACTGTAGTTCCATGGTGCACTGTCCTGTAATGCACAAAGTTTTACCTTGGTGCAGAAGGGAGCACTGGCAACATGCAAGCCCTTGTAAAATGGGCTCACCCAGCAGAAGTCTTGGAGAAAAGAGGCAACAAGGTCTTTGATGGCCCTGAGATCTCAACAGAATAGGGGGCAAGCAAACAAGCCCTTGGAGAGCACTTCGGGCACAAAAGGAGGTGGCAGGCAGCAGACCGCACACAGTTAGGTTGCAGATTGGCAGACCCTCTTTCAGCCCAGCAGCAGCAGGTCAACACAACAAGGCAGTTAGTCGAAATGGTGGTTGCTTCTGGCAGCACAGCAGTCCTCATGGCAATGAGCAGTTTGTAGAGCCAACAATGTCTGGCTACAAGTCCCAAGCAGCGTCTAAAAACAAGGATCAGAGCTCCAGTACATATACTCAAAAATGTATTTGATGAACGGGTGACTTCAAATGAACCCTCAGAAGTGTGCAACAGTCCCTTGCAGCCCAGTCCTGGTTCCAGACGATCAGTATGGGGTAAATCAGCCCTTTGAGTGAGGGCAGGACACAACCTATTCAGATGAAAGTGTGACTCCCCTCTCTCCCAACCGAAGAAGACTATCAGCGTGCAGATGAATGCAGATGTATCCCCTGTCACACCCTTCCCCTCCCTTTGGGAAAGCTTGGTTGTCATGACTCTTCCAAACATGATAGTTGCAGGGGTTTCCTCTGAGGTTGAGTGAGGGGGTCAAACCGTAACCTCAAAGAATAGTGTTCAAAACACCTTCGAGGTCGAGCTTCCCCAATGCAGAATGCTGAACAGCTTTCTTTAGAGTACTCATTAGGCGTTCTACCAGACCATTGGCCTGGGGTCAAAGGGGAGTGCTTTTTTATGCTTTATATTGAGGTGATCTAGAAAGTTTTTTAATTCTTGACTATTAAAAGGTGAGCCGTTGTCAGATTTTAAGATGCAGGTACAAGTCATGTCGCAAAGATGCCATCTAGGTTTTGAATAACCCGGCTCATGTGTAGTGGATGAAAGGTCTTCTACCAATGGAAAATGGGAGTATTGATCAACAATACCTTAAAGATAATGTCCGTTGTCCAGAGGGCCATCAAAAAATCAATAGAAATTCTCTCCCAAGCTTGATGTGGCAATTCTGACATAATCAAAGGTTGCTGACTAACTTGAGATGAAAGACAGTTGCATATGTGACAAGTCTTCAATTCTTTTTTGACCCTTTTGACAAGATACGGAAACCAGACTATCACGGAGAGCTCTCTTAAAGGCAACTATTCCTCGATCTCCTTATTGGACGAATTCGGCTACTTGTTGTCAGAGACTTTGGTCAATAACAATCCGTGTACCTTGCGAATGAGGCCTTCCTGCGTTACTGAAAGTTCATCTCTTACATTCCTGAACTTCATATACTCGCTGTCATTAGTGAGATGTCTAGAATACGGGTTCCACAACTTTTAATCTTGACATGCCACTACCTTGGCTCGTGGCAGTGACAATTTGCTCTAAAGACATGGCAGTTGGTGTGCTCGATTTCACAATAAATTGGATGTAATCCTCCACTGTCTTAGATGGGGTACCAGGGCATAATCATCCAGTTTCTGATCTTTCCCTGGACGATGAAGAATCGTGTAGTTGTAATTCTTGGGAACTCGAACCCCAGCGCTCAATTCTAGGAGGCATTTTTGCTGTGGGATTGCCGAATACCATCAACAATGCTTGGGGATCAGCCACTAATGTGAAGGGCTTTCCGTACACAAACACATGGAAATTATTCACAAGCCCAAACCAGTGCCAAACTTTCTTTCTCAGGGTGCGAGTAAGCACGTTCAGTTTGTGACTGGCTCTTATTGGCATGTACCACAATATGTCTCCAGGCATTTGGCGGTCCCTTGTGCTGTGCAAGGATTGCGCCTAACCCGACAGGGCTAGCATCAACTACAACCTCTGTATGGAGTTTGGGATCAAAGTCGGGCATTTCAATGGCGCTCTCAATGGTTTGCTTGATTTTTTGGATGCTCTGTTGGCCTTACGCAAGCTCCTGCAAACCCATCTCTTCAAGGCATCGATCTAACATTGCTGTTCCTCTGCCGCTCTGTCCATAAGCGCTAGGAGGCCTCAGGGGAGCTACACGCTATATGAACTTAAATTCATTCATTCATTCTTCTCACACTCATGTGACCAATGAAATGACACATACTTTTTGGTTAGTTGTGGTGCAATGACCATACCAAAGTCTTGTATGTATCTAGAACAGTAATTGACCGTTCCAAGAAAAAATCGTAAGATGGAAATACCTTTTGGGGGATTTGCACTAGACAATGCTTGTACTCTAGATGGATCAGGTTTCATACCTCCATCACAAAAGACATGGATGAAGAATTTCAAGCTTTTCTTGTGGAATTCACATTTGTCAGCATTCAGAGTTAAGGCTGCATCATTCAGGAAACGACATACTTGCATGAGAGTTTTGAAATGCTCTTTCTGTGCAGCCCCACAATACCAATATATCACTATAGTTAAATGCATTTACTACAGGCTATATGATAAGTCAAATGACGTCTTGGAAAAGTTCTGCAGCAGAGGATCTACCAAAACTCAATCGCTTTTAGCAAAACAAAGCCAATATGCGTAGAAAAGGTTGCAACGTATCTGGATTTTTCTTCAAGTTCTAATTGGTAAGATCCTTTATTTAGGTTGAGTCGAGAACTCTGCGCCATTCAATTGAGTTATTATATCAGTAATGTGCGGACTGTGAGGTTTTTCTTGCTCAGTTGCCTTGTTGGATTGATGCATGTCAACACTTATGCGTACAGGTCCTTCACTGTGTCTTTTAGGCACTGTTACAATGGGAGAAAGCCATGGTGTCGGACCAATGGAGCGTTCAATGATGCCACATATAAGTAAAAAATGAAGTTCCTTTTCAACAGCTTCATGCAAGTGAAACGCAACTCGTCTGTCTTTGATGAACATTCTCATTTATGTGTAACCTTAATTTCATTGTTTGACTTTTCCCGACCAATGAAATAATGAAGGAAATTGACTTACAATTTCATGATGAGCAATCATAGTGTAGTTCACGGACATCAGTCCCATATCAGCAGCACTATGGAAACTCAGCAAACACTTGAAGCTTTTCCTTGAAGTACATGAATAGGCGCATTCGCCACAGTTTTTCTTATGTTTCATCATGGCTAAAACAAAATTATTTGACTATTGAAGGGCGTTGAGGCAGTCCATGAGTATACTTTAGTCTTTGAATTCGTAAATTGTGGTACCGGAAATAATTCATGATACATCTCCAGCGGCAAAATATTTATCGACACACAGCTGTCTTCATGTTGAATTGTCTTCACTTTGGATTTTTTATCACATTCGACTAGCCCCATATGTGCATGGCTTTTTGAAGTAAACATCAATATTGCACAATTGTCATTTTCCCTTTCATTGTAAACATACACGGAGGAATTCTTTCTCGACGATTTAGACTATTATCAACTTCATTTTGCGTCGAATTGACTCAATTGGTGTGACCTCTTAGCCTTGTGGGAGTACGTTGAATGTCACTGATGTAGCGCTTGGTCGGCCATTTTGTCTTCAAACTGCAACAAACTTACTTTTATCTTCGCATTGCAAGTCGTCACGAAATGATTTGCTTTACCACAGTCTATGCATATCTGTCCAATGGCCGGACATTTACCTTTGTGTGGAAATGACAGACCATATCTTTACACGTTTTCTTTTTCTGTGGAAACAGATCCGTGTGTCCCTCGGCCTTGTACCTTGGCTTACTTTTCGTGCTCATGACCGACGCACTACGGACTCCATGTCAGTCACTTGGCGATAAGCACGCTTGTCAGCGCAAGCAGCCTTGAGGACTTGATACAAGCTCAGTTTCCATCAGCATTTGTCATTGAAATGCATACGACAGACATCCATTGATTACTCCGAGGAGCGTAGCCTCCTCATCATAAATTAATTGAATTTACAGTGATTTACCAAACATTCAGTCTTTTCAACAAACTCATTACCTGGTCTCTGGCATTCTTGGGTGAATATGTATCCTTTAAAATTCACATTTGTCACGGTCTTAAACTTGACATTAAATGCCCTTTTGATTTGATCATATGTCTTTTCACCTTCTTGTAAATTCTTTTTCATGACTTCTTTCACTCCTTCATCGGCCATGTTTCTCAAGATACTTTATACTCTTTTGCATCTATTGCATCTATAAACTCTTCAAAAGTCTCTATCCATGCAGCCCATCTATCGCCAATATTCAGTTTATTTGCAGTATCAAACGCGGTTTTAAGAATGCAGCAGCCGTGTATACATTGGAGGACAGTAGTGGTCTGTTAGACCTGGCACCATTGGCGTGGGTCTCCCTTCCATTTTTGCTGTTGCCTCATGTGTTTTGCTGGTGTATATATGCTTTGGGCACTGTGCCACTGCTATTCAGTGCCACAGTGCGAGTGCTCCCTATCGTAAATTGATGTATTGATCAGTAGTTCCATGTTTGGCTATGGTTTACTTGTCAGACCCTAGTCTAGTGCACTGCGTGTGCCAGGGCGTGTAATCCATATGCTGCTGGTGGACTTGCAGCACAGGTTGTGCCACCCACAGAAGCAGCCTTGTAAAGTGTGTCTAAGGTCTGCCATTGCTGAGCCTGCGTGCAGTCTGGTACTGTCATGCTGACTGGGCAAGTGCACCCAATTGCCAGGCCCTAAACCTTCCCTTTTCTTCATATTAGTCACCGCTATGGTAGGCCCAAGGGTAGGGTGCATTGTAAGTATAAGGTAGGACAAGCCCTAATGTGTGTGGCATGTCCTAATAGTGAATTACAGCCATTTTCGTTTTTCTCTATTGCAAGGCTACCTGTTCTCCATAGGCCAGAATGGGCTGTTAGAATTGTTACATTTTATAATCCTAACAGGCTCAGAGAACATGGTAGAAATTCGAGTTTAGTATGCATGGACTCAGAATAATAAAATACATATTTTTGTAAAGTTTATTTTAATATTCTGTTGTTTGAAAATACCACTTTAGAAAGTAGGTATTTACTTGTCTAACCATTCAAACCTGCCTCTGCTAGGTTGTGTATTCCTTTGTCTGGTTTTGTGAGTGACAGGGCTGGGGAATTCCAGGAGACAGGCTGAGTCACCCAGTGGTGAATAGAGAGATCTGCACCTTGATGGGAGGGAGGAGTGCACTTGAACTCTGAATAGGCTGTGCCTGCCTTCCAGAATGCTGGCTCCACCCCCTGAGGAGCGGCTGATGTCTCTGCCCTGCACACTGAAAAAAGAGAAGGAGTCCTGTCAACAGAGAGCTCCAGGACGGTACTTGCCTTCCACAATGCTGGCTCCACCTCCTGTGGGGCGTCTGATGTTTCTGTCCTGCACTGTGAAAGGAAAGGAGAAGTCTGGTAAACAGATTGCTCAGGAACTGGGCTGGACAAGGCAAAGGCCCCCTGGTCTCAGAGAACAAAGGATTTGGGGTATAAATATTGGGACCCTGCTCCCAAGAGATTAGATCACTCTGAACAACAAGAAGAAACCTTTACTGAGGAGTGGAGCCTGAAGAAACTGAGGAGAGACTAATCCCAAGCTGAAGTGCTGCTTGGGGGATTGGCCTGCAGTGGTTGCCTTACTGCCAAAGGAAGGAGAAATGAACTTTGTAACTTTGCTTTCAACTTGTGAAGGATCTCCAAGGGCTTGGAAAAGAGCTTGCCTCCTGCTGAAGTCTCAGGGACAGCAGACTTCCACCCCCAGCTCCCCAGAGTTCTTGTGGAAGGGCCTGCTGCTGTTTTGGGCCTTCTGAGGAACTGCGTGTCGCAAGGAGCTGGAAGCGCGACTCAACGAGAAGAAGCGTGTCGCAGTCGCTGTGCCTGCTGTCGCAACTCCGAAGAAGGAGGGTGTCGCCGCTGGAACTGTCGCACTGCACCGCATTGGAGAGATGCGTGCAGCAACGAAGAAGAAGCGTGTCGCCGTCGCTGCTGCTGCTGTCGCACTTTTGAACAAGGGTGTCGTCGCAGGAGTTGTCGCACTGCACCGCACCGAGAGAAGAGCCTCGCATCGAGGAAGAAGCATGTCACAGTCGCTGGGCCTGCCGTTGCACTTCTGAAAAAGGGTGTCGTTGCTGGAACTGTCGCATTGCACTGCATCGGAGAAAGCGCCTCACATCGTTTTGTCCACCATAAGCGTGGAAGGGTATACTCAGATGCGAGTCCCTTGCTCACTGCACCATCAGGATTCAAGCAAGCCGGGCCGAAGACGGCTGAAATGCTAGAAACCGGTCCCCGGAAGCTTGTTTCCTTCCCAGTATAAGAATTGGCTTGGTAGTTTGGTCTGCCCTGTTCCCATGATGCACTGGGCCAGGGACAGACTAATTTGCATGTAGCCAGGTTCTGAGCTGGGATGGTGCAGTGAGCTAAAAAACAGTGATGGATCAAGCCCTGATCTTTGGACTGGGTAGGAGTGTTCTGCTTAATTCAGATACTCTGTCCATCACCATCCCCTTTTCTGAATCGCATCCCCGAGAAGCGCGCCGCCGTCGGAGCTGCTGCCGCCGCATTTCTGAACAAGGATTTCGCCGCTGTAGTTGCCGCATCGAGAAGAGTGTCGCAGTTGGAGCTGTTGCCGTCGCACTTCTGAACAAGTGTGTCACCGCTGCAGTCCACGCATCGAACCGAGAACTTCTCGCATCCCCGAGAAACGTGCCACATCTGGAAAATCCTCACATCTTTATTTCTTTGTATCTGAACTTTGCCGCATTCCCATCACTGCGACATTGCTTGTCGTGGACGTGCAATGCAACTTAAGGTACATTGACGCAGAGTATCGCATCCAAGAACTAAACTGAACTAATCTTAAAATCTTCCATCCTAAAGTAATCATAGTGTGTATTTTTGTCGTTTATGGTTTTGTGGTAAAGTCTACTTATTTTTTTATATAAAACCTGTGTGGTGTCCATTTGTAGTGTAGTCACTGGGTTACTGTATGTGGTCACAACTGCTTAACTTACAACGCCTCTGAGATAAGCCTTGACTGCTCGCGCCACGCAACCTAGAGGGTGAGCAGGGGTTATTTTAGGTGTGCAACCCCCTTATCCTGACTAGAGGAGAGAGTCCCTGCTTGTCACAAGTACCTACCTGTGCCAACGAGAGACCTTCAAATCTAACATTGGTAGTCAGCGGTGAGAATACTGAATTTGAAGTTGTGACTCATGTGCAGTGACTGGTGAACACTACTTAGTGAGTGCAGACCATAACGATACTGCATACTTTTTGGTAGGTTCCTTTTTGAATTTTTGTCCTATTTTTGAAAAATGCCAGATTCAGTTATCATAGGAGATACAGAATCCATAGCCTCTATTGACTGTGAATGGGAAGAAGAGAAACTGGAAAGCTACAAAGTAAGGCAGCTGAAGTACTTTTGCAAAAAGTTCAATGTTTCCACTTCTGGATTTAGAGTGAAGGAAGAGTTCTACAAGGCGCCGAGGGCCTGGGTAGAAGCAAGTCATTGTGTGGTAAATAAAATTACCGGGACTATTTTTCTATACATTAATAACAATAAGAATAGCTCATTAAAATGAGAGGCAGAGTCCGTGGTATCTGAGTCATACGGGCTTTAATTAAGATGACTCGAGTCACTGAGAATCGGGTTCCATCACCACTAAAGTTCAGGAACGGATATCCAACGTTTTATTAACATCACACATTATATATAGTAAAATCGTACAATTGCAATGAATACAGTAGGCGTAACAAGTGTAGAGAGAGAGATAAGAACACATGGGCGTAAAAGAAGGCGTGTAAGGAGGCGTACACGGAGGTGTGTACTTGATGAGTCATAGAGGTGTCATAGGTGGGTGGATGCATAGAGAAAGTCTGCAGGGTTGCAGGGTCAGCAGAAACCTTCACCCTACATGTGCGCGCAACTGAACATGACGTGAGATTGACGTGTAGCTGGGGAGAGCTGGGGGGCTTGACTTTAGCACTAGTAGAGGAGTCTGGAGTCTGGGATGTCAGAACGACCTGCACCTTTGGCATATCTGATATCTTGTGTTTAGAGGATGTATTATCTGAAGTAAAAGGTCTCTCGGGCAGAGGCCGTTCATCACTGAATGCTAGAGGGTGCATACATTTCTTCGTGCAATGCGCGGGGCCCTGGGCATACTATGGCAACGGGTTCAGTAAATCACTTGCAAGGAGACAGGAAGGCTGGGCCCTATGCTCTGCAGGCGGAAATATGTTTACCTATTTCACTAGACTGGAATGTGTTTTTGCGGAGGCTGAGCAGATAACTGTAGGCAAAAATACCGTCTTGGCAGGCAGGCCAGGCCAAGCAGGGCACCGCTCGGCTGGGCAGGAAGTAAGGTAGAGGTCAGTGATGCATACCTACACTGCAGCTTTCAGAGACAGAAGAGGCTCGGAGCCTGAATTCAGGGCCTGGCTCGGCTGAGCCACAAAAACGTGTGCTTTGCGATATTTAAAAGTGCACCATGTAAATGTATTGAAAACGTAGGCCTCAGTGTGGAATTAACATTACACACATGGGAGGCCTAATAACTGACATGCTAATATTAGACGGGAATGCAGGGGCATTATTATGACAGGCACGGGAAGGGAATTACATGATAACAGGGACATACATGGGGCATAGGTACATGGATAGGGTGCGAGGGGGGGGGGGCACACTGACTACCTAAACATTTCTGTTTCCTCATTCCCTCCTTGGCCCCTACTGCGCCCTTTAGGATATATCTATTTTCATGAGTCCATCTATTTGTTCATATAACATCATTTGCTCGTCTTTTTTCATTCGAGCACGGGAACGTGAACGTGGACGGGGAATACAAGCAGTGGCACACAAGCCGCAAATCGCTGGGCCACATTGCAGACAGAGACAGCAACTGAATAGTATGAGTAGTATCATTCCTAGGAACGACAATACTTTCCATCCCCAGGCTGAGATCACGCTCCAGAGCCAATCGGACCAAGTCCAGGTGCCAGGATTCTGGTGTATCTGGTGAGCTATTTTATGGAGCCTTGTTATTGCTGCATATACTGATGGTGCGTTATTAGGAATAAACACACAACTGGAGCCGATCACTCTACAAGCTCCGCCCCTATCGGCCAAGATGACGTCAAGAACAAGGCGATTCTGAAGAACAACAAGTCTCATAGCAGACTGTTCTTCCGTTAAGTTTCCTAAGGCAGAAGTAGTCTCATTCACTACTGCTTCCAAAGTTCTGGTTAATCTACGTATTAATTTACTATTTTGAATGGGGCCTATGAAGAAAAAGAATCCTTTATTGAAATCTGTATACTGCTCCAATGTTGTCTCAGTCTGATTGACAATTGGGGACTCGATCTCCCTCTTGTGTCTGACATTTACGAGACGGGAATCTCGATGATAATCAGATGGGGCTAGAAAAACTGGAGGCAGCAGGAACGCAATATAACATGTTCCACCCCAATCTAAGGGCAGACGTACATAAGCTGTCTTACCACAAATAAAATAGGAATGGCGGGAAGCTTTGAAAGTAGACTTTCCTTTATCACTGAATTCGACCACAGTATTACAATCACTGTGCCCTAAATATACTGAACCATTCTTTCTAACGCATAATTCACCCTTCACGGGTAAAACTGTTATAAACGGCAAATCTGAATTAGTCTCAGACTGGACGTTCAGAATCATGAGGTTAAGGGAAAAATTTCCTAATTCGTACACTTCATTTTCTAAATCGGTTCCTGTCCTTTGGGGAAGACCGTCCTTGTCTGGGAAACATGCTTTATTCATAACCGTATTCAGGTCTCCCCATATCCAATCGCCCTGGGAAACTGTGGACTTACTGTCTAATGAGGACATTAAAGCAAACCATGCACCGCACGAACCATTGTGCGAAAACGGATAAGGAAAGAGGGGCAGAGCTCCCTTCATTTTCTGGTAAGGGGGGAGTCGGCCACATACCCAGCAATTCGTGACATTGCTGGTCTGGTGAGAATGGTGTAACATACGGATAAAAGTGTTGTTGCGCAGTGCTAGTCGATAGGATAGTTCATGAGGTGGCAGGTCACTGAATGTGTGCTCTACAGTGTCGTTGAAAGAAGAATGTACATGTGAACCAAGAGGAGGAAAGAAAACATGTAGCGTCAAGCTTATACATATAATCGAAACACTTAAGAAAAACATAGTAATCAAAGTAACTATGCATCTGCTGCGTATATTTTTGCAATATTTGTCTCTCTTTTGTCTCTGTCTATCTCTCTCACTATTTGGGTCTACAGTCTTATACATGTTAGGAACCTGTCTAACCGCTTCACCCGAGGGGGACTTAAACAATTAAACGCTGTCTGACTTACTGGACCGAAGCTTAGACCGATACTCCTGTTGCGGAGTTTTTTCTAGCAAAGGGAGTTTAGTGTCAGTATCAGGAATGTTCTCAGAAACTTTCGCAAAACAGTCTTTGGAATCCTTTCCCGAGCCAAGTTCATGAAACCTCTTCACGTGGTGGGCATGGATCCAGCCCTTTCGTCCTTCCACTTTAATAGCTGTCCTCGTCGTCAGTAGCACAAGTTTCGGTGACTTCCAACGCGGCTCCAAGGGGCTTGACCGGTCGAAATTTCTCACAAGGACGATATCTCCAGGGACAATGGCGTGATCCTTAACCTGGGTGTTATCTGGAAAGGCAGCAGCAACCTGTGAACGACAAGAGAGTAGTGCAGACATCAAGGAAGCCAGGTAATCTGTCAGCATATTACTGTCAACGTCTGTGATTTTTCTAGGCATAGGTGTACCCCACATATTTGGCGGTCTACCGAAAACAACCTCATAAGGAGATAGCCCGGTTCTGGAATGGGCTACCATACGCATGTAAAAGAGGGCAGCCGGCAATGCTACCATCCAATCCACGCCTTTTTCTGCACAGACCTTCGCTAGTCGTGTTTTCAGAGTCTGATTGTGACTCTCTACGAGGCCAGCTGCCTCTGGATGTCGTACGCAATGGAACTTCCACTGGTACCCTAACAGGAGAGATACCTGTTTCATTAATTCAGAGGAGAATGGCTGTCCATTATCTGAGTACACGACACGGGGCAAACCGTATCGCGGGAAGAATTCACGGACCAACTGTTTGGCAGTGGTCACAGCAGTGTAATCTGGGACTGGGTACGCTTCTGTCCATCTGGATAGGGCACATACAACTACGAGGACATACTTGAATCCTCGACATCTGTCCATCTGGATATAATCCATCTGGAGGACTTCAAAAGGGTGGTCAGGAGGATGAAATTCACCTTGTTCCACGGGAATGCCTTTGCCTGGGTTGAACTGACAACAGATCATACAGGTACGTACTTTCTGTTTTGCTGCTGCACGTAAATGTTTGTTGGACCAGATGTTCTGTATACTGTCTAACATGGCTTTTTCTCCTAAGTGTGCTGGACTATGTGCTGTATTAATGATAGCTTGAACCATAGAATCGGGGAGAAACCATGTGGCTTTTCCCTTTGTCATCCATCCCTGATCTGTCTGGACCCCTCCTTGTTCAGTCCATTTCTTGATTTCGTCTGGAGTGGCATGTGTCTGTATGTCGAGTACATCTTGTGTGGGATCCCTGACTGTCATGCAATTCGTCAGTGATGGTACTTCAGTCTTTGTCGTGTCAGCTGGAATGTCTGTATGAGTCTGTGCTGTAAGTTTGGCTGTTCGATCTGCCAGGTCGTTACCCTGGGAAATAGTGTCAGTGATTTTCGTATGTGCTTTGCACTTCATGATGGCTATGGCTGTAGGCAAGTGTATTGCATCTAACAGAGCTTGAATGAGGGGACCATGCTGTATCTTGGCTCCACGAGAGGTCAAAAAGCCTCTCTCTTGCCAGAGGACACCGAAATCGTGAACGACTCCGAATGCGTACTGTGAATCTGTGTATATGTTTACTTTCAGGTTCTTAGCTCGTATGCAGGCTTGGGTCAGAGCAATGAGCTCTGCTGCTTGGGCAGACAAGGTGTCAATACGATGTGTTTCTATGACTTCAGTTTCGGAGGTCACTGCATATGCGGCCACTAACTCTCCTGTGTTTGTTCTCATACATGAACCATCCACATAAAGTGTCAGGTCTGGGTCGGGCAATGCGATGTCTGTCAAGTCTTGTCTTGGCTTCGTCACTGTGTTAATAACTTCCACACAGTCATGTGGTGTAGGGTCTGCTGTGATTGAGGGTAAAAGTGTAGCAGGGTTTAATATGTTACAACGTCTGATCTCTATGTGTGGCTGGAACAGTGTCAGTTCATATCCTGTCAGTCTTGCTATGGTCAGGTGTTGTGTCTGTGTCCTGTTTAAGAGAACTTCCACGGAGTGTGGAACCTGTACTGTCAGGGGATGTCCTAACACTATGGAATCGCTTTGTCTGATTGCTAGAGCTGTTGCTGCAACTGATTTTAGGCACGCAGGCAGAGCCTGGGCCACTGGATCCAATGTACTAGAAAAGTAAGCACAAGGCTTGTGTTTTCCTGCTTGATCTTGTGTAAGAACAGATAATGCTGTGCCATCGCGTTCGGTGACAAAAAGTGTAAAAGGTTTACTGTAACATAGTGTCGCTAAAACAGGTGCTCGACATAGAGCTTTCTTCAGTTCATCAAAAGCAAGTGTATATTCCTGAGTCCAAGGGAGGACAGTCGAAGTCGCTGCCTCCTGTGTTATCAATTGTATGAGTGGTTTGGCTAGATATGCATACTGAGGAATCCATTGTCTGCAGTAAGAAGTGAGGCCAATGAAGGCCCGTACTTCCTTTTGTGTCTTGGGCTGTGGAAGATGTGCAATTAACTGAATGCGGTCAGGTGTCAACTGTCTACCCCTCTTGGACAGCAAGTGTCCAAGGTATA
Organism: Lissotriton vulgaris; assembly: GCF_964263255.1. NCBI lineage: Eukaryota > Metazoa > Chordata > Amphibia > Caudata > Salamandridae > Lissotriton > Lissotriton vulgaris. Next base: position 344,069,311 of record NC_141686.1, read on the forward strand.
CCACTTGCTGGGCACAGAATTGCAGCTTCGAGGGGACACTTTATGCCCCTTTTCGGCCAGGAAATATAATACTGTCAGTGATGCACGTTCGCAGTCTCGTTCTGTCCGCGCTGTGATCAATAGATCATCAACGTATTGGAGTAGGGCAGTGTCAGTAGGCATGTGAATACTGTCTAGTTGTCGTTTCAGTGCTTGGCTGTAAATACTAGGGCTTTCTGTGAACCCTTGAGGAGCCCTTGCAAATTTGAAGCTTCGGCCATTTAAACAGAATCCGAAAAGATACTGGCTTTCCGGATGGATCGGGACACTAAAGAAGGCGTTCTTGAGATCAATTACAGTAAAGAACGCAGCTTCGGAATCAATGGCAGTCAATAGGGAAGAAATGTCTGGGACCACTGGGTACTGGGGTATTATGCATTTGTTTAATTCTCGAAGGTCAATCACCAGTCTGTAGACCGGTGGCGCATTTGGGTCAGTTCGTTTAAGAATCGGGACGATAGGAGAATTACATACATTGGAGTCAGTTTCTACAACCACTCCTTGTGCAATGAGTTCGTCAACAATTTTGAGTGTGACACGGTATGGTGTAATGTGCATGTAACCAACATCAGTCGGACCTTTCGCCCATAAATGCTGTGGTACATTCTGTAGTCTTGGATCAAAATCTCTCAACACATAATGTCCTTTAAAATCACGTAAAAACAATCGCACTCCTTCCGGAGAACAACAAATCACTGCTCCTAGTTCTTTCAACGTTTTTATACCAAGCAAGTTCTCTGGACATGATTTCGTAAGTAACAAGTCTGTAGTGCGGGACAATGGACCAACTTCTAGGGAAACTGGCTTTGACACTTCATTAACAATAGGCTTTCCGGAAAATCCCAGGGAAATATTTCGTGAGCCTGAGAGGGGTGCCCCTGGAACCTCGTCATGACTGATGGTAGTTCTGCTCGCCCCTGTGTCAATCAAAAATTTTCTGTCTTTCCCTAATACATGACTATGCACATAGGGACCCTCTTGATCTACAGGAACCTCGATAAGGGGCAAGCCAACCTCCCTCTCTAGGCCGTTTCATGAATACTGTTGATAATCTGGGTAATCAGACTGTGCATACTGGTACATTTGTTGTGTGACATGTTGTGTGGCAGCTATGGGCTGGGGTACTGCTGCTGTCTGCTGTGCGTTCTGTGGAGGTTGCGTGTTCTGCGGGATGTGTTCCTGTCTAGGAGGACGCGGTCTTTCTTTCGTCTTGCCTGTAGCTATATTGTGTTTCAGGACAGCACATTCATTTATATAATGACCTGGCTGTTTACAGTAGTTGCAGGTCCCTTTTACAGGTGGCGCGCCCTTTCTCTGACCATCAGCAGCCGGAACTGATTGGGCAACTAATACTTTAATTTTAGTGTCTTTCATATGTATACTCACCCATGCGGAGCATGTCTTTTAATTCACGGTGGAACCCTGCTGGATCTTTGTCATGACAGGGCAGCAATTTTTTCATTTCCAATAATTCCATTTTCGTCAAGGGTGTGTAAACAAATACTCGTTGAAGCGTACCCGCATTATCTCTAATGGGATGAACCTCTCGTAAGGGATTCTGTCTATGTAAAAGGTCTTCCTTTCTTGGGGTGGAACAAGAACAAAATATGGAGTCAGAAAAGTCATGTATTTGTGTCGTTGTTCAAGAATGACATTAATTAATTCGGTACCTAGACCTCTCCACCTTGCTAGGAGTAAATCGTCCAATAATTTATATAGGGGACCTGGATCAGAATGCTGATTCTCGTACAATGTGATGAGATGTTGAATCATGTACATACCAGCTAATCGCTGTTCTTCCGGAGGAAGACTCAAAAATGTTTGTGCTACTATGTCATCTTTATATACGTTAGTATTGCCGGCCCATTGTACTGCTGACCGGGCTAGTTCCTGTTCATGCATGGTACTAAGTTCACTACTCCCTACTCGTCTTTTCAATGCTTGGTCAGTGGCTTGGAATAGGTGTTCAAGGGAATACTGTTCTGGTATGGGAGAAAGAGAACGTTTCTTGTATTCTAGTCGTATGGGTCTATCGAAGGGTCTCGCCCTACCTACGTAATTTATTTTACTCGGGTCCTCAATTGCTAAATCATCGTCCTCTGAGACTTGGTCATCTTCTTTCTCCGCCTGTTCTCTCTCGTGTATCTCAACAATTTCTTTACGGATTTTTCTGTACATGGCTTCTACAGAATTCTGTTTATCATGTTTACCAGCAGCTATGTTGTCACTCCAGTTTGTCAGGACTTTAATTACTTCTTTATTTTTACTTGGCTGATCTTGTTCCCTTATCAAACAATTAATCAAAAACCGCAAGAGCATACGTTGAAGCTCCACTTTTCGGTGTGCCATGGCCTCGTGAATACTTTCTGGTCCCTCCCCCGTTCGAATGAAGTGGTATATTTTGTCTAAATGTTCCTTCGTGTCTGGTAGTATAAGCAAGTAATTTGTAACGCGTCTTAATCGCACTGAGTATATAATCATTGCACCCTCCCCTGGTACTGGATCATAAATACAATCTGTAAGGTGCTGTCTAAGAGATGCGGGTGTAGCTGCTTTTGGCGTGTGCTGTAATGCTAGATCTCGTAGTGATGATCGTTTTAACTGCGGTGGGGTGGAGGGGCCCCCTCCTGCTGCTCCCAAACTGGAATCGCCTAGGCTTGAATCGGCCTTTACTGGCAGCGTTGTCGCTGGTAATGTTGTTACTGGTAACGTAGTTGCTGGTAATGCAGGTTGATCTTGGGTTACAGGTGTATGAAAAGGATTGGTAGGACCGGTGGCAGGAGGAACAGTGGGGGGATTCGTATTATTAACAGGGTTGGGAGGAGGATTAGTAGGTGGTACACGTACATTTACATACTCTGGAGCAGCGTCATCTAAATAGGAAGAAAGGAAAATGTCCGCTGCGGTCTGTTTATGACTACGGAGTGTAGTCGGGATCGGGATCATGGGTGGCGGCAAGTTACTGGGTACTTCCGGGGTCACCCTAGGTATGCCCTCGGCAAGAAGGGGATACATGCCTTTTATAAGGGCATTTCTTTGTCAGTCTAATTGTTCTGCTCTAACTCGTTCACCTTCTTCTTGTAATTCTTTTTCTTGGGCTTTTTCTGATGCTTCTCTACTTCTCTCTGCTTTTCTAATTTCTTTCTCTGTTCTTCTATGCGCCTCTTTACACCACAATTCTATGGCATCTTTCTGGGATTGTCTGGCTTTCTTTTTCCACAGTGCTTCTTCTACTCTCATGATGCAATCAGCATTCCATGTCCCTGAGAGAGGCCATCTATATTTCTCTTCCAGATCCTAAGTATAGTCTACCCATAAATCTAAGTACAGTATGGCATCTAAGCCATGTTTATGGTACATAAAATGTCCAGGAGTATCTCTAGGCGGGACGGGAACTGCCTCTTCGAGTATCCCTTTCCTGGTTCCTATCTGACGTAATTTCGAAAACAGCGGCATGTTTGAACTGACTTGAATGAAAACACATTAAGCACAATAATAAACTGCAAACAACCATTCATACCACGACATTAAAACATTGGGACAGATACTACCTGGTACATAAAAAAACACAATCCTGAAAATCTATCTCGAAAAACAACACTAGAATACTGGATGCACTGCTAGAAAAGTACAGTCATACCAGTCCCATAAAGAGACATGTCATGCCGTATCCACCTAAATGGACACGTCCATACCGGATCTGTGTACCCAGACCCGTCTTGACCGGGCTCGAATAAATGAACCCGTCTATATGCGTTCCCAACAACGGTACTCACCGGGAAGCAAAGCTGAGGCCTCGGAAACTCGATACTGGACTGGACTGCTACGGCTTCTTACTGCTACGCATGCGCCTCGGAAACAGGTGGGCCTCCGGATACCTCGGACCTTGCTCTCTCGGCTTGGGCTCTGGTCGGGACAGTCCGCATTCCTCACCGCCTCGTATGGATGCCTGGTCGCAGTCTCCGTCTCCTCCGTGGGCCTGGGGGAGTCAGCAGGAAAACCCGCGAATGTGCACAGAAAGGGGGTCGGTCACGGCTGTAGAAGGGGTCAAGGGCCTGCGTTACATCGCCGGCGCGTGGGGAAGGGGACTCGTCCCTATTCGGGCGCCAGATTATGTGGTAAATAAAATTACCGGGACTATTTTTCTATACATTAATAACAATAAGAATAGCTCATTAAAATGAGAGGCAGAGTCCGTGGTATCTGAGTCATACGGGCTTTAATTAAGATGACTCGAGTCACTGAGAATCGGGTTCCATCACCACTAACGTTCAGGAAGGGATATCCAACGTTTTAATAACATCACACATTATATACAGTAAAATCGTACAATTGCAATGAATACAGTAGGCGTAACAAGTGCAGAGAGAGAGATAAGAACACATGGGCGTACAAGAAGGCGTGTAAGGAGGCGTACACGGAGGTGTGTACTTGATGAGTCAGAGGTGTCATAGGTGGGTGGATGCATAGAGAAAGTCTGCAGGGTCAGCAGAAACCTTCACCCTACATGTGCGCGCAACTGAACATGACGTGAGATTGACGTGTAGCTGGGGAGAGCTGGGGGGCTTGACTTTAGCACTAGTAGAGGAGTCTGGAGTCTGGGATGTCAGAACGACCTGCACCTTTGGCATATCTGATATCTTGTGTTTAGAGGATGTATTATCTGAAGTAAAAGGTCTCTCGGGCAGAGGCCGTTCATCACTGAATGCTAGAGGGTGCATACATTTCTTCGTGCAATGCGCGGGGCCCTGGGCATACTATGGCAACGGGTTCAGTAAATCACTTGCAAGGAGACAGGAAGGCTGGGCCCTATGCTCTGCAGGCGGAAATATGTTTACCTATTTCACTAGACTGGAATGTGTTTTTGCGGAGGCTGAGCAGATAGCTGTAGGCAAAAATACCGTCTTGGCAGGCAGGCCAGGCCAAGCAGGGCACCGGTCGGCTGGGCAGGAAGTAAGGTAGAGGTCAGGGATGCATACCTAAACTGCAGCTTTCAGAGACAGAAGAGGCTCGGAGCCTGAATTCAGGGCCTGGCTCGGCTGAGCCACAAAAACGTGTGCTTCGCGATATTTAAAAGTGCACCATGTAAATGTATTGAAAACGTAGGCCTCAGTGTGGAATTAACATTACACACATGGGAGGCCTAATAACTGACATGCTAATATTGGACGGGAATGCAGGGGCATTATTATGACAGGCACGGGAAGGGAATTACATGATAACAGGGACATACATGGGGCATAGGTACATGGATAGGGTGCGAGGGGGGGGGGCACACTGACTACCTAAAAATTTCTGTTTCCTCAATTGAGGAAGGGGATGATGATGCGGAAGTACAACAGGAAGGGCCGGTGGGCCTAGGAGGAGGGAAGCCACCTTCCCCTGCCGGTAGCAATACTTCTAACAAAAGTCTGTCTCCAGAGGAGCTGGAGACAGAGAGAGAAATAAGAGGCATGAGATAGAGCTGACCAAACTGAAGTTAAGTGGGCAGTTAGAATTTGAAATGTAAACCAGGAAGTTAGCCCTGGAAGAAAAGAAAATACAGTTTGAACATGAGAATGTTTTGAGGGAGTTGGAGTTAAAAGCTAAAAATGTAGATATTACTCCCTATGGTGGCAGCATACCGTCAGTACATACAGAAAGTAGAGTGTAAAAGAGTTTTATAAAAATGATGAAATTGATCAGTGGTTCAGAGCCACGGACGGACCACAGCTGCGTCCACTTCAGCTTCAGAAGATCCACGATCCACCACCACCAGCAACAGGTTGCTCGAAGAAACTGGAACAAGATCACAGCAGACCAGCTCGCCGCTTCCCTGAGCCAGCACCCTCCCGCCAGCTCAGCGAACCCCAGCCAGGCCGCCGACAACCTCACGAAGTGGATCAGCAACTGCGCAGACGACCTCGCCCCACTGAAGACCCCGCCTAGCAGACCCGGCAGCAAGAAGGCCCCATGGTTCACCGACGAACTCAAGAGCTCCAAGAAGAACTGCCGAGCCCTCAAGAGCCTGGAGAAGGGAGCCAACACCGGACAACATGACCTCCCTCAAGCTCGCCACCCGGAAGCACCATCAACTGATCTACGCCACCAAGAAAACAGCATTCAAGGACCGACTGGACAACAACGCACACAACTGCAAGGAACTCTTCAACATCGTGAAAGAGCTCTCCAACCCCAACGCCGGAAAGAACGACATCACCCCGTCGCAAGACCTCTGCAACTCCCTCGCCTCTTACTTCCACAACAAGATCGCCGACATACACAACAGCTTCAGCCCACAAACAACGCTCCCCACGACCGCACCAACGCCCCCCACCACCACCCTCAGCGCCTGGACCCAGATCAACACAGAAGACACCATCCGCACGATGAACTCTATCCACTCCGGATCTCCGACCGACCCCTGCCCCCACCACGTCTTCAACAAGGCCGACGGTGTCATCGCACCCCACCTGCGGGACATCATCAACACCTCCTTCGACACCGCCACCTTCCCTGAGAGCTGGAAGCACGCCGAACTCAGCGCTCTGCTAAAGAAACCAACAGCGGACCCTACCGAACTCAAGAGTTTCCAGCCAAGGTCATCGAGAAGACCGTCAACAAGCAGCTGGCCGCCTTCCTCGAGACGAATGGATCCCTCGACCCCTCACAGTCTGGCTTCCGAGCCAACCACAGCACCGAGACCGCCCTCATCTCTGCCACCGATGACATCCGAGCCCTGCTGGACAACGGAGAAACAGCGGCCCTCATCCTCCTAGACCTCTCCGCGGCGTTCGACACTGTCTGCCACCGCACCCTAGTGCAGCGCCTCAGCAACATCGGAATCCAGGAGAAGGACCTGGAGTGGATCATCTCCTTCCTCGCTGGAAGGACACAGAGAGTCCGCCTTCCACCGTTCAGATCTGCAGCCACAAAAGTCATCTGCGGCGTTCCTCAGGGCTCCTCGCTCAGCCCCACCCTCTTCAACGTCTACATGAGCCCCCTTGCGGCCATCGCACGCCAACACAACCTCAACATCGTCTCCTACGCCGACGACACCCAGCTGATCCTCTCCCTGACCAACGACCCCGCCGCCGCCAGAACCAACCTCCACGAAGGGATGAAAGACGTAGCCGAGTGGATGACGACCAGCCGCCTGAAACTGAACTCAGACAAGACGGAAGTCCTCATCCTGGGCTCCTCGCCCTCCGCCTGGGACGACTCCTGGTGGCCCCCCGCCCTGGGCACCGCACCCAAACCGACCGACCACGCACGCAACCTGGGCTTCATCCTGGACTCCTCCCTCTCCATGACCAGACAAGTCAACACCGTCTCCTCGTCCTGTTTCAACATCCTGCGCATGCTACGGAAGATCTTCCGGTGGATCCCCACCGAGACCAGGAAGAGGGTCACCCAGGCCCTCGTCACCAGCCGACTGGACTACGGCAACGCCCTCTACGCCGGAACCACCGCCAAGCTCCAGAAGAGACTCCAGCGAATCTAGAACGCCTCAGCCAGACTCATCCTCGACGTCCCCAGACGCAGCCACATCTCCGGACATCTGAGAGACCTGCACTGGCTCCCCGTCAACAAGAGAATCACCTTCCGTCTCCTCACCCACGCACACAAAGCCCTACACGACCAAGGCCCGAGCTACCTCAACAACCGCCTCAACTTCTACGCTCCCAAACGCCACCTCCGATCGACCAATCGCGCCCTCGACGCCGTCCCCCGCATCCGAAGAGCGACAACAGGAGGTAGGTCCTTCTCCTACCTGGCCGCCAAGACCTGGAACACCCTCCCTACCGACCTTCGCCTGACCCAAGACCACCTCTCCTTCAGGAAGAAGCTCAAGACCTGGCTGTTCGAGCAGTAGCGGCACCCCCCTCCCCCCAAGCGCCTTGGGACCCTCTGGGTGAGTAGTGCGCTTTACAAATGCCTTGATTGATTGATTGATTGAGGCTATGAGGTTGCCATGTCTTCCCACCGGATCCCTGAGAGAGATTGGGGAGCAGGGTTGAGGGGCAGGTTCCTTAGTGAGGGGCGGGACACATTGTTAGACTTGCCTTCTGGAGTCCACAATTCATACAGCCACATGAAAGATGCATTGATGTCTAGATATGGTTTGACACCTGAGCTCTATAGACCGAGGTTTAGGAAATGCAAAAAGTTAGAAAACAGTACTTGGATTGAATATGTCACTTTCTTTTGCAGAGCATTAGATGGTTGGGTAAAGGGCAGCAAGGTTAATGATTTTCAAGGTCTCTTTGATTTGATTGCTTGGGACCACTTGTCTGATAATTGTTTTACAGAACTGCGCCAGCATCTGATAGATAGCAAGCTGACTAACCCTAGGAAGCTTGCTGAGGAGGCGGACCGCTGGGTCAGTACCAGGGTCCACAAGGGTCACATGGGAGACTCAGCCAAAGGTGGGCAGGGTCCCCAGCAGAAGAGTGGGGGGGATAAGGGTAAACAGAAGGAGCTCCGCAAAGGGCCCCAAAGTAGTCCCCAAGGGAACCCTGTGAGAGGTTCCCAGCCTCCCCCTGAGAGAAAGCAAGCGGCCCGACAGGTAGTCCTGTTCCCCAGGGGCCCCTGAAATGTTACAAGTGTGGTGACCTGGGTTATAAGGCGAATTATACCAGGTGCCGCCTGTTTGGTAAACAAGCAACCACTGGTGCTCCGCCCCGGCAGATGGCTAGTGTAGCCTCGGGGGAGGAGATTGAAGTCCAAGGTGGGTGGGTTCCCGTACAGATGACCCTTGTCTCTTTAGGAGACTGTGAGATGGTCTCAGAAGCTCAGCTGCCCAAGAACACTAAAAATATGGGCAGTGGGTGACCGTCAATGGACACAAGGTGGAGGCTCTTTGAGACACAGGAGCCAGTGTGACAGCCGTCAGGTGTCACCTAGTGACTCAAGAGCAGATTGTCCCTCATGCATTCTGCCGAGTTGTTAACGCCGACAACACAGAGATTCATTGTCCAATGGCTCAGGTTCCCTTTGAGTGGGGGAGGGAGTCTCTGGTACTCTTCAGGTAGCTTTGAGGCCCGCCATGCCTGTTGACTGTTTGTTGGGAAATGATTTGGAGAGCTCCCTTTGGGAAAAGGTGGAGAAGAGTACTCACTTGAAGATGGTTGGACTGCCTGACTGATCATGCGTGACCACCCGGTCAATGTCAGCCAGTAGGGGTTCTCAAGAGGACCTGGAGCCTGAGAGGGAGGCCCAGGACCCTGCCTTGGAAAGAAGTGGCAGGGGGTGCGGAAAACCGGCCCCCGAAGTGCCCACGGCCCAGGAGGAGGCAGACCCTGAGGGGCATGCCCTGGAGCCTACCAGGGAACAGATAGCTGAACTGGGGTACCTGCCTGAGCTGACCCATTGGCAGCAAGGAGGAGGCCCCTCCAGGGAAGAATTCTACAGGGAGTAGAAAGATGCCCTTCTCTAGAAGGCTTGGGGCAACAGGCTGCAAGCCAGGCAACAGGTGATCAGTCTGGATCACATTGGATCTACTGGGAGAATGGTCTCCTGTATAGTGAGCCTAAGGTTGCTGAGCCTGGGTCAGCCCATGGGCTGGTGGTACCCCAGAAGTTCAGAGCCTTCCTACTGGGGCTGGCTCATGATGTGCCTTTAGCAGGAGATTTGGGGCAGGACAAGACCTTTGAAAGGCTTTCATTGGCCTCAAATGCGCATCATTCAGATACCCATTGCAGGACATGTCAGACATGCCAGGCAAGTGGAAAGAGTAGGAGGAGGCACAATGCTCCTCTCCAGCCATTCCCTGTGTTCAGTACCCCCTTTGAGCGGGTGGGGATTAACATAGGGGGGCCACTGGACCCCAATACAGCCATGGGCAACAGGTTCATCCTGGTCTTGGTGGACCATGCCACCCGGTACCCGGAAGCCATACCTCTGAAGACAGTGACGGCCCCCGTGGTAGGACGAGCACTGATGGAAATTTTCTCCCGAGTGGGATTCCCTCGCGAGGTAGTGTCTGACCGGGGCACCAACTTCATTTCCAAGTATATGAAGTCCCTGTGGCAGGAGTGTGGGGTAACTTACAAGTTCCCCACTCCTTACCACCCCCAAGGAAATGGGTTGGTTGAAGCGGACCCTGAGGGGCATGATTATGGGTCTTGAGGAACCCATGAGGCGTTAAGTGGGACGTCTTCTTACCATGCCTAATCTTTGCATACCGGGAGGTGCCACAGAAATCTCTAGGGTTCAGCCCCTTTGAGTTGCTCTATGGACACCCGGTCAGAAGACCTCTGAGTCTAGTTAAAGAAGGCTGGCAGCAATCTTCCAGGAAACCTCCCCAGATTGTATATAGCTACATGCTGGCCTTCAGAAACCAGACCAGGCACTTCAGTGAACTCGCTCAGGGGAATCTGGAGGCCAGCCAGGAGGAGATGAAGCGCTGGTATGACCAGAATGCCACTGTGGTAGAGCTTCAACCTGGACAGAAGGTGTGGGTCATGGCCCCTGCGCGCTCCAGGATAGGTGGACCGGTCCCTTTGAGGCTGTGGAGCACAAGTGTCTGGTTACCTACTTGGTGGACCTGCGGTCTCCTAGGAACCCCTTGAGGGTCCTACATGTCAACCGCCTTAAGCTCCACTTAGAGAGGTCTGAATTGGGCATGCTCTTGGCAACAGATGCTGGGATGGGGGAGGAGACTGAGCCTCTTCCTGACCTCCTGTCAGCCTCAGAGCAAGATGGGTCAGTGAACGGTGGTATCCTCTCTTCCACCCTGACCCATGAGCAACAGAATGACTGCCGCCAGTTGCTGAGATAGTTTTCTGATCTGTTCTCCCTGGTTCCTAGTATCACAGAGTGGTGCGTCCATGATGTGGATACAGGACACAGCTTACCTGTGAAGCACAAGTCTTACAGGGTAACTGACAGGGTAAGAGCTTGCATCAAAGAGGTGGTCTCAATGATGCTTGCACTTGGGGTGATAGAGTCATCTAGCAGTCCTTGGGCCAGCCCAGTGGTCTTAGTCCCAAAGGCTGCAGCGCCGGGTGCCACATCTGAACTTCGGTTCTGTGTGGAATACAGAGGACTCAATTCAGTCACGAAGACTAACGTGCACCCCATCCCCAGAGCTGATGAGCTCATTGATCGGCTAGGGGCTGCACGGTACCTCAGCACGTTTGATTTGACATCTGGGTACTGGCAGATCGCCTTGACTGATGGGGCAAAGGAGAGGTCAGCATTCTCAACCCCAGATGGGTATTTTCATTTCCGTGTTATGCTTTTGGGCTGAAGAATGCCCCTGCCACCTTGCAGAGGTTGGTCAACCAGGTGTTGACTGGACTGGATGAGTTCAGTGCCGCCTTCTTGGATGACATCGCAGTGTTCAGTGCCAGTTGGGAGGAACATCTACACCACCTCTGGGAAGTGTTGTTGGCTCTGCGGAGGGCAGGCCTCACGATCAAGGCGAGTAAGTGCCAGATCGGGCAGGGTTCTGTGGTGTACTTGGGACACCAAGTTGGGAGCGGCCAGGCGGCACCCCTACAACCCAAGATTGAAACCATCCTGGCTTGGGAACCGCCCAAAACCCAGACAGAGGTGAGAGCCTTCTTAGGTCTCACAGGGTATTACAGGAGGTTTGTCAAGGGGTATGGCAACATTGTTGCACCCTTGACAGAGCTGACTTCCAGGAAGCAGCCAAAGAAAGTGATTTGGACTGACACCTGTCAGAAAGCCTTTGAGGCCCTGAAAGATGCCATGTGCACGGCGCCCGTGCTCCTGGCACCCAACTTCTCAAGAGAGTTCATTGTCCAGACAGACGCTTCAGAGCATGGTGTGGGGGCTGTTTTGTCACAGATGAATGAAAAGGGCCTAGATCAACCTGTAGCCTTTATCAGTAGAAGGTTACTTCCACTGGAACAGAGGTGGAGTGCTATTGAGCGTTAAGCATTTGCTGTGGTCTGGGCACTGAAGAAGCTGAGACCATACCTGTTTGGGACTCATTTCCGGGTTCAGACAGAACACAGGCCCCTCAGATGGTTGATGCAGATGAGAGGTGAGAATCCAAAGCTGTTTAGGTGGTCCATATCACTACAGGGTATGGACTTTACGATGGAACACCGCCCTGGTACAAAACACGCCAACGATGTTGGTCTGTCCAGATTTTTCCACCTTAGTGAAGAGAACTCCCAGGAGTTAGGGTAGTTCTCCCCACTTTTCAGCTGGAGGGGACACGGGTTAGACCTGGCAGCATTGGCGTGGGTCTCCCTTCCATTTTTGCTCTTGCCTCATGTGTTTTGCTGGTGTATAGATGCTTTGGGCACTGTGCCAATGTTATTCAGTGCCACAGTGCAAATGCTCCCTATTGTAAATTGATGTATTGATCAGTGGTTCCATGTTTGGCTATTTGGTTTACTTGTCAGACCCTAGTCTAGTGCACTGCGTGTGCCAGGGCGTGTAATCCAAATGCTGCTGGTGGACTTGCAGCACTGGTTGTGCCACCCACAGAAGCAGCCTTGTAAAGTCTGTCTAAGGTCTGCCATTGCAGAGCCTGCGTGCAGTCTAGTACTATCATGCTGACTGGGCAAGTGCACCCACTTGCCAGTCCCTAAACCTTCCCTTTTCTTCATATTAGTCACCCCTATGGTAGGCCCAAAGGCAGGGTGCATTGTGAGTATAAGGTAGGACAAGCCCTGATGTGTGTGGCATGTCCTAATAGTGAATTACAGCCATTTTTCGTTGTTCACTATTGCAAGGCTACATGTTCTCCATAGGCCAGAATGGGCTGTTAGAATTGTTACATTTTATAATCCTAACAGGCTCAGAGAACAAGGAAGAAATTCAAGTTTAGTATGCCTGGACTCAACAACATACATCTTTTAGTAAAGTTTATTTTAATATTCTGTGTTTGAAAATACCACTTTAGAAAGTAGGTATTTGCTTGTCTAACCATTCAAACCTGCCTTTGCTAGGTTGTATATTCCTTTGTCTGGTTTTGTGAGTGACAGGGCGGGGGAATTCCAGGAGACAGGCGCAGTCACCCAGTGGTGAATAGAGAGATCTGCATCTTGATGGGAGGGAGGAGTGCACCTGAAGTCTGAATAGGGCTGTGCCTGCCTTCCACAATGCTGGCTCAACCCCTTGGGAGCGGCTGATGTCTCTGGCCTGCACACTGAAAGAAGAGAAGGAGTTCTGTCAACAAAGTGTTCCATGACGATACTTGCCTTCCACAATGCTGGCGCCACCTCCTGTGGGGCGTCTGATGTTTCTGCTCTGCACTGTGAAAGGAAAGGAGAAGTCTGGTAAACAAAGTGCTCAGGAACTGGGCTGGACTAGGCAAAGGCCCCCTGGTCTCAGAGAACAAAGGGTTTGGGGTATAAATATTGGGACCCTGCTCCCAAGAGATTAGATCACTCTGAACAACAAGAAGAAACCTTTACTGAGGAGAGGAACCTGAAGAAACTAAGGAGAGACTATTCCCAAGCTGAAGTGCTGCTTGGGGATTGGCCTGCAGTGGTTGCCTTACTGCCAAAGGGAGAAAGGAATTTGCAACTTTGCTTTCAACTTGTGAAGGATCTCCAAGGGCTTGGAAAAGAATTTGCCTCCTGCTGAAGTCTCAGAGACAACAGACTTCAACGCCCAGCTCCCCAGAGTTCTTGTGGAAGTGCCTGCTGCTGTTTTGGCCCTTCTGAGGAACTGCAACTCAACGAGAAGAAGTGTGTCGCCGTCGCTGTGCCTGCCGTCGCTGTGCCTGCCATCGCAACTCAGAAGAAGGAGGGTGTCGCCGCTGGAACTGTCGCACTGCACCACATCGGAGAGAAGCGCGCTGCAACGAAGAAGAAGCGTGTCGCTGTCACTGCTGCTGCCGTCGCACTTCTGAACAAGGGTGTCGCCGCTGGAGTTGTCGCACTGCACCGCATCGAGAGAAGAGTCTTGCATCGAGGAAGAAGCGTGTCGCCGTCTCCGGGCCTGCTGTCGCACTTCTGAACAAGGGTGTCGCCGCTGGAACTGTCGCATTGCACCGCATCGGAGGAAGCGCCTCACATCCCCGAGAAGCGCGCCGCCGTCAGAGCTGCTGCCGTCGCATTTCTGAACAAGGATGTCGCCGCTGTAGTTGTCGCATCGTGCGGAAGCTTCACGCATCGTGGAGAAGAGTGTCGCAGTTGGAGCTGTTGCCGTCACACTACTGAACAAGGGTGTCGCCGCTGCAGTCCACGCATCGAACCGAGAACTTCTCGCATCCCCGAGAAGCGTGCCGCATCTGGAAGATCGTCACGTCCTTATTTCTTTGTATCTGAACTTTGCCGCATTCCCATCGCTGTGACATTGCTTGTCTTGAAAGCGCAACGTTACTTAAGGTACATTGACGCAGAGTGTCGCATCTAAGAACTAAACTGAACTAAGATTAAAATCTACCATCCTAAAGTAATCATAGTGTGTATTTTTGTCCTTTATGGTCTTGTGTTAACTCTATATAAAGTCCACTTATTTTTTATATAAAACCTGTGTGGTGTCCATTTGTAGTGTGGTCACTGGGCTACTGTATGTGGTCACAACTGCCTAACTTACAACGCCTCTGAGATAAGCCTTGACTGCTCGCGCCACGCAACCTAGAGGGTGAGTAGGGGTTATTGTAGGTGTGCAACCCCCTTATCCTGACTAGAGGAGAGGGTCCCTGCTTGTCACAAGTACCTACCTGTGCCAACCAGAGACCCCCAAATCTAACATGGTCTCTCAGGCACTTCCTGTGGAACTTGATCAGACAGCTTCTCTAGCGCCTCGTGATGTGCTGGCTTCAGGGTCAGCCTCAATTACTTTTAGAGCTTGGATCTCATCCTGGCTCTCCATCGGAGCTCTGTATGTTATCGCTGTCTAAGGAGTTGTTCTGAGCTCCTTATGCAGCACCTTTGGTGGTGGGCCGCTTCGTCTGGGGAAACTCGGCAAACCCAACCCTGACCCTCTTTCTGGGACTGCTCTCCAGCATGTTGTGAGACGATGATTTGTTGATTGTTTAGAGAAGGAAATACATCTTTGTACAATACAAGTACATGAAAGCAGGACCACTGCAAACTCTCTGGAAGAGCGCTTTCAGTGTACAGGCTTCGTATCCCCTATCTTGTCACCAGTTATAGCTTCCTTCCAGCCCAGGTACTCGCCAATAACCAAGCCATCCACGGAGAGTAGCTGAACACGTCTTGATTACACCGCATGTATGTCAGAACTCAACATTCTACGCCGGCCTTTAACTCATCTCTCCAGCGTTACGTCCTTACAGATAATATACCTTGGAAGTCACTCATGAAGGATCGATGCTACTACTGCAAGAATAAGCTTGTTAGTTGCACTGAAGAAAACAGCTATTGAATTTGTTAGACATGGCCCTCTCTACAGGGTTACCCCCAAACTGGTACCTTCACCCTTCCTATTTTTGCTGAATTTGTTTCTGTTGGCCTTAGGACACCCTCCTGTTCTACGCCTCTGTGAACCCATGTGGTGCTCTTTTTAAAAGCTCTCAGGACAAACTAAGCTACCCCACTAGTACTCCCTAGCTGTCCGCGGCCAGGACCAGGCCCCAAGCCACCGAGATGCCACTGGTCCTTGCCCATCCACAGAGGGGGGTATTTACCCCTGGCACATAGTAGCCATTCTCCACTCTTCCCCTCATCAGGGCAGTTCTAGGCTGCCACTGATCCTACAGCCTAGGGTCCGCAGCCTCAGGCTGACCAGAAAGTCATGGGCGAGGCTCTCCTCCCCCTACCTCTCCTCCTAGGGTTCCACACTCTGCTCCATTGAGAGGTACCCTTAGAACACAACTCTCCGACCAGTTCAGGACCCCTCTCCAGCAACTAGTCTCCCAACCTAGGGTCTAAACCCTCAGGTTGCACCGGGGTCAGAGGCGTGGGCTCCCTCCCTCTGCACCCCCTTCCCCCTCCCTCTGCACCCCCTTCCTGCACAACACACACACACACATCAGCAACACCCAAGGCACACCACAAAAGGAATCCACACAAGGTTGTATAAAAATAGCCTTTGTATTGTCATAAACACATTAGAAACATAAGCATATACATTGTGCCAACTGGCACTAGGCAATATTCACAGGGGGAATTATATACAGGACCAGGCCAATTGGGCCCTGGTCATAACCATCAGAACAGCTAATTAAAACAACCAGTAACTACTGGTACCATAATTGTAGAAAATAGAAACCTTCTCCGGGGTCTCACTGATACACATTGGTCCTTTTAACCAAACAAAGTAGAAATTGGCACAGAAGCTGTAATATAAAATATATATTTATTAAACCTCAGATGAGGGAGACTACATCACACAGAAGCCTTAGCAACTGAATGAGGCAGTCTAAGGAGTACAGAAGACAGGGGCCTTATATATGCTTAGGGTTACATAGTCAGCATAAGACCAAGGGGAGGTCCTGCTTGCTCAACAAAGTGGGAGTAGAGTTACTTCTCCATATATCAGTAAAAATAGCCTGACAGAAGAGCAGGTGCACTCTACTAGCTAGGCCCTTCTGGGCATATACAAGGCTCTGAAGAGGGAAGCACATGGCTACCTAAAATGGCTTTCAAACAAACAGGAGCTTAGAGGGTAAAGCTAGTCATAGGTCGCCCTCCACTCAATATACAACTAGTACAGAAAAGACCTAGACTTTGTAGGCACTTGTGAATTTATCTTTTTTTGGGGTACACCATTTATTGCATTATCATTGCAAAACTTACTCCACTTCCATTAGTTATCGGGGTAGTTGGTTTATCCTAGGATTGTGCCTCCTTTAAACAATCGCCCGGTTCCCAATAAATAAAATTCAGTTGTGGGACTACACATAACACACACACACTTTAGTGTCAAACTGTGATGTGCAGAAACGAAAAAAAAGTGTGTGAGAGCAAGATGGCACCTCACGGGCGCACCACCAACGGGAACCTGGCAGGTACTCACCAGGATAGCCCTGTTCTCATCATTGGCACCATCAAGCTCGAAAGGAAAGTGTCCAGAAAAACACAAAAGGAAAGAGTTTTGTGAAAAGATGCAGTGAAAACAGACCACAGGGTGACCGGTAAAGTGTCAAACAACATATAAAAACACACACATGTTGTGTGCTTGATGGTGCCAATGATGAGAAAAAGTGTGTGTGTTATGTGTAGTCCCAAAACTGAGTTTTATGTATGGTGTATGTAGGAGAGTAGGGTCTGCAATCCTATGATCACCCGGACTTTTTGCTTTTGTTTCACTGGTTTCCGACTTTCTCGGGCTGTGGGCCTGCCAATCAGACCCCCAGCCTAGCTGTTCTCTCGCTAAATTCATGTGTACCTTAGGTGCATTACCCAATTGGAACTGGGCCACCCTGTCAGACCCTGTAACTCAGGGCATCGGTGTACCCAGGGCCTACCAGGGGCTGAAGCATGTATTATGCCACCCCTGGATGGCCATCTAAATCTGACACAACTGGCTGCACGACAGCTGGGGCCACGTGGCGTACTCGCCAGTTGCTGTAGGTGTAGTATCCCTATACCTAACCTTAAAATGGACACCCGAGTTCCTCTCAGTCACTCCTATGGCAGGCCTTGACAATCCTGAAGGCAGAGTGCATGGAACCGTGTGAATTGGGCTCTGACATGAGCCGAGCCCGGTTGCAGCTTGCGGAACCAAGACCCAATGGCTGTTCCATGATAACGCGTATCATATCGGTAACTTCGGTATCGCGTTATCAAGACATGTCGAGTAAGGTGTCATACGAATCGGGCTGCTGCCCCCTCACCAATTCTGGCGACGAGGTTAGCATTCCGCCCTTCTAGAGCAACACGACATGTACGTAACTGTGAACCCCGGTTAAAGTTAACTGAAGCCTCAGCTCCACAAAATGGACGCTGCCACCACAGACACGAGTCTGACCTCCTGCTGCTGGGAGTCCTTCCAGCGAGGAGAGCTTGGACAAAGGGTTTCCTGTCAAGGGCGGTGTTCGCACCGTCCCAGACAGGGTTTGTGTATTCTGGGTAGGTAGGGCTTTGCAAGAAGGTGACTGCGGAGTGGCACCCCGGTGCTCACTACGCATCTGCCGGCTAGAACCAGTTCCAGGGGCACGCAGCCCCTGACCTGGGGAAAGTCCAGCAGGGGGAGAGGGGTGTAACTACCCCCCTTTCTGGTCCCACCCTTAGGGCAGGACCTAGTCATGTACCCACCCCTTTCTTTAGGATAAAGGCCGGAGCGGGGACCCTTCCAAATTAGATCATCTTTGAATCAAGAATACTTTCTACGAAAGGACTTCGAGACTCTTCTCAAGATTTCTCCCTTGTGGCTAAGGAGTAGTCACCCTGCACCAGCGGGCACCGTCTAAGAACTCTGCGGTTTGCTGCAAGTCCTTCCTCAAGGATCCGACGGCCCAGCTCGACGAGAACCGGCTTCCCTGGCACCTCTGACCTTTACCCACGTCGTCAGCTCAGCTGAGATCTGTGGGTGCGAACGAGACCTCGAGGGACCGGCCATCATCAAAACCTGCACGCTTTCTTCATCAGCACGACCAACGAAGAAATTCTCTGGTGAGTGCTCTGGGGTCCGAGAAGCCCCGACCCTGAGCAGCTCCAGCACCGAAGTGCAGTCTCCCAGCATCTCCACGATCTGCGTGAGGCCCTTCTGCTCGCTGCTCAGCACGTTGTCTGGTCACTAGCCGCTGGCTTGTGCCCTTCTTTGACGACATCCGACAACCAACGCTGCTGGTCTGGTTGCTCCAGATCGGCCCTTGCTCCCTTTTCCAAGAGGAGCACCCCGGACCCTCCTGGTCCACTCAAGACGCCATTTTAGGCCCACCACGTGGCCCTGAAATCTGCCAAGGCTTGTTGCCCCAATCCTGGGCTCAGCTACGCCAACAGCATCAACCTTCGTGGGACAGCTCGCACCTCCATCCTGGTCGCCGACAACGCCTCCTGGTCCGTGAGACTGCCGAGCCTAGCGTCGCCCACTCACCTAGTCGAGGTGACGGCCATCCGGTGCCTTCCTGGTACCCTCTGACTACTGGCTAGTAGTACGAACTTGGTCCCCTCTGCTTTCAGGTATCAACGACTGATCCAGGCTTGGATCTCTACGAACTATTCATCACTGGTCGCCGGCCAGCAACTCCTTTTCTTCCGGCTCCTGGCTCGTCAGCGAAGACCCCCGACGCCTGTAAGACTTGTGCAGCCGCAGCCCTCGTGGCTAGGTAACTTCGGCATTTCGTTGCCTGCATAGCCTCCTTACTCTAGGGTCCCGAGTCCCTCGCTTCCGACTTGCCTTATCGGGTCCGCCCGAGACCACTAAACTTTCCGTGCCCTCGGGCACTTGTTTTAAATTGTGCACTTGAAGTATTTTCTAAGAGCTTTCGTTCTGTGCTTAGTACCCTGTCCTCATAAAGAGTACAGGGCTGTTGTGATTCTTAATAAATATACTGTTTATTTTCATAACACTTGTGTGGTGTCCTTTCACTTGGTGTTCAAGGGGTATGTGATGGTATTACAGCTGGCTTAACACGCCCTCTAGAGTTTAGCCCGAAGACTGCTCGTATCCACGCTACTAGGATAGCTGGTCTAAGGTTGACTTACAACCGATCACCATAAGGGTCGTTTGGAACGATACATAGTGGTCGCTAGAATAGCGAACGCTGCATATCGGGCCAACTGCTCACAGTGTACCCCAAAAAAAGATAAATTCACAAGTGCCTACAAAGTCTAGGTCTTTTCTGTACTGGTTACCTAAAATGGCTGCCAAAATACAAAATGTCTTTCAGCTCATGCTAACAAATCCCTGCAATATTTAACATAATTACCTCAGCATTATCACCTGCAATAAACACATTATATCTGCATCACTTTGGGCAAACACACATTACACTATCTCCTTAGGCATAAAAACATTAGGATAGACCTTATACTCATAAATCACCTTAGGGCCTGGCGCCCTACAAACCTATTAGTGCCCCTGGCCAACTGGCCTTCTCAGGGGCTCAAATGCCCTATGTCCCAAATGTCCGGGCTGCTGCCAATGCAGCGGAATTCGCAGTACGCAATTGCACTGGGCAGAGGAGTGCATCTCACTCCTACCTCATTCAGAGATGCCCCCAAAGGAATGCTGGCCTAAACTTGGCAGCTGCCCTCTACTTGCTGGGCAGCTGTGAAATCCGAAAAGATGGGCACTGGCACTCTCTGCCCCCCACTGGGACTCTAACAAAATAAATGGGCCCAAACGTTGCAGCTGCCTGTGCTTCGCAGGGCAGCAGTGGGAATGCAGCGGCAGTCCTGGCACTCACTGTGCCTCTGGTGCCCAAAACAATGCTCCACGAGCAATGAGGACGGGCACTGTGCACATGCGAGTCCCGCCCTGGGACTCTGAAAATAAACTCTGCCCCAAATGTTGCAGTTGCCCACTGTCATGCGGGGCAACTGTACCGAAATCTTGCCAAAACGGGGAATAGCACAGGCCTCTCATTGGAGATTAGACTGGAGAAGGGCCCAAAATGTTGCAGCCGCCCTCTTCTGCAGCGCAGCTGAGAAAATGCCACAAGCACCGACAATGTGCCTCTAGCGGCACCAACAAGGCGGTGCATTCAGCCCCCCCCCCCTTAACTCACTGGGGGCACACTGACAGATTTCTTTGGGCCCCAGTGGGTGGGAGAAGGCACCGATAACGTGCCTCGTCTCTCTCCCACTCCTGGGCCCCTCCTCACCTGGTCAGGCGGTTTCTCTCTTCTTTTGGTCCAAGGAGCGCGGGCTAGGCTCCAGTCCTCTCTCTTTTTCCTTTTTCCACAGGAGCGTAGGGTAGGCTCTTGTCTGCTTCCGGCTTCATGCAGAGCGCCCCGCCCACAACCAGGCCGCTCTGCCTGGCTTCCGGGTTGCCGCGGGCAGTGCGGCGACCCCTCTTGTAGATCCTCTGTGTTCTCGGCAGCGGCCTCACGCGGGGAGCCAGAACCGGCAGGGTGGGCTCCCGCTTCGGTTGAAAAAAAAAAGCACCCGCTCTTTCACTAAAGATTATTGTGGGGTGGGTATCCGCCGGCAGCACACACAAAAGTGGGGTGGGTGCCCGCTTCAATAAGGAGCTCAGGAGGGAATCCCACATGCCGGGATTGCCTCGCAGCCTGTGCTGCAGCAGTGCCTGCTCCTCTCCCCTTAGGCGACCCAAATACAACACTCACGAGGCGCTGGCCACAAAAGTCCTCAAAAAGGCAGAACTAAGAGAATCATTGGTGCTGGGGAGACCCCAGCAAAGTGCAGCCAGGCAGGTCAGCACGCAGGGACCCCCAGGAAACAGCAGCTGGGCCCCGCGGCGGTTCCTCCTGGCAGACTTGCTCTGCGCAGCGTGCTGGCTGTTGCTTGCTTTTAAAATCGTTAAACTCTTAATTTCATTTATAGCGCTGTATATTATTTAATTTGCGCCGTGTATCTGGGTAACTTTTTAATTATTTGCGCTGCATATATAGCTCGCTGACTATCTGGGGCAATATTAGAATACTAGTTTCTCACCTGCACCTTAATTACCGGGCTCACCCTGCAGTTTGCAGGACTCAGGGCAACTAGGGACCGAATATCGTAGCCTCGCGGCGTTTTAGGCCGCCATCTTGGGAGAGGGCATCTGGGGCTGCCGATTCACGGGCGCCATCTTTTGCTGGGGGACTAGTTGCTTCCCTTCCACTTCTCCCACGTCTTGGAAGAGCTTGTTGGAGACTATTTAATCTCCAGGATCGCGCTGCTGACAGGTAGACTTGCTCTGCGCAGCGTCCTGGCTGTTGCTTGCTTTTAAAATCGTTAAACTCTTAATTTCATTTATAGCACTGTATATTATTTAATTTGCACCGTGTATCTGGGTAACTTTTTAATTATTCGTGCTGCATATTTAGCTCGCTGACTATCTAGGGCAATATTAGAATACTAGTTTATCACCCGCACCTTAATTACTGGGCTCACCCTGCAGTTTGCAGGACTCAGGGCAACTGGGGACCGAATATCGTAGCCTCGCGGCGTTTTAGGCCGCCATCTTGGGAGAGGGCATCTGGGGCTGCCGATTCACGGGCGCCATCTTTTGCTGGGGGACTAGTTGCTTTCCTTCCACTCCTCCCACGTTTACGGCTATATAAGATGGACAGGCAGTCAGAGCGCAGCGATGACGCGCAGCGGGTGCGTGCCGGAGGTGCGCCAGAGGTAAGCCCGTTTGCGCCCGTTCGCGCACAGGTCGCGCCGGACGCCAACGGTATTTCCTCTCAGTGCCGTTTTGCTTCTACCTACTCTCGCGCCGACCTCCTAAGACTTAATACACATAATGCTCCCTGCCACCAGCTTTCTACCATCAGCAGACTGCCAGATTCACTGTCATGCAGACTACTAAATGTTAGATCTCTTAGTAAACACGCTGAAGAAATTACGCTGCTCATTGACTTTCATGAGTTAGACGTACTCTTTATGACAGAGACCTGGACTAACACGGTCTGGTGGAGTTGGGGCTAGCATGCCCTCCTGGATACAAGGTCCGACACAATCCCAGGGTAGGGTCCAGAGGAGGAGGAGTGGGGATGATCTTTTGAGAGACAATAGATCTTTCCCAACAAGATATTAAAACAATCCCAGGCTGTGAACTTATGGGTTTTTCTATTAATGGTCAGGGAGGCAAACTCTACTCAGGCTTACTGTGCTATAGACCTCCGTCTAGCGCCCCATCTGCTGTAACAGAGCTTATTGATATCATCTATGAGTTTTCCAACACGCACACAAGGCTAATAGTGCTGGGTGACTTCAACTTATGGCCAGATGGCCCGACTGATTCTGCCTTTAAAGAGCTGGCCCAAGCTAACGGTAACATTAAGCTACAGCAGTTAGTACTCTCCCAGACACACGTAAAGTGTCATGCTCTGGATCTTATTTTTGCAGACGCTGACCAAGTGTCCATACGAAGCATCCTTCCCCAGTGTTGGACGGACCATGCACTTGTCCACTTTCATCTTTTATCCCCCACCCCATCTACGAAGAAACGTAATTTAGGAGCCACTAAGGTGGGCAGACAATGGTCGAGGCTCCTGAAACAATCCTCTCTCCCCACTCTGCTCTCAGATGGTTTTATGTTGGGTGATAATGTGGATGCCAGCTATGAGTCTCTCAGTCAACGAATACTAACATCTTTGGACTCACTCGCTCCCTTACGAAAAACTAGAAATAGGGTAAAACAGGCAATGCCATGGTTCTCACCACCAGCTCAAGCACCATTGTAAACGGGCTGAGCGGAATTGGAGGAAGTTATACCTTGAGTCAGACAGAGCTCTTTTTAAACAGCCTCTGGCCACCTACAAAGCCAAGATTAAACAGGCCAAGGCTAGTTTTCTAGAGGAATCTCCTCTGGCAGCGGAGAACAAGTCCCAGACCTTATTTAGAATCGTGAAAGATTTGGTATCTCCCGCTAGTACTGGCAAGAACATTCCCGCCACCCAAACCTTATGTGACTCACTGGCCTCGGCCTTTGAGGACAAGATTACAACGATTCTGAATAATCTTGCCACGTCGCCAGGTTCCACCGCCCACACCTTGGACCTCTCTACTTCCATGCCTGCGTCTAGGATAGAGGCCAACTCTATGCAATTGAACAGCTTCCCCTCGCCGTCCTTCGAAGATTTTTGTGCACTGGCAGATGGAGTATCCTCTGGCTCGCCTCTAGGCCCCCTTCCACCTAAATTCTGGAAACGTTTCCGGGAAGAGCTCTTCAAGCCGCTCTTTTCCATCTGCTGTCAGTCTCTTGAGTCGGCACGGATTCCGGACTGCTGGAAGCTGGCAGTGGTATCCCCCCTCCTGAAAAAGGACACCCTGAATCCCACTTGTCCAGCTAACTAGAGACCCATCTCGTTGCTCCCATTCCCAATTAAAATCCTGGAGAAACTGGTGACTAAACCTCTTTCCAGTTTCATGGAGAGCAACGCATGTCTGGACGTGGCCCAGTTTGGTTTCAGACCTGCCCATGGGAAGGAGTCTGCATTGGTGACTGTGCTAGATGAACTACGAACGCGTGCCGACCAAAGTCGAGCCGCCTTTCTAGTGTTACTCGACATGTCGGCCGCGTTCGACACGGTCAGCCACACGATCCTGATCAGGAGACTGGAGGAAATAGGGGTATCGGGACTGGCCCGGGACTGGCTGGTGTCCTATCTTAACAACCGACACCAAATGGTTGCCCTGCCGCCCTTTAAATCTAACACCAGAAAAGTGGGGCAGGGAGTACCCCAGGGATCGGCCATCAGCCCGATCCTGTTCAATCTCTACCTCCGTCCCCTGATCCAGTTGATAAAATCTTATGGCATAGCAGTCACCAACTTTGCTGATGACACCCGACTTGTCTTCGCGTTTGAGGGCAAGGAGGCAGTGTCGCAAGAGACTTTCCATCAGTGCATGTCCATGACGGCGGAATGGTTGAGTCGGAATTCTTTGCAATTCAACGGCTCCAAAACAGAGGTGTTGCATTGCTCCATGGACCGTCCCCCTAGGCCCCTGCCATCGAATTTCTGGCCTCCAAACTTCCAGGATACCAATATGCCGGCTCATTAAGTCAGAAACCTGGGGGTGAGGTTTGACTCTAGCCTGCCGCTAGATGTGTCGGTAAATAAAACAGTGGCCACTTGTATGGCTCTCCTGCGAATGTTGCGGAAAATACTACAGATGCTCCCGATACAATCTAGGCCAGAAGTATTGAGAAGTATCATCTTAAGTAGACTTGACTACTGTAACACACTACTTCTAGGGACACCAAAGACCCTGGTGGCAAAATTGCAACGTGTGCAAAATCTCGCCGCCAAGCTGGCTCTCTCGCGTAGTCGTTTCGACTCCTCAACAAAAGCACTTAGGGAGCTCCACTGGCTTCCGATCCCTCAGAGGATTGAGTTTAAAGCCCTTTGCTTGGTACATAAGGCCCTTCATGGACAGGGTCCCTTCTCCTTGCAAAACCTGTTTTCCTCGTATGTACCTTCTAGACCCCTCCGCTCGGCCTCAGCATGTACGGTGACAGTCCCCAAGATTCTGAGGATTCGGTTGGGAGGCTGATCCTTTAGATTCACAGCGGCAAAATTGTGGAACTCTATACTACTTGGCCTACGCCGCACCGATGATTTTATTTCTTTTAAGAAGGCTTTAAAAATGCACCTGTTTCCCAAAATTTGTTAAAGCCCCTTCTGAAAGCCATGCAACTGTCTAAGTACTATGTATGTATCATCTAAGTCTAAGCGCCAGGATACCCGATGGGTGACAGTCATTGCGCTATACAAAAGCACCAATACATACATACATACATACAGAGTGTTCTCCCAAAGTAAGAACAAGCACAACACTTTCATGGGGTCACAGCCCCTACATTTATAGGATAATTTCCTTTGTGTTACAGCATTGGGCTTGGGAAACCAGATGCAACTGGTTTTGGAACACTCTGTTTACCAGGCTCCTCTTCCCTATTGTTAGGTGGGGGTTCAGTGATCAGACGCACCACAGGAGACGGAGCCAGCATTGAGGAGGAAAGGCACAGACCTATTCAGGTCCCAGGTGCAACTCCTCCCTCCCATCTGCATGCAGATCTCTCTATTCATCACTGGGCTGACTCACCCTGTCTCCTGGAGTCACCCACACCATCCAGTCCCTGTCACTCACAAGCCAGACATGCAATTCACATCAGGCAGGCAGACACACAGCAATGCCAACTTCTAAAGTGGCATTTCTCCACCAGTCACCATAAATCTGTGCACACCATTGTGCAGCATTCATTCTCGCGAGTTCATACATACTAAACTCGACCCTGCACTCCTCTCATACCAGGAATAACCATGGACACACATATCCCCCATGCATTCCTACAGGAGGGCAGGCCAATCTCACCACAAGCACTCAGAGAGCGCACGCACTCTACACTGGGCCACAGTGCTAAAGTGCACAGAGGTCTAAAATCAATACCACCATGTCAGAGCTTAAGGCAAACAGTTCAGGGGTGAACCTGCCAAAAGGGCAAAGTCCAACACAGATGAAAAGTGGGTTGAGTCTAGGGAAGAGCAAGCGCCGCACTCAGCTTTAAAGTTACTGTTAGAAATGGGATCCCTGGCTGGCCAAGGCTCGCGCCAAAGTCAGTCAGAGACCTCCACTCTAAGTCAGGGCAAGGAAGTTACACTCCAAAGATAACCCCTGCTCACCCCCTTGGCAACGTGACACGAGCAGTAAGGCTGATCCCTGGGGCGATGTAAGTTAAGTATTTGCGCACGCACCCACCAGCAACAACATCCCAGGCCCCCCACAAAAGGAACTCCACACAAGGTTATATCAAAAATAGCCTTTGTACTGTAGCAAAACACATTAGATAAAACACATACTTTACAATGTGCCAACAGGCACGGGCAGAATTTACTGGGGACATGTACAAGACAGGGCCACCTGGACAACTGTCAGGAATATGCACTTTTAGAACTTAGCACTTGGTAGAATTAGCACTTAGAACATAAAATCACTGTAGCGCAAATTAGAAAATAGAGCACACAACCAATAATCACTGGTAACAGGTAAGTACTACCTACGCAACCCTAACCACTTTAGGACAATATTACACAGGGAACCAGGACCTCACTAGCACCACCTGTACTAGCAAGAACAACCACCTAAGTATCACAATACATGTAGGGGTATAGGCATATTACACATGATGCATCACAACACATTCAGAGGTGTAGGGAAGGAAAACACATGATGCATAACATACATTCAGCGGTGTAAGAACAAGGCACATGACGCATCAAAACACATTCAGAGGTGCAGGGAAAGATCACAATTGCGCAAAACTCACATGAGCCACCACCTGTGGCAGTCCCTAGGCCAACTGGCCTCTCTAGGGCTAGGACGCCCTGTGTCCCAAAGTCAGGGGGGCCTAGATACTGTTGGGGCCAACGCGGGTGCCTCCCGGGCTCTGCACAACTGATTGCCCCCTGAGCCTCTCTGGCTCAACCAACAAGCTAATTGCCCCCTAGAGCCTCTCAGGGCTCAACAAATATGCCCTCACGAGCCTCTCTGGGCTCGCAAACAAATGGGCCTTCTGGAGACTCTCGTGGGCTCCTCCACAATGGTGCCCTCTTGGAGCCACGGGGCTCCGTTCAACAAAAATGTCCCATTTACCTTTGGAGCGGCCCTCTGTCAACCGGGGCCGCTCTTGGAACCAATGGAAACTGACCCCGCACTGCACGTTGGAGTCCCCCTCCTGGGGACTCTGAGAACAATGGCCCTGGGACTGCCAAGGCGAAGCCCCACTCACCGGGACTCACAAGGCAGCTCCTTTGTCTCCCTGGGGCAGGCGCCGTCAATGCGCCTCGGACCCCCTTCCTCTCACCTTCTTGCGGGTCAGCTGCCCTCACGGGGCTCTCCTCCGGCCGACTCCTCCTCTAGGCAGCGCGGGGCTCTCCGGCGAGAGACTGCCGGTCTCCCAGTACTTCCGGCATTGCGCGGGGAAGCCCTCGAGGTCAGGCCAATCCCTGCGCAGCCCAGGAATGACGCGAAGGGAGTCCCTGCGGCCGGGGGCCAATCACAGCGCGGCAATTCTTTCTCCGGGGCCGCCAATGGCAGCGCGGCCCTGGGGGGATGGAGGCGGGACAGCGCCTCACAGCAGATCCCCGAGCCGGCGGCGGGGATTCTTTTCCGGCAATACGGGGTGGGCTCCCGTGAATTAAATAAATAAGGGGTCATGTCCCAGGGGGCAAGGCACGGCAATACGCGGCGTGGCAGCCGCTCAGGCCAAATAAAGCGCTAGCAGCAGGAATAAATCGAGGTGGGCACTCGATAAAATCGAGTTACTTCTTGTGGAACGTGGGGGATATGGTTCGAACTGCCATCCGGTTCCGCTGCTAGGGTCGCGGAAGCACTCTTTAGCATAGAACACCCTACCACCGCGGGCAGCAAATTAGAGAGGATGGAGTTTTTTAAGATGGAGAGACCTGCCAAACAAATGAACTTTAAAGCCAAAATGTGCATACTTATGAAAAAGAAACGATTTTTTATATTGTGTATTTTCATGTTGCTTAGTGTAATGATGTTTTTAATAGGATATGTTTTATTCTCTTTTCAAGTAACGTTTGCACCCCCTACTACACAGCCAATACCTCCTTCTACTGTTTCTTCGCATTCTTTTCACCCTCTGCCTGAACACGAGTCCTCTAGAAGATTAGAGTTTATCAATAACTCTTTCATTCACCTTTTACACCAACACCAATTAGCAGTGAACACAACTAACTGCTGGGTATGTGGTCTTATGCTGCATACGACAGATAAGGGTATCCCATACTTGGTCTTACCATTTAGCTACAATGGTTCTTTGTGGGCGTTTCAGACGATGTTCATATATGCCATCGAACCATATCCCCCACGTTCCACAAGAAGTAACTCGAGCAATAAGGCTTTGGTAATGGGGATCATGAATATGAGCAGAAAGATTGACTCGTATAGAACGATTCCCAGGGATGAGTTACAAGCTTACTATAGATGGAACATAACAGGATATGGATTACTCTGAGTGAGAACCAGCGAGCAAAGAGATCCTCCCCGATTTGGATTGTACCCCACCAGGGTCACCTATGCCTGCAAGGTAATGGCAAAAATCCCAGAGCTCAGTTAGGGAAGAGCGTCTGCACTAAAACATATGTTTTTGCATCTTGGACTTCCCCTTCATTTCTAGCAGCTAAGGGTACCTATTTCATCTGCCATGATAGAGCCTATACATGGTTGCCCCCTGACTTCTC
The DNA here is from genome assembly GCF_964263255.1 of Lissotriton vulgaris. Lineage (NCBI taxonomy): Eukaryota > Metazoa > Chordata > Amphibia > Caudata > Salamandridae > Lissotriton > Lissotriton vulgaris. The sequence continues at coordinate 344,098,055 of NC_141686.1, forward strand.
GGGCACATGTTTTGTTTCGTTCCTGTTGCCTCCCACCTACACGACCATAAGACAAGGATAGTTAGAGGTGTCATCAGTAAAGAAGACACTGCAGGACAAGAATTTGGAGATTTCGTAAAGGGTTTTCTGCCGTTTTGGGGCAGGAACATAAGCAATTGACGAGGGTGGTTGAATCCACTGTAATTGAAACCGCCGGTGCCCTTGGTAACTTGACTGCTGAGCCCCAGTCGGATCGCCTTATGACCCTTCAGAACAGGGTCGCGTTAGACGTCATACTTGCAGACAGAGGTGGGGTATGTAAAGTGATCCAATCAAGTTGCTGCATTTTCATCCCAGATAACGCTCCGACAGTATACCAGGCCATTTCAAACTGCATAAGATCTCTGAATCCATTCACGTGGATAAAGGAGACTGGTCATTGATGGGGTGGTTCTGGGAACTGATATCCGCCTGGGGATGGAAGATTCTGTTAGTCATTGGGATGATCTTAGCCATTCTTTTCCAGTTCTGTCTGTGTGTACAGTGTGCTCCTGCAATATGTGGCCTCTGTGCTACATCGTGTGTAAGGAAACCTGTATCAAGAAACGAGCTAAGTAATAGGATGATGCTACAGCAACATCTCAATGACTTTATGACTATAGACCTGGACTCAGATTAGCGTGAGTATAGGTTATTGCCTATGTAAGGGCAAAAGGAGGGGCTGTGGTACTGAAAATTCTGGACCCGTGTTCTAAACATCGTCGTATCATGGCGATTTTGGTACCGGCAGACCGGTAATGATTTGAATACTATGCACAAGCATTTCTGTCATGTTCGGGTGAAGAAATCACCCTGAAATCGGAGTTTTCGTCGTGCTGAATTATGTGGGATACGTGCAGCTTCAACAATCGTATGCAAAGTCGTCACAGCATATGCCGCAGTCGTATCACCATTCGGCAACTTGAAACAAGAACCATCAACCCACAAAGTACCATCACATTCTGGAAGAGGAGTATCCCTGAGATCTATCCTCCCTTTCGTTTCTTCTTCTGTCCTGAGACAGCAATCATGCTTTTCAACATCGCCTGTCTCTACTGAAATCGGCAATAACGTGGCTGGATTCAACATATTGCACCTCTTTATGTGCACATGGCTCGCTAACAGTATCAGCTCATAACCTGACAATCAAGCACTAGTTAAGTGCTGTGTCTTGGTTCTGTTTAACAAAGTGTCCACCGCATGTGGAACCATCACAACCAACATGTTATTCATCACTAACCCAGCAGACTGTCGAATAGAAACGGCTGCTGCCGCTGTGGCTCTCAAGCAACTCTGCAACGCCTTAGCTACCGGATCCAAAGGCGACGAAAAATACGCACATGGACGCTGCTTGTCCCCAAAAGACTGTGTCAGAACTGACAATGCACAACCTTCTTTCTCATGGACATACAGTGTAAAGGGCTTACTATAGTCGGGAGTACCCAACACAGGAGCCGAACACAATGCATCACGCAATTCGGAAAAACTTTTCTGACACTCTTCAGACCACAGAATGGGATTCGGTGTATCTTTACAAGTCAATGCCACCAAAGGTTTGGCCAATAAAGAAAAATTCGGTATCCATTGCCTGCAATATGATGTAATGCCCAAGAAAGCACGCACTTCTCTCTGTGTCCTTGGCACACTCAATTTTGCAATTTCCTGATTTCTCTCTGGGGTCAGTTTCCTTTCCTCCTTCGATAAGAGATGACCTAAGTAGGTCACTTCTTGTCGACAATAATGTAATTTTGAAAGAGATACTTTGTGACGCAGATCACACAAATGACGCAACGACGACATGGTGGCGTATTTACAAATCTCCTCAGTATCTGCAGCGACTAGCAAATCGTCGACGTACTGAACAAGGGTAGCGCCATCAGGTAAGACAATCGTATCAAGCTGTGTTTTTAAAGCCTGGCTATATATCGATTGACTTTCACAGTAGCCTTGAGGAGCACGTTTGAAGCGGAAACTTCGCCCTCCTAAACTGAAGCCGAAAATATCCCTGCTCTCCTCGGCAATAGGGATGCTGAAGAAAGCATTCTTCAAGTCAATCACCGAGAACCAGGTGGCGGAAGCTGGAATCATAGTCAATAGGGCAGTGATATCAGGGACAACTGGAAACTGTGGCACAACTATTTTATTTACCTCTCTAATATCAATCATAAACCTGTAAACAGGTGGCTGGGAAGGGTCAGTACGTTTCACAACAGGCAGAACAGGACTATTACAAACGTTGCCTCTTGTCTCTTAAATTACATCTTTTTCAATCAGATCATAAATGATCGCTAACGCCTTTTCACCTTCGTTAGAGATCTTGTATTGGGGAATACGCAGCATTCTAACATTGGCTTTCAATGTTACAACATATGGCGGTATTTCCAAGAGTCCCACATCATTAGGACCAGTGGCCCAAATAACATCCGGAAGCGAAGACAATTCTGTCGGAAGTTTATCCTTTGACAAATACAGTGGAGAAACCACTTTCTTACCTAGTGTAAGTTGTACTCCTGAAGGAGAACAATACAACGTTGCATACAATCTTTTCAACAGATCCAATCCTAACAAGTTCTCACCACAACCTGTTGTAAGAATAAGGGGTGCTTCGAATTCACAAGGTCCAACAGAAAGGGACATAGGACTAGAAATCGGGTTCTTAACCGGGGCGCCAGAAAAACCTACTGAAACATTCATTTCGCCAGACAAAGGTGCACCAGGGAGTTTCGAGTGCATAATAGAACTCTTTGTAGCACCAGTATCCAACAGAAAAGGCTCTGACACACCTGATGTAATCACTTAAACATAAGGTCCACTCTTTGTCCATGGCTGTCCTAGCAATTATTACCATTCATATTCTCATCTTCTGTATAGTAGTCATCAGCATAGTACTGAGCTATCCTACCAGATGCGTTATTCTGCTGGTCAAAACTATTCATTGAGTTCTGTGGGGGCAAAGAACGTGTGTTTTGCGGGAACGCACCACGTCCCCTACCTCTAGGCGTTTGTTGAACACCACGGCCTCGTACACCAGAAGCGCCATTCGTACGCTGTAACAAAACCGGACAACTATTCTTAAAATGACCCTCTTCTTTGCAATAGACACACTGATTAAGACCATACGGTAAACGTTGTTGGGAAGACTCGTTTCTTTGCGAGTTTCTGGAATATTGCGGAGGTTGCTGATAATCGCGCTGATTATTAGTACGGGGTGGATAAGCTTGTTGTAGAAGAACTTTAGTCTTCAATTCCTTAGTCTTCTTATCCGCTTTCTCTAACTCATCTTTGCGCCTATTTTCTTAGTACTGGGCAGTAGCTAAAATCTGTGCTGACGTGGAAACAGCCCAAGCACTTTCAGAATCCTTCAACTTAGTACACAACTCAGGAAGCAAATTATGTACAAACTTGTCAACGAACAATCTCTGGCCACCCTCCGTAGCCATATCCTGACCACTATGATCTACAGAAGTCTCTTCGAACCTCGTGAAAAAGTCAGACACCGTTTCGTCTTTCTTCTGCTTACATGCAGACTTGTCCCAATTGACACGCAATTCGGGCATTAAAGTCTTCATATACGTAATAATCTTATCAGGAAGTTCAGTAATTAAATCCTCAGGCTTAGCACCTCCTACTTGCCTATTGTCGGCATCTCTAAGATTAACCCATGTATCACCCAATTCAACCGCATGATCCTCATGACGAATCTTACTCCAAATAGGTTGTGGAACAACATTGCCAAACAACATATAGATGTCCGCCAAATTCATAATACACGAACCCACAGTCTGAGTCAACTCTTTATATTACCCCGCTGGATTTTTGCGCGGATCAGGCAAAGACTGCTTAATAGCTAAAACTTCAGCCCGTTTCCAAGGAACATGCACCCAGACACGCTGGAAATGAGCCGGTACAAGTGGCGGATTAATATTTGCACCAGCAGGCACTTCTTCTTTCCACACCGGAGGAACCTCTCTCATTGGATATTGTCGTGCCTTTCTCCCAACTGAAGAATTAGGCCCGAAAAATTGTTGAGAAAGAGATTCACTCCTAAATGATAACAACATCGCGACCGCTTTTCCAACATCAAATGGACTTACAATAGTTCCCTTCGCAAATTCGGAACGTACGTTGTACAGCTTATCAGGAGCTTTCCCTACTTCCTCGTCCCATTTTTCAACAAGAAAAGCATACATCGTATCGAAAACGTACCGTTGTTTCGGTGCTTCCCATTGAAGGAAAACCTGCATAATTCCCTCAAGGTCATACTGTGTGTCATACGTAATCCATTTACGCGCCATGTGGTCGAAAATCGTACGCTCATCCATATTCGGCAACTGACTACGTGACTGTCTACGTTCAGTAGCAGGGGACATACCCAATTGTCCCAACAAAGGAGAAAAGAAACCAGAAACAGCCGCAGTCATTCGCTGTCTACTAGAAGGAGAAGATGGAAAAGCCAGAGAAGACGGAGCAATTGTGGAAGAATCCAAAGTCGGAGCAGAAGGAGTGTTAAGAACGGACGTAGAAGTAGCAGACAAAGGAGGAGGCAAAGTTGGCGGCCCCTGAGGCGGCTGCGACAAAGGAACAGTAGCCAACGGAAGAGGAGCTGGCTGTGGAGGAATCACAGGTGGCACAACAATCGGAGGTTGTACAGCCACAACTGGTGGCGGTGGTGCCGTAGCACTTTGTGCATAAGGGGGTGGCGAACTCAAGAGATGCGACATTAAAGGATCTTTCTCAAGATCTTTCTTTGCTTCCTGTTCTTTATGCGGCAAAACTGGGTAGCATCTATCTACCGCTAACTTCTTTACTCTAAGCATCTGTTCGCTCTCTTGCTCTTCCTCATTATCCCTAAACGCAAGAGCAGCTTGCACCACTGACATACCTCGTTCTCGCTTATTTTTCTTCGCTAATTTCCTTTCTCTCCGTTTGGCTTCTTTGCGCCATATGCAAAAAGAGTCAAACATTGCCGGCCGGGCTTTCTTTTTGAAAAGTTTAACCTCTAGATTATCCAAAATCTCTGTGTCAAAACTAGCATATTGGGGCCGGTTTTTTAAAGTGGCTATTCCACCTGGTCAGTCCTCCTTCCATCCTTTGGGGCTGGGAGTGCCTCAGGGTTCGGCGTTGAGCCCCACTCTGTTCAACTTATATGTGAAACCGCTGGCTGCAGTCGTCAGACAATGTGGCTTAACCATGACATCGTATGCCGACGACACGCAGCTGGCGGTGACACTCAGTGGGGACCCTGAGGTGAATGCTCCCAGATTCCGCGCAGGACTCATAGCCGTGGCAAAGTGGATGCGCACTAACTGCTTGCAGTTAAATGCCAAAAAAAACGAGGTCCTGATCCTAGGGAAGCAGGCGGAACTCTGGGGAGACCAGTGGTGGCCTCCAGAATTGGGGGTGACTCCCATCCCAGCTGCCGAAGTTAAGAACTTGGGGGTTTGGCTGGATCCCACACTCTCCTTTACCAGCCATACAAAGAAGATTGCAGCTACCTGTTATGATATTCTGCGAGGACTGAGACCAGTCCTCAAATTCTTCGATCCCCCTACTCGGCAACTGGTGGTCCAAGCCTCTATTCTTCCCCGGCTGGACTATGGGAGTGCACTGCTGCTCGGAGTGAATCAGGCAGAGGCTACTAGGTTGCAAAGGGTGCAGAATGCCGCGTGCCATCGTTGGCCTTCCTAGACGGTGTTCTGTTTCTGCAGTCTTGACCTCTCTTCACTGGCTGCCGGTCAGACAAAGAATTAAATTTAAGGCTCTTTGTCTGACATTTAAGATCTTGAAACTTTCCTCTCCTCCAGCCCTTGCGAATCTTGTTTCCCCCTATGTTCCTACGCGGGCTCTCAGGTCGGAATCTCTTCATCTGGCGGTTAAGACCAGGTTCAGGCTGAGTAGGATGGGGGGTCGGTCCTTTTGAGTTCTAGCGGCAGGATTGTGGAACTCTCTCCCTGTCCAAGTCCGTGCCCTGAACAGCCTGACTCTTTTCAGACGAGCCATAAAAACTTATCTGTTCCCCACTGCTGACTGATTCCCTCTCTTTTCCAGCATCGATCGGTTGTGTTGTGGCACTTGATCAGGCGCCAGGACGCCCCTTTGCTGGGGCAGCTGTGCGCCTAATAAAAGTTATTAACATAACATAACATAACATTTTAAAACACCATCTTTCCTGGTGTATCGGATCCATATTTCGTTATATGCGGTAGGGCCTACGCCATGTTTCACATATAATTCATAGGTTGGAGTTCCAACCGGAGGAACCGGACACGAGTCCTCCAATCGGGAATCCCTATTACAACCGAGACAAAACAAAATTTCCAAGTCTGCTAAGACCAGGCATCTTCGCTCTCTAGTCTAGCTTCAAACTTCAAAGGATTATCGAATACGATATTCTCGTGAATACACGAGTCCCTCGGCTTTGGCGCTTGCAAGTTCCAAATCAAAGCGATCCCAAGGGATACCAAAAACTAAGGACCAAACTAAGGACTGGGAGACACTCCACTTATACTTAACTGAGGTATCGATGACGTCACCAGAAGACTCGTCTATCGTTTCGCTCTACCAATCATCAAGGGTCCAAAACAGGGCGATAGTCAGGGCAGCAGTCCTTCGTAGCCGTCAGGACGCGGGGAACCTCACAGCAAAGACTTTCGGGCCACGTCGACATACAGGGGTCGATGAAGTGGCGGCCTTTCTCCAGAATTTTCACACAAATCTCCTCCCGAACCTCTGGCTTGGACCGGTATAGCTGAAATCGCCCCACTATGGGCGCCAACTGAAGTACCGTTTTTTAAGAACCCAGCGGTGCCAGGGAACAACACCCAAAGACTTCGAGTCCTTCCTGTTTCAGACTACAGAAACACAGAGTGTTCTTGGTGAAGTCAAAGATCGTATTTATTGGCTGCAACCAGTAACAGGTATCCTAGAAGTACAACACGGTGTATGTTCTCAGGAGACTGCTCAATTTTACAAAGCTAGCCTTCTCCTTTTATACAAAATAATATGCTTCAGGCAAACATTCCTTATTTTACAGTAGACCATTCACATATTTTCACTACAAAGAAAAAGCAGAGTCATGCTGACAAGCCCACATTTCAGTTTGTCCAGTCCACAATCAATTACCCGGCAAAGCCCAGTTTTCTCATCAGGTATCGACGGGACCCCCAATAAAAACGGGCACCTCCTCCTCGTAAAGCAAGTCATAAAGAAAGAAACAGGGACAGGTGGGTGTAAGATTAGGCATGGTTTGTGGGCGATGAACGGTTTATGACATGTTGTGCCTTGATACTAATCTCACTCGGCCACTGGGAAAGGAACTGGCCGAACAGGTTTGGCTTCAGGCAGTGGAGTCAGCTTGCCCAGGTCACAGAGGTGTCAGCAAAGGTGTATGTGTCCTTCAGATCGAATTTGGCCTTAGTCATTTGGCTATGTTAGGGCAATCACAAAATTGCTGCCGTTCACAAAATGGAACCCGAGGGTTCAGGACTAAAACTCCGATTTCAGGGTGATTTCGTCACCCGAACATGACGGAAATGCTTGTGCATAGTATTCAAATCATTACCGGTCTGCCGGTACCAAAATCGTCATGATACGACAATGTTTATAACACGGGTCCAGAATTTTCAGTACCACACAGGTCCTCTACTCACTTGGAGATCTTCCTCAAATGGACTAACAGGACAGCCTAGGTCCCCAACCTGGTGTTCCCTAAAGAAACCATCCAAGTCCTGAGGCAGGGCTTCGGGCATCTGGGGACCCTCGGTCACCCACTTACTCCTGCTCCACTGAGCCAGGCAGTAAGCCCTCCTCCTTACACCCTCCTCGCTATCCTAGGACCTAGCTGGGCTACACTGAGCCTCTTCCACCACGCTGGGCTGGAAGATACCTGAACCACTACTTTCGGACTCACTCACTAATGACTCTAGAGAACCTCTAGCACTTTCCCAGCGGTCTGCTTCATCTGCAAGCTCACATGCCTCAGACAATCCACACCCCAACAGGTGTTGGCGCAACCCTGGTGAACAACAACTGAGCAAGTGCTCTTTGACAATCATCCTGAACAATACGTCAAAATCATTTTCCGTGTGAACCTGTACCCAATCAAACAGTGTCCCACAACATTCACCCTCATACTGCCCCTGAATTTCAAACTCAACTCCTCTGTAAGGAATGGGGTTACCAAATCTCCAGGGGGGGTAGCACGGAACCAAGCGAGCAGGCCAAACTTCGGAGAACATGTGAAGCACTCACGCAGTACTCACAGACGACACACCAGGCACACCACAAAAGAGGCACGACACCAGCTTGAGTTGGAAAATTAGTAAGTTCTCTATTGACTCCAACCTGCAAGGGTAAACATAACATAGGCCGCAATCACAACAAGGCGCTAGCGAGCGCCAGGGCAGTATATGCCCGGGGTATTATTTACAAGGTAATTGGGAACAAGGCTGAAACTGTAAATAAGTCCATAGTGTCTAGCTGAAATATAAAAAGGTTAGCACTTGGCATGTGACCTCAGCGACATCAATATGAGGGAAGAAAACACTTGGTGTGGACGCCCATTGAGCATGACATCAAACATTAGGGGTAAGAACCCAAAATAGCTGGCATTGGCGACTCCTGCAAAAAGAATAGGAATCACCCTGCATTAACATCAGGCAGGAACACCTGTAATAAAACACAACAAGGTTTCTTCCACCATCCACCTATGGGAACTACGCGTCAGGCAGGGCCAGCTCAGACCTTCATCCTTGGTAGTAGGCTGTAATTACAAAATACAACATCCTGCATAACCCCTGTAAGGAAAGACATCATGGTATCCCAGCATCTAATAGCAGGCGGGTATAACCATAGGACCATTAGGCCGCCTTCGCAAGATCTACAGGGCATGCAGAACCCCAGTGCTGTAGCCTTAGGGAAAAGACCTGGGGAACATGACTCCTTAGCCCCCAACCTGCAACACAAACATCAGGCAGTGCATTGGCATGAACTCTTCCAGGGTCGCCTTAGGGGAAACAATAACCCATGGGACATAGAACCTTAGGCCCACGAACCTCAGCATAGGGCAAACCCTTCCCAGGACCTAGACATGCAGATTGGCAAACACACAGGGTAACTTGCGTTATCATAGATCGCAGTCCCTAGGGATTAATTCTACTTATGGAAACAACCCTGGCCTCCACTTCTCACGGTGGGGATGTTGCCCAGTCTAGGGGTCCCCTGTGTACCTTCAAGGCCAACAGGGCCAGTCCCGGTTTCCAAAAGAAGAAGGTAGGGGGGGGGGCGAGCACCGACCTTGTGCCCCGTTGCCTTTTCCACCACCCCACACAGTCTGTATGTGGCCCCACTCACCGGCTGCTCCTAGACTCTTTTCTCTCTGGGACCTCAGCAGGCGCGGGGCTTCACCGAGGAAGGGCAGGCACCGACAATGTGCCTCGAGGCCCCTCCCTCCTTGTCTTCCAGGCTTGCCCGGGGCTCTGCTGTTCTCCACGGGGCTCCCTCGACTCCACGGGGGCCCCGCTACACCACCTCTTGACTCCGGCTCCTTGGGGTCCTCTGGGACTCTCACTAGACACGGGGGAGGGACAGGCACCGACCCTGTACCTTGACGCTCCCTCTCCCTCGGCAGCTGCTCCTCCTCGTGGGGCGCGGGCGGCGATCTAGCCCCTGAGGCCCTCTCCAGCATAGGCGTCACATGCGGGGTTCTCCTCAGCGCATGAGGGTCCCGCCTCTCGCTGCACCGTGCGGGTCTTCACCCGGGCCCCCCTCCCGGGACCCGGGGCTTAGGTTCGACTTTTTCTAGCGTCCTGACCGGCGGGGTGGACACCCGCTCCGGTCTTCAGGAGCAATCGGGGCTCGGCAAGTCGCACAACAACGTCCTCACTCACGACGGCAGGGCTCCCTTTCCCACACGCAGCCCTGCAGATGACACGCCGCTCTTTTCCTTCCGGTGCGGGGGCACTCACCGGCGGGGTGGGCACCTGCTCCGGTGACCAGGCACAATCGGGGCTCCCTCCTCGCCACGGGAGCCCCGCAACACCGCCGGATGGCTTCTTCCGGCCTCTGCGGCTCCCCGGGCAGCAGCCAATCCCTGCGCGGCGGGCTGGGGGTGCGGCTGGTGACGTCACCGGCGCCCCAGCCACATGATGTGGGCACTCTCGGCTTCGGGGCCTGGCGCGGCCCACTCCTCACTCCGACAGACCTCTCCTGGCACCGGGGGCTGCCGCAACGATACACCCAGCGGGGTCCTCCCCCAGGCAGCTTCCAGGCGGCGCAAGGCCGCGCCACAGTGTCCACAGTGCCCAGGCCGCGACGGTGATGACCCGCCAGCACTTTAGAGGTACCAGGCTGCGGTGATGATTCCGGCAGCGATAAGGGGTAGGCTCCCTTTTATTGATTATTTATATGGCGGCAAGCGCGCCAAAACGAGGGGTAGGCTCCCTTGGCGCTATTCCCCTCACAGTTCCTTCAGGCCACACAGCCCCAGCGCTTCAAGGGATCACAGTGCTGGGGTGGAGCAGGAAAGTCCCACGCAGCACAGCGCTCACGACAGCGCTTGGGAGGCCGATCACAGCGTGATTGAAAGGCCAGCAGCACTTCACTTCTCTAGCGCTTCGAAGCTATAGCGCTTAACAGGCAGCTCCTCACAGCACAGTTTCTTGGGTGTACATACCCCCCCATACAGCCTTCGCAGCACAGCGTCTGGCAGGCACACCTCACAGAGGGCGAACAGCTCCAAAGCCAGCCCCAGCGGCACACTCCTCACCTCCTGGGGGGTGGAGGGTGCCAGTCCACAGCACTCCTCCTCTTCTGGACGCTTCTCTCGCGCAGCGCTGGCGTGGTCCAAGGTCCCAATAGTGACAGGGGCCTAGGTGGGCCCTCCTTCTTCAGGGGCCCAGGGGACAGCAGAGGGGAGGGGGTTTTTGAGGGGTGCAGGGCCCAGCTCACAGACCCATGTGGCGGTAACACCTCGCAGCAGGTCCCCTCACGTTCCTGTCCCAACTCTGTGTGTCTGCATGGTGGCACTTCCCCCTTACTTATACCTTCATCCCAGGCAGTGCCAGAACATGCTAGAATGTTGGCAAAGCCGGCCTAAACTGGCTCAAAGGGAGGGGTTGAGCACCCTGGGTGCCAGGCTTTACCTCCAAAAGCTAGGGGTGACTGGGTACCTAACGACTAGACGGCTAACCTCCTGCAGTCAGGCGGCACACACATAGCCTGGGCATCCATTTCAAAAACACAGCATTTCACCAGGGTACATTTTACACAATGGGGGGAATTTACAAGTGCTCACACCATTACATGACATTACATATTAACAAGGTGTCTCACACCACACATGGCCTATACAGGTTTATTCCCATGGGGGAGACATCCCAAAAAGGGGGGCAAAAAGCAAAAACATTTGGGGGATAGGGCCAAGTCCAACCTCCTCCTCTTGGGAAACAGGTACCAGACTCTGGGAACTGGGACTATATATCTGCCACCACTGGACTCAACCCTCCCTGGGGAGCCCAGAAAATTAAAACTGCGCGCGGGGGATAGTCTACCCTCCAGAGCTAACTTCTCTCTGGTGAAGGCCCTCTCAGCCTCCTCTATCCTCTCCTGTGCTAAGACCTTCTCAGTCTCTAGCCTTTGTTGCTCAAGGGCCAATGTCCTAAGACTCAACTCATGAGCCCATAATGCAATTTCCCCTCTAAGGCTAACTTCCTATTCGCCTCTGGGGACAGGGGAAGGGATGAGGCGCTGCCTCCTACACTGGACCCAGCAAGGGACTCCCTACCTATGGGGTCTTCACTCTCTACTGGCGTCCAGGTACTGTCATCCTCTTCCTACTCTTCAGGGCTCCCCTCAGACCCACCACCCTCCTGGCGTGCGGCCCGGGCCCTCTCATTCTCACTGCGCTCAAGATCCCATTGACCCTTTTGCCATTGGATCAGGCTGTCCCTAAGCTTGGACTGGGTGTCTGAACCACCCACCTCTATGTCTCTCTCCCCACAGAACCTTACCAACTCCAACATACTGTATCTGAACAGACCACAGAAATTAAAAGCAGGCTCCATTTTGGTTGACGCTCTGGGGAAAAATTACACATGGAACCTAGGGGTCTGAGCTTAACAGGAGCACAATTCACAAGGTATTCAGCAAGCTCTCTATCCCAGAGAACTCACACTCACTTGTCTAGTGCCACACACCATTCATCCACACACGACCCCCCCCTCGGACTGGTAAGGCAGTTTCTACCACCCCTGATTCCTCAACCTGACCACACGTGACACAGGTACCAACTCTGGGCGCAGGGCGGGGAACAAATGTACTGGACACAATTACGCTGCTACCACTGGATCCCACCCTCTGGTGAATCCAGAAAATTCAAACTGCACTTAGGGGATAATCTACCCTCCCGAGCTAGTGACACCTAACTCACAGTGCACAAGAACCACATTTCCAAAGAAATGACAATTTAGAACAAACTTAGAAAAATAATCCCCTTCTATGTGATTATCTAAAAATGCAGAGTTTTGTAGTGGAGCCAGTTGTCGCTGTGGTACTGCGCAAACACAAATCCTTATCCTTCCGCTTGCCTTCCAGTGTTAGAAATGGGATCCATGGCTGGCCAAGGCTCGTGCCAAAGTCAGTCAGAGACCACCACACTAAGTCAGGGCAAGGAGGTTACACTCCAAAGATAACCCCTGCTCACCCCCTTGGCAACGTGACACGAGCAGTAAGGCTGATCCCCGGGGCCATGTAAGTTAAGTATTTGCGCACGCACCCACCAGCAACAACATCCCAGGCCCGCCACAAAAGGAACTCCACACTTGGTTATATCAAAAATAGCATTTGTATTGTAGCAAAACACATTAGATAAAACACATACTTTACAATGTGCCAACAGGCACGGGCAGAATTTACAGGGGATATGTACAAGACAGGGCCACCTGGATCACTGTCAGGAATATGCACTTTTAGAACTTAGCACTTGGTAGAATTAGCACTTAGAACATAAAATCACTGTAGCACAAATTAGAAAATAGAGCACACAACCAGTAATCACTGGTAACAGGTAAGTACTACCTACGCAAAACTAACCACTTTAGGAAAATATTACGCAGGGAACCAGGACCTCACTAGCACCACCTGTACTAGCAAGAACAACCACCTAAGTATCACAATACATGTAGGGGTATAGGCATATTACACATGATGCATCACAACACATTCAGAGGTGTAGGGAAGGAAAACACATGATGCATAACATACATTCAGCGGTGTAAGAACAAGGCACATGACGCATCAAAACACATTCAGAGGTGCAGGGAAAGATCACAATTGCGCAAAACTCACATGAGCCACCACCTGTGGCAGTCCCTAGGCCAACTGGCATCTCTAGGGCTAGGACGCCCTGTGTCCCAAAGTCAGGGGGGCCTAGATACTGTTGGGGCCAACGCGGGTGCCTCCAGGGCTCTGCACAACTGATTGCCCCCTGAGCCTCTCTGGCTCAACCAACAAGCTAATTGCCCCATAGAGCCTCTCAGGGCTCAACAAATATGCCCTCACGAGCCTCTCTGGGCTCGCAAATAAATGGGCCTTCTGGAGCCTCTCGTGGGCTCCTCCACAATGGTGCCCTCTTGGAGCCACGGGGCTCCGTTCAACAAAAATGCCCCCTTTACCTTTGGAGCGGCCCTCTGTCAACCGGGCCGCTATTGGAACCAAGGGAAACTGCCACCGCACTGCACGTTGGCGTCCCCCTCCTGAGGACTCTGAGAACAATGCCCCCGGGACTGCCAAGAAGAAGCCCCACTCACCGGGACTCACGAGGCAGCTCCTCTGTCTCCCTGGGGCAGGCGCCGTCAATGCGCCTCGGGCCCCACTTCCTCTCACCTTCTTGCGGGTCAGCTGCCCTCACGGGGCTCTCCTCCGGCCGGATGCCGACTCCTCCTCTAGGCACCGCGGGCCTCTCTGGCGAGAGACTGCCGGGCTCCCAGTACTTCCGGGTGCACGTGGGGAAGCCCTCGAGGTCGGGCCAATCCCTGCGCGGCCCAGGAATGACGCGAAGGGAGTCCCTGCGGCCGGGGACCAATCACAGCGCGGCAATTCTTTCTCCGGGCCGCCAATGGCAGCGCAGCCCTGGGGGGATGGAGGTGGGACAGCGCCTTACAGCAGATCCCCGGGCCAGCGGCGGTGATTCTTTTCCGGCAATACGGGGTGGGCTCCCGTGAAATAAATAAATAATTATGCCGGCAAGGTCCCTGGCAGGGTGGGAACCCGTCAGGGGTCACGTCCCAGAGGGCAAGACACTGCAATACGCGGCGTGGCAGCCGCTCAGGCCAAATAAAGCGCTTGGAGCGCTAGCAGCAGCAATAAACCGAGGTGGGCACTCGATAAAATCAGTAATCCAGGGCAAATGTCGGATGGGCACCGGCTTGGAGAAATAAAGCGCTCCAAAGCGCTATACCAGCAATAAAAAGCGCTTCCAGGCACTTAGAGGGAAAGTAAAGCGCTCCGAGGTTCTGAAAAATTCTGTCTTGTCTCGTGAGGTTATAGTTCCATCACGATTTTGGTGATGTTGTACCGTATTCAGTAAGTGCGGCTAATATGGAGTGAATTTGTCACGTTAACTAGCGAGTTCATTACGTATTCAGAGACTTTGTCTCGAATATGGGTTCCATTTTGTCCGTGCCTCCATTTTGTGTTGCCCTCACGTCGGCCCGTGGAGGTAACCGAACGAACAAAGTTGCATGGGCTTCGCTGTTCATGCACTTATTAACTAGGCCTCTTCTTGACTATAAGGTGAACTGTAAGAAACTGACCCCTTCACTTGAAACCGACCTCGCTAAGCCAATTTCCTTGGTTGATCGCTGTCTGAGATTGCCAATCAATGTTCAGGACATAGTTAACTTTTAGGTTCTTTACACATGCCTTATCTTGCTCGTTATCTGTCATTGTTTCTTTTCTATGCTTTTTCATTACATGCATTGAGCTTTCAATTATGGGTTTGCTCGGCTTGTGGAGATTGGATTTGGGACATTCCTAATAATTAATTAACTTGTGGGTTGGGACAATGTAAAATGAGGGTTTTTGCTATGTGATACTTGGTTTGAAAATGTACCTTATTGGGTAGAATTTTGCGCAGTGGGTGTCCATTTGTAAAGTGAACATTGGTTATAATGAAAATTGAACAGTTTCCGGAGTTGTACACCGTGTTGTATTTCTAGGACTTCTGTTACTAGCTGAAGCTAATAAATTTGGTTATTGACGCCACCCAGAAGTATTCCGTGTCTCTGTATACCAAGACAGGTGAATCCGAAGACTTTGGGCGTGCCCCTGGCGCCGCTGGGTTTAAAACCCGGTTCTTCAACTGGGGCCCAACGTGGGAGGACTTCAGCGGTACCGGTCCAAGCCCGAAGATTGTGAGGAGCTTCGTGAGGAAATTCTGGGAGGGCCCCCACTTCATCGACCCCTGCATGTCGACTGTGGACCGAAGGTCTTTACTGCGAGGCTTCCCCTTTCCGACAGATACAAAGCTGCCCTGACTGTCGCCCTGTCATGGACCCTCTTGTGATGATTTATAAGGCGAGACGATAGACGGTCTTCGGTGGCGTGACAGACATTTTGGTTAAGTACAAGTGGGTCGCTCCCACGACTTTGTTTGGTTTCTTGGGTTTCTTTGATTTGGTTGTTGCAATTACCAAATATACAAAGTATATTTGCGAGTATATCATTTTTGATAACCCCTTGAAGTTTGAATCTAGATTAGTGAGCTATAAGATGCCTGATATTAGCAAATTTAGGAAACGGTTTTGTTGTAGTTGTAATAGGGATTCCAGATTGGAGGACTCGTGTCCGATACCTCCGGTTGGAACTCCAACTTATGAGCTCGATTCAAAGCATGGCATGGGTCCAATTACGTTTAATGAAGTATGGATCCGCTATACGAAGAAAGATGGTGTCTTACGATGGCCACAACATGGTAGTTTCGAATCAGAGGTTTTAGATAACCTAGAAGTTGTGCTATTTAGGAAGAAAGCCGGGCCGGCGATGTTTGACTCTTTACGCCTCTGGCGTAAAGAAGCCAAACAGCGAGAAATTAAGCAAGCTAAGAGAGATAGGAAAGAAAAGAATATATTGATAATGCAAGCTGCTAGGCAGTTTAAGGAAGATGAAGAAGATCGTGCGATTGAGGTGTCAGATAGACAACATTGCATGGCCATTGACAAATGTTATCCGGCTTTGCCACCTCTTCTTCCGAATGCGGCAAATGACCCTGATAAGGATCCTTTGATGTCGCATTTGTTGAGATTATCACCCTCTTATGTACAGAGTGCTACGGCACCTCCGCGACCCCCAGTTGTTCAACCCCCTGGTGTTGTTCAGCTACCATCTCTTCCACAGGTGGTTCTTCCTCCATTGGCGCAGCCTCCTCTAGGGCCGCCAGCTTTGCTACCAGTTCTGCCTCAAACTCCTTTGCCTTCCTCTCCTTTGCCTTTGACTTCCTTGTCTACTGACCCTACGTCTTTGTCGCCTCAAAATACTTTGTCTCCTGTCCTATGTCAACCTCTTCTCCTTCTGCTCGAAAACGAATGACTGAGACTGTTGCTAGTCTTTTGTCTCCACTCTTTGGGTCACTGAGTATGACCCTGGTTTCTGAACGCAAGCAGAGTCGTAGTCAGCTCCTTGGTCCCGAAGAGCGGGCAGTGTTGGATCTTTTGGCTCGTAGATGGGTTTTAAATGTTTCTAGGTATAATTTACAAGCGGTTATGGATGTTTTCTTACAGGGGGATCCGCCTTAGCAAAGGTATGTTTTTGATGTAATATATACTTTCCTTCGTGAAGAATGGGAAAATAATGAGTTGGGTCTGATTCCGCAGGAAGTGCTTGATGTTCAGTCTGAATTTGCTAAAGGGACGATAGTGGGTCCCGATGTTGAGGAAGCGGTAGAGACGTGTCTTGCGTTTAGGTGTAGACTTCCTTCTCAGTCGTTGTTTGAACCTGATCCTTCTGTTAGGAGGAAAGTGAAGCAGTATCCTATGAGAGAAGTTTCCCCTGTATGGAGGGAGGAAGTTTTGGCTGATGCCGTTAATGGTATTGCAGCAGTACCGGCTCATTTTCAGCGAGTGTGGGTACATGTTCCTTGGAAGAGAGCTGAGGTCATGGCTCTTAAGCAGACTTTGCCTGACCCCCGTAAAAATCCTGCTTGTTACTATAAGGAGTTATCCCAGACAGTTGATGCGTGTTATGAATTTAGCTGACGTGGATATGTTGATGGGTAATGTAGTCCCTCAACCTTTGTGGGCAAAGATCCGTCACGAGGATCATGCGGTAGAGTTAGGAGATACGTGGGTTAATATTATTGCTGCCAATGGTCGACAGGTAGGAGGTGCCAAACCTGAACCTTTAATTGCAGAATTACCTGGTAGGATTATTAATTTAATGAAAACTTTGATGCCACCTATGCAAGTGAATTGGGACAAGTTAGCAGCATGCAAACAAAACAAAGACGGGAGTGTGTCTGATTTCTTCACTAGGTTTGAGGAAACATTCATTGATCACAGTGGTCAGGACATGAGTACAGAAGGTGGTCAAAGGTTGTTTGTGGACAAGTTTGTTTTTAATTTGCTCCCCGAACTTTGTAATAAGTTAAAGGACTCTGAGAGTTCATGGGCTGTTTCTTCTTCGGTCCAGATATTGGCTACTGCACAATATTACGAGAATAGAGATAAAGATGAGAAGGATAAAGCAGAAAAGAAGACTAAAGAATTGAAGACGAAGGTTCTTTTACAGCAGGCGTATCTGCCTCGCTCTAATCAGCGTCAGCAACCTCCCCAGTTTCAGCAGCCCCCACAGTTTCAGAGATTGTTGCCTGAGTCTTTTCCTCCGCGACTTCCGCTAGGCCCTAATCAGTGTGCTTATTGTAAGGAAAAAGGTCATTTCAAGAATAGTTGCCCGATTTTGCTACAACGTACAAATGGTGTGTCTGGTCAGAGAGGTCGTGGTGGTTTTCAATAAGCGCCTAGGGGCAGAGGACGTGGTACGTTTCCTCCTTTCCCCCTCAGAATTCTATGAATTATTTTGATCAACAGAATGTTCCGTCTGTTCAGTCTGCTCAGTACTACACGGATGACTAGTATGTTGAAAGCGAGAGTGCTGGTTTTAATGATAGCTAGGACAGCCATGGACAAAGAGAGGGAGTAGTGTCAGTTCCTGTAGACCAGAGTGGACCTTATGTTGAAGTAATTACATCAGGTGTGTCAGAACCTTTTCTTTTGGATACTGGTGCGGCTAAGAGTTCTATCATGTACTCTAAACTCCCTGGCGCACCTTTGTCTGGCTTGATGAATGTCTTGATGGGATTTTCTGGCGCCCCAGTTCGTAATCCGGATTCTAGTCCTTTGCCTCTTTCTATTGGTCCTTGTGAATTGGAAGCACCCCTTATTCTAACGACAGGTTGTGGTGAGAATCTGTTGGGTTTGGATTAGTTGAAAAGATTGCATGCAACATCACATTGTTCTCCTTCGGGAGTACATCTTACATTGGATAAGAGAGTGATCTCTCCAATGTACTTGTCTAAAGATCGTCTTCCACTGGAATTGCGTTCGCTCCCTGATACTCTGTCGGCTACAGGTCCCAATGATGTTGGCCTCTTGCAGATTCCGCCCTATGTTGTTACCCTCAAGTCGAATGCTAAGCTACCTCGCATTCCCCAATACAAGATCTCTAGTGATGGTGAGAGGGCTCTTTTAGCGATTATCTATGATTTGCGATTATCTATGATTTGGTTGAGAAAGGTGTGATTGAAGACACAAGAGGTAATGTGTGTAATAGTCCTGTTCTGCCTGTCCTTAAGCGTACTGATTCTTCTCAGCCACCTGTGTATCGGTTTGTGATCTACCTTCGAGAGGTCAATAAAATTGTCGTGCCACAGTTTCCTATTGTTCCGGACATTACTGCCTTACTGACTATGATCCCTGCTTCAGCTGCTTGGTTTTCTGTCATCGATCTGAAGAATGCTTTCTTTAGTATTCCGATTGCTGAAGAAAGTAGGGATATTTTTGGCTTCTCTTTAGGAGGCCGAAGCTTCCGGTTTAAGCGCGCTCCTCAAGGTTATTGTGAGAGTCCCTCCATCTATAGTCAGGCTTTGAAAACTCAGCTTGATGCTTTTGTCTTGCCTCCTGGTGCTACTCTTATACAGTATGTTGATGATCTGCTGGTCGCTGCTGATGATGAAGAGATTTGTAAAGCAGTTACGCTTTCTTTGTTGCGACATTTGTCTGACCTTCACCATAAAGTGTCACCTTCGAAGTTGCAGTATTGCCGCCAAGAAGTGACCTACTTAGGTCATCTCTTGTTGAAGGAGGGAAGACAATTGACCCCAGAGCGTATTCAAGCGATTGCTCAAATGATTGTGCTATCCACACAGAGAGAGGTGCGTGCCTTTTTGGGTATCACCTCGTATTGTAGGCAGTGGATTCCGAATTTTTCTCTGTTAGTGAAACCTTTGTTGGCACTTACCCTTAAGGATACACCAAATCCTCTTCCTTGATCTGACGAATGTCAGAAGAGTGTTTCTGAGTTGCGTGATGCATTGTGTTCTGCTCCGGTGTTGGGTACTCCCGACTACAGTAAGCCTTTTACACTCTACGTACACGAGAGAGAAGGTTGTGCGTTGTCAGTGTTGACGCAACAATTTGGAGACAAGCAGCGCCCATGTGCGTATTTTTCAGCTACTTTAGATCCGGTAGCTAGGGCGTTGCCGAGTTGTTTGAGAGCTACAGCAGCAGCGGCTGTTTCTATCCGACAGTCTGCTGGTTTGGTATTGGATAATACATTGATTGTGATGTCCCACATGCAGTGGATACCTTATTGAATAAAACAAGGACTCAGCATCTTACTAGTACGCGTTTGCCAGGTTATGAGTTGACGCTTTTGGCTAGTAATGTGCACATTAAGCGGTGCAACACGTTGAATCCAGCTACATTGTTGCCGATTTCTGTAGAGACAGATGCTCAGGAACAGCATGATTGTTTTCTCCGGTCAGAGGAGGAAACGAAGGGTAGAGTTGATCTGAAAGATACTCCTCTTTCGAATCCAGATGGTACCTTATGGGTAGATGGTTCATGCTTTAAGCTTCCGAATGGCGATACGACTGCAGCATATGCGGTTACGACTTTGCACACGATTGTTGAAACTGCACGTATTGCACAGAATTCAGCTCAAGCAGCAGAGTTGATTGCACTGACGATAGCGTGTGTGTTGTCGAAAGGAAAGAGAGTGAATGTGTATACTGATAGCCAATATGCATTTGGCGTGGCTCATAGTTTTGGACGTTTGTGGAGAGAGAGAGGATTTCTTACTTTGTTGCGTTCTAATCTAGGACCTTGATCGATACTGTGACCTTATGCCCCTATTCGGCTATAAATCCATTTATTCCCTATATTGGCATAACCGTTCAAGTGCAATATTCAGAAACTCGTCTCTGGCCTCACACGAACAGAGCCACATTTCAGAATAGCTTTCTCTGCCACTCCCTTTGCAACCAATTAGTGCAATGACATAGCAGAAGTTACTATCTGAGATTCCTAGGTTAACACTCCGAGTTCTTCAACAAGATAAAAACTCAGCAACCTGGAAATCCCCGCTTGCTGTGTTTTGATTAGTAATAGAACTCTAATGAGCACTGATAGACGATCACTTCCTAGTGACATCTTTATTGACGTCTTATGTCCAAAAACTTACGTCAAACAAGGCACCTTTCAGGTATAAATATTACCAACGTTGCCTTAAGCAAACGCTGTCTGCTGTTCGCTGATGTTGCTGCTGTTTACGCTAATGCCATCGCTGAAGTTGATACTGCCAGCTATCTCGCTGCTGCTGAAGAAGCTGTCATGCTGATGATACCATAGCTGCTATCGCTACTGCTATCGCTGCTAACTAGCGAACGATGGTGTGATGAACTTAGGAGCTGAACAGCCGCCCCCTGCAAAGAGTCCAGCAGATGCAAGCTGCCCGCGGACGCTGCCCCTCCTCCTCCTCCTCGACGCGCTGAGAGAGACGCTGTCTTTTCTCCTGAAGAGAAATCCAGCTCCGGCGTTTCTGGTCTACCCTTGCGGGTGACTGGGATATCGACCCCCTGAAGGAGATACCAGACCTCCATCATTCTATTCCAGAGGTATGGTGTTGACTAAACCCTTAGAGAGAATTCTTGAAGCAAACCTTGGCAAAACCAACTTAAAATAAAGCTACTTACTTACTCCCCTCCCAAGTATTAGGCTTAGGTCAGGTACACTGGGGTAGGCGTAGTTAGAAGCACCAGTTGAGTATTTTAGCCTAATGTATATATGAATGTATATATGTTTTATTCATTTTAAACCATTGTATGGCTAAGAAACCATATCAATGCTTTTACAGTATTATTTCGCAATACTTATCTTACTGTACGTACTTTTTATAATAACAAGTCTTGCAATTGTGGCAATTCATTTCTCTTGTACGAGAAGAAAGACTGTTCAATAAATGTTACCCTTTATTGAAAAACGCCAGTCTCTCTATTCTCTACATATTGTGAAAGTAAACTGCACAACCACTGACTGAGTAAAATAACTGTCTATTGTTTCACACGACCCTAGAGATTGACTCTTGATCTGAGGAGCAAAGTTGTCATGTTGCACGGTTGTTGGAAAACTGAATCCCTTCTTGGCTGTGCCAGGGAAGCTGATCACTTCCTATTCAATTCAGAAAAGGGGGTGGTGATGAACAGAGTGTCTGAATTAAGCAGACCACTCTTACCCAGTCCAAAGATCAGGGCTTGATCCATCACCGTTATTTATCTCACTGCACCATCCCAGCTCAGAACCTGGCTATATGCAAATCAGTCTGTCCCTGTCCCAGTGCATGATGGGAACAGGGCAAACCAAACTACCAAGCCAATTCTTATACTGGGAAGGAAACAAGCTACCGGGTACCGGTTTCTGGCATTTCAGCCGTCGTCGGCCCGGCTTGCTTGAATCCTGATGGTGCAATGAGCAAGGGACTCACATCTGAGTATACCCTTCCACGCTTATGGTGGACAAAATGATTCAGAAAAGGGGGTGGTGATGAACAGAGTGTCTGAATTAAGCAGACCACTCTTACCCAGTCCAAAGATCAGGGCTTGATCCATCACCGTTTTTAGCTCACTGCACCATCCCAGCTCAGAACCTGGCTACATGCAAATTAGTCTGTTCCTGTCCCAGTGCATAATGGGAACAGGGCAAACCAAACTACCAAGCCAATTCTTATACTGGGAAGGAAACAAGCTACCGGGGACCCGTTTCTGGCATTTCAGCCGTCGTCGGCCCGGCTTGCTTGAATCCTGATGGTGCAATGAGCAAGGGACTCACATCTGAGTATACCCTTCAACGCTTATGGTGGACAAAATGATTCAGAAAAGGGGGTGGTGATGAACAGAGTGTCTGAATTAAGCAGACCACTCTTACCCAGTCCAAAGATCAGGGCTTGATCCATCACCGTTTTTTAGCTCTTTTTTTCTGAATCATTTTGTCCACCATAAGCGTGGAAGGGTATACTCAGATGTGAGTCCCTTGCTCATTGCACCATCAGGATTCAAGCAAGCCGGGCCGACGACGGCTGAAATGCCAGAAACCGGTCTCCGGTAGCTTGTTTCCTTCCCAGTATAAGAATTGGCTTGGTAGTTTGGTTTGCCCTGTTCCCATCATGCACTGGGACAGGAACAGACTAATTTGCATGTAGCCAGGTTCTGAGCTGGGATGGTGCAGTGAGCTAAAAAACGGTGATGGATCAAGCCCTGATCTTTGGACTGGGTAAGAGTGGTCTGCTTAATTCAGACACTCTGTTCATCACCACCCCCTTTTCTGAATCACTTCGTATTCAGTCAAGAAAGTTTCCAGTGACCTCTGAGCTAGTTGGTAACAACCCCAATTAAGTTTAGCATAGTCAGTGGAGGACTGGAAGATCCGCACTTCTACGTCGATACTACTGTTTATGTTATTCCAATGCGCAGGGCCTATTGGGAAAATAGGAACTACACTACAACTTTTCATGGTACAAAAATTCAGCATGGCCAATTAGTGAATGAACTTCTTGAGTCACTTACTTTGCTGACACAAGTTGCGATTGTGAAATGCAGTGCACATAGGAAGGTTACGGATGATGTTGGTCGTGGTAATGCGTTTGCGGATGAAGTAGCGAGAGAAACGGCGAAAGATGTGACGAGTCGTATGTATGTTGCAGGCCCTGCTAGATGGGTTATGGCAGGAGGAATGTGTGAAGATACAATAGAAAGTGTGAAATCGATTCAGGCAGAAGCTACTGAGAAAGAATTGAATGTGTGGAGAGAGACCACGGGAATGTTGGATTCGACTGGCTGTTGGGTTGAGTTGTCGGAGCACCAGCGATGGTTGTTGCCTGATGCGTTTGTGCTCCCAGTGGTTACAACGGCTCATGGATTGGCTCACATCAGTTCAAAAGGGATATGTAAGTTGTTGGCTCCAGTATGGCAGAAAGCTGGAATTCCTAAATGTGCTGAGAATCTGGTTAAAAACTGTATGTTTTGCTTGATGCATAATCCTGGCAGGGGACCCCAACTCCAGCGGGTCATTTCGCTCCTCCAACGTATCCGTTTGAGGTGTTACAGCTGGATTTTATTCACATGGAAAGATGCAACAACCTAAAGTATGTCCTTGTGGTTGTTTGTGCCTTTTTCCGATGGATAGAGGCCTGCCCCCTCAAGGATAATACTGCTTTATCTACAGCCAAGGTTTTGCTAAAAGAATATTTCCCCAGGTATGGTTTGCCGAGAATGGTATGGAGTGACAACGGAAGTGAATTTGTGGGTCAGATTATAAAGAAAGTGTGTGCGGGTTTGGGAATCAGGCAGAAATTTCATGCTGCGAATTACCCCCAGTCAGCTGGTTTGGTTGAATGCTACAAGGCACTCTTAAGCTTAAGTTGGCCAAGATACAAGCGAGCACTGGCCTTACACGGCCCGATGCTTGCCGTTGGCACTTTTGTCAAGGAGGACGACAGTACATTCTCGTGTGGGACTTAGCCATTACAAAATTGTTTTTGGTCGCCTGGCGAATGTTTGGGGTGTGCCAAGGCCGAATGAATATTGTGACATCGAGTATCCTATGTTGGTTGATTACTTACATGACTTGACTGCTAAATTGCGTGTTCTTCACCAACAGGTGCACAATACTTTACCTTCAGCTTCTGTGGATGCAGGTCACTCGATTCAACCTGGAGACTGGACTCTCGTGAGGAATTTACAGAGGACAAAGAATCTGGAACCGAGGTGGACAGGTCCATACCAGGTGTTATTGGCGACTCTGACTGCTGTCAAGGTTTGTGGCAAGAAAAATTGGGTGCACGCCACTCATTGTAAAAGGATACCCTTACCCTTACCATATGACCAATGGGTCAGAAATGGTATTGCTCATTCCGAGACTGAAAGGGTTCTGAGATTTGTGCCTTTTAGTGATGCATGTTTGAAATGGACTCAGTCGGAACGTGCGGATGACGAAGTTCTGCAAGAAGCTGTGCCATTGCATTTGAGACTTGATACTACGCAACCAGAGACGCTTTTCGAGGATTAGACGTGTCTGGTAAAGAACGGCATTATCTGAGGTCTAACATGGACAAATAAAATCTGAAATTTTTTGAGAACTATACTCTTTCAGACAAGAAACTTTTTTGTTCTATTTTTCTTTTTTGAGCTACCAT
Organism: Lissotriton vulgaris; assembly: GCF_964263255.1. Taxonomy (NCBI): domain Eukaryota; kingdom Metazoa; phylum Chordata; class Amphibia; order Caudata; family Salamandridae; genus Lissotriton; species Lissotriton vulgaris. The sequence continues at coordinate 344,122,811 of NC_141686.1, forward strand.
CCGAGCTCAGCTGCAGGGTCACGGTATAAGTTCTTAAGGGGTGACCCGTGTATTGACGAAAGGTCTGAGGTTCTAGGGACGTCTAGGGTGCCTGGACGCACACTTAAGTGAAGAGGGAAAATTGCAGTGAGCAGCACGTTAGAGGATGGAGTTTTTTTTAACTGAGAGAGTTGTTGATAAAATGGATTTTAAGACAAGATTCTATACATTAATACGTAGCAAATGTTTTATCATATTGTGTTCTTTTATGTTTTTAAGTATTACATTAGCTTGTGTGGGTTGGATTGTTTATGCTACACCACTGAAATCTGCACCCACCTCCCAACCTATGCTTTCTTTTTCTACTGTTTCTTTGCACCAATTTTACACGTTGCCTGAACACGAACAGACAAGGAGGTCAGAATTTGTTAACAATTTGTTTATACAGCTGTTGCATCAGCATCAGTTGGTAGTAAATATCACTGATTGCTGGGTTTGTGGTCTTATGCCTCCTACGACAGATAGAGGTATGCCTTATTTGGTTTTGCCTTTTTCTTTCAATGGGTCTTTATGGGCTTTTCAGACTATGTTCATCTATGCAAATGAGGTATATCCCTTACGTTCCGTGAAAGACAATCCGAGAAATAGTGCCTTGATAAAGGGAATAGTAGATATGCTTCGAGATACTGATGCATATAATGCTATCCCTAAGGATGAGGTGCAGGCTTATGTTGGTTGGAATGTGACTGGATATAGTACCAGCTTGACAGAGAAGGAGAGACGAAAAAGGTCTCCCCCGATTTGGATTGTACCACATCGAGGCCACTTTTGTTTGCAAGGTAGTGGTCGAAATCCGAGAGCTCAGCTAGGTAAGAGTGTGTGTGCTCAAACCTATGTTTATTCATCTCAGACTTCTCCTCCGTTCGTGCCAGCTAAAGGTACGTATTTTGTTTGTCACGACAGAGCCTATACATGGTTGCCGCCTGTTTTTTCGGGAACTTGTTATATGGCATTTTTGCTTCCCCTTACATACACTACTACTCCGGAATATCATAGGACAAGATATGGTAGAGGTGTCTTCGATCAGGAAGCTACTGCAGCACAGGAAGTAGGAGACTTTTTCAAGGGTTTCCTACCGTTTTGGGGTCCTATGGCCAATAGCAGGAACATACGACAACTTACGAGAGTGGTTGAGACCACTATAAATGAAACGGCAGGTGCCCTTAGTAATGTTACCACTGAGCTTCAAGCGGATCGTCTTATGATGTTACAAAACCGTACAGTTTTAGACATTATACTTGCAGATCGAGGAGGGGTATGCAAATTGATCCAATCTAGTTGCTGTGTTTTCATACCAGACAATGCCCCTACAGTATACAAGCCATCTCTAGACTGCATAAGGTTTCTGAGTTTATTCATGTGGACGAAGGAGACTGGTCGTTGACTGGATGGTTTTGGGGACTACTGTCCAAATGGGGATGGAAGATTCTGATGTTCTTTGGTATGGTTTTAGCTATCCTCTTCTCTTGCTGTCTTTGCATCCAGTGTGATCCCGCCATTTGCAGTCTTTGTGCTACCTTGTGTGTGCGGAGACCTGTCTCGAGAGAAATAGAGAGTAGTAGGATGATGCTCCAGCAACACCTTGATGATCTGATGAATATGGATATAGACCTAGATTCAGATTAACGTGAGTTTGGGTTATTGCCTACGTAATGCCAAAAGGAGGGTCTGAGGTTCTGTAAAATTCTGTCTTGTCTCGTGAGGTTATGTGGTTCCGTCACAATTATGGTGATGTTGTACCGTATTCAGTAAGTGCGGCTAATATGGAGTGAATTTGTCACGTTAACTAGCGAGTTCATTACGTATTCAGAGACTTTATCTCGAATATGGGTTCCCTTTTGTCTGTGCCTACATTTTGTGTTGCCATCACGTAGGCACGTGGGCCCGTGGAGGTAACCGAACGAACAAAGTTGCATGGGCTTCGCTGTTCATGCACTTATTAACTAGGCTTCTTCTTGACTCTAAGGTGAACTGTAAGAAACTGACCCCTTCACTTGAAACCGACCTCGTAAGCCAATTTCCTTTGTTGATCGTTGTCTGAGATTGCCAATCAATGTTCAGGACATCGATAACTTTTAGGTTCTTTACACATGCCTTATCTTGCTCGTTATCTGTCATTGTTTCTTTTCTATGCTTTTTCATTACATGCATTGTGCTTTCAATTATGGGTTTGTTCGGCTTGTGGAGATTGGATTTGGAACATTCCTAATAATTAACTTGTGGGTTGGGACAATGTAAAATGAGGGTTTTTGCTATGTGATACTTTGTTTGAAAATGTACCTTATTGGTTAGAATTGTGCGCAGTGGGTGTCCATTTGTAAAGTGAACATTGGGTATAAAAAGGGATCGCCTTACAAAATTGAACAGTTTCCGGAGTTGTACACCGTGTTGTATTTCTAGGACTTCTGTTACTAGCTGCAGCTAATAAATTTGGTCTTTGACGCCACCCAGAAGTATTCCGTGTCTCTGTATACCAAGACAGGTGAATCCGAAGACTTTGGGCATGCCCCTGGCGCCGCTGGGTTTAAAACCCGGTTCTTCAACTCCCAGGCGCTTTGAGGAAAATACAACGCTCCCAAGCGCTATGGCAAGGTCCAGATCCAGCAAAGCTCCTTAGGCAGGCAGGGGGGCAAGGTTGGGCCCAGGGGCCAGCTCACTGGCCCTCCAGGCAGGGAGGCAGTCCAAGGGGCGGTTCCTCCTGGCGCCCAGCAGCAGCAGCCCCCCTCAGATAGGATCCTGGCAGAGAACAACTTGTAAGGGGACACAGCCCCTTCTTATACTGTAAAATCCTTTGTCTGTGTGCAGGGTGGGGAAAGAACCAGTCTCAGCTGGTCTGGGCGCACCCTTGATGTGCTCAGCCCCTCACTCTATTCATTGGCAGGGCTCACAGGGGGCGGAGCCAGCATTGTGTGGGGAAAGCCCAGCCCTATTCAGGACCCAGGTGCACCACTCCCTCACATCACACATGCTAATCTCACACTCACCACCGGGGAAGACCCATCCAGACTCCTGGAGCCAGGCTCACCAGCCAGCTCCAGCCAATCAAACGCCAGACACAATTTACACTAATATGCCAACTCCTAGAAGTGGCACTTCCACACAAGACACAATCATGCTGCATACATCATTGCACAGCATTTAATCACACGATTCCGCACATAGCAAACTTGAGCCTGCACACCTCACGCATCAGGAACAACCAGGCACACACACATTCCCCATGCATTCCTATGGGAGGGCAGGACAACCTTACTCCACGCACTCAGAGTGCGCACGCACTTTCCACTGGGACTCAGTGAAAGTGCGCAGAAACCAAAAATCACTACCACTGGGTCACAAGTTCAAAGCAAAAAGTTTAGGGGTGAACCTGCAAGAAGGGCCAAGCCCAACAGTTACAAAATAAACCTTAAATGGCACAGCTGAAGCGGCGAAAGGGGAGGGGGTTGTTTGTAGTGTTGCTTCTGGTGTATGCAGCAGAAAAGGGGTAGGGTTGATGAAGCAATGAGAAAGAAATGTGAGTAGACTGACAGCAACATACTGGTTACCTTGGACTTCTGCGCATTATATACTAGTATCCCCAAATCTGGGGGCATTGCCGCCATACAGCATTTTTGGGAAATTGGAGACACCACTCTACTTGAGCATCCTGAAATGCTAATAGATTTGATAACTGTTGCTTAGGCTAACAATGACTTTATCCGGGGAGTAGTATGATTTTACAGCAAGTTGCAATAACTTAGCATGGCTAGATTATCAGGCACAATCGGTTATAGGATTTCACAATATGCACTAGGCTCTTCACAGGGTATCCTTCAGGATCACAACTGTGTTCTTCTTGTTCTATCTGGTGGAGGTGACTTAACAGCTGCATTTCTTATCCCTATGTCATTGTTACAATTGTGTAAGATACTTTATATATCCTGCTGCAGCCTTGAAAAAGTCTCTATGACGAAACACGTGACGGCTGCCTGTCTGTAATGGATTTTACGTCTCAGACGCAAGAAAGGTGAATAATTGTGGAAACAATAAATCACAACAAACATCTCTGATCTTGCAGTACTTCTTTACGGGCGACAAGGCATGGCCATTGGACTTCGCTGAGTGCTTCGGTATTCCTCTGCTCATTTGGAAGCGAGGTGTTGGCAGGATAGGCCTCTTTGCCTTAAGGAGGGGGAGCAGCTGTCACTTATCACAGTTGCACATCACAAAGGCTCTGCATGAGCACTCTCACAAAGAAGTTATCACTGGTCTTTTGTGACTCCAGACAAGCTGGACCCAGGGCAAGGAGGAAATGGATGCCTGACACGTCATGGCGGTGGAAGCCTCTAGAAACTACTACTAGTGGGCGCCAGGTATAAATATTGGACTCCAGACCGCAAAAGAATAAAAGAGGTCCCAGTGCCATCTCCTGTCCCTTCTGATACTTCATGCCAGTAAAACAACTCTCAACAAAGTCCCACAAAATTATAGTGTCAGAGACAATTTACATCACTGACACCTAGTGACCCCTCCTAACATATCTCACCCCTAAAATGAACTCTCAACGAAGTTCCACAATGCTAAAGTGCAAGATGTTATCTTGCGAGTATACTGTGTCTTTATATCGACACTGTTATTCTAAGCCTACATGGGGATTGTTTTGCCCATCTTATTCCAATATTATCTCGAGCATATATTGTCATCTCAAGTTGATGCTGCTTCCTATCCTACCATGTGCCTATAGCAGTGACCCATCCTTTGTAATGTCTAATAGTCTATGCTGATATTGATATACTACCTTTGATCTGGGTGTATACCTTGTATATATGCCCTCGAATATAAAGGACGTTTCTGCAGACTGACCAATAAACTCCATCACAACATCCAGCTCCTAGATACCGTGACCACTAAGAACCCAGTGACATCAACAGGCCCACCGTCGCTTCTCGGCATTCAAGGCCCCCTTTTCCTCAAAGAGATCCTACCAGATCGCCTTGGTGACCTTTTTCACACACCTCTGACACTCGCATCCCACTCTTCCAAAGAAGTGCCCACCAACTGTCCACTGAAAGGCCAATGTTACAATCAGGCGGACATCTCAGCTGTTGGAGGCTGCCTCTTGACCACTATGCACACCTCTGAATGCTTCTCCTGAAGTCTAACTTTGGTTATCCCCAGAAACAACTTCTGAGTATCACTTCAATTTCGGGAGTGTGGAAAGATACGCCCCGAACTCGTTTCTGCAAAACCTCTCCAAACATGCAGCTAAAAAGTACAAACAAAAAATCCTTAAAGAACACCCATAAACACTAATAACAGACATCTTCTAAATTCCAACACACTGAAGTCTTAAAATGGACTTCATCTTCTACACCACGAGACCCGCCAAAAGGAGAGAAAACGTCATTCAAGACCTTCATGTAACTACAGTGTTTGTTTAGATCCCTTGTGGATCTAAACAAACTATATCCCTATCCCATAACTTTTGCGGAGATCGGTTCATAACTATATACAGAAATGGGAACATCCTAAACCAAGCCACTGAACAAAATTATCTATTTTCCACTTTCCAGCTCTCTGCGCTGCCATGCCATTCGCTCCCACCACCACCCCTTCACCCTCTCCCATGCACGCCCTCATCTACTAGCTGAACCTTCTACTCCCAATCCCCCTCTTGCTGCCCCCACCTCTACCTCCCCTACAGCCTCTCTGATCCCGAGACGCACTGAAGCTTCTGTTTCGATACCAAAACTAATTGCCCCCTCTGCATGGCATACCTCCACTGCCCAGCTTGACTTATCTATCCCACCGGAATCCTCTCGGTCCTCCAACCACAGCAGGCTGGATACTACATTAGCCCAGGAGCGGCCAGTGCATGTAAGAGCGGTGGGAGGCCGGGGGAATGCGACAGACTACGACAATAATAATAATTTCTCCCTTGTTGTTCGTCTATTGAATCCCCCCCACCTGTCCCCACCACTCTTGATATTGGATATTGGGTCACCCTTGTGAGTCCCTGTATAGTGTACCATTGGTACCCAGGGCACAGGTGCACCCAAGGCCTACCAGGGGCTGCAGCATATATTATGGCACCCCTGGCTGGCCACTTAAATTGACACAACTGGCTGATCACTCAGCTGGGGCAAAGTCGTGTAAACACCCCTTGCTTAGGTATAGTATCCCTATACCTACCTTATATATAGACACATAGTAACCTATAAGTCACTCCTATGGCAGGCCTTAACAATCCTGGAGGCAGAGTGCTTGGTTATGTGTGAGATGGTGCTCTAGCATGAGCTGAGCCTGTCTGCAGCTTTTGGAACCATGTCGTTATAGCTGTTCTATGATATTGCCATACCATATACTTTTAAGTGCATTATAATCCTTGCGGTTAATGCTAACTTTGGTTTGGCTTTATCCAAACATGTCGTGTAAGGTTTCATACGCTTTGGAATACTACCCCCTCGCCAATTCTGGCGACGGGGTAGCATTCCACCCTTCTAGAGGGAGAAGACATGTTGAAACTACTGTACCCAGTTAAAGTTAACCAGAGCCCCAGCATCACAAAATGGATGCTGCTGCCACAGACACAAGTCTGACCTCCTGCCGCTGGGAGTCCTTCCAGTCAGGGAGGCCTGGACAATAGGTTTCCTTCCTGGGGAGGTGCGAGCACCACCCCAGACAGGACTTGTGTGTATTGGACAGAGAGGGCTGAATAGAATGAGACATTGCCTGAGTACACTAGGTGCTTCATGCAAACCCCAGTTCAAACCGGTTGCTGGGGCACTCCAGCCCCAGCTCTGGCACAAAACTGATCAAAGGAGAGGGGTCCCACCCATAGGAGGCACCTAGAAAGTAATCCAGCCCCTTTTAGTTGTATAAAGGTAGGAGCTGAGTTCTGAGACTTTAGATTAATCCTGAACTGAAACTTGAAACAAAACTCTGGACCTTCGACATTCTGCTGAAGCTGAAGACTGAAGAATCTCCCTTGTGGCCAAGGAGTGACCACCCTGGGCAACCAGGTACCATCCAGCCAATCAACGGCTTGCTTTGTCGACGTTCCCGCCGGAACCCGAGCACAGAGCCTGACAAGACCCAGACTTCCAGACCTCTCTGAGACCTCTCTTCACGACTGCAGCATAGCTGAGATCCGTGGAGGCAAAAAGACACGTGGGACCGGACATCTTGAAAAGCCTGCAACTTGCTAAATGTGCAGCTCCTGGGGCATCCTCGAAGCTGTGCACTGGGGATTGAGAAACCCTGAACCCGAGCTCCACCTACACCGAAGACCAGCCCTCCACACAGCACGAGTTCTGCGTGGGGCCCTTCTGCTTGTGTTCTGCTTGACGCGTTGTCCGGTTGCTGGCCCGTTGGCTAGTAGCCTCTGTGACGACAATCCTATTGAATCACATCGCTGGTCTGGTTGCTCCAGACTGGCCCTTGCTTCCCTGCAAGGGTGAAGCACCACAGACCTTGCTGGTCTGCACCAGAAGCCTTTGTTGTATCCTGCGTGGGTTGCCTTTGCCAAGGCTGGTTGACTCCAATCCGGAAGTCGACCCCTCCATCTGCGAGAACCTTCGTGGGCCAGCTCCTCTCCAGCACCTGGCTGTCCTCGACGCCTCCTGGTCCGTGTGGCTGCAAAGACAAGCTTCAAGACAGCACCTGATTGCTCCTCGACGTCGTCTGGTTCCTTCCTGGTTCCACCCGGTCACTGGCTAGTGACTCAGACTCTGTCCCCTTTGATTTCAGGTCTTCTTCATCTTCGATCCACCCCTGGATCCACCAGGACATCTTCCTCCTGGTCGCCTGCAGCATCTTTCTTCAAGGCTCCATAGGATTCAACGACGAAACCAGACACATCTTCACACCTATGCACCCGCCGTCCGTGGGTGAGGTAACGCGAGTACTTCGGTGCTCCCAAGGGTATTGACTATCCAAATGTCTAAGTCTTTAGTTGTTTCCTCCTAGCTAAACAGGAAATCCTTCTAAATCTAACTTCGAGATTCCCATTGACTTTGTATTGACTGCCGCGTGTGTGTAAAGACACTGCACGCGCCGCCTGTGGGCCTCCTACTTCTAAACTACTGTTAAGATAGTGTAGCCCCAGCGATTTCCTAGACCATAGGCCTTTCCTTTTCTCGCGACGTGGTACTTATACCACTTTCTTAATATATGGTTTGCTTCGCCCCTAGGGCCTAACCGTAAATTGTTCAACTTAACGTATTCTAACTAAGTGTCTTGTTATGTGCTTTTGCCTCTGATCTCATAAAGAGTTCAGAGGAGTGTGTTAGTAAATAAATACATATATATTTTATATATATCCTGTGTGGTGTCCTTTCATTTGATATTCAAGGGGTTACATATGGTAAAACAGCTGGCTTTACATGCCCTCAAGAGTCTTTTGAGTAAAGACAACAACGGTCCTATGCAAGGAGGGATATAGTCAATAGGTAAATATAGACACAATGGAAACTATATTGTAAATTGACTTGCCCAGCCGGGCAGAGGTCTAATATTTAATTTAGAACCACAATATTAGGAGATACCTTCAACAATTTCTTGGAGATGGGCACAAGCCTGTGCCCAGACGTTTACAAATTGTCATGGTTAGCGGAGTGGATAGAAGGTAGAGAAAGGTTTTTAGGCAAAAGCTATCGTTTTCTGTGCATATAGCAATAACAGAATTCACATTTACACTATTACTTGAAATATAGTAACAGATACACAACAGAGTATACGGTGTTTTACAGTCACATCATATCTCGCCTGCATGGACCAAAATCATCAACTCCTCCTTTTCGAGAAGCTCCATGCCAACCTCCCTCAAACTCGGCCAAGTCACCCCCCTCCACAAACAACACAGACGCCGACTAGAACAACCGTAACAATTACAGACCTATATTTATTCTCATTTACCTTCAGAAGCAAGTCTCATCAAAGCACAAGAGTGCCTGACGAACTTAGTAGTCCGTACGCCGGTACTTTTCAGACTGGATTATTGGAACTCTTTCCTGTCTGGCCTTCCCCGAGAAAAATAGCATCACTGAGAGAAATGCTTCATACAGTTATCCACTTTGTGACAGGTCACCACATTTTTTAATCACATTTTTTCTATACTTTGCATCCTGCGGTTTCTGGTCAGCAGCAGTAGACATGAGCACTTTAGTTGAAACGTCTGCTACCATTATGCGAAGGGGAGGTGGTGAAGGCAAGAAAATGAAGTAATTTGCTTTTGTAAATAACAGGCAAGGAGAGGCGAGCAGCGATGAGTGAGGCAGTGAGGAACTGGCTCTCTTACTTTTTAGTCAGCGAAAGAACAGGCTTTTTAGGGGAAACATCATCTGGCATTTGATCTCGGTCTGTGAATGAACAGCAAATGTGACGAGATATGAACAAGAATTACAGTCGTTTACAAAAAAGCTTGAAGCGAGTGAAAAAAGTGCGCATATAAAGTGCTCTTAGACAAAGAAAAAGAAAAAGTGCCTAAAGCAGTTGAGAATATGGGACTATTGCAAGGATACAAGTAACGGGACGGTGCTCCGTGGGAGGGAACAATTTACGAAAAGGAGGGACAAGTAGGAGAGATTAGCCACTTGGAAGCAAGGCAGTTTAGAGGAGATTCAAAGAAATAAATAAAAAGCGGTGGGTGGGCAGTAAACCCACAAAGTTAAGCGCTGTTGCGGCAAGACCTAAAAAAAAGAACTGTGCTGATGTTTCAGAATATATCAGAATTAGTACAAATGAAGCACATTTGTTTTGTATTACTGAAGTGTGGAGAAAAATATTTGAATAAGATTGAAACACATTATACACTAGGGGATGACATTTGAAAAACATTATCATTTATGTGCAGTAAAACCATATTTCGGTGCAAATGTAATGATCATTTCAATTGAAAATTTGTTGTCTGTAATGGCAGTGCGCTACCACACCAAGTATACTCCACACTACGCCACTCAACTCCACACCACTCCACTCCAATCTATGCCACTCACTCCATGAAACAACACTCCACTCCACACCACTTACCCCACTCCAATCCACCCCACTCCACTCCACTCCACTCTATGCCACTCACCCCATGAAACAACACTCCACTCCACACCCCTCTACTCCACACCACTTACTCCACACCACTTACCCCACACCAATCCACCCCACACCACTCCAATCTATCCCACTCCACTCCAAAGTATCCCAATCCACCCCACTCCAATTCTCCCGATTCCAATCTATCCATTCCCAATTTACCCACCGCAATCTACCCCACTCTAACTTAATCTACCCCTTTGCGCTCCAAACTAACTCACTCCAATATACCCCACTCCACCCCAATCTACCGCACTCCACTCAGATTTACCCCACTCTGCTCCAATATACCCCAGTCTACCCCACTCCACTTCAATCTACCCCATCTCCAATCTACTCCAATCTAACTGACTTCACCCCAATCTACCTCACTCTACTCCATTTCAATTTACCCTACTGCGATCTATCCAACTCATCTACACTCCTACCACAATCTACCCACTCCAAACTACCACAACCTACTGCACTCCACTGTAATCTACCCCACTCCACCCAATCTATCCCTCTCCACTTCATCCAATCTATCCCACTCAATCCAATCTACCCCACTCCATCCAAACCACCCCACTACAATCCACCCAATCTACCCCATTCCACTCCTCCCTAATCTACCCCACAACACTCCACTCCAATCTATCCAATTCCACTCCACCGCACTCTACCCAAACCTACCTCATTCCAGTCGAATCTAATCCACCCCACCCCAACTCAATCTACCCTACACCACTCTATGTAACTCCACTCCATTCTACTCCAGTCCACTGTACCGCAATCCAAACAACCCCAATATACTGCACTCTAATCTACTCCACTCCAGTCTTCCCCACTCGACTCCAATCTACCTCATTTCACCCCACTCTTTCCCAATCTATCCCACTCCAATCCACCCCAATCCATCCTACTCCACCTCAATCTACTCCACTCCACCCAAATCTACCTCAATTCAATCTACCCCATTTGACTCCAATCTACCCCATTCCACTCTACCTCAATTTATCCCCCTTATATCTACCCCATCCGACCTCGTGCCACTAACTTTTGGCCATGCCGAACAGCATTCACACTGGTGTACATAATGACTAAAACTCATTGCCAAAGCCAATAGCTTTTGGATAGGAGACAACTATTTGTTTTGCCAATGCTTGTTTTCAGTGTTTTTTTTAATCATCATATACACACGCAACAGTTCCCTGCAGAGAACTCCAAGCAGGCACAGGTGTTCAATGGTGCCTGACCACAGAAGGGGATTCCCAAAAGGACCTGGCTTATGTTTTTTTATTTTTTATTTTTAAGGGTTCCCGGTCACTTTCTAGGGGTTCTCGGACCCTTTCAAACTTGTGTATCCTTATTGGACATCGATAGGGTTTCAGACCGAGCAGCAGGTCTCCGATCATCACAAATGTCCACCAGGGTACAAGGCCAATTACTGTGCCTGCGTAGACACCTGCCTAAGGTTTGCGGACCTCCAGGGTCATGATGTGGAATCCAACCTCTGTTCAAAATCAGCAATTTCTTTTTACATTTTAACATTAGGCAGCCCCTGTGCCAGGGAGAGACAGGATGGCACCACGGCTCTTTATGGCTTCTTTAGTATTTTACAGGATGCGGGGAACAAGTCTCTTCATCCTGTAATGGTTCGATATGTAGCCAGCCAATCAGGGAGCTTCAGGTCCACAGACCCAACTTTGGGTTTACGTATCCGAAATGGATGGGCGAAAAATCTCCCTCATCCAATCAAATCCAAAATATTTTTGCATTTGAGTCCGCGAGTCCAGATGCAGAACCATTCATGGGCTAAAGGTCCAGATAGCTCTATCTTAAATGACTAGTGGCTTAATTTGAGGACCACAAAACACACTGCATGAAACTAGCCATGCCAATCACAAATAGTTTTGTGCAGATTCATTGAACTGTGCCAAAGTTATTATATGCGTATATATATAATTATATTAAATGGATTCTGTAATCCCCGTATAAATGGCAGTCTCTAATTTCTTTATAATCAGGAATTTGTGTCGCACCAAGTCAGTGATTATGAAGAAGAGACGTCAGAACTCGGCTTTTATAAGTTATTACAGTCGAGTCCTGAGGGCACATTGCCTGCTGCCAGAGCCAGCAGCTGATGTGAAAAGAAGGTCAAGTCACGAAGCATAATTGAAGCAGCTGTTTAAAGCAAGAAACAGAACTTTGCTTTTATTACTTCTGCTGTATGTTACTAGCTTACTATGAGAAGCAGAGGGAATATGTTTATTAGTTTCCTTAGATAAAGGAAGGGTGGGATCTTTCTACACGTTTCGAGCTACTACAGCTTTTTTTTTTTTAATGGACTTTTATTGAACAGTTTCTAACATCTTTTTGCAACAAATATCGAACAGTTTTTATTTTTACTTTTGCACAAGAGGTTTTAAGTTCATTCTTCATGTTTGCAAACATGTTAGCTGCTTCATATGTAGGAGCTACGTACCAAGGTTTGTGGGAAAGGTGATGGTGTGACCATGTATTATACAGGATAAAGTACCACCTGGTGCATATAAGATTATTGCAAGTCACCTAAGTGTTCCAAAACGTTTGTGTATCTGCCTATCATGAGGTGATGTGCACTCCTGGAAAACCCTGCAGTGACAACAACATCCCTGTTCGGCCCTGCTGTTGAGGCCGAATACAGACTAAGGATTTTTATATTAGGAACTGGAGACGACTGCGTCTTACCCAATGTAACTGTGCAACTGGAAACACAGTTCCCTCTCTAGACTGCGTATGTCTGCTATTCTCAATGAACACCACATCACTTGCATCCGACTATTACATGTGATTCTGGCCAGTAATTACTCCCATGAATAGCGCTATTTACTGTTCCTCAGCCTGGAATAGGGACGGACAAGAGCTACTAGCCTTCTTGTCTCATGTAGAGTCCCATAACCAGGCCTGTTTCTGTACAGGAAGGATGCAGTCCTGTGTGGAAACAGAGAAGAGTGCAGGGACACATCTGCACCCAGTGTACTCTGGGGGTCAGTATAGCTCAGTGGGTTCCACCCAAACCAAAATCTTCCCCTCTGAGACTTTCTAAAATCTGCCCATACGCATTTTGAAGAGGTTACATGTGTTAGTATGCACTCCGAGAGTCCATTTATAGTGAAACACATACCTGAGGTATCTTCGAACAGCAATAAATGTGATTTTGTATTTCCTCTCTCCATTGAGTCTTCATCTGCAGTATTTGTATCCAGTCCTAGGAATGATGGAGGCACACACTGACCCCGCTCATCAGGACAGAGCAGTTCTGCCTGGCAGTTCTGATGTTGATGCTGTGATTCAGGGTGCAGTGGTTCGAGTATGTAGTTCTGATCTGAACCCTCCGCATCAGTACAGGAAGGTTCTAGCTTGTACTTTTGATCTGAACCGTGTGCATCTGCACAGGTCTGTTCTAGCGTGTCGTTCTGATCTGGTTCCTGTGCTTCAGGGTGCATGGATTCCAGCGCGTAGTTCACGTTTGGATCCTGCGCATAAGGAAGTTCCTGCTGACAGCATAGGTGTTGCTGGAGCCACTGGGTTTGTTGTGACCCCAACTCATCAAAGGACAATAGCCCAGACTCTAAGTGTTCGTGTGATGACATCCCATCAGGTGACACGGGTTGTAGGATGCGGTTCTCCTGGGGATCTTGGAAATCAAAAGACATCAATTCTTCCTCCGAGGGATCATCAGGTCTGTTCCCATCTGGTAGCGTGGGTTGTATACAGTGGTTTTGCTGTGGTTCATGTCCTTCAGGAAATAGTGGGCAGAGGTTCTGTTGTTGGTCCCAGCTATTATCAGACAATGGGGATGGCTCTTGCTTCAGGGGCTCATCTGGTTTCCTCTTTTCTGGGAACGCTGACTGTACGCTCTGGTCTTGCTCTGGTCTCTGCCCATCAACACATTCCGAGTGAAGACACAGCTTTGCCTCCTGTGATCTGCATGGAGGATCTGTCTGAGGGCACCGGGATAGAGGACAATCCTGCTGTACTCCATTTCTACCTGGAAACTCAGGCTGCAAGCACTGGTCCTGCTGTGGGTGACGTCGATCTGGAAACATTGGCTGTAGACAAAGGTTTGGCTCCTCTGGACGCCCTTGAACGTCAGTTGGCGAGGAGAGCGTACAGTCCTGCTTTAGTGCATGACCATCATAACACACTGTCTGAAGACACAAGCTCGGATCCCCTGGCCTGTCCAGTTGAGGTGTCGCAGGAGACCGGCTAACAGCACAATCTCTAATGCTCGCCGGACAGACCATCTCCAAAGACTCTGCACCATTATCTAGGGAACCTTGATCCTTTTCTATCCAGATTTTTTTAATCAGCCCAGCGACTCTAGAAGGTACGTCCTCCACAGTATTCATCAAGTTCTCCAGTTTGGCTTCCAACTCCTCCAGCATGGATAGAAGAATAATGTGGGGCAGGTTCTCCGAAAGCGGTTCCAGGTCCTGGTCCCTCTGAGCATCATTTTGGGATCTTGAAGTTGAGACGTCATGGAGAGGTAAAGACGGGACTGTGGCTCTTACGGATTCACGTGAACACTGCGCTTTCGCTTTCTTTCCTGGAGCCCGTCTTCTGCCCATTCTGGTAACTTGATGTTCAAGTCTCAAGTGTCTGCAGAGGAGAGGAAAAGAGAAAAGACAACACGTTATCACAGGACAGTTAGGTCAAAATACTCCTTCCTGTCTCACCAACCCCTGTGTGATCAGAGAACACCGCTCATTCCTAAAACCAGAAAAAATTGAATTATTAAAATGTCACAATACCCGCAACATAGTTCATATATTATGAAAGGCACGGATTTGAAATGTGTTTCCAACATTATGTCTGTTCCTTGGTCTGCTCAAATTGTACACTGTGCAACCACAAAAAGAGAATACTGTGACAGCCTTGCAGCAATGAAAGGTTTATAATACCCTGGCAGACAAGACTGCGCTATCATCCTCACTTGCACTGTACACCTCTCTTTTGCAATATTCAGGTCAGTGACTGAAGCATGCGCCAACATACCAAACCTCTACAGGATCTACAAAACGCTTGTTATGTCATTGAATATATAGAGAGCATGTTCAACCTGGGGTTTCTTGGCACTGAATCAGAAATACATAAAAGAGGAGAAAACGAACCATAACAGGGAAGAATCTAGTCTGAATAGGCTTGTGGGCTGTCAGATTTCTGGATGAAAGGAACTTGTACCAAAGCTGCGTTCGCCTGATCTGATCTTCTGTAATTTCGAAATAGACAGTAAATTCAAGTGAGGAGATCTCTGGTTTTGTACGGGTGAATGCATTTCCACCTGGTTTACAATGAAGTGAGGGGCTAGACCTCTCACCCTTTTAGGGCTGAGGCAGAGGGTCTTGGAGTGGATTTGTTATTTCAATATAGGTGTGGCGCGTGCCCACCTCTGAAGATGATGTAGTAAACAAGCTGCGTCGCTGTGAATTACTTGTAGTCTATGAATGGTGATATTGGGTATTCTTACATATACTTGGTTGGCATAATGCGATCTAGATAGGACTGCGGCCACCGCTATTGCTTTTCTTGCCTTAAGTGGGAGGAGGGGGGTTAGTTTCTGAAGCAGTTTCAGCACAAATCTGCATTTAGATCCTACAGCTCCAGCCTGCTGGTTCTTGCTAAGATTACTATCGATTATCACTCAGAGGCTTTTAGCTGTGGGTTTAGGCTCCGGTAACAATCTCATTTTTGTTGGAGAGTAAAGTTGGCTCCAAACGTTGGTCTTATTCTTTCAAATTACAATCTCAGTTTGGTCAATGTTCAGTTTTAGCTGATTGAACCTCATCAAGTAATTATCAAATTGCATCATATTTCGAGACTCGAGTTGTGAGGCTGACATTCCATTGATAAGAATTATCTGAGAGCTGGAGTAGTTATAAAGCCTGGAACCTCTTGCAGACAGGTCTCTGACCAATGGTTTTTGCCGGTTAAGGGAGCAGAGATATTGAACTATAATTCCTGGTTATATCCGGTACTTCTCCCTGGTTTTTCAGTATCGTGAGCTCTACAGCATTTTGAAACGCGCTTGGAGCGACAGCTTGAGCTGCTGAATTGATGAAAACGCTCTGCAGGGGATTGCTCAAGACCTCACTTTTTGAATGAGACGCAGCACCCTCAGCGCCCAGATATCCTTGGGGTACGCTTTATAAATGCTGAATGATTGATTGATTGCTGAGGTCAGAGATTCCATGACTGCTGGAGGGCAAGGGTCAGTTGGTGACCCGGATTTGACCTTGATCATAAATTCATGGAGCCTGTTTATTTCTTCAAACAAGGATAAGGAGAGTAGAGTTATTTTCAGACTCAACTTCAGAATTACTGCTGCTGTATTTGTTTATACTATCTGTAAAGAATGTTTTTGTTAAGTCTTTAGATTGTCACAGAATGCCCGATAGGAGTCAGGGAGGTTCTCATTTCTTCTGGGGGCGACTAATCATTCAGGATATCAAAAAACAATTTTTATTTGCTTCTAAGATTTTTTTTGCCTATTAAGAGGACTTTGCATGGAACGGGTTTGCCTTTATATTCCTCAAGCTCACTTTAAAATGTGATTTTGCTCTCTTCGTCATTCCTTTGCCACCAGTGTCGACGCAATGCAGGTTTCGCCTCCTTTAACTCTGGCTTGTACCAGGGCACTCGTCTGGTGCGGTTTATAACACGCTGTTGGATTTGCAGGGGGGGGGGGGGGGGGTCACTAGCCTGTCTGAGCCACAGAGTGGATTATTTTTCTTTGGAGAGAATGTCTTCAATTATACGCCCATATCAGATCTAAGGAATTTCATTTTATGTGATCTGAGCATGTAATGTGTTGGTGTAAATTCAACATCATTAAATCAGCAAATTCATTATCTTCGGGGACTGAGTTGTCGTCATCAATTCGAAACTTGAGAAAGGGAAGCAGATCTACCCCTTCAGTTTGAGTAATTTGTAAAAGAGATGTGTGAATCCACTGGTGAATAATTGCTACAATCTCACTCCTTCCTCTGAGCTTGTTCTCTTTGGGTTATCTTCAGGTTTGGCTTCTGGAGATCTGGAGTAGATTCCTCCGACAACCAGGTTTCAGGTAAGAACAGGATATTCGGCTTAGGAGATTCTAATAATTTGAGTATTTCCACTTATCTTTGCCAAGGGAGGGTGGGTTTAGTAAAGATGCTTTTAACAACTCCTACATCTGAGGATGTAGAAGAGTCTTATTGTTTGTTGGCCCGCAGTGAGTGATGTTGAGTGCCAGATTACTCTATATGTGTGGCTGGCATACACGCCATTTGCTTTTAAAGTTGAGACAAGCATGGGGGGGGATACTAAAATCTGTGTACCTGAAAGACAATAGATCTTATGCTGAAAATGCAGCATTTTGAGTATACTACCTGACTCCTGGTTCCAGCGGATGCAGCCAGGTGTGCCTGGGAGCAGACAGGCGTGTCTTTGGCAAAATGCTTGCAACACACACACAAAATGCTTGCAACGCACACGCACACAAAAAAAAATGTATCTTTAAAAAGTCCATTCAATTGTGTACTCACAGATGTGACACAAACTCCAACTCTCACTTGTACAGTCTCACACCTTATTTATAAATGGATTAATGTAACAAACCAGATATCTCTTAACCACATCTTCAATGCTGCACAATTACACAGGCATTGTGCTCTGCTGTGCACACACACGTGAAACCCAATTCATCCCCAGGCACAAATACCTACACACTGGAAATAAGTAATCAGACGGATCAGTCGCTTACACGCTCATATATAATGTAGCCACCCAAGACGACCAATCACAAACAAGCACATACACACTGTCTCGCACACACAAATCACTTCCAAACATTTTGTAGTGAAAGGTTAGGCTTCGTCCAAGCCATTCACGGGCATCAACTACTCCAAGAGACCTACACACAGGGCAGGCACAGGGTGGGCACAGATCTGCACAATCACATGTAACACCCCAAATAATCACGGATCACTCTTCACACAAAGTTCTTGTAGTCTCTTCAACAGAGCTGTGACATCCCAGAGTCTCTGAGGCAACACCCAATGTGGAATGCTGCTGAGGGAGTTGGAAGGTGTCAGTATCTGAGGAGGAAGCAGATCTGTGGGTGGAGCATTCTGTAAGGAATAAACTCCTCCTTTCTATCACCACCATGGACACGCGATACATCATATATTAGCGACGCACGGAAATACGGAAAAATGTACAAAGCATCAATATCGCGTTGTGAGAGTACTGAGGGTCTGTGAATTTTATGTTTAAAAAACCCGTGACTCAGGTGATAACACGGAGAAACATTGTCACTTCTTCAAACACTCCACACATTGCATGTGCGCTGCACTTTACAGCACAAACACAACCTGCCCTGCACTTTACAGCACTAACACAACCTGCCCTGCCCCTCACAGCACAAACACAACCTGCCCTGCACTCCACAGCACAAACACAACCTGCCCTTCACTTTACAGCACAAACACAACCTGCCCTGCACTTTACAGCACAAACACAACCTGCCCTGCACTTTATAGCACAAATACAACCTGCCCTGCACTTTACAGCACAAACACAACCTGTGCAGCACTTTACAGCACAAACACAAACTCTGGAGTGTTTAAGGATTATTCTATGTATAGGATTTTATACTGGAATCAATCAATCACTGAACTTGTAAAGCGCGCTACACACCCGTGAAGGTCTCAAGGCGCTGAGGAAGGGGGAGGGGTGGCTGCTGCTACTGCTCGAAGAGCCAAGTCTTGAGGAGCTTCCTGAAGGTGAGCAGGTCTTGGGTTTGCCGCAGGTGGGTGGGGAGGGTGTTCCAGGTTTTGGCAGCGAGGAAGGAGAAGGATCTGCCTCCGGAGGTGGTACGCTGGATTCGTGGGACGGCGACTAGGGCGAGGCTGGTGGAGCGGAGCTGGCGGGTGGGGGTGTAGAAGTTGAGTCTGCTGTTCAGGTAGGCTGGTCCGGTGTTGTGGAGTGCCTTGTGTGCGTGGGTAAGGAGCTTGAAGGTGATCCTCTTGTTGATGGGGAGCGAGTGAAGGTCTCGGAGGTGGGGGGTGATGTGGCTGTGTCGGGGGAGGTTGAGGATCAGGCAGGCCAAGGTGTTCTGGATGTGTTGTAGTCGCTGTAGGTGTTTGGTCGGGATTCTTGCGTAGAGTACGTTGCCGTAGTCCAGCCGGCTGCTGATGAGGGCTTGGGTCACCGTTTTTCGCGTTTCAATCGGGATCCACTTGTAAATCCTGCGAAGCATGAGGAGGGTGTTTTAGCAGGAGGAGGAGACGGCGCTGACCTGCTTGGACATGGAGAGGGAGGAGTCAAGGATGAATCCCAAGTTGCGTGCGTGGTCCACGGGGGTCGGTGCTGTTCCTAGTGTTGTCGGCCACCAGTAGTCATTCCAGGCAGATGGGGTAGGGCCGAGGATGAGGACTTCCGTCTTGTCTAAGTTCAGCTTCAGGCAGCTGCTCCTCATACACTCGGCGACGGCCTTCATACCCTCATGGAGGTTGGTTTTGGCGATATGCAGGTCCTTGGTAAGGGAGAGGATGAGCTGGGTGTCATCGGCGTAGGAGATGATTTTCAGGTCGTGTTGGCGGGCCACTTGTGCGAGGGGGGCCATGTAGATATTGAACAGTGTCAGGAAGATCCCTGGGGTTCGCCGCAGAAGAGGTTGGTTGCTTCGGATCGGTAGGGAGGGGGCGGACACTCTGGGTTCTCCCAGAGAGGAAGGAAGTGGTCCAGTCCAGGGCTTTCTCCCTAATTCAGACTTCTTGGAGGCGTGTTCTAAGTGTGTGGTGGCAGACCTTGTTGAATGCGGCTGACAGGTCCAGAAGGATGAGGGCTGAAGTTTTGCCGTTGTCTAGTTGGCGTCGGATGTCGTCTGTGGCCGCAATGAGGGCTGTCTCGGTGCTGTGGTTCCGTCTGAATCCCGGATTGCGACGGGTCTAGGATGTTGTTGTTGTTGTTGACTCAACCCTCACATTCTCTTGTGCATGCTTGGTTTTCCCAGCCTCAACCCTCACATTCTCTTGCGCATGCGTGGTCTGCCCAGTCTCAACCCTCACATTCTCTTGTGCATGCTTGGTCTGTTCAGCCTCTACCCTCACATTCTCTTGCGCATGCTTGGTTTGCCCAGTCTCAACCCTCACATTCTCTTGTGCATGCTTGGTCTGCCCAGTCTCAACCCTCACATTCTCTTGTGCATGCTTGGTCTGCCCAGCCTCAACCCTCACATTCTCTTGTGCACGATTGGTCTGCTCAGCCTCAACCCTCACTTTCTCTTGCGCATGCTTGGTCTGCCCAGCCTCAACTCTCACATTCTCTTGCGCATGCGTGGTCTGCCCAGCCTCAACTCAGAGTTGAGTTCTGTGTGATTATAAGATAAACCACGTCATCTGTAATTGTATGCGCTTGGCCACCAGCACTAATGATTGAATGCGTTTTACACCAAGCGCGTAGAATTACAGATGACATGGTTTATCTTATAATCACAGTGAACTTTCGCCAACACTTATTTGGTTGGAAATGACAAGGTGCCGCACATGACGATGCGGAATTAATGATTTTAGCAACAGCACTTAAAAAACTCAAGAAAAATGTTTAGGTCCACAGCAATGACCTAATGTTTAATTTACATTCTGCATGATTATTTTAATACAATGATTAAATATTTTTGGGGCATCATAGGGACTTCAATTGAGCCTAAAAGCGGTAATAAATTCAAATGTACTCCAAATAGGGAGCCCCAAATATGTGTTGCCCGGGCCCCACAAATCATTAGTATATCAACGAACTAGAAGTCAGCTTCATATGCTAGTTATGAATAAAACAACCACCTTACTTTAGGGAACAAAGTCCGGATATCAAAGGGTTCAATGTACAGAACTGTGGACAGAGGTGCTTAATAAAGACATGCATTCTGAGAGAAGAAACTAATATTGTTCTGTAAAAATATGCTTTTGTTTCCTCCTAGCATACCTCTCAATCCATTGCAGAGACAACCTCCCATTGAATACAAACATTAAACAAGCATTGGAAATGCAATAGGTCTCGCATTAGGAAAGTTTGAGCGTTTGTTATTGTAAATGACACTTTTTTATTTATGTGTTGGTTTTGAAAATAGCAAAATTAATAGCTTTGTCAGTTACAATGTCAATAGTTTTAACTTTCGCAAATGTGACACCTGTAGCTTTTGTAATGCAATATGTGTTGTATTTACGTGACTTAGATGTATTGATATTACAAATAACAATGGCTTTTATTTTTGTGGATGTGGTGGTGGATGTGGCAGTGGATGTGGCGGTGGATGTGGCGGTGGATGTGGTGGTGGATGTGGTGGTGGTGGATGTGGTGGTGGATGTGGTGGTGGATGTGGTGGTGGATGTGGTGGTGGATGTGGTGGTGGTGGATGCGGTGGTGGTGGTGGTGGATGGGGTGATGGATGTAGTGGTGGTGGGTGTGGTGATGGATGTAGTGGTGGTGGGTGTGGTGGATCTGGTGGCGGTGGATGTGGCGGTGGATGTGGTGGTGATGGTGGATGTGGTGGTGGTGGATGTGGTGGTGATGGTGGATGTGGTGGTGGTGGATGTGGTGGTGGTGGATGCGGTGGTGGTGGTGGTGGTGGATGGGGTGATGGATGTAGTGGTGGTGGGTGTGGTGATGGATGTAGTGGTGGTGGGTGTGGTGGATCTGGTGGCGGTGGATGTGGCGGTGGATGTGGCGGTGGATGTGGCAGTGGATGTGGCGGTGGATGTGGAGTTGATGGTGGATGTGGTGGTGGTGGATGTGGTGGTGGATGTGGTGATGGCAGATGCGGTGGTGGTGGTGGATACGGTGGTGGTGGTGGATGGGGTGGTGGATGTAGTGGTGGTGGTGGATGGGGTGGTGGATGTAGTGGTGGTGGGTGTGGTGGATCTGGTGGCGGTGGATGTGGCTGTGGATGTGGCGGTGGATGTGGCAGTGGATGTGGCAGTGGATGTGATGGTGGATGTGGTGGTGGATATGGTGGTGCATGTGGAGGTGGATTTGGAGTTGATGGTGGATGTGGTGGTGGATGTGGTGATGGTGGATGCGGTGGTGGTGGTGGATGGGGTGGTGGTGGATGTAGTGGTGGTGGGTGTGGTGGTGGATGTGGTGGTGGATGTGGTGGTGGATGTGGTGGTGGATGTGGTGGTGATGGTGGATGTGGTGGTGGATGCGGTGGTGGTGGTGGTGGATGGGGTGGTGGATGTTATGTGACAGTAGCGGGGGTGGGGGGTGAACGCTGTGGTAGAGATGCTACTGCCTCCGGGAGTTGTGATAAGGCTGCCAGCTGCAAGGCCGTGGTACAGGCTCCAACCTGGCAGTGACAAGGCGCCCCCATAAGTGGCACACAGATAGCCTTGTAATCATGACTTAAAAATAACCCTTTTCCATACACATTATTATAAATACTACAATTACCTGCATCCAACAGCACAGTCAAACACTGCCATCAGGAGCACTATATGGCGTAAGAACACACTAGTCAAATAACCTTTTTCTTAAGCTCATCCTGCAGGTGTAGGCTTCTAATAACAGCAGTGCACAGGTTTACACCTCACACTGTCAGTTGTAGTGGGCTCCGATCTAAAGTAGAGTTCCCGATTTCCTGAAAACCGGCGCTGGTACTGAGGTTCCGTGACGATTTGAACCCGTGTTTTCAACATTGTCGTAAACTCATAATTTTGGTACCAGTGAACCGCAAATGATCCATTTAGCATATCCTGGTGTTTTCGCTATGCTACGAGCAAGAGCACTCTTGTTATAAACACATTTCTGATTTACCCATGGCATCCATCTTAGATTACGGCAGCCATTTTGTATTCTTGCCCTCACATAGTCAATGGACACACAGTGACCTCTGATCAACCCATTAAGGACACGTAAGCTTTAGCCGGCGATTCACCTTGCTAGTGACACGTGCACCTTAGGACAGAAACGCTGTGGCCGCATGACTCGACAAAAGCTGCCTCCCCAGCCTGAGGCCAGTCCTGCTATACTGGTTCTCGTGTTCGTTGGCCTAATCATGATTAGGCGGCCGAAGCCAGTAGCCTTGCCCATTTACGACCCACAAACATCTCTTATCCTGCTTTTCTATCTTCTGCACCTGGCTCTGCTCCTTTCCTTCTGGGCCTTTATTAGGGGGAGGTAACGAAATTTACGATGAGGCGGTCCGGCTCTTGAATGAAAAGTTGACATGGGATTATGATGGAACAGTGGGAACCCCTCGTTCGTAATGTTTTGACATCAGATAATGTGGACGATTCTTGTGTAACGCCAAATATTTATTGTTTAGGACATGAAGGTTTAGAAATGTACTAGCATGTGGAGAATGTTGCCCCAAGCTGAAAAATTCGTATTTAAGGAGCAACCCACTTTGTACAATTCGAACAGGCTCCTAGATTCTGCCCGTGTGTAGTTTCTGTGACTTCTGTGTCCCTGCAGTAATAAACCTTTGGTCTTTGACGCCACCATCGAGAAGCCCGTGTTTCTGTTTATTTGTGCACCGAGACAGGTAGAACTCAGGGGTCTTCGGGTGTTGTCCCTGACACCTCTGGACAGTACCAAAAAGTCCAGAACTCCAGTACATCACAATGGAGGTTACCCACCAAAGGAATGAAGTTTCATATTCAAGCAGGAGAAATGAGCCTAATTTAAATTGTTCAATATTCCTTCTGGTAGACTCGATAAAAGACCAGGAGAGCCACGGAACATGTATGACTGGGGTGTATTGTTTTTCCAAGTAATACATGACTTGGTGTCTCTGAATGTGAGGGAGAGAGTGGGGAGGAGAGTAGGAGGAGGAGGGGGGAGGAGAGCAGGGGCCTGGAGTGCGGCTGAGGGAAGTGACGAAATGCGACACGGCAGGCAGGGGAGGGGGCGGAGCGGGGGTGTGGGAGGAGTGCGCCTGAGGGAAAATCCATGGAAATGAGCCTAATTTAAATTGTTCAATATTCCTTCTGGTAGACTCGATAAAAGACCCGGAGAGCCACGGAACATGTATGACTGGGGTGTATTGTTTTTCCAAGTAATACATGAAGTCTTGCGTGTTAAGCTTCTGGTGTCTCTGAATGTGAGGGAGAGAGTGGGGAGGAGAGTAGGAGGAGGAGGGGGGGGGGAGAGCAGGGGCCTGGAGTGCGGCTGAGGGAAGTGACGAAATGCGACACGGCAGGCAGGGGAGGGGGCGGAGCGGGGGTGTGGGAGGAGTGCGCCTGAGGGAAAATCCATGGAAATGAGCCTAATTTAAATTGTTCAATATTCCTTCTGGTAGACTCGATAAAAGACCCGGAGAGCCACGGAACATGTATGACTGGGGTGTATTGTTTTTCCAAGTAATACATGAAGTCTTGCGTGTTAAGCTTCTGGTGTCTCTGAATGTGAGGGAGAGAGTGGGGAGGAGAGTAGGAGGAGGAGGGGGGGGGGGGGGAGGAGAGCAGGGGCCTGGAGTGCGGCTGAGGGAAGTGACGAAATGCGACACAGCAGGCAGGGGAGGGGGCGGAGCGGGGGTGTGGGAGGAGTGCGCCTGAGGGGGCTGAGGGAAGTGACGAAATGCAAAATGCAACAACATTATTCTCCCCCAATGCTGGCTATCTAGACATGACATAATTCAATGCCCCGTTCAAACTTTTACAGAGCATGAGTGGTAACAGAGGACAATTGCACTGAAGGTATGCGCTGAAGGACAATGGTATGTGTTCCAGGAGGTTCATTGGTCTTATGCATTTCAGCTAGTCAGTCCTCCCTCTAATCACCCTGTTTTGTGGTGAAGCGAGCACTCTAAGCCCTATGTATAATCATTATGCACTGTGAAGGTGTCAGCATTTTCAATCACACTTGTTCCTTGGTAATTGTAGTTCCTTAAACCCTCTGTACACAGTGTGTTGTGTGAGATGGTGTACACAGGGTGGGTTTTGGAGTTTTGACTATCACCACATTTGCATCGTGCTTATTCCTGCAACATCTTGGTAAGCCCTTAATCAAATGGAAGCAAAGCTAATAGGTCATTTGGAAAATTACCTCTTTGTCAGTGATCTTGCGTGTTAAGCTTCTGGTGTCTCTGAATGTGAGGGAGAGAGTGGGGTGGAGAGTAGGAGGAGGAGAGCAGGGGCCTGGATTGCGGCTGAGGGAAGTGACGAAATGCGACACGGCAGGCAGGGGAGGGGGCGGAACGGGGGTGTGGGAGGAGTGCGCCTGAGGGAAAATCCATTTAAGGCAGGCGGCTCGGGGCATGTGCACGCGCTTTCAAGCTCAATGCGCATGCGCATTGAGCTTGAATTTCACGGGCACTGCAAGGAATCGCCACGATTCCTTGCAAGTTAGTTAAAGAGTGTTTAAGCCCCCATAGTCTCGCAAGCTCGATGCGCATGCGCATCGACAGGCGAGACCTAAAAACAAGGTCTGAGCAGGTATTCGTGAAAATGAGTAACAACTCCTCACGGACCCATTCTGGACGAATGTATTACGTTACAACGCATACATTTACAACGCATGCACTTACAACGCAGTTTTTACATCGCAACATCCACTACAACGCATTCCATTACATCATACGACAATACATCGCATTTTAAAAAACTACCTTTACAACGCATTCCATTACATCGCATACTACCTTTACAAAGCAAACCATTACAACGCATACCATTACGTTGCATTTAAGGTAATTATTGGATAGTATGGGGATACAAATAACTATTCTAACTCCAGGGGGTGCAACAGTAGGGTAAGTGTTGGAAAGTGTAGGGGTAAAAATGACTATTCTAACTCCAGGGGGTGCAACAGTAGGGTAAGTCTTGGATAGTGTAGGGCAGTGGTCTACAAACTTTTTGATGTCGAGACCCCCTTGTCAAACCTTTTTAGGCGCAAGGACCCCTTCTGACAACATTTTCTAGAAACTGGTTCTCCTCATCATCAACATCTATCGACAACCATAAATGCCCTTTTAGATCTGACATCTTTTGGCATGTTTCCCCCGTTTTTTACTTTCTGACCTCCCAGTTTTGACACTGTTTTTGCTGGTTCAGTGTCTCTGCGCACCTTCTCACTGCAGTTCAGTGTTAAAATGCAAGTTCTCCTATAGTAAATTGTGTTATGGATTGGTGTTTCCATGATTGGCATATTCGACTTACTAGTAAGTCCCTAGTAATGTGCACTGAGGGTGCCAGGGCCTGTAAATCAAATGCTGCTGGTGGGCCTGCAGTACTGATTGTGCCACTTACCCATGCAGCCTGAAAAGGGTTATTAGACCTGCCACTGCAGTGTCTGCGCCGTTTGTAACTGCCATGTCGACCTGGCAAGTGCACCCACTTGCCAGGCCCTAATCTTCACTTTTCTTACATGTAAGTCACCCCTCAGGTAAGCCCATGGCAGGGTGCCATGTATATTAAAGGTAGGACATGCATCTGGGTACCACCTCTGGAACTGTGGTTTCAGTTGTAAATGTGTAAATGTATAGGCATTTATATAGTGCACTACTTACCCGTAGGGTCCCAAGGCGCTTCGACCGCTGCGAAACCCTTCCTGGCTTCCCTGAGAGATGGTCCCTTAATCCAGGGTGAGACCAGGCATCCCCGGCGGTCTGGTGGGGCCGTTAGTGAAGATGAGGCAAGCTAATGCCCAGAGTTGCCGAGTGTGATCGCTGATCAGAGTGGGCACCGAGGCGAGAGAATTATCGAGTCCGCTGACCCTGGTCCAGAAACCTGCCGCACCGGGAATCGAACCCTGGTCCCAGGCCGTCCTCTGCTCTCGGGTCTGCCGCCTCTAACCAGTGAGCCACACTACTTCACTACTCCACAGAGGGGGGACAGCAACCAACTCCATCACGGACTCTGCCGTTGGCTCCGTGTCTTGAAGGCACTGCAGACGGCGCCGCTGCATCTCGCACCGCAAGCCTGGTCTCACTGACGACGGCCGCCGAGTTGCTGCTTGCACAGTGTCCTATGGGCACTGCACTCCGCACCGTCTCGCTTCACTTTGCCGCCCTGGTCTCACTGACGCCATTGCTGACTTCGACAACCGTGATGGCAACATGGCTTGGGGGCACTGCTCTTAAGTCTTGAAGCACACTGCCCCATCTCACATCGCAGTCCGGACCGACCAATACCAGCCCCCGCAAAGTGCATATTTTTAAGGACTATATGTTGGATTTTCATAGTTTTGGTCTTGTTTTGAATATATAAAGTATTGGAAATGTTTCTAAACTGGTGTGGTGTCCTTCTGTAGTGTTTTCACTGTATTACTGTTGGTTATGTGCAAATCCTTTCCACACTGCCTCTGAAATAAGCCTGGCTGCTCATGCCAAGCTACCAAGGGGGTGAGCAGGGGTTATTTCAGTCGTGTATCCCTCTTACCGTGAATAGAAGGAAGGGTCCCTACTTGGACAAAGGTGAAACCATTGCCAACTAGAGACCCCCATTTCGGATAGCCCCTAATTACCACAGCAAATATTTTTTACAGTGGGGAAATTATATTAAACAGTGTTTAGCAAACCAAAGGTCATTGAGCGTAGGGGTGTAGCCAAAGGTGAATCTAAAAAACGAAGGGCCTCATTTATGTAATGTGTGTAAATGTATTTGAGCTTATATAGCGCACAGCTACCCACAAAGGGTTTCCCGGCGCTTGCTTCGGGAACCCGTCCTGGTATTCCCCTGTGAGATAACTCCGGCAGGGTATCCACAAGGTGAAAGCCAGGCATCCCGCCGCGAGGGGCCGTTGTGGAGATTAAGCAAGCTATTGCCCAGAGTCGCAGAGTGTGAACCCGTGAGTCGAGAAGGCACCGGAGCGAGAATTATCGAGTCCGTGGAATTTTTGAGCCCAACACCCGCCGAGGCAGGGGAATTGAACCCTGGTCCAGGGCCGATCTCAGCTTCCGGGTCTGCCGCCACTAACCCCTGAGCCACACTTATGAGGAATTGGCGCAGGGCAGCGCCGCGAGTCTTCTTGCGGCGCTGCCCTATGCCAATGTTAAAGGGCAGGAATGCACCGTATTTATGAAATACAGTGCATTCCAGTCATTTTCTCTTCACAAATTGCTGCCTCGCACCGACGTAGGCAGGGTTGTTTTTTTATACGGGAAGCGGCACCTTTTGTCACCAAAATAATCTATGAGGCAATGCAAAGACATGCAGGGTGGCTTTGCTCTGCTTCATAGGTATGGTTGAGATGCTTGAGCCACCGGAGCATCAAAAAAAAGGGATGCTCTGGCGATGCAAGCCTCTCATAAATAAGCCCAAAATATTCTATACGTTTTTTAGGTCTTTCACCTTCAGGTATCTATCTACATATAAAATAACGGGCAGCGTAAATGAAAAATAAATTTAAAAAGTTATTTTTCAGTTGGAAATGCACTGTAGTATATTACGAAACCTATATTAGTTAATGCACTGCAGAGGTCTGTGTGTAACCAGAGAACCACATAATTAAATCTTGATCGGTGCAGTGGAGAATAGTGATGTGTATTTTTAGTGCTACGGTGTCACAGCCTGTGATGGAAAGCACTGTGAATATGTAAGTAAATTGTTAGGGCGAGCTGCTGTCCAGCGAAGCCTCTATTGTTATCCACTTGCTCTGGAACTGGGACAGGGGATCGGCATGAGCTTTCGGCGATTTTAGCATGTGCACGCGCACGTACAGCCATGCGCCGTGCACATCTCCTGTCCCGCTTCCGAGGGAAGTCAGCCTCCTCAATCAATCAATCACACACGTGTGCGCACGCACACAAAAACACACACACACACACGCACACAGGTTTCTTAATTTCCCCCAAAGCTCCCCGCTTCTGTTCCCACTCTCTGCTCTACCTCCCCTCTCTGGCATTGCCCCCCCGTACACCATCAGGGGTAACCCCACCCCCTCCGGATCCCCCGCCTTCTCACCGGTCCCCGCTCTTTCTCCGTCCGTCGCCTCTTCTACGACATAAGCAAGCAGAAAAACGGCTAAAGAGCGCTCTGCGCCTGCGCGGAAGTGCGTGCGCCCGCCTTACGTCACTCAGCGGCTGTACCGTATGGCAGACAGTCGCGGGCCGCAGCCATTGACCCATACGGACAACTGCCCTTTTCTATTCTCTACCATCCGCCTTCCTTTCAAGGGTCACCTTCCTGACCATGCTTGTTCTGTCCAGGGTTGTCCTGCAGGACCAGCAGGTCGGGGCAGACCTGTGCTACCTATAATCCCAAGAAGAGCAGGATCTAGGCCTCTGGAGAGCAGAGTGAGAGGCCGCCATGTCTCCATGTGGTGCAGCACTGGTAGAACTGTCTGTTGGAAGAGAGCAACACAGCAGGCCAGACGAATGCAGAGAGAAGGTGAGGTAACGCCTCCGAATGGGACTCCGTGCAGAATATGAGGAGGGGCCCCCTGGTTCTCTATTATCTCACAGACATTCATTGACCTCTTATTTGAACTGTCCTCCCTTTGAAGAGGGCCTATGCAACACCTCCCACCCTTTGTTATGCCCCTGTAGTAGATGGTGCTCTAGGTTTGTTGTCAAGCGTGGCTTCACTATGAGCATTGGACTAATAGGTTCCTTGTTTAAAAATGTACATCTAAATATTGTTTTTATCGCCGGTAGCTCCGGTGATCTCGCAGTATATGTAGGAGCCTGTGTCCATAGGAAGTGGAGGTGGCGTAAACTCGTTTCACCCCCCAGCTCTGTTCGAGCAAGCTTCCGTCATAAACGTGGGTAGCTTAGGAACGTGGCCATTGGTGCTTTCTCAACCTTTGGATGGCGAGCGTGACGTGCCACAGGAGGAGGGGAAGCCGAGGTCTCATGCATGCTAAACAGATTCAAGGCTGCATGCTCCCTCGCCATAACTCGAATAGCTGCCCCATGAAGTCAGCCGGAGAGAACTGGGACGAGAGAGGAGGACAGACGGAGCTGTAGAAGTGGCTCTGAGGCCATTGCTGCGCCAGTTGTCTTGAGATATATATATATATATATATATATATATATATATATAATTGCTCCACATTCTCCTACCGATGGTAAAGAAGAAACAGCACTCACAGGATCTTTTTGCAGTTACAAGAGTTTTAATAACAAGACAGACGCGTTTCGGGAATGCTCCCTTCCTCAGTGTCAAACATTTACGTGCTGCGCGGCGCCATCTTTAAAGAGCCAAGTACGAATAAACAACATCAATGAGGGACATTTCCATAAATTGCACATGAGCGCCATCTTTGAACATGCTATTTACAATGATCGTGTCGTAACACTGCATGTTCTTTGTGCGTGAACGCTACAATAAAACATTTCCCCAGGTGGATTCAACATTGAACAATATCTTTCCGTGTATCGGCATTTGCGACCCAGCCAGATCGCTTTTCCCTCTGCGTGTCGTTCTGCCTGTCTCTAATGATCACGGCTATTCAGCCCAGGCAACAGACAATCACATGGATGCGAGAATATTGCGTTATTTTGTACACGCCATGTACGAGTGCAATCATTACATTGAAATTAGCATTGATATATGGTGACTTACACTTATTCTTCAATGCATATCTAACAAAATTAACATTTACATTACCATTCAATATCTTGCCGTGGATAGGCTTGTGGCAACCCATTCGGGTTGCATACTCGCACACACCAGTGTTTGTCCTGCCCAATATGTCATTCATTTCTGGCCTTAGATCGGATCATTACAAAACGTAATACTTAGATGGGATGTTACCTAATTTAACTCATTTTCTCCAGTATAACTCATCATTCATCTACTGTTTTCCCTACGTCTAGCCCCCCACCTTCCCAGTAGGAGGTTGCCTAAGAAGCATGATCTCATCATAACAATATATCATCTCTATTGCAACTTAGAAATAGAGAATTAGTACAAAAATATATGAGAATGACAAAAGTTCATTAAAAACCTATATATCTATGCATCTCTGTGCTCTTTTAATTCAAATTCCCTTTCAGTTCTGTCATGTCTATCAGTGTGTCATCTCAACTGCCTAGTCCTGTTCTAACACAAATGTACTGCCATCTCCTCCCCACTATTAAGGCCCCCTGGTACCTTCATAGTGTGCAACCCGATTGCAAAGAACATCAGAGCCTCGCATGTGTTCACTCACAGCCTTTATTAATTGTATTCCCCGCCTCTCATGGGGCGTTGACTTACCAGGGTATTTTGAATGCTGAGACATGCAATCCTGCAACACACTTGATAAGTTCCAATGTTTCTCCGCATATTTAGGCTTTTTAATTATCCTTAGTAGGTACTGGACGGAATGGCAGGTTAATTCGCATAATGGCTCCGTGCTAATCGTTGTTGTTAGTACAACTTGACAGCCTCTGCAAACTGGATGTGTGTTTCTTTCCAGCCTGCGATGTTGCTCCTCCCCACGGCCAAGCTACCGTGTCAAACAATATTTTTCTCAAAGTGCTGTGCATTCGGGAGGTCACTCGACGGAGCCTCGCCCTCTGGCTTTCAAATGCAACCTGCCTGCCGCTTTTCAGTCTTTCAGGGCCAACGCGTTTCGAGGAAGAAATCCCCTTCATCTTGGGCTGCCTGCAAAGAACATCAGAGCCTCGCATGTGCTCACTCACAGCCTTTATTAATTGTGTTCCCCGCCTCTCATGGGGCGTTGACTCACCAGGGTATTTTGGATGCTGGGACATGCAGTCCTGAAACACACTTGATAAGTTCCAATGCTTCCATGTTTTCCATGGCGGAAGCATCGGCGTCGATTTCGGTGGGAAGAGGCACTGTCAGGAAGGCCACTGCGCAATCGTGTAGCAAGGCGGTGCAGAGTGCGGGCCCACAGGTCGTGGTGCGAGCAGCGGCTGGGTGATGGTGCCGCCGGCGTCTTTGGTGAGACCAGGGTCTCAGCATAGCAGCGGTGCCCTCTGCGGTGCTAAAGCTTTGGTGTGAAGCAAAGCGGTGCAGTGTGGTGCCCATAGGTTGCGTCGCGAGCAGCTGCTCGGTGATGTCGTCAGCAGGCATCTTCGGTGACACCAGGGTCGCGGTGTGGCAATGCGGCAGTGCTCTCTGCAGTGCCTTCAGGACACAGGTTTGGCAGGGTCGTCGTATACGTCGTCGAGTGGCGCTCTTCAGGTTGCAGCACAAAACACACAGTCCCCAGTGCTGTGAGTTGAAGAACCTGAAGTGTTTGCGGTTACTGAGACTTCGTGAAGAGGGAGCAAGCTCTACCTCAAGCCCTCGGAGAGTCTCACTGATTCGGTTGCAGAAAGCCTAGTCCCGGCCTTTCACCCGCAAGACAGAAGCAGCCATTGCAGGTCAGCCCAGCAAAGCACCCAGCAAAGCAGTTGTTCCTTTTCACAGCTTCTATGGCTCACCTTCTTGGCAATCTCTTTGTTCCAGATGAGTTCTACTGTTCAGGGGTTTGTGACCCAGCATTTGTACACAAAAATACTTTGATCTGCCAGGCAGAGGGTGTCGGTGTCTGGCCAGAACCAGTTGGGCCTTCTCTGGCAGGAATTCCTGGCAGGAGGTGGAGACGCTTTTTCAGAGGCAGACCAGGCTCATGAGGTGCAAGGAAATTCCTTCCCCTTCCCCCATCGCAGCCCAGGTCTAGTGATAAACTACGCTAGGGTGCTCCTGGTTGGTGGCTTGAACTATTGGTTCAATGACATCTCTGGGGGACCTCATGCAGCTGAATTATTTGAACTTCTTTCTAATCTGAATTTAGTCCAGCGTGTAAATAGCCCCACTCACGAAAAGGGACATATTTTAGATCACATCTGGACCTACAATGTTTCCCTTTCCATTCCGCTCCTTTCCCCCTGCATTTGGTCAGATCATCATCTGGTATAATTAACAATTATGTCTAGCAGTTACAAAAAGCCCACCCCCTTGGTGGGTGGCGATACCAGGAAGTGGAGATCTTTAAACAAACCGGATTTCATAAACACTTTGGTGAACTCTGTTTCCACCTTCTGTCGGGATGTCAACTTTATGGAGAGCAAAGTCACATAGTGGCTTTTATCAGCTAGTAACACTCATGCCCCTATCGTCAAATTCTCTCGTGCTCGCCACTCTGAGTTGCACAAATGGTACACTACTGACCTTGAAAAACAAAGACTTGAGTTACGCCAATTCGAGAGAAAATGGAGATTAAGATACTCAATTGCAGACAGGGAACAATTTGCCACTGCCCATAGAGAATATAAAAAAGCCATTTTGACCACTAAAACGGCTTATTTCTCCACAAAATTAATCAATGCTCACAACAAACCTAAAGAAATCTTTAATATTGTGAACAACTTATGTAACAACACTAGAACTTCGCCCACTCAGACCCCCACTCAAGAACTCTGTCATTCTCTGAATGCTTTCATTCTGGACAAAATCATTTCCATTAAAGCTAGCCTCCCCAATACTATCAACTGGGAACAACTGGAGGATATTTCTAATAATCATTGCACATTAGATACCCTCTGTCCCATTTGTCCTAAAACATCATCTGAACATATGATCCGTGTCAAATCGGGATCACCTGATGACTGCTGTCCCCCGCACGTCTCAAAAGAGATATTCACTGTCTTGCCTCAGAGCGTGCTCCCCTTCCTTAATGAATCTCTTGCCCAAGGCAAGGTTCCCAGTGCATTCAGGCATGCGACGGTAGTCCCCCTTATAAAGAAGCCTGGGTTGGACCCTAGCAACCCTGGTAACTACCGCCCTATTTCTCTCTCCCCTTTTCTGGCTAAAATACTGGAGGCCCATGTAGCTAGATGTGTTTCTAGCTTCATTGAATGTTCGAACTATCTAGAGCCAAATCAAGCTGGGTTCTGTCCAGCACATTCAACGGAGGCTGTGATTCTCGCAGTCCTGGACACCCTTAGAGCAAATGCTGACAGGGGTGACCATCAAGCACTGGTGCTTCTCGATCTGTCGGCCGCGTTCGACATGGTCGACCACACCATCTCGTTGAACCTTGTGGAACAAGCGGTCCTGAGTGATCCAGAACTTGGGTGGATTGAATCCTTCCTTACGGACAGCACTCAAGCAGTAAGGCTTGGGAATTTCACTGCCCCCAAACTCTCCCCCGCCTGTGGGGTTCCACAGGGTTCTTCCCTGTCCCCATTGCTTTTCAATTTATATCTGAGACCGTTGATTCATTCACTTAAGGACAGGAATATCACTGTCTTCAACTATGCGGACGATCTCCAGATTATCTTTCCACTTGGCTCCCCTAATGCCGCTAGTGAGTTCCAATCTACTATGCTTCACATCCAGCGTTGGATGAATGTGAACCACTTGAAACTTAACCCGGACAAAACGGAGTTGGTTTTGCCTGGGGACAGCAAGAACAGCTAGGGTATGAATTTTTGGCCGGCAGAACTAGGGCCCCCCACTACTCCGTCATCCTCCGTGAAAAGTTTAGGGGTCACAATTAACGCCGACCTTTCGCTTCACGGACAGGTGGGTGCTGTGATCTCCTCTAGTGTTTATCAACTTGGCAAAATTCGGAAAATCGCACACCTGTTGACTTATTCAGCATTAATACAGGTGGTGCTAGCCCTCATACTTTTACAACTCGATTTCTCTAACTCTATCTATCTCGGTCTTCCTGTCGGGCTACAAAATAGACTTCAAATGGTGCAGAGTCAGGCAGATTGATTCTTAAACAACCCAAGCGGTTGTCAGCCAGACCTGGCCTAGCTCCACTGGCTCCCGATAGCTCAACGAGTAGCGTTTAAGACCTGCTGCCGAGCCTACAAGGCTTTGCACGGCAACAGCCCCAGATTTATCAGCAGAATGATTACAAAATATACCCCGCGGCGCAGCCTTCGCGCAGCCAACCATTTCCTACTTAGCACTTCGTCTTTCAAACGTAAACGACAGGGAGGTTGCCGCTTCTCTC
Source organism: Lissotriton vulgaris (assembly GCF_964263255.1). Taxonomy (NCBI): domain Eukaryota; kingdom Metazoa; phylum Chordata; class Amphibia; order Caudata; family Salamandridae; genus Lissotriton; species Lissotriton vulgaris. The sequence goes on from NC_141686.1 coordinate 344,157,764, forward strand.
ATTTGGCCCCCAGACTCTGGAATACCCTCCCTCTGACACTCAGAAGTTGCGTTAATCTTTTCAGTTTTAGGAAGGCTTTAAAAACATGGTTATTTGAGCAAGCCTACGCCTACACCTCGGCTGCAATTATCTTCAGTTTTAGCACCATGAAACCCAAGGGTGTACGCGCGCTCTACAAATGCTTGCTAGCAGCATAACAGAACATAACAGCCTTCTGTCCTCCAAAACCCAGACTGCAACTCACATTCCATCAGAGGCACACAGGATGACTGAGCAAAATTATGCCCACTTTCTAAAAGTTATTGCCAACCACAGGGGCAGCCCAACCCACCTGAACCAGGGGTCGTCAGTGTATAATCCTAACAGTGGTTCAAGAAGAAATTTTCTAAAAAATACAATATTTACACACAAATCCAGATCACAGACAGGACAGATAAGCAACAATATAGCAAGAGTAAAGAAAGAGAATGCCCGTAAGCAAAAAACTATTTCTGAAAGCTTATCACAAATTTATTACGTATTATAAAACAATGAAGACAATAGCGTTCAATACAATATTCTTGTATACAAACAATACATATGTCATGAATTCCTCCCCTTGTCCTGCCTTCGCCGTTTATGGGCACCGCTGGCAGAGCGGACTACGAATCCCAGGAGGCCTAGCAAGGCGAGATGACGGAACAACCATAGCACGTGTTGTGACTTGAAGGTCCGCCTATATAAGGCGGAAACGGAAAGGAAGCTGTGTCGGATATTCAGAATCCTATGCCGACGCATCCTGAAGCCGAGCGATCCGTTAGCAGCGACCATTGTACCAAACCTTGATCTTCGGAAGAACGGTGAGCAGGAACGCCCCGTGTCTCAATTACTAAGGAACTGTGGTATACTGCGAGCAAGCGTTCTCTGACTCGGACGAGTCAGCGAGGCCCGCTCAGGATCCCGAGTTGAGGCTGGTTGGAGCGGCTGCTCCCAGCCCGGTCCCAAGGTCTTATCGAAGACCAAGTAACGGAGGTTGGTGTGAGCCATGCTCCCAGCCCCCGTCCTCGTCCTAGTTAGGGCGTAGTGTTGAGACGCACTCCAGGAGGAGTTTGCTGCGTCTCCACTGCCCTAGTATCTAGAGGTAGGTCAGATCGAGCGGCTGCTCTCGACCACCTCTCACATTGGTGCTTGGGTGTTAGCAACTAGAATCGCCTGATTCGAGATACGGGTAGAGCGGCTGCTCCCCGTATCCCCTAGGAAGGAGTGGTAGAGAACCCGGCTGGGCGACTCCCACCTTCCATACACCTGCTCACCCCAAGATAGAGATCCCGACCCCTCACAGCTATCGAACGGCATTGTCGGTCGCTTTTTAGCACAGTGCCCTCCGTTGGCATACAACGGGACCGTTGTACTTGCGGAGGACGGTACATAAACACCAGCGCTGTGATTGGGGTAACGTATACAGAACTGGTATATCCTACTTATCGTTTCTGTTTATATTCACCTTGTTACATTTCTTTAATCAATAAATCTTTACAACTAACAAGAAGTGGTCTTGTGTTCCGTGGGTGTCTGTCCCCGATCCCGGGAGCGCGAGGTTGTTACAGAATATCCGACCATCAACCCATAACTATCCCCCGGTCGGGTGACAGACATGGCCACACTGGAGGATGTCTTGGCAGCATTGGCTACCATACAGGTTGAACTAGCAGCATCGAGGCAGGAATCCGCAGATGTAAGGGCACGACTTGATGCTATGCAGAGAGACCCTCTGACACCAGGTCCGACCTCCACAGCCGCTGCCCCTGCGGTTGAACTACCTGTCACAGTACCATTGGCTGCACCAGAAAGGTATAGCGGAGACCCCAACACCGTGCAGGTGTTTCTCACGCAGATAGCCCTGCATCTATCCTGCAAACCCAGGGCTTTTCCCACGAGCCAAACCAGGGTGGCGTTTCTACTATCATATTTGGCCGGTGACGCAGCACATTGGGCAGTTCCCTTGGTGAGCAGGGACGACCCCATTTTGTGTGACTGGGGAGCTTTTTGTGAGGAGTTTCTACGAGTATTCGATCGTAGGGCAGACTCATACACAGCGGACCGCGAGATGCTGGAACTGAAACAAGGCAATAATGACTTGTTGCAATACCTCAATGCGTTTCGCCGGCTGGTGGCGGAAACAAAATGGCCAGTTGCCAAACAAACAGCGTTGTTTCACCAAGGACTGTGCGATGAGCTCAAGGACGTGGTGGCTCAGATCGATCCCCAGCCCAAAACGTGTGAGGGTCTCATCAGTCTGGTCTTGCGTTTGGACCACCGGCTGGGCGAGAGAAAAGGGGACCATAAGAAGAAAGGCAAGGCGTTGCCTTCTTACATCTCCATGGGGAGCCCCGAAGCCAGCTCCGCTGCCAAATCCGAGCCCATGGATATCGGAGACATAAGATCCAGTCTTACTGCAGCAGAGAAAGAGTCACGCAGGAAACAGGGTCTTTGCCTGTATTGCGGCAAGAAAGGACACTACGTTCGTGAGTGTCCTGCCAAGCCTAAGACCAGTAGATACCGGAGCCCCAGGCCTGTGACGGCTGTGGTGGAAGCACCGGCGGAAAACTGATGGACTCCAGGAATACGGAAGGGGCCTCTTGGAGTCATAATTTCATTCCTTCCATGTCAAATTCTGATCAAACAGGAAAACAACATTTGTTTATCACGGTACACGTCGAGGTTCAGGATCAATGGCTTCCCGTGGTGGCCATGGTGGATTCAGGGGCCACAGGCCTCTTCATGGACTCTCCTGTGCGGTTGCTCCCCTCGCCCTCTGCCCCCCCCCAGACGCTGCATTCACAATTGGCTGTATTTGCTCCTGACTGCCTGCCTGCTGGTTAAGCGCACTCAGCGCTCGGTATCGTTTTTAAGTTTATTTATTTAATTATTTGTATCTCATTATTGTTCTCGCCGCTTGGTGCATTACATTGTTCTCCTGCTGCGCACTAGCGATAACTAGTCAGGATAGAGACGTTTGCGTGGAGTGCATTTTAAAGTGCTTTACAAACGTGTTGCCCACTCCGGCTCTGACACAGTTTCGATTCAGGGTCCGGGCTCCATTGTAGCTCTGTTTACCCTCGGCAGCCCGTGGCTCCTCCCAGATCCCGCCTCCCAGCTGCACCTCCCACGCTCCGCCCCCTCCACTCTCCATTTATGGCCAATGCCCCCACGCGCTACGGCCGCGCCGAAGGTGCGCCAAAGGTAAGCCCGTCTACGCCCTCCTAGCCCTTAACCCCGGCCGTTCCCCCAACTGCGTCCAAGCCGCTCCTGGACACACCCATGGACCCTTCTCCTGCTACTCCTGCAAGTTCGACGGCACCAAGAACAACTCCTCATCTACGAACACACAACAGATATCCGACCTCAACCACCTACAATGCATCCTGATCAACACCCGCTCGGTCCACAGGCACGCCATTGACCTCTGGAATCTACTAGACACCATCTCTCCGGACGTCGCCTTCCTAACAGAAACATGGATGAACACCACATCAGCCCCAGACATCACCATTGCCATCCCGGAAGGCTATAAGATCATCCGCAAGGACCGTACCGGCCACACAGGAGGAGGCATCGCTATCGTCCATAAGAAATCCATCCGCATCTCAACCAGCTCAGACGTCAATCTCGCCAACACTGAACACCTTCACTTCCAGATCCACATCGACCCCAAGACCACACTCAGAGGCACCCTCCTTTACAGGCCACCAGGACCCCGCGCACAATTTAGTGAAGACATCACAGACTTCATCACTCCACACGCGCTCCCCTCCGAGGATTACATCCTTCTGGGAGACCTCAACTTTCACCTTGAAAAGAACAACGACCGCAACTCCACCACCCTTTTGGACAACCTCGGACTTAAACAACTTGTCACTACCCCCACCAACATCGCAGGTCACACACTCAACCCTATCTTCACCTCCAGCAAACATGTCTCCTTCAGCCACTCCACAGCTCTCCTTTGGACTGACCACAGCTGCGTTCACTTTACCTACAACAAGCCCACATCCAACAACCACCCCCAACCCACTCTGCAAAGAAACTGGAACAAAATCACCATCGACCAGATCTCCTCATCGCTTCTTCTAAACCCCCCCAGCCCACTCTTCAAACCCCGACCAAGCAGCCACCAACCTCACCCAATGGTTATCCAACAGCGCCGACATCCTAGCACCACTGAAAAAATGACAAATCAAACTAGGCAGCAAGAAGGCCTCCTGGTTCAACGATGATCTTAAGAAATCCAAGAAACTCTGTCGCTCCCTTGAGAAGGCCTGGAAAAAAGACCCAACCACCAGTACCAAGGACGCCTTCAAAAACGCCACCCGCATACACCACCGACTGATCCGGAATGCCAAGAAAGCCGCCTTCAAGGACCGACTAGATAACAACGCCCACAACAGCAAGGAATTATTCAACATCGTCAAGGAATTCACCATCCCCTCAGCCGACTCCAACGACATCACCCCCTCTCAAGCCCTCTGCGACTCCCTAGCCTCATTCTTCCACAACAAAATTGCTGACATCCACAACAGCTTCGACAACCGACCCGAAGACCAACCCACCCAACCCCCTGCAGGACCCCCACCCCCCCTGAACATCCTCAATGACTGGAAGCCAATCTCCACTGAGGACACCATCCGTCTGATGAACTCCATCCACTCAGGATCCCCCACAGACCCATGCCCTCACCACATCTTTAACAAAGCAGACTCCATTATAGCACCGCACCTCCGAGACGTCATCAACTGCTCCCTCAACTCTGCAACCTTCCCGGAAAGCTGGAAACATGCCGAACTCAGCGCCCTCCTGAAGAAACCCACAGCTGACCCCACCGAACTCAAAAACTACCGCCCTATCTCACTCCTTCCATTCCCGGCCAAAGTCATCGAGAAAGCGGTCAACAACCAGCTCGCTGCATTCCTCGAAACCAACAAATCCCTCGACTCCTCACAGTCCGGCTTCCGAGCCAAGCACAGCACTGAAACCGCCCTCATCGCAGCAACAGACGACATTCGAACTCTACTGGACAATGGAGACACAGTCGCCCTCATCCTCCTCGACCTCTCCGCAGCCTTCGACACGGTCTGTCATAGCACCCTTTTACAACGCCTCAGAAACGTCGGAATCCAAGGAAAAGCACTGGAATGGATCACCTCGTTCCTCACCGGAAGAACCCAGAGAGTCCGCCTTCCACCATTCAAGTCAGAGGCCACTGAAGTCATCTGCGGTGTACCACAAGGATCTTCACTCAGCCCCACCCTCTTCAACGTATACATGAGCCCCCTCGCGGCCATCGCACGCCAACATAACCTCATACGCTGATGACACTCAACTGATCCTCTCACTCACCAAAGACCCTAACACCGCCAAAACCAACCTGCATGAAGGAATGAAAGAAGTAGCCGGATGGATGAAGCACAGCCGTCTGAAACTGAACTCAGACAAAACAGAAGTCCTCATCCTAGGCACCTCCCCCTCCACCTGGGATGACTCTTGGTGGCCAGAGGCCCTTGGAAAAGCACCCATCCCGACGGACCACGCACGGAACCTGGGCGTCATCCTGGATTCCTCACTCTCGATGAACAGACAAGTCAACGCCGTTTCTTCATCTTGCTTCAACATTCTTCGCATGCTCAAAAAAACATTTTGTTGGATCCCCACCGAAACTAGAAAAACAGTCACCCACGCTCTGGTCACGAGCCGTCTGGACTACAGAAACACCCTTTACGCCGGTACCACCGCAAAACTCCAGAAAAAACTCCAACGCATCCAGAACGCTTCAGCCAGGCTAATACTAGACATCCCGCGTAAAGATCACATCTCTGGACACCTGAAAAACCTCCACTGGCTCCCCGTCAATAAAAGGATTACTTTCCGGCTCCTAACCCACGCACACAAAGCGCTCTACGAAATCGGACCCGAATGCCTCAACACAAGACTGTCCTTCTACACCCCCTCCCGCCAGCTACGATCCGCCAACCAAGCCCTTGCCACTGTACCTCGCATCAACAAAACCACCATGGGAGGTAGATCCTTCTCCTACCTGGCAGCTAAAACTTGGAACTCACTTCCCACTCACCTTCGCCTTACTCAGAACCACCTAGCATTCAGAAAGCAACTTAAAACGTGGATATTTGACAAGTAATTCCCCACGCTTCTCCAAGCGCCTTGAGACCCTTTGGGTATGTAGCGCGCTATATAAATTTATTGACTTGACTTGACTTGACAACGAGGCTCAGAGACTGGGGATCACTCTTATTCCCAAAGAAAAGCCGGAAGACGTCTATGCCGTGGACGGAAGACGTCTGGTGACAGGACCCATCGGACATCATACGGGTGAAATGCCGGTACGGTTCGGCAGATGGCATGCTGAAACCATCGATTTTGGCATTATCAGGGCACCGCAGTATGGAGTCATATTGGGACTACCATGGCTCCAAAAACACAACCCTTCGGTGGATTGGACAACACACCAGATCGAAATGTCCTCTACGTATTGCATGCAACGATGCGGGGTGCGACCAGAACTGCATGATACCCCACGGTTCGGAAGTCACACAGTGGCCACTGCAGCCGAGAAAGCGGTGACACTTCCTAGCGTTTATCAAGGATACGAGGATGTTTTTGATGAAGTAAAGGCGGAGGTGCTCCCACCCCATAGGGTGTATGATTGCCAGATTGACCTGGTACCAGGAGCAAGCGTCCCCAGCGGTCGGCTGTACATCTGCGTTCGTATCTGGACAAACTACTGGAATTAGGGTTCATAAGGCCATCCAAGTCACCGGCCGCATCGCCCCTCTTTTTTATTCCCAAGACCAACGGTGAATTGAGGGCGTGCGTGGACTTCAGGGCCTTGAACGCTATCACCATAAAAAACCGGTATCCCCTTTCCCTCATTAGCGTTCTCCTGGAACAAGTACAGAAAGCTAAGGTGTACACCAAGCTGGATCTGAAGGGGGCTTACCACCTTGTGCGCATGAGGGACGGCGACGAGTGGAAGACGGCCTTTAAGACCCGGTTCTGCCTTTTTGAGTACCTCGTCATGCCGTTCGGGCTTTGCAACGCCCCCGCCGCCTTCCAGTTCTTCTTGAATGAGGTGTTCAGGGAAGTGTTGGATGTATACGTCGTCGTATACATCGACGATATCCTCATCTACTCCGACACAGACGAGGACCATGTGCGTCACGTCTCAACAGTCCTGCAGAAACTAAGGGAGAACATGCTTTACTGTAAACTCAGTAAATGCGACTTCCACGTCTCCTCCGTGGAGTTCCTTGGGGTGATGCTGATCAGAGCGGTGGAAGAATGGCCGGTACCACGGAACGTGAAGGACGTCCAGAGTTTCATCGGCTTCGCCAATTTCTACAGGTGATTCATCGAGGGGTTTTCAGGATTGGTCGCCCCGATCAATCAACTACTACGGAAAAATCAGAAGTTCGAATGGAAAGGGAATGCGCAGAACGCATTCGATGCATTGAAGGCGGCCTTCGGAACTGCCCCGGTGTTGGCTCATCCCGATCCAGAACTTCCCTATGTGGTGGAGGCTCACGCCTCTGACGTGGCGCTGGGTGCCATACTATCACAAAGAAATCCCGGGACAGGCATACTCCACCCGGTGGCCTACATGTCACGGAAACTCAATGATGCGGAGCGTAACTACCATATTGCGGAGAAAGAACTTCTGGCGATCAAGGACGCGTTCACTGAGTGGAGACATCTGTTGATGGGGGCTAGACACGTCGTCACTGTGTATACAGACCACTGGAACCTTCAGTTCATGACCGCAACTCAACACCTTTCTCCTAGGCAGTTGCGGTGGATGATCTTTTTCTCTGGATTCCATTTTCACATTACGTACCGGCCAGGAACAGAGAACAGGAAAGCGGACGCATTGTCACGTCAATCGGACGTCAGAGAGACAGCACCCATCACAGAACACTATCGTTCCACCACATGTGGTAGTGGGGGTGATTCAGCCCGATACGTTCCTCAGGGACATCCAGAGAGGGATTCGCACCTTCGCATGGCAGAGGTGGCTCCGTAGTCACGGAGAATGGAGGATGTCTGACGGTATACCCGTAAAGGGCCGCTGTATACTGTTACCCACGCCTCGGCTCCAGAGACAAGCCTATGAGTGGTGTCATGTATCCCCGTCTGCAGGTCATCTGGGATTTGAGAAAACGGTGGCATATGTGGGTCGACACTTTTGGTGTGGGGTGCTGCATGTACCGTTTGTGCTGCCATGAAAGGGGACCACCGACGAACACAAGGGCTTCTACAACCCCTACCCACGCCCACCAGGCCGTGGGAGAACATATCACTCGATTTCATAGTGGGTCTACCTATGGATCAGGGGGAAACGGCGATATTGGTGGTGGTGGACTACCTCACCAAGATGGGGCACTTCATTGCTTGCCACCAAGTCCCGTCGGCGGGCGAATTGGCGTCCATGTTATTACAGAACATAGTGAGACTACATGGCCTGCCCAAGGTGATCGTTTCCGACAGGGGTTCGCAGTTTACCGCCCAGTTCTGGAAGACCTGGTGTTCAGCGTTACACGTCAAATCGGCCCTATCTACGAGCTATCACCCGCAGACGGACGGGCAAACGGAACGTCTGAACCAGTCCCTCAAACAATACCTACGCTGTTTTGTCGATCAGGGGAAGGAGGAATGGGTAAATTTGCTATGGATTGCAGAGATCGCCTACAATAATGTCACGCATTGTTTCACAAAGACCTCTCCCTTCTACGGCAACTATTGGCATCATCCACGGTTTTTGCCCTTTGTCCATCCGATCAGGGAGAGTAACCCACCAGCCACGGCCGAAAGGGTTGGTCACATCAAGAACACGCTGGTCAAATCTCGTGCTTTTCTGGAGGATGCGAAGGCGAGATACAAGACTTTCGCGGATTGAAGGAGAAGACCTGGGCCAGTTTACAGAGTGGGTGACTTCGTCTGGATCTCCACACGGAACATCAGGTTTCGGAAAAGTAGCATGTTCCATCCCAAATACATGGGCCCATACCGAATCACCAAATGCCTCGGCCCGGTGAATGTGAGAGTGTGCCTACCCCAGTCCCTGCGGATCCATCCGGTGTTCCACGTTTCTTTATCGAAACCCTCATCCTCGCCCAAGCGAGTGACGCCGGTGCCTGTGATGGTGGATTCGGAGGTTGAGTACGAGGTGGCCGGTATCCTGGACTCCAAATGGCGACGGGGCAAATTGTGGTACCTAGTGGATTGGAAAGGGTACGGCCCAGAGGAGCAGGAGACGGCTGCGGGGGTGCACGCGCCACGCTTGGTGTCAGCTTTCCATCGCAAATATCCTTCTTGTGCTGGCCCTGCTGGACGGTGAGATGGAAGGGGGATGTACTGTCATGAATTCTTCCCCTTGTCCTGCCTTCGCCGTTTATGGGCACCGCTGGCAGAGCGGACTACGAATCCCAGGAGGCCTAGCAAGGCGAGATGACGGAACAACCATAGCACGTGTTGTGACTTGAAGGTCCGCCTATATAAGGCGGAAACGGAAAGGAAGCTGTGCTGGATATTCAGAATCCTATGCCGACGCATCCTGAAGCCGAGCGATCCGTGAGCAGCGACCAGTGTACCAAACCTTGATCTTCGGAAGAACGGTGAGCAGGAACGCCCCGTGTCTCAATTACTAAGGAACTGTGGTATACTGCGAGCAAGCGTTCTCTGACTCGGACGAGTCAGTGAGGCCCGCTCAGGATCCCGAGTTGAGGCTGGTTGGAGCGGCTGCTCCCAGCCCGGTCCCAAGGTCTTATCGAAGACCAAGTAACGGAGGTTGGTGTGAGCCGTGCTCCCAGCCCCCGTCCTAGGTAGGGCGTAGTGTTGGGACGCACTCCAGGAGGAGTTTGCGCGTCTCCACGGCCCTAGTATCTAGAGGTAGGTCAGATCGAGCGGCTGCTCTCGACCACCTCTCGCATTGGTGCTTGGGTGTTAGCAACTAGAATCGCCTGATTTGAGATACGGGTAGAGCGGCTGCTCCCCGTATCCCCTAGGAAGGAGTGGTAGAGAACCCGGCTGGGCAACTCCCTCCTTCCATACACCTGCTCACCCCAAGATAGAGATCCCGACCCCTCACAGCTATCGAACGGCATTGTCGGCCGCTTTTTAGCACAGTGCCCTCCGTTGGCGTACAACGGGACCGTTGTACTTGCAGAGGACGGTACATAAACACCAGCGCTGTGATTGGGGTAACGTATACAGAACTGGTATATCCTACCTATCGTTTCTGTTTATATTCACCTTGTTACATTTCTTTAATCAATAAATCTTTACAACTAACAAGAAGTGGTCTTGTGTTCCGTGGGTGTCTGTCCCCGATCCCGGGAGCGCGAGGTTGTTACAACATATCACAAACCAGACCGGTGGCAAACTAAAAAATACATGTTACAATAAAGGAACAACATGTACAAAATTAATGTGTCCTTCGTTGGTTTTATGGCCACATAAGTGTCTACCGCGTTTCGACCACTGTAGAGTTACACCGTCATCATCAGGACTGATGGTTCCATTGAGCCTCTCAAACAGTTCTGTATTAAAAATGTATATGGGTCACACTGGTTAAAAAGTAAGCTCCTTCGAGAGAAAAGGCATACTCAGAAAAAAGTAGATAAAAATGAAACTGGTAAAGGAAATATGAAAAAAGCCTGTACTGTGAAGTAAAGCATCCAAAGATACCCGGGGAAAGTGAGAAACGTTATCAAAACTCCATTACACACACCCAGTAGACAGTGAAAAAATAAACAAAGTTACCATCACCTAAGTGTCAAAAAAAGTAAAATATGAAAATTCACCTATTTAAAAGAGCAATCCAACCTTATTTACTTGAGCTGGTCGAAGAAGAATTTCAAAATATCACTAGGAAACTAGAAAACAGGGGTCCTAAATAGTCGACCACTTACTTAAAATGGGCGAGTATGACTTCAACCCTTTCCAAAGAATGATTCGTTTCAAATTGGCTGCATCTATCCTTATGAATAATCAGATAGTGATACTCTGAGCATTATCCAACATGGGGCCGTTTCAAAAGAAATACTGCAATTACATTCTCTGATTCCTCAGCTAGCTCAGCTGATGAATCTGACACAAGCATCAATGCTCGACCAGGCCCCTCTAATTCTGGTTACACACCTTTTTTTTTTTTTAGAACAGCGTGGATGGGGTAGAGGGAGAATGAAAACCCAACCACCACCACCCCATACTCCCCAACAACATTGGAACTTCCAAACGGGGAGAGACAGACATGCAGGAAGTTTCATCAGTGGGGGGCCCCACAATAGAAGTTTCTGATATTAGAACATCTGACACCATCCCCATTTTTTACTTATCCAACCATTTGCTGTCTTCAGCTGAGATTTCCCTTTTGACTAAAGGATTAAGCTTTGTCCCAACTGAGAAAACTTGTTTGATTGAGACGCAGTTGGAATTGTTGCAATTTGTTCATAAATTGCGTTTCAAAGCATTTTTTATGAATAACAAGACCTTTAGTCCCTCTGGACTACGGCCTCCCTCTGTTTTTAATCCTCCTACAAACAAAATGCCCATTAAATTGTTGGCATTTGAGTCACTGGTTCTCAAAGAAGTTTCAGCTTTGAACAAAGACTTTGAATATATCCCTTACAATATTTCCCTGACTGAACGACAAGCTTTGAGAATGTGCAAGCAAAATCAGGAAGTTATTATAAAGCCTGCGGATAAGGGTGAGGGAATTGTCGTACAATCTATCGACAAATACAAATCTGAAGTCAAGCGATAACTGGACAATGTAAACCACTATCAGGCTTTGTGAACCAATCCTCTATCAGAAATTCAAAAATTGATTGCCACTGTGACATCCATTGCCAAATCCGAGGGGTAGCTCAGCGATAAGGAATTTTCTTTTCTTAATTCTAATAGTAAGGGAGATCCGTTCCGTGTTTATGAGGCGCAGTTCAGCAACACGGAACGGATCTCCCTTACTATTAGGGAAGATGCCAGTGTTCAGTCTGAGGTGCCCTCACTTGATCACATTGTTTTTACTGAAACTGAAGCTATTTCTGCTCTCAAACAAGTGCAGAATGGCAAGGCCCCCGGCATGGACTGCATCCCTGCGGACCTCTTTAAGTATGATCAAACTCACTGGGTCCCGTACATAACAATTTTAGCAAATGCGATAGCCAGAGGGACTAGGATCCCAAACTCCTGGAAAGGGGCTGAGATCTTGCCTGTGCACAAAAAAGGGGATAGATCTGATGCGGGAAACTACCGACCCATCAGCCTCATCGATGCCCTACAAAAGGTAATAGCCAGAATGCTGTTAGGGAAAATCCACACGTGGATGTCAGAAGTCGATATTCTGTCTCCACTGCAGGCGGGTTTCAGGGCTCACATTAGCACAGTTGATCAGATATTAAGATTTGTCATGATCTATTGGAAAACTGTGTTACTGAGAGACGGGAAGATTTTCGCTGCATTTGTGGACCTCAAATCGGCGTTTGATCTGGTCCCCAGAGGGAAGATGTGGGCAGCTTTGAGAAGGATGGGGGTCCCTATTGCACTACTAGAACTCACCATTAGGATGCATGAGGGAAACTTTGCAAGAGTCAGATGGGGTCGCCAGGGCCAGGTCACCGAATCCTTCCCCGTGACCCGCGGTGTGAGGCAGGGTTGTGTCCTGGCCCCCACCCTATTCATACTCTTCATTAATCAGGTGGTCAAGTTCCTCTCAGAAACCCCTACTGATGCTCCATCACTGGGTGGGACTAAATTCCCTCTTTTAATTTTTGCAGACGATACTCTCATACTGGCCAAAACACAGAAGGGTTTACAGGTAGCAATAAATAAATTTATGGACTTTTGCAATGAGAACGATCTTGAAATTAATATTAATAAAACCAAGTTCATGGTCCTGACAAAGAAAAAACCATTGAGGGGCCATGTTTTAATGAATGGGTCTAGACTGGAGCAGGTTGATGTAATGACTTATCTTGGTGTTACTTTGGATTATAGGCTGCGATGGAAAGAGCAAATAGCGGCACTCAGTCTGAAATTTGCTCGCCTGTCCGGTTGTCTAGTAAAGGAGCAGCGGTGTTCCCTGACCAAAAGAGTACTGCCCGCACTTAAAATTTATAGTGCTAAAATTAGCTCAGCCATATTATATGGGGCCGATATTTGGGGTTGTGTGGACTTGGCTGTCCTAGATAGGATACAGAATAAATTCCTTCGAAATGTAGTCAGTCTCCCTCCCTCAACACCAGTCCTACCACTCTTGATGGATATGGGCATTTATTCCATTAAATACCAGGCCCTCTATAGGATGGTGGCGTTATGGAGACGCATATGGTCTACCCCGGAACTGGCCATGTTTGCCCTTGAATTACAGGATGTGAGAATGCAACAAGGGGCGGGTGATATACCATGGCTAAAGCAAATTAAGAATATTCTTACCGAAATGGGTCTTCCCTTGCTTTGGTCTGAGCCGGGTTCTCATACCTTTCCTACAAAGAAAGAATTTAAACTTCTCTTCTGGTCCATGGTAAAAACGGAACACGTCGCTCTCTCAGAGAAATTGAACCTGACAGGCCAGTTTTTGCTCCATAAAGCAGTTCCCCATAAAGAAGTATATTGGGATGTTATCCTTAAAACATTAGATAGGAAACTATACCATCAGTTTTGTGTAGGTACATTGCCTCTTAGGGCTTTTACTAGTGGCTGGCAGAAGACTGAGTCAACCTTCTGCCCTTGTTGTACCGATTGTAAAGAAACACTAGGTCATTTTTTATTTGTTTGTACTGCTTATCGTGAACCACGCTATAAGTGGCTAAAACCTATATGTACTAGACTAAACACCCGAGTGAGTAGTGAAGCATTGTACATTTTGAGACATAACACTTCTGAATGGCTATCCATTGGATTGGCCAAATTCCTTGGGTGGGCTTGGCTAATAAGGATTAAATCAGTTCATAGCATCTTGACCTGAATAACTCTTATAATATGTTAATTTACTATGTTTTTTTTTTTTTTGGTCTTTGACTTTACCAGTATTGATGATCTGCCTTTTATATTAATATACGCTTATATGTTTCAACAAATTTTTCTTGACGTCTTTATATGTATGTTTAATTGAGATTTTTAACTATTCTTGCCTTGTTTTTCCTGATTTTGCTTAGTATGCTCATACAAATATTTATGACTTTATGACTTTGTCACACTAATTGTATTTTATGTAATTTTTGTTTATATGTGTGTCTTTTATGATGAAAAATCGAAATAAAGACGTTAAAAACTGAAAACTGAATTCTAAATCTCCGAGGACTACGGTTGTCTACCCTCCCAAAAGTCCATAAGGATTTGGGGGATCGGCCAGGCTGGCCCATAGTTTCTGGCTGTGGATCGGTCCTGGAACCTCTTTGTAAGTACATTGACAGCTTCATTAACCCCTTCCATGCTCATGATGAGCTCAGCTCGTTATGAGGTAGCCTGGAGCTGTGCTCATGACGAGCTGAGCTCGTCATGACACCAGCAAAATGGCAATTCCCAGCACAGGAGGGGAATTGCCTTAGCAGCCATAGTGTTAAAGATTTTGCCACTTTTATCCGCAGTTACCTGACTGATAGTGGTGACATTATTTCACAATTGGAAGTAATGCAATTTTGCCCTAATTCAGAACTGTTGGTGTGTTTGGACCTTGAGTCCTTATACACCAACATCTCTCAACTAGAAGGTATCGAGGTGATCAGAAAAAGTTTTGGACCCTCGTCCAGCCCCTGTGCCAGTTCTGACTGATTTTATTGTGGAAGTTTTGACGATCTCATTAACACATAACTATTTTGATTTTGACAGACAATATTATTTGCAGGTTAAGGGTTCTTCAATGGAGGCTTCTTATGCCCCCAATTTTGCTACATTGTTTGTTGACAATTTTGAATAGATTTTTATTTATGACTAATAAAAATCCATATTTTGATAGCGTACGCCATTGGTGACGCTATATTGATTAAATCTTTTTCATTTGGACTGGTAAAAGCTTAGACTTATCCCTGTTTTTAAGTTGGCTTGATCCATGTTCCCTTGATTTGAAGTTTACTTCTAATTCCAGCAAAACTCAGGTTGATTTTTTGGATTTGACAATGTTTCCATGTGGAGGCAGGCTGGCCACAAGATGATTCACTGAACCTGCAGCCCGCAGTGCACTGCTGGAGTATTCAAGTAATCCTCGGAAAGGGATTGTTGGCCCTTGGGTCAGTGTCTGCGGATACGCAGAACCTGTTGTTTCAAGGAAGGTTATTTCCATGAGGCAGAAATTCTGGCAGAAAAATTAAGACCACATATGAGGCACCCCCTGAACTTAGGGGCGACCCTCTGGACTCGACGTGGATCGCAAGAGGCGATTAAAAGATTTACCACGGTAGCTCAATGAGGAACAAATCTTTGTTCATGAAGGAAAAATAGAGCTTTAATTTCAGCCGTGGATGTGCTCAACATCTCTGATGCTTTAAGGCAGATCTAGCATCAATCTCTCTGGAGCGTTCCCGGTGCACCTCGTGCACTCCTTCAGGGGAGATCTCCATGAGGATCCGCACTCTGCACCCTGTTGACGCGTGGGGAGGGGGGGTTTGTTGCAGGTTCCGGCGGGTTTGGCCGAGAGGTTCAGGCGGGTTTGGCCGGTATCGAGCTTCGATGCGTGTCCTGGAGCGCGGGTGCTGTGTTCGTCTCTGGATCGTCAGTGTAGCGAGGAACGGTTCGAGTGACGTTACTTGTGTGAAAACCGCGATCAAACCATGGTACAAGAACCGTCACCATCAGAGGCTGCGCGCTCGGATTCAAACACGCGATGCTCGCGCCAAGAACGTCTTGTAGGTGTCTGAAGTTACCACTCAAAGCGCCGCGCTCCGTGCGGGGAGGCGCGGGAGGCGCTCGTCTTACCTCAAGGCGCTGTGAACCGGCGGCAGTGCTTGAGAGAGGTGTCGGCATGCTGGGTTCATGGAGCGGAAACTAAAAACGGACTCGATTACAAGTGCCTGCGACGGCGCCATCTTGGAGTGATGCGGGGCACTTCTGGTGACTACAAATGCCTGTGTTCTAACTAAAATCGCACCCCCATCGTTTTGTACACCCCCCCACGTCAGAGGGGTGCCGATTCATGCAGGTGCTGCCTGTATATTCGCGCTGCCCCATCTGGTTATGCACCCTCTCCTTGCGCATGCGTGAACATGCCCACTACTTCCACGGGGCACTTGGAAGCCAGGAGGGCAGAGCATGCAAAGGCAGCGCCGCTGCTGAGGAGGTGGAAACAGGCCTCTTCAGCAGCGCACCTGCCGCACTGTGCTTTAAGATGCCTCTTGGTTCAGCCCCCCCTTCCCTAGGGGGGGAGGTAGTAATAGGGAATGGAGGCAAGGAGGAGCTGGAGCAGCAGACCCCAGGTGTGGGGTCTGCTGAGTCATAAATGTCATCTTAGGAGTTCGGCAGGGAGGGACGGTGGGTCATTGAAGCGCAGTCGTCGGGCACAGGGCCTCTTCTCCTGGGAATTGTACCAGAGACGAGAGGTGCTGAGGAGGGGGTGGGAGGGCTGCAGGAGCCCTGGGGCTTGGGTGGGATGAAGTGCCGAGGAACAGGGTGAAAGGGTGGGGGAGACGTGGACAGCTTGCAGGGGGTGCTGTGGAAAAATGTGCAGAAAAAAGCGCCTGCCACAAACTATCCTTTTATATCACGAAAAGGACGTTTGGTTGTCAACCTTGAGCACTAAACTTTATCTATGTTTTTATAATTAACAATTGAACTTTGTGAGGACACCTTCCTGTGGGAATTAAGTCATCGCTTGCCCAAAAATCAGGACAAGAAGCACAGTAATTTTAATTTCCTCCAAGATCTTGAGGTATTGTCAAATAAAAGCATTGTTGGGAAATAATATCTGTGTAGCATGGTTGTCACATGAAGACTGCTTCGGAGCAAGCAGGGGTTGTCGTCATGAAGTGAACAATGGCCAAGCTCAGTAGAGGTGACCTGCAGTGAGAGTGCAAAGCAAGTAACTCAGCGCCATGAAGAGATGGCTGAAGGTGGCACCTACGATGCAGCTCTCTTGTTTCAATAAGCCAGGATGTCTATTACTGTTAGACGGACCGGGAGGGTCGGCCGAGATTACGGGGAGAGGTCTCCGGGGAGAGCCGTCTCCAACGACTGTACAGACAAGTAACTTCCCCCCCACAGACGGACACCACACAAGACTGAAGGTTAACGAGACTTTATATGCAATTCTTAGGTTACGATGGTATGATACAAGGAGGTCTGGACTCAGGGGTCCCCTCGACTCAAGTCTTTGGCTGAGGAAAGGGGTAGCGGGACAGTCTTAGTTACCAATGAGTACAAAATAGCTCTCAATCCTCGAGCTCGGCGTTCGAGATGATCGGGCCGTGGCGGAGCCAAGCAGGTCCCGAGATGGATGAAGGAAAGATGACGGTCCGCGGCGGAGCCTGCAGGTCCCAGTGAAAGATGACGGTTACAACGGTCCGCGGCCACGCCAGCAGGTCCCGACGACGATGAAGACTGTAGGTTACGACGGCTGTGGCAGCGCCAACAGGCAGGATGATGGTGCACAGGACAGAGCTACGGCAGCGCCAGTAGTCCGTCCAGGATGAGTTCCTCTTTACGTCTCTCGACTCCAAGATACAACTGCCTTCCTGCTCTGGAGCTGCCCCAGTTATAGGGCTGGCGTGCTTTGATGTCCGGACCCTCGCACTTGGAGGTCGGGAGGTCCGGGATGAGGGAGTCCAGACACCCAGCAGGGGGGTGGAGCCAGCGCCCGGGGAGGCGATGGGCGAGCGGCACTTGGCGGGGGAGAGCCATCGGCACCTCTTTCTCCCATTGACTTGCCAAGTAGCCCGCTCACCTCCTGGGTGGAGGGTGGTGCCGGAATGTCTGAGGCCGGGCTGGGCCCAGGGTTGAGGTCGATCGGGGGCCAGGCGGCCTCGTGATGAAGTGTCCAAGATGGCGGCCCAGGCTGGGCGCGTGGGCCGGCAGTGGATCGGACCCACGAGGTTAACGTGCTCGAGGCAGGGGTCCCTGAGGGGATGGAGGACGTGCAATGGTGGTGTGTGGTACTTGCGTGACCGGGCTCGGGCCTGGTTGAGCCGGGGGAAAGCGGCCCTTCACGTGGCCTGTCCAACATGCGTCCCCCCCAGCTGAAGGCGGGGAGAGTTACCCATCCTCTTGGGGACTCTCCTCGTCGAGGCGGAAAAACCGGGACAGGCCATCCGCGTTGGCGTGATCTGGCCCGGGCCGGTGTTCGACTGTGAAGTCCATACCTTGCAAGGAGATGGACCAGCGTAGCAACTTTGGGTTTTCCCCCCGCATATGCATCAGCCACTGCAGGGGTCGGTGGTCGGTCTGCACCCGAAAGTGGGTGCCAAAAAGGTAGGGCCGGAGCTTCTTGAGGGCCCATACCACCGCGAAGGCTTCCCTCTCTATGGTGCTCCAGCGTTGCTCCCGTGGTAGGAGTCTCCGGCTGATGAAGGCCACCGGTTGATCAAGGCCTTCGGTGTTCACTTGAGACAGGACCGCCCCAATGCCCTGGTCGGAGGCGTCCGTCTGGACGACGAACTCCCGGCTGTAGTCTGGGGCCTGGAGCACAGGGGCGGAACACATGGCGGCCTTCAACTGTTCGAATGCCGTTTGACACTCTGGGGTCCAGTTCACTTTCTTGGGCTGATTCTTTGACGTGAGTTCTGTGAGCGGCCCCACTATGGTACCATAGTCTTTCACGAACCTTCGGTAATAGCCCGTGAGGCCCAGGAAGGCTCGTACCTCGGTTTGGGTGATAGGGGGCTGCCAGTTCTGGATGGCGGCAATTTTCAGCTGTAGAGGGGCCACTAGGCCGCTTCCCACCTGGTGTCCGAGGTAGGTCACAGACCCTTGTCCAATTTGACACTTGCTGGCCTTGATCGTGAGGCCAGCTCGCTGAAGGGCTTGCAGCACTGCTCGGAGGTGGTGGAGGTGCTCGGTCCAATGGTGGCTGTACACAGCGATGTCGTCGAGGTAGGCGGCGCTGAACCCTTCGAGCCCCGCCAGGACCTGATTGACGAGCCGTTGGAAAGTCGCTGGGGCATTCTTCATGCCGAAGGGCATGACCGTAAAATGGTAGTGGCCATCGGGGGTGGAGAAGGCAGAACGTTCTTGTGCTCGGGGTGTGAGGCCGATCTGCCAATAACCTGCTGTCAGGTCGAAGATGCTGAGGTAGCGGGCAGCTCCCATTCGGTCGACCAGTTCATCTGCCCGGGGGATGGGATGTGCGTCTGTTTTGGTGACTTCATTCAGGCCCCGGTAGTCGACGCAGAACCGGAGTTCTGGTGTGGCTCCGGGGGCGGCTGCTTTGGGGACCAGTACGACCGGGCTGGCCCATGGACTGTCTGAGGGCTCGATGACCCCGAGCGTGAGCATCTTGGCCACTTCCGCCTGGATGCAGGCCCGTACCCGATCAGGTACGCGGTAGGCCCGGTGGCGGATAGGAGGGCTGTCTCCGGTGTCCACATCGTGCACACACCAGGAAGTGACACCTGGGGTGAGGGAGAACAGACTGGCGAACTGTGACAGGAGGGCTTGGCACTCTTGGCGTTGTTCTCTGGTGAGGGTCTCCGAGAGTCGGACCCCATCCACGGAGCCGTCCTGCTCCTGGGTCCGCAGGAGGTCAGGGAGAGGCTCGGAGTCGTCTTCAACCCCATTGTCTGTGGCCATCAGTAGGCTGAGTTCTGTTCGTGCAAAGTGGGGTTTCAGTCTGTTGGTGTGGAGGACTCGGAGTGGGTTCCGGGAGGACTCCATATCGATCAGATAGGTGGCAGGACCCTTGCGCTCGATTACCTTGAAGGGCCCCGTCCATTTGTCTTGGAGAGCGCATGGCTCCGTGGGGGACATTACCCATACCTGTTGTCCCGGTTCGAATTCAATGGATGAGGCGTTCTGGTCATACCATTTTTTCATGTCCTCTTGACTGGCCTCTAGGTTGGCTTTTGCTAGGTCTCTGACCCGCCGGGACTGGTTGCGGAGGGTGAGGAGGTACCGGAAGACATCTGGAGGGTTCTTGGCCGGAGGCATCTCCCAGCCTTCCTTGATCAGGCTGAGCGGCCCCCGCACTGGGTGCCCGTATAGCAGTTCAAATGGGCTGAAGCCTAGGGATTTCTGTGGGACCTCTCGGTAGGCGAAGAGGAGGCACGGCAGCAGCACATCCCACTGGCGACGGAGGGGCTCTTCCAATCCCCCGATCATCCCTTTTAGCGTGCGGTTGAACCGCTCAACAAGTCCGTTCCCTTGGGGGTGATAGGGGGTCGTGAACCGGTAGGTGACCCCACACTGTTGCCAGAGGGATTTCATGTATTTAGAGATAAAGTTCGTGCCTCTGTCGCTGACGACTTCTCGGGGGAACCCTACACGGGAGAAGATCCCCATCAGGGCCCGGCCGACCACTGGGGCTGTCACGGTCCGGAGAGGAACAGCCTCAGGGTAGCGGGTGGCGTGGTCCACTAGCACCAGAATGAAGCGATGGCCTTGTTTTGTACGCGGGTCCAGGGGTCCCACAATGTCTATTCCGACCCTCTCAAATGGGGTCGTGACTACTGGAAAAGGTTGCAAGGGGGCCTTTAGTTTGCGGCCGCTCTTCCCACTGGCTTGGCACGTGGGGCAAGATCGGCAATGCTGGTGCACATCGTTTCTCATTTTGGGCCAGAAGAAGTGGGTCACTAGGCGACTGTAGGTCTTATCTTGTCCCAGGTGCCCTGCCAGGGGGACATCGTGGGCCAGGTTTAGCAGAAAGTCTCTAAAGCGGAGGGGCACTACTAGTACTCGGTTGGCCCCCAGCTCGGCGATTCTTTGCTCGCTGTACAACAGATCACTGTCCCAGCAGACCCAATGAGTTCCGGAGGTATCCCCTGCGCTTTGGGCGAGCGCTTGTTGGCGAAGTCCCTCTAGGGAGGGACAGGTCTTCTGTTCCTGGCGAAATTGTTCTTGTGTGGGCCCCCCCTCTTGGGCCCACTGGTCAAGGTTAGCGAGGTCGGAAGGTTGAGCAGGTTCGAGGGGGGTGTCATGGTCGGTGGTCTCGGCTGGGGCGACCGGAGGCGGTGGCGCCGGCCATTCTGGTTCTTCCGGGTGATGGTTGGCACGGGCGGCCATGGACCGGGTGGTGACGCACGCCCAGTCCGGGACGCCTAACATCCCTAAGTGTTCTTTTCGCTCCACGGCTGCCCACGGGGAGCTCTCCAGGTCATTTCCGAGGAGGCAGTCCACGGGGGCGTCGTCTCGGACCGTCACCTTCAACATGCCGGAGACCCCTCCCCACTCAAAGGGGACGCAGGCCATCCGACACAGACTTTCCGAGTTGTCGGCTGATCGCACAGGGCAGAGAATGTTCGGTAGATATTGTTCTGGGGTCACCAGGTGACAGCGGACGGCTGTCACACTGGCCC
This sequence comes from Lissotriton vulgaris, assembly GCF_964263255.1. Classification (NCBI taxonomy): domain Eukaryota; kingdom Metazoa; phylum Chordata; class Amphibia; order Caudata; family Salamandridae; genus Lissotriton; species Lissotriton vulgaris. The sequence continues at coordinate 344,179,246 of NC_141686.1, forward strand.
CGGTGTCCCGAAGGGCTTCGGCCCGTCGTCCATTGATGCTCACCCATTGGCTGTACTTCTGGGTGTTAGCGGGTAGGGGGACCCGCGGGACCATGTCTCTTCCCCCTAAGCACGCGAAAGTCATGGCGGCTGGCTCCCACTCCTGATACTCTTGCTCGCCTGTTTCTTGTTCCTCGGAGATCTGTTCTTCCCCTAGTGCCGCGGCGGCCACTTGGCGGGGTTTTGGACTCTGATACTGCGGGCAGCTTGGGTCGTTTGCATAGTGGCCGACTCGTTGGCATCGGTGGCACGTGACATTGGCTCTGTACCCCGGTCGCGCCGGGGTGCTGCCCCGGTTGGCCGGGGGGGTGGTGCTGGTAGCGGGGGCGGCCGGAGTGTTGTCTCTTCCTCGTCCTTGGCCCCCTCCTCCTCCTCTGGGTCGGTGGTGACCATTGTTGTTCCTGCTCTGCTCGTAGGACCCATTCCGGCCCACTCTGGTGATCTCCCACCGGTCAGCTTCGGCTGCGAGCTGCCGGGGATCGGTTAACTTGCTGTCGAGGAGGTGTTGGCGTAGTTCAATGAAGCAATTGTTGGACAGATGCTCCCATACCATCAGATTGAACAGCTGCTCGTAGGTCGTGACGTTGTTTCCTTTGATCCAGCCTTCGAAAGCTCGGCTAAAGTACGTTACATAGTCCACCCAAGTTGTACCCGGGATGCGTGTGCAGTCTCGGAACCTCTGACGGTACATCTCGGGCGTGAGGCCATAGCGGGTGAGGAGGGCCGCTTTCATATGGTCGTAGGAGGTCATCTGGTGGTCTGGGAGCTGTAACAGGGTATCGCGGCCCTCATTGAGGAATCTGCCCCATAGGCCGGCTCCCCAATCGTTTCTATCGATCCGGTGCGCAGTCATAGCGATTTCATAGGCCTTAAACCATTGCTGGATGTCGTCCTCTCGGAAATATTCTCGGACCACATCCTTGGGGATGTGTACCTTTTTCTCCGTGGTCCCTGGGGTGTGTGGTCTCTCGGGCACCCCTAACTCTTTATTCTGCTTGCGCAGGTTGATCTCGGCTAGGTTCCGTTCGTGCTCGTACGCCAGTTTCTTTTCCTCGAGCTCCCTTTGTCTCTGTTTCTCCTCTCTTTCTTCTCGGAGACGTAGGTGCTCTAAGTTGATTTTTTGTTCGGCCAACTTGAGTTCCACGTCCATCTTGAGTCGGGCCATTTCTAGCTCGTGTAGTCGGGTTTTTTCTCTTTCTTGGATCTCGTCTTGCGAGAGACCGGTTCTTTGCCCTTCAGGGGCCGTGTTGGTTTTTTTCGCGGTGCTTTGCTCAGGGGCTTCGGCATCCCCGGTCTCTGCCCACGATTCTAGGGCATGCTTAAAATCGTCCTTGGTGCTTAGTCCGGTGGTAGCGATACCTAGTTCGATGCAGAACTGCTTTAGTTCACGATGACTGTACTCCTCTAGTTTTTCCATTTGGAACTTCTCAGTTGATCCGCTTTCTTTAGTTGTCATTGTGGTTCGTTGTGGGGTGAGCTACTCTCTGTACGTTATGCGGTGATTCGGATCGCGCCGCTGGCCACCAATGTTAGACGGACCGGGAGGGTCGGCCGAGATTACGGGGAGAGGTCTCCGGGGAGAGCCGTCTCCAATGACTGTACAGACAAGTAACTTCCCCCCCACAGACGGACACCACACAAGACTGAAGGTTAACGAGACTTTATATGCAATTCTTAGGTTACGATGGTATGATACAAGGAGGTCTGGACTCAGGGGTCCCCTCGACTCAAGTCTTTGGCTGAGGAAAGGGGTAGCGGGACAGTCTTAGTTACCAATGAGTACAAAATAGCTCTCAATCCTCGAGCTCGGCGTTCGAGATGATCGGGCCGTGGCGGAGCCAAGCAGGTCCCGAGATGGATGAAGGAAAGATGACGGTCCGCGGCGGAGCCTGCAGGTCCCGGTGAAAGATGACGGTTACAACGGTCCGCGGCCACGCCAGCAGGTCCCGACGACGATGAAGACTGTAGGTTACGACGGCTGTGGCAGCGCCAACAGGCAGGATGATGGTGCACAGGACAGAGCTACGGCAGCGCCAGTAGTCCGTCCAGGATGAGTTCCTCTTTACGTCTCTCGACTCCAAGATACAACTGCCTTCCTGCTCTGGAGCTGCCCCAGTTATAGGGCTGGCGTGCTTTGATGTCCGGACCCTCGCACTTGGAGGTCGGGAGGTCCGGGATGAGGGAGTCCAGACACCCAGCAGGGGGGTGGAGCCAGCGCCCGGGGAGGCGATGGGCGAGCGGCACTTGGCGGGGGAGAGCCATCGGCACCTCTTTCTCCCATTGACTTGCCAAGTAGCCCGCTCACCTCCTGGGTGGAGGGTGGTGCCGGAATGTCTGAGGCCGGGCTGGGCCCAGGGTTGAGGTCGATCGGGGGCCAGGCGGCCTCGTGATGAAGTGTCCAAGATGGCGGCCCAGGCTGGGCGCGTGGGCCGGCAGTGGATCGGACCCACGAGGTTAACGTGCTCGAGGCAGGGGTCCCTGAGGGGATGGAGGACGTGCAATGGTGGTGTGTGGTACTTGCGTGACCGGGCTCGGGCCTGGTTGAGCCGGGGGAGAGCGGCCCTTCACGTGGCCTGTCCAACAATTACTATGGGGGGGGGGGGGGACTCTTTTCTGCATTGCTCTTTACATTTATGGTCCTGACTGGATTCCGCGGAAGCGTCAGATCCTCACATGCAGTCGGTCTAACACCGCTTACACATCGAGTTTGTCCAGAAAAGGGCAGCGTGTGCAGTATTTTTATTTCTACATCTCCTGGCTATGATGATGTCTGTTTTCGAAGGGGAAAGTGAGCGGCTGTCCACATCAGACAGGACCCCTCCCAAGCTCAGAGGCCGCCGTACCTTCGATAGTACAGATTCCTAGGTGATGACAGGTCCCAGGGTGGGACTTCTTGCAGCCACAGGTGTAGTGACGTTTGGACACCACTCTCTCCCCTCAAATGTCTTATACGTGATAACGCGCCCGAGTCGGGCGGGAGACTCCCGATTCTTACAGCAGGAAATAAGAAACTTTTTGTTGCTTCACACCTGAAATTGCCTTCACTACAATGGAAGTCAGTGGAAAAAATAAACTCCCCCGTATTTTCTACAAAACTTGCCTCTTCTCAAATGTTGGCACATATGTCAGGTGCACGATTTTCTGGTTGCAGGAGAAATCTAGTGTTTGGTTTGGTGGTGCCTCAGGCAGCTGCCCCTATTGCATAGAAAGGGGCATGTATGTGGCTGCAGGTGAATTTAACTGGTTTTCACCTTATGTGGGATGATGAAATGCGGAGGGTGGTCGACATAGGGGTTAAACCCTCTGCAGACATCTGTGTGCTACTTGGAGGTCACCGGCTCCACATATCTGGTGGTCCTCAGTCTGAGGTGTTAGCGTGCCACTTGGGGTGTAAAGGCAACACCTGTTATTTACAGCATTACAAAAACACAGCATCCATGATGACAAGCATCTTATGCCGAATCAAACATTTAGTTATTCGTCACTGGAGGTCATGTTGAGTTTTTTAGTGTAGGAGTATATAAGAATATTCAGAATCTGTAACTACTACATGAGGTACACCGGCTATTTTACTCAGCTGAACATACTCTTAACCCCATTGCGTCCAAAAGGTGGACCCCATTTTATTCTGAAATTGATAAGGAAACAAACCCTTAGTAGCTTTAAAGGCAGCCTTTTGGGCGCCTTTTATGGCTACGAACCCCTAGAGGTCATATGGTGGCATAGAAATGTTACCTTGGCTAAGGCAAGCCTTTAGCTGTATCCAGGCCCTAATGTGACTGTGTCTGGCCAGCATCATGGATCCTTTTGTGCACCTTAAAAACCAGCATTGCAAAAAGCCAATACCAATAAATCTGGCTGTAATCTGTGAAGGTTTTCCAAGACCCTTTCTGCGTGACCAGGTTGGCATTTTTAATTATGCCACTACTGTTAGTTTTGTCAATACTTGTTTTGCACACAGCACACACAATTACAACACGGACCCAGATACAGCTAACATTTAACAAGCATTGGAAATGCAATAGGTCTCGGATTTATTTGAGTTAGCGCTAATGGCATTGTAAATGGCAATGTCTTTTAGCCATGTGTTATGGAGTGTATGCATGTGGTGTGTAGTGGAATTATGTGGGTTGGATTTGAGTTGTATCAATGGTGACATGCTGCGCTTTAGATGAATATGTTTAAAAGTAAAGTGCACCATATTGAGATTGCTACAATAGTTAATTGTGGATGCGTTAACAATTGATGTGTGCACTGGTGGTGTGTGTGCCTGTAGAAATTGTGCACTGATGGCTGGTGGTGTGTGTGCCTGGTGGAAGCGTGCACTGACGGCTGGTGGTGTGTGTGTGAGGTTGTGTGTGTGGTGGTGAGTGTGAGGTGGTGAGAATGTGGTGTCCAAGTGTGTGTGTGGTGGTGTCTGTGTGTGTGGTGTATTTGGTCTTATGTGTGTGGTCTTATGTGTGTGTGGTGGACTTAGTTCCAGTTTTTGTACCTTGCACATTTACACACTGCCCCTACACACTCACACACTGCTCACCCTACACACTCACACAATGTTCACCCTGCACGCTCACACAATGTTAACCCTGCATACTCACACACTGCTCACCCTGCACACTCACACACTGCTGTGAGTGTGTGTGTGGTGTGTGTGTATGATGTTTGTGTGTGTGTGGTGTTGTGTTGCGTGTGTGGTGTGTGTCTGTGTGGTGTGTGTGTGGTGTGTGTCTGTGTGGTGTTGTGTGATCTGTCAGACACCGGGGTCTGTAGTCTGGAATGGAAGCTTTGGTCAGATGGGGGAGCATGGAAATGTTGCGCTCCTGTGAAAGAGCTGGCAGGTGATTGGGGTCCCCCTTAGAAGGCAAAGACTCTGAAAGCAGTGCCCCTGTCTTTAACACCACCACACCAGTGTGCCTCAAGTAACATGTGCCAGGTCTTCTACAACGCAGGGGCAGAGAGGAGAGGAGAGGCAGGACAACACAGGGGCAGAGAGAAGAGGCAGGACAACGCAGGGGCAGAGAGGAGATGCAGGTGCAGAGAGGAGAGGCAGGACAACGCAGGGGCAGAGAGGAGAGGCAAGACACAATGCAGAGGCAGAGTGGAGAGGCAGGACAACGCAGGGGCAGAGAGGAGAGGCAAGACACAATGCAGGGGCAGAGAGGAGAGGCAAGACACAACACAGGGGCAGACAGGAGAGGCAAGACAATGCAGGGGCAGAGAGGAGAGGCAAGACACAACGCAGGGGCAGAGAGGAGATGCAGGTGCAGAGAGGAGAGGCAGGACAACGCAGGGGCAGAGAGGAGAGGCAAGACACAATGCAGAGGCAGAGTGGAGAGGCAGGACAACGCAGGGGCAGAGAGGAGAGGCAAGACACAATGCAGGGGCAGAGAGGAGAGGCAAGACACAACACAGGGGCAGACAGGAGAGGCAAGACAATGCAGGGGCAGAGAGGAGAGGCAAGACACAACGCAGGGGCAGAAAGGAGAGGCATCTGGAGGGGAGAGTTAACCAGGGGAAAGGGCAGGGACATGAGCGGCTTTGAAATGGGGCTGGGGCTAATGGGGACATTAGCAACATAAAAGGGAATTAAGAAGGTAGAAAAAAAATGAAGTGAAATTAGAGAAAAGGTGGTGAGAGGAAACATACCAGAAAGATAGAGGTGTGCTATTGGAATAAGAGTGGTGCTTGAGGCGTGGAAAGGGAAGGAAGAACATGGAAACTGGAAAACGAGAAGAAGAGCATTGGCAGGTGGAGAGGCAGTGACTCCGAAAGGAGGGTGCCTTTTACAGAGCAGGAGAGGGCAAGGAAAACTAGAAGGGAGAGCGACACGCGGGGAAAGAACCCGATAGAGCTGAAATTGTGCATTCAGGAGAGCAGAGAAGGCCAAATAGGGAAGTGAGGGGCGGGGACAGGGAGGAACAGGACAGGAATGGGCAGAGCAGGCCTATAATAAGGAGAAAAACATGCGCAGAAATATAAAAGGGCGGGGAGAGACAGACAGGCAGAATAAAAAAGAAAAGGTGGTGCGAGGCGGAAAATGTGCAATAGGGTAGATGGTCTCTTGTATCCTGGAGAAGATAGGGGAAGAAAAAGTGGAATAAGATACGGCTTGTGGTGAAGAGCAGGGCAGGCGGGAGACAGGGACGTGGAACTGGTGAGAGGAAAGGGGCAGTGTAGATCGCACAGAAGGCGAGGGGAGGGAGGATAAGCGAAATCAGTGGTGAGGGAACGGGTTGCAGAGAAGGTGCTGAAGAGAGATAGAGGGAGAAGGGTGGTGGTGACCGGTGCGGGGGCTGGGGTTGGACAGGCGGTTAGGGAGGGGTAGGATTGAAGCAAGAGAAGCAGAGGGGTGCAAGGGGACGAGAGGGAAGGAGGGCTGCAGCCCTGAAAGATACAGTTTTTTGTTTTACACTCAACATGTTCATTTTTAGAAATGTCAAGTATAGAACTCTCAAAAGGTAAACTTGGATTTGAGGTTATACACTAGGGCTTCATGAAAAGAAATACTCACAGGTAGACAAAAACAACACAGATACTTTTGGGTGGCAAGCACTTTTCAAAACGGCATCATGCTGACTATGGTTACCCCAGATTTTTTGCCTTGTGTTTAGCTGTTTTCCTGCTATTCAGGGCCCCAGGCTATCTGCTCTCTATTTAAAATGGACTCCATGTACCCTAGGTGCATAACTAATTGGATATTGGGTCACCTTATCAGCCCCTGTACGGTGTACTATAGGTACCCAGGGCATAGGTGCATCCAAGGCCTACCAGGGGCTGCAGCATATCTTTAGCCTCCCCTGAGTGGCTATCCAAACTGACACAACTGGCTGATCACTCAGCTGGTTGTGTAATCACCTCTTGCTTAGATATAGTATACCTATATCTAAACCTATATCGGGACACATATATACCTATAAGTCACTCCTATGGCAGGCCTTCACAATCCTGGAGTCAGAGTGCTTGGTTTTATGTGAGATGGTGCTCTAGCATGAGCTGAGCCTGTCTGCAGCTTTCGGAGATCAGTGTTTTGCCGCCCGAGTATATATGTATATGTCTACACACCTGGCCCTCTCCCAGGCATTATGTGGGCATCGTAGCAACAACCTAAAAATAAACAAGCATTGGCATAGCCAATAGTTCTCGCATTTGGGACCTTATAATCTGGCCTCCGGGGGCCCTGCTTCACCAATGGTGCCCCCAAGGTGGTCCCCAGGCCCAGGACGCTGGCCAGTGTGGTAGCAAAGTACGACTCAGGACCCCACTGCAAACGGGCCCCAATGCGATGCAGCTGTCCACGGTGCCACCCTAGGATCACCTCACCCCGCTCACTTCCCGGTTCCGGCAAAGTCCTGCTGGCCAACGCGGGCACCGGGGGAAGGACTGGGGCACCGGTCACCTCTCAGAGTCAGTCTCCCCCGTTCCGACCACCGGGCGCGGGAACAGTAATGGTCGTTGTGAGAAGTTGGCCTGGCATATGCTGTTCACTAGTTATAGTGAACACCTTGCAACAGTCCAATTCGACCCTTATAGTGTTAAAGACAACCTTTAAAGAAAGCTATCCTAGTGGTAGCTGTGTAGAGCATCCTTCAGGGTAAGTCTTGATGGAGTGTTAAGCTTATTGTTTTACCATAGATAACCTCTTGAATAGCCAAATGAAAGAGTAGTCCACACAGGTATATATTCAAAATATATGTATTTATTCTAGGAACAACCCTACTAGTCTATTTATGAGACTAGAGGCAAAAGATACATTTTCAAACAAGCATTAATAGTTACAATAAATAGCACTGGAATCACAGGGCCCCAGGGGGGGACCAAACCATATATCAAACAAGCATTGGAAATGCAATAGGTCTCGCATTAGAAAAGTAGGAGCTATTGGTCTTGGTAATGTTTTTTTTTTTGAATTTGTGTTTATTTGTGAACTAGCTAAATTGATAGCTTTGTCATTCACAACGCCAATAGTTTTAACTTTTGTGAATGTGACACCTATAGCATTTGGAATGCAACATGATTTGTATTTATGTGACTTTGATGGCAGCTTTTGTTGTTATGCCACATCTCTAGAGAGCAGGGGAGTGCAGCAGGGGAAGAAGCACAGCCCTGCAAGCTGAGCGTCCTCCCATCGCACACCCATCTGTGGCTTGAGTGGTGTGAGGGTGAGGGGTGTGAGGGTGAGGGGTGTGAGGGTGAGGGGTGTGAGGGTGAGGGATGTGAGGGTGAGGGATGTGAGGGTGAGGGTGTGTGAGTGTGTGTGATGGTGAGGTTGAGTGAGGGGGTGTGATGTTGAGTGTGTGTGACGGTGTGTGATGGTGAGGGTGTGTGAGGGTGAGTGAGGGTGTTTGATGTTGAGTGAGGGAGTGTGAGTGTGTGGGTGTGTGACGGTGTGAGGGTGAGGATGTTTGAGGGTGAGTTAAGGAATGTGAGGGTGTGTGAGTGGGTGAGTCTGAGAGTTAGGGGGTGTGAGGATGAGTGAGGGTGAATGAGTGTGAGGGGATGAGGGTAAGGGTGTGTGAGGGTGAGGGGTGTTGATGGTGAGAAGTTGCGAGGCTGAGGGTGGCTGAGTGTGTGTGTGTGGGTGAGGGTATGAGTTGTAGTGAGTGTTAGAGTGTTGTGAGGGTGTGAGGGTGTGTGAGTGTGAGGGGGTGTGAGTGTGAGGGGGTGTGGTGTGTGTGAGGGTGAGTGAGGGGGTGTGCGGCTGAGAGTGTGAGGTGTAGTGAGTGTGAGAGTGTTGTGAGGGGTGTGAGGGGAGCCAGGGTGTGCGAGGGTGATGGGCTGTGATGTTGAGGGGGTGTGTGTGTGAGGCTGAGGGTGAGTGAGGGGGTGTGAGGCATAGGGTGTGTGACGGTGTGTGAGGGTGAGGGTGTGTGAGGGTGAGTGAGGATGATAGAGGGGTTGTTAGGCAGAGCGTGTGTGACGGTGAGTGAGTGTGAGTGAGTGTGAGTGAGTGTGAGTGAGTGTGAGTGAGTGTGAGTGAGTGTGAGGGGGTGTGAGGGGCTGTGAGGGGGTGTGAGTGTGTTACGTTGTGTGAGGGTGTGTGAGGGTGAGTGAGGGTGTGTGAGTGGGTGAGTGTTAGAGTTAGGGTGTGTGAGGGTGAGGGTGTGAGGGTGACTGAGGGTGTGTGAGGGTGAGGTTATGAGGGTAAGGGTGTGAGGCTGAGGGGTGTTGATGTTGAGAGGGTGTGAGGGTGAGGGTGGTCAGTGTGTGAGGTGTAGTGAGTGTGAGATTGTTATGAGGGGTGTGAGGGGAGCTAGGGTGTGTGAGGGTGAGGGGGTGTGAGTGTGTGTGAGAGTGGGGGTGAGTGAGGGTGTGTGAGGGTGAGGATGTGTGACGGTGTGTGAGGGTGAGTGAGGGTGTTTGAGGCTGAGGGCGTGTGATGTGTGAGTGTGAGTGAGGGGGTATGAGGTTGTGATGGTGTGTGAGGGTGATGTTGTGTGAGGGTGATTGAGGGTGTGTGAGATTTTTGGGGTGTGTGACGGTGAGGATTGGAATTCTTGCATCTGTGAATTATCATGCACTATTACTAACTTAAGGGCTCATGGGCTTACCTGATGGATTAGCTTTGCACTTTGTTTAGGGTCACATTTTTTGCACAACTCATGGCAAACATGTCAAGCAATGTTCTTTAACTTAGTGTGCTCTGACCTATCTGTGTATAAATTATTGGAACATATTTAAAAAAAAACATTAAATGTCGAGTGTGATATTTCCATTTACACACAGTGGATTCAGATGTAATATACAGGAAAAATGCTTCCGTCTAGTGGGAAGGCATCTTTTTCGTACATATATCTTTAAGAATATTGCCCATATCTATATCTGCATGTGACCAATAATAGTTTAACACTGAATTTTAGTTTTCGTTTTTTTTTTATTAATGGCATGTATTGAACATGTTTTTAATAACTGATGCCTTAGAGAAATCGTTATTAAAATTATACTTTAAGAATTGCGCAATAATTACGAGAAAACATCCTGTAATTTTCTTACTTCTTTTTTCAAGCTACACATTTTGTTTGGGTACATTTTATTTTGAAAACCGTCTCCAATCGTGCATCCTTTGTTTTTCATGTAATCAAGAAACATTCTTGTCGAATTGTAAATGGTCACAATGGTTACATTTTGTAAACATGTAGACGTGTTTATATTGGAACCACTGTACGTAAAGCGAACTGTTTTGACTGTACTTCTTGCCTAAGAGTAGGTCCTTAGTTCCTACTAAAGACTTTGGGCAGCGTTCACGGCCGGGCGAGGGATCCGTCTCCGAGCACCTCAGCCTTTATACTGCCACTCTGGAGCACTGATACGCTGCACGCCAGGCCATAAAATTATTCATAATCTGTCCGGTGGGTGGCATGGCAGTTTGGTGGTCCTGGGCCAGTTGCATGGCATCCGTTTAGCGGCCGCCAAACTTGAAAACATCCTCCCAGTCTTTTTCAGTGCTGCAAAGCACATGGTTTGAACTGAAATCAAGAAAGGTATGTCCAGTTATGACCAATGTGAGTACGGAAACGTGGGAACTTATATCTATGATGTTCGATTGACTTTTGTCACACTTTTTCATTATTTTCAATAGAAATGGATGCCACAAAGTATCAAGAGCTTCTGGATTATGTAAGCCGTAATGTGTATCCTGAAGGTTTCAGTAAAATGAAGAAGAATGGATTACGTAGACTGGCTAAAAAATTCACCATTGACGGTACTCTAATTTTCCAACTATTGTTTTTTTTCTTACAATTTAATTATAGACATTTTAAATCGAATTGGGTACTTGCTTGAAATGATCAATATGAATTGTAAATCATGTAGGTGATACATAAAAATCATAACTTTGGTGCTAACAACTATTGCATAGTACATTTAGTTTATTTATATACAATGTTATGGGCCTCATTTCGATGTTGGTGCGGCATAGGGACTCCCCATCCTAAAATGTTGCCTGTATGGATTATCATGTTCCCTCCACTCCCTGCCACAAGGGTGGCAGGGAGGAAGATTAGTGGCTCTTAGCGGGCCCCCCTGCCACAAGGGTGGCAGGGAGGAAGACTAGTGGCTCTTAGCGGGCCCCCCTTCATCACTGGCCCTTTTGCTTGGGTTGGGCACCTATGGTGCCCCCCCAACATATCCCTGTACCAAGTGACAGTCACAGCATGGTGCCTGTCATGTAGTACATGGAGATGTTTCACATCCCTGTTTTCCATTGCAGCGTGTGCATCATGGTAGCTTGTGTTACGGCCGGTTGAGAAAAGGGAGGTTCAGACATGCATAGTTACTTAAAAATCTTTTGCATTGTCCCTTTCGTTTTTACAATAGATGGTAACTTGTTCTACACTGGTAAAGAAAAGAAGTCAAAAGTTGTCATTGGTGGAGAAGCTGCCCAAAAATTTCTTTGTGAATTTCATTCATCTCTCATTGGTGGCCATTCAGGAATCAACAAAACCAAAAAAAGTATTAGCACACGATTTTATTGGCCGAAGATGTCAATTGATATTGATCAATGGGTGAGTTACAAATGTCCTAGCCTTTCAAAACAATTTGTTGTCAACTAAAAATCTCACTTGTTATTATGTCTTAAAAGCCATTCTTAATAGACTATTTATTTTTGTTTTTACTATCTCAAATTTTAAATCTCTCATTCTCTTGCTCATGGGTCTGTTGTCCCATCCATTGGTGTTTATTACATTTACAGTATTTCTTTAACCTATCCATTATGCCATTGTGTGCACCAATATAATGACGCTGTTTTGTAAAGATATGTTCTTTAGAAATCTATTTATTTTGCAGGTGAACTTTAAATAATGTAATTTACCACAAGGAAGTGTGTCAGGCACTACTTTTGGAGGGTATGCTATTTTTATGCACACTGTCTACATTAGAGTTATGAAGTCAAAACGTAAATGTGAATTTATTCTTTTTGTGACTCCATTTAACATTTTTTTTGAGAGATCTTTATTTCTTCATTTTCAGATCAAAGAGTGTGATATTTGCCAAAAGGAACAACCTGCACTCCAGATTTGCTCTGAATTGAAACCAATCAAAGTATGTTGTATATGTGTTATGTTTTGCTTTATGAAATTACAGCTCGGTTGGCATGATTTTAAATATTTAATATAAATGTTTGAGACCTGAAATCAATGCAACATTTGTGAAGAATAATTGAATTGGGAAATTTTGAGATTTGATTACATTTATTTTTCATTTGTATATGAACAGGTGGAAGACGTTTGGGAACTTGTAGGAGTGGATTTGATGGGACCTTTACCGACTACTCCTACAGGATACAAATATATTCTGACAGCAACAGACTATTTTTCGAAATGGGTTGAGGCATTTCCACTAAAATCAAAGACTGCAGCCGAGGTTGCTTCCAGACTGTTGCAAATGTACTTACGCCATGGAAGTCCGAAAAGGGTTCTATCAGACCAAGGCCGGGAGTTTGTCAATGAAGTCAGTTTCCAATTTAGGCCTTACATTTCGATAATGCAATTAGGAGAATAACACTTTGGTTTGTTAAATATATATATAGCACAATAAAACATTAAGCAGTAAACTCTGTGGTCCGTACCCGCTTTGTCGCAATCCATTACAGATACTGAGCGGCAACTTGGTGATATATTTTTAGATATGAATTTAATACATACATTTTGTAAAAAAAGATTCTTTTTTATGGTTTGAAAATGCAAATAAAGCACGGTAAACGTAAATGTAAATTCTGGACATAGTCATAGATATCTATATAGAAATGCCATGATTAATTATTATACAAGACCAATTAGCCATCTGTCATATTTAATGACAGTGCTAATTGTTAAATTGCTCGGCACCCTTTTTATTCAGTGGATGATTGCACCATTGGGGTTACAATCCTTTGTTACTGTTTTAGAGAGCTGGTCCACACTATTTGGTACTCACTTCTCAGTGTTATGCTAATTTCTTCACAAGTGAAGCAAGTCACGTACCATTTTTATAACCCATTCTTTGAAACCGTTTATATTTGACACTTAGGGGCCGATTAGGATGGCGGTGAATCCGCATCCTCCGGCTCGGCGGAAGCCACCGCCGGGCTGGAGGATGCAGATTCACCGCCGCGGCCACAGAAAACACCCACCGCCAGATTAGGATGGCGGTAGGATTGCAGTGGGACCAGCGGCGGACGGCAGGTCCGTCCGCCGCTGATCCGCGGTGTGTGTAGGGCCATTTGGTGACGTGTCTGCAAGACACCGTCCGCCAAATTAGGATGTGTGGTGTAACATGCTTTTCCACTGCGGTTTTCCCGCCGTGGAAAAGCATGTGGTCTTTGGTGTTTGGGGGCCCGTTGCGGGCCCCCAGGGTGTCGGGGGTGGGGCGTGCACATGGGGGGTACCTACGGTACCCCCCAGCATTTACATGCACAAAGCGGCAGGCACCGCGCGGTGCCTGCTGCTTTGTGCATGTAAATGTAAAACATGTGTTTTTAACCTTGCAGCGGGTGCTGCTTCAAGCAGCACCCGCCGCAAGGTTAAAGATACAGGATTTGACCGCCAGGGTGGCGGTCACATCCTAATTGCACCGGAGGGACCGCCGCTGCCCCTGCGGACGGTCCCTCCACCTCAGGGGTGGCGGACGGACGCAGGTCCGTCCGCCATCCTAATAGGCCCCCTAGTTAGGTCGTTTTTTATATTTATCACACAGATTATACTTAAAATTCATTAAAGGCCAAAACGCACGGTTATCTAATTCTGTAGGTGTCTGTTTGCTTTTGTCTGGCCCTGTTAGTCGGATAGTGCTTTTTAAGGTACTGTTAAACATCTGTGTACTAAATAATTACATTTTGCTTACATTTCAGCAATAACATATAAATATTTATTTTTCAGGTTAATTCAGAGCTATCAAGGCTCTTAGAAATCGAACGTTCTGTAAGTGCAGCATATCATCCACAGACAAATGGTTTAGATGAGCGCACTAATGCTAGCATTAAAAGGTAAAGCTAATTCTGATTCTTTTTTGTATGCACATGTTTATATGCAATTTATTTATAAAATATTTTCTCTTCAATATTGATAAATTTGCAAGTAATATACTGCCATTAACTATTATACCACATGCTAATCTTTTGTTATTTTACAGCACGTTGTCTAAATACGTGAATGAGCACCAAAACGACTGGGATTTATTTTTGGATCATGCATTGTTTGCTTTACGATCGAAGCCACATACCACAACAAAAGTTTCCCCTTTCCAACTTATGTACGGCCGAGAAGCACGATTTCCAAGTGAGATTTCCGAGGATCTGGTATGGAATTTTTATTGTGTTTTTAATGTAAAGAATTTTTACAATGTTGTTTTTTGTTTCTCAGTGATTACTCCAAAGTCTGTTTTAATATGCATATTGTTATTTTGTAATTATACATACATTCACTTGCTGGATACTTTTTAACGTTAGACAATGTCGCCCTGCTTTAATCAAACTACAACCGTTGGCAGATAGATCACAGACTGTGCAAATTGCGAAATTTCTGAAATTGATGGTCAAAACTAGGAAAACAATGGATGGTTTTTAAATAGCCTGTAATTATTTAATTTTTTATACTGCTAAATTTTATGCTGTCACTTATGTGCTTTTTTGGTTAATTGATTTTATACCGAATAAAGCGTATTCTGATTCTGATTCTGACATATGAAATCTAATTTCTCTGTGTGTATAGTTTATTTTCTTTAGCGTAACTTTTATTTACACTAAAGCAAGTTATTTCACTTTGTTTTAATTTTTATATAATAATACACTTTTATATAACGAAAATGAGTGATTGCGTTTTATGTTTCCTTTAATAGCTTGAGTTTATACTCCCAACTGAAAGTGAATATACCGGCATTATCGTTGAAAACAAAATAAAAAAAGCAGAGTTGCAGAGGCAGACAAAACAGAATATTGAGGTTGCCCAGGAAAAGCAAAAAGAAAAATTTAAAAAGAGAGTTTCCCAAAAATATAAGCCGTGCACCTTCAGAGAAGGACAGTTAGTGCTTCTGAAAAATTGCAGGAAAGCTACAAGAAAAGGAGGCATTTTGGAACATAAATTTACTGGACCATACACTATTGCTGAAATGCAAGGAAAGCGTGTTAAATTGCTTAATGATCGCAATATCCTTTTACGAACAACACACAATCTCGACATGTTGAGGCCTTATAAATCGAGCGTCAAAGGTAAACAATCGAAAGTAATGTTTTTGGTTATGCAATGTGAGATAATTGGATGTGTTTCGGAATAATATAGTATCAACATATGTAAATGTCTCCTTAATTTGGTGAAAAGGTATTAGGTTGAGCAGGAGAACGTGACGCTGACTTTCTCCAAAAGATATGTTTTTAAAAGTACGGTATTTTAAACAAGGTATTATTGAATAATAATTTTTCTTTGTGTAGGGTTTTGTGTTTGGATGGTTGAGTAGTCTGTTTTTCCCAACTCAGTTTTTGTCAACCTCAAAACCAATATTTTTCAGGAAGCATGACCAATCATGAATCGCCAGCATCTCTTCCACTTGAAACACTTTCAGAGGAGAATGATGATTTTGCAGAAAACCAAGCTTGCGTGCTGTTGGGGGGTGAGGTTGCTACTTATTTTATTAATACTTCTGTTTTAAAATTGTTTAACAAATATTGACACTGAAGATGTAGGGTGTTCTCACAAGAAGCTTGATTTTACTATCTCTATTTTGGTAACTATACATCGTAGTAGTTTGTGTCCGGCTGGTTTACTATATGGTGCTCACTTCGAAAAAAGTATATTACCTTACACTAATCCAAACAACCCTTTATTGGGTTTTCAGTGGTTTTAGACAACATTAGAAAGCTCTCTAAGTGGTAGCTGTTGATAGCAGCCTTCATGCTTAGGGCTCCAATTACGATGCCTTTGGAAATGGCTACGAGCCAGGGTTCGTTGGGAAGGAATCCTACCTGTGTTTTGGAAAAGGGCCTGTAATCCCAAAGCCGGCTATATCCACCCGAGGGATTATGTTGGCATATTCCCACTGCCTTTCTGTGCCGGCCTTTTCGACACAGAAAGACTGTGGGAATCTGTTTTGGGGGGGGGGGCCAGCAGGGGCCACATGGGTGCAAGGCCTCTGGATGGCAGTCTAGTAGGCACCTATGGTGCCCCCCGTTGAGCCCTGCACCCCGGCGAAAGTAATTTGTTTGGTGTGACTGTCAGTTTTGAAGTTTATGTAGGTGTCTTTAAAACTTGTTTTAACTTATGTTTCTCACTTATGTATCCACAGACTTAAAAGATTCTGGATCTAAGACCAGGCAAACACTTTTGGATGTGTGGAAGAAACCAGTGACGGGACGCTTGGAAGCAATAGTGTCCGACATAAAACTGTATGATTCTTCCTTTTGTTCACTCAAAACGCACCAATGGATTGTTGATGAGGTTGGTTTCTATAACATCGATAGTCAGTATTGTATGTCTCGCCACCGCCGTGCTCACGCCTGTCTGTTGGTCCTTGCTCCAGCAGATTTGTAATCATGCACTACTTAACTAAGTGTATTTTTTTTTTAGGTAATCGATGCGTACCTTAGCAAATTATGTATGTCACAATCCAATGTACGTATATTTTCATAAATAACACACACAGATCTACCCCAAGATAACTCACTCAGTAAACCACACCCCTTCGACACACACTGCAGCCCTAACCTACTCAGTAAACCACACACCTTAGACACACACTGCAGCCCGAACTTACTCAGTAAACCACATACATTCGACACACACTGCAGTCCTAACTCACTCAGTAAACCACACACCTTCGACACACACTGCAGTCCTAACTCACTCAGTAAACCACACACCTTCGACACACACTGCAACCCTAACCTACTCAGTAAACCACACACCTTCGCCACACACTGCAGCCCTAACTCACTCAGTAAACCACATACATTCGACACACACTTCAGCCCTAACCTACTCAGTAAACCACATACATTCGACACACACTGCAACCCTAACTTACTCAGTAAACCACATACATTCAACACACACTGCAGCCCTAACTTACTCAGTAAACCACATACATTCGGCACACACTGCAACCCTAACTTACTCAGTAAACCACATACATTCAACACACACTGCAGCCCTAACCTACTCAGTAAACCACATACATTCGAGACACACTGCAGCCCTAATTTACTCAGTAAACCACATACCTTCAACAGACTCCTGCAAACCAGCTAACCCACAAAACATTCTGCAAATCTCACCAACCGAAAAAACAATTCAACCCTCATTGTGCACACAATATATTGCAAGCATGCACAACACACACGGTGTAAAACAACAAAAGCAGTAAAATGTATTTCTAATGCGAGAAATAAAGACCTACTCGAAAGCCCTAGTGTAGTAATGAGGGCAAGAAGGAAAATGTCTTAGCTAAAATAAAGTGCAGTGCTCTAAATGGCCAGTGTTTTCATTTATCTTAGGCTGTGATGTGCTTGACACTGAATCTCCGTTCTGCACCAGGAGAATGGGACAATCTCTGGGTGCTCTGGGCTTGCTTGAGCAGTGGTCTAAGAACTGCAAATAAGTAAACTACATCCTACAGGTTCTCACCTTCGGCTGTGTGTCTGTATGTGTTTTGATGGAGTCTTCTTGCCATGCATTTGCAAGTACAGTAGACAATTAAAAATACATATATCTGCCTATGATAGTGCAAAATAAATGTCAACAACTCAGGCATTGGATATTGCATCTTATTGCTACCATTTTAATTTCAATTTTAAGCCTCCAACTCCTCAAGGGCAGTCTCGAATCTCACCAGTTTGCCTTGTATGAAAATGACTATTCCCCCTCCTAAGATGCTTGTGAAACTTTGGCCTCCTTTATCTAAGAGATCGAGGTCATTCATGACTGTATTTTCCATCTTATTTCATGCTTTCCCATGCAGAATCATTACAAGCCTTCATCCCTCGTATCCTAGTTCTCCCAAGGATTAAGGAAGAGGGGATATCTTCCTTGCTTACCGCCTGAAAGGCAGTCTCTCCAGATGATGTCTGTCCAGTCCGGACTTTGAAAATCTTTATCTGCGGTTGTTACACCTGCTTTCTAACTTCATCCTTCTAAGGAAGAGAGTTACGACTTGAAAAGGATGTTAATCCTTCACAAGAAATAAGTCTGCAACATTCTCTGTGCTGGGAACCAAGTACCCGATTGTAGCACTAGACTCTGTCCGGCTAATGAAGCAGAGCAGTGCAAGGCCTATTCAGGAGGTGGTGTGGGCTAGTACCCCCAGTTTGCTAGCACGTGACAACCACACTCAATAAGTCATTGTCCAGTCAGTGCTTTATCTCATAAATATTACTTTATTGCAAACACACTATTACATACTATGCATCATTTACAAATATATAGTCAGGTAGATGGAAATACCTTTGGTGACGCATGCTGAACAGTTGGCACCCCAGGAAACCATAACAATAAGTCCAAGTAGTATGTAATAACCATAGTTGCAGCTTATTTATATTATGCAACAAATAACCATTGGCAAAGCCAATAGTCCTTACTTCTGGTTGCATCATATATCAGGATGCAATGACAGATACAGCAAAATAGAAGTCGGGCGGCACACTATGCTAAACACAGATTTTTTGCGTAAGTGTTTTAAAGCCATGCCCCAATTACACTGGCCACGCCCCTTTGAGAGACCCTCAGTTTTTACATCCCACTTAAAGCCCTGGTCAGCAGTGATCTGTTTATGTAAAACACTGCAGATTTTAAGCAAGTAGGCCAGGTGTCAGAGGTGCGGCACGTTTGCCAGGTGTCAGAGGTGCGGCATGTAGGCCGGCGTAAGACGCGATGAAGAACTGAACACAGAGAGGTGGGAGAATGGAGGGCCTTGGACTTCAGAGCCAGAGGTTCATGTCCAGATGGAGCGCAAGGACTGACAGCCTTTGTCACTAGAAAGAGTTCCCTGCGACATGTTGTGACAAAGTGTGAGAAAGCTGGTGGATGAGGTAATGAAGGGGGCCAAAGGTCACAAGTGGAAATCATGGCAAGACAGACTCCTGCCTGAGTTCTTTCGAGGGCTGTACATTGAGTGCCATAAATGTGCTAATAGTAGTATCTGTTTTTTACAGTACTTAGAATCGACAGAACTGTATTAGCAAGCGTTCAATAAATACATTGTATTGCTCTGTGATGCAGGAACAATCAAAAACTCTCACTTGGCCTGTTCCAATATCTGAAGAAAGTTTGGAGCGCCTAAAGGCGATTGGATTTTCAGGGAGTGCTACACAAGAAAACACACGTCAGGTGTGTTTTCTTGTGGGCCAATTTAAAATCGCAGCATGGGATGCGCGTACAATGGAATTAAGGGGATTCCTTCAGCTGCACACCTGGGGCAGCGCACTGTGAAAGAAAGGCGGGGGGGGGGGCAAGCTGCATCTGCAAGCAGTGAATGGGCGCCTTTCTTTGGCGGCGGGGGAGCTTGCAAAAGCACCCCTCGATCCCCGCAGCCCTCCTCGCCTTTGTGCGGGCCTCTCCTGTGAGCCTCGGCCGGGCCCTGAGCCCCCGAGGCAGGGGCTACAGGTGAACGGCGGTTAACGGTGCTCGAACAGGAGTAGTGTTCGCCGCTGGATCTTGAAAGCGCATGCGTGCAATCACACGCATGCGCACTAAACCGGCAGAAGAATGGGGAGCTTAAAAATACATGCTGCCGAGACATGGACCATATGCGGCTGCGCATAATTGTGCGCATGCGTGCAAACGCGGGGGGTGTAAAGACAGATGGGGTGGGTCTATTGATAGCATACCTGCAACGGCGCCATCTTGGAGCGGTGCACTTCTGATGATTACAAGTGCCTGCAACGGCGCCATCTTGGAGCGGTGCACTTCTGATGATTACAAGTGCCTGCGACGGCGCCATCTTGGAGCGGTGCACTTCTGATGATTACAAGTGCCTGCGACGGCGCCATCTTGGAGCGGTGCACTTCTGATGATTACAAGTGCCCGCGACGGCGCCATCTTGGAGTGATGCGGGGCACTTCTGATTGCTCCAACTCGAGTGAACAATGTTCTTAATCAAAACATATTCATGAGGATAAAGCTTTGAAGTGAGGCATTATGTGACTAGATAAACATGTATAATGTGACAAACTTAAAAACCATTAGTTCAAAACACCAACTTTCCTTGTAATTTGCATGTGACCCGATAACGCCTGTGGGCATCGTGATCGCTTCGAACTATGAGCATAGGCGATGGGATTAGGAACGAGTCAAAAATGTTACTGTGTTGGTTTAGCAAGGCTGTGAAAAGTGTATATGAATAAAACGTTACGATTACATGTGCCTGAAAAGAAAACGGAATAAAAGTAAAGCGATGAATGATTGAATGAATAATACAGCATATTCAATAACAGCCTTATTCACAAGTAACATGCGAATTCCAGGAGGTCGTTGAGTCCATTCGGCTTCATCGAGTTCAGTAAATAAATCCAACTGTTCTCCCTCTGCAGCAGGATCTTGTTGTTGTCTCTTCCGGCGAATTTTTCCACAATTTCTAGAATTGTGAATATCAACTGAGCTATGTATGTGGTGTTGCCTTTCATTGAAATGAACAGCTACTGTTGATTTCATGTTCTTGATCCTTATGTTACTTTTGTGCTCTAGCATGCGGCTCTTAATTTTCCTAATGGTTTTGCCAACGTACACTAACCCTCATGGGCATTTCAAAAGGTATATGACATTGGCTGTGTCACATGTGCCCGTAACTTTCAACTTGATGGGTGTCCCTCGCATAGGATGCATGTTCCCTTTAATGATACTGTGGCAATGACTGCAATTATGACTAGGAACTGTCCCTTTGTACTCCACTGTATCTGTTAGTATAACAGGTTTAAGTAGTTCTTGAATGTTCTTGCTCCTTGTATAACCGAATATCGGTTCAGAGGTGAGGATGCCTTTAAAATCTGATTCTCCTGCTAGTAGCGGCCAGTGTGACCGTACAATCCGTTTATACTGGTGGCTCAGCGTGGAAAATTTTGATAATAGCACTATTCGAGATTGTTTTGTTTTGAATGAAGGTTGTAACAATTGTTCCCTGGTTTTGAGTGTACACTTATGTTGAGCTTCTTCAAGTATGGGTCTCGGGTATCCCTGTTCCTCAAAACGACTGATCATGTTCGCAGTTTGAGTCTATAAATCATTGGAGTCTGATACAATCCTTTTAACTCAAAACAATTGTGAGAGTGGTACGTTGTTTTTCAATGGGAGCTGATGAAAACTTCTGTAGTGGAGCAAGTTGTTTCGATCTGTGTTTTTTTCTAATAGGGTAGTCTCAATTTTGTTGCCGTTACGAATCAACATTACATCTAAATATGAGATGGAGGTATTGTCTATCTGATATGTAAATTGAATCCGATCGTTGATGGTATTGAGATGTTCCAAAGCTGCTTTGAGGTCCTGGTGTATACCCTGCCACAGTACAAAGCTGTTGTCTATATATCGTAAAAATAAAAGAGCATGTTTATTCCATGACTCCCTACTTAAGATATGTTTGGTTTCAAAAGCATTCATGAAGGTATTAGCGTACACCAGGGCAGCACATTTCCCCATCGATGTTCCCGTTAGTTGCAGGTAGTGTTCATTGTCCCATTCAAAATAGCTTTGATACAAGGTAAAAGTCAGTAATTCCATATGGAATATTTGAGGGTTGAAATCAAACTCAGATGTAAGTAAAATTTCTTCAACTGCCTCAATCCCTAGGTTGTGTGGGATTGAGGTGTAGAGGGATTTAATGTCAATAGTACACATCCATATTTGTTGGTTGTCTGCCAGTTGAATCTGCTCAATTTTCTTTAGAAAGTCCATTGTGTCTTTGACATAAGTGTTCAACTTGATCACCAGATTTTTTAAATGTGTGTCCAGGAATTTCCCGATGGGTTCGTGTATACTGCCTTTGGTGGTCACTGTCGGTCTTAGAGGGGGGTGTGTGAGATTTTTATGGATTTTCAGGAGCATATAGAGGGTTGGTGTTCTGGGATGTTCTTGTGTGAGGTATTTTTTTGTCTTTTCTGTAATGATTACATTTTTGTGAGCTTTTGTGAGAAGTTGATGTAATTGCTCTTGGTAACTTTCGGTTGAGTCATAGCCTAATGGGAGGTACGTTTCTTTGTCCTTCACGTGTTCATTTACTTGTGTTGTGTCACAATTGGTATCCATAATGACCAGGGCTCCCCCTTTGTCTGCTCGTTGATAAATTATGTCCTTATTGCTGGCCAGTTTCCGCAGTGTGTCCGTTTCACTCCTGGATAGATTTTGAAATCTTGATCGTTTTTTAAAATCCAATTTCATGATATCATTCTTAACCATATTTTCAAAAGAAAAATTAAGACAACATGGATACCCCAGGAAACTTATTAAGAGATCCATGAAAAGAGCATGGTATAATCATCGTGAGTTTCTTTTAACTCCTAAGACAAAAAAACAAACCAATCGAAGTAACAGAGGGGCATATTATCAAGCCTGTGCGCTAAAATTATCGCCGCTTTATCGGCCGAAAACGGCCGATAAAGCGGCGATAATGGGCTTGATAATATGCTCTGTGGAATTCCAATCGAAGCCCATGTTAGATGTCTTCACATCTAACATGTGCTTCGATTGGAATTCCATAGAGCATATTATCAAGCCCATTATCGCCGCTTTATCGGCCGTTTTCGGCCGATAAAGCGGCGATAATTTTAGCGCACAGGCTTGATAATATGCCCCAGAATCTCTGGCATTATCAAAAAACATTGGTCACTTCTTATGTCAACTGGAATTACACACGAACAACCCTTATTTTGCTACAAAAGGGGTAAAAATCTCAGAGACCATCTGGTCCGAGCTGCATTACCCCGCATTGAGGCCCCCAATCTGACAACTCTTTGGGGTCTGAACAAGCTTGTGGGACACTACAAATGTGGTGGTTGTCTTATGTGCTGTTCTAGCCTAAACAGTAAACAATTCGTTCAAGGAAACATCTGTCATGATTTGCCAGATTATACCAATTGTAAAACACAGAATGTTGCGTATGCAATTTGGTGCCCATGTGATCTTATTTATGTGAGCCAGACAACTCAAAAGATAAAAACACGTCTGGGACAGCATAAAAGCTGAAGTCGTTGCAAAACTTAGAATGCCCCTTTGGTCTCCCATTTTTTGGAATATATTCATGCCCCCTCTGACATGCGTTGGCAGGTCATTGAAGTGGTTCACACTCCTGCTAGAGGAGGGAGTATCGCTAACATCCTGAATAAAACTGAATGTCGTTGGATACTCTGCTGTGATACTATCAATCGGGGCCTTCATTCTCTGGAGGAATGTCATTCTGTAATATATGGTTGAGAGATTGGCAAGTGCAAATGTATATTATTTGTAAGATACTGTGGTTACATTGTGATGCACGATTGCCAATGTCAATATTTATTGACTGTAATTATACACTGTATTGCATGCATTTATTGTAACCACACATTCAAATTTATATGTAACAATATTGTTAAGTTAGATTGAAGACGAGTATTGTTAATGCTTGTTGATCAGACTGTCATTTATTTAAAAATTGAAGATGACATTTTGATGTCATTCAATGGGATCTACTGACTCTTGCTTTTTTCTGTGTAACTTGAGACATTTTTATCCACTTATGATCTGCCTATTGAATAGTTCGCAGATAATTAAAAATTTGCAAACATTCGTGACAAGAATTTTCAATTCTATTAAGGACACAGAGGCGAGGATTATGCTTTCTCGATTTCTTAACTACCAACAGCAGCCAATAGAAATACAGTAAAGAAACGAAAAACTACAACTCCCATGAGCACCTACATAACCATAGAGAGCAAGTCCCTATATAAAGAACCATAGAGGGCAATACATCCTCTTTCTTTGTCCAGTAAAATAAAACAAGTCAATGAAAAGTCAATTCACGTGAACTGAAGAACAGCCTGAAGGAAACATCCGAAGGCAACAGTAGAACGACCAGCCGGTGATAATCCAAGACAACCAAGGAACAGGAGACTGGAGCAGACAGGATTCCACATGTCCAGCATCCGAAAGACCGACTGCAGGTCAGGAGAAGACTGGAGGAACTCACTTCTGGTCAGAACCTAAAAGAAAAGCATAGCCGTAATATGCCATCCCAGTACCATAAGATAATATACAAAGGGTAGGGAAATAAGTGCTAGAAAACATGTCACAAAGCCATAGCAATGAAAAAGACATGATACAGGCAGTAAAGTACATTTGGGTGGGATAATCCTCGCCTCCGTGTCCTTAATAGAATTGAAAATTCTTGTCACAAATGTTTGCACATTTTTAATTCTATGGCAGGACAGGAGGCTCAGATTATGATTGTTTAAAGCTGACTCACCACCACAGAAGCAATATCTACAATAGGTTTGAAATAATACATTTTAAACACAGTATCGGAAGACCAATCAGCGGCCTTCATAATGTCTGTCAAACTTACACCAACAGTAAAAGCCTTAGAGGCCATGGCACCCCGAGCGGAATGAGCCCCGAAAATGGAGACATCAATGCCAGCTTCAGACATAAGCCAACGTACCCAACGGGCTAGGGTAGCTGGCGCCACAGGCCTAAAAGGTTTCTGCAAAGCAATCAGCAACTGTCCAGACAAATCTTGTCAAAAAGGAGCAGTACTTACCTCATAATCCTTTATGCATTGCACCACACACAACTGTGGATTTTGAGGAAAAGCTGGATATGACACAGAAGACATATTACTCTTGGTGCGCCGGGAAATTGTAAAAGTGACCCCGTCCGGGGAAAACGAACGCCCTGCGAGGTCTAATGCGCGCACATATCTGAAATGCGTTTACAAGAGAACAAACAAAGGAGCATCGTCAACTTCGCAGAAAGTTGCTTACGAGACAAGGAAGGGTTGGGAGGCCAAGCCTCCAGAAAACATAAGATAATGGAAACATCCCAAAGTGCTACATATTTCGGGCAAGGCGGTTTAAGCATCCGAATGCCTCGAAGCAATTTAGAAATCAAGGGGTGCTCTCCAATAGGCTTCCCGTCAACCAAATCGTGGCCCGCAGAAACAGCGGAACGGAAGGAATTGACTGTCTGTCACCTTTCGGTCACAAGAAGGGAAGGAGCCAAGACTAGAGGGCGTCTGTTTATCTGATTTATTGCGGGTTACAGTTTGCAGAATAACAAAACAAAGTCTTTCAGTCAGACACGGGGTCAGTAGTAAGGTCGTAGTCCTCGGGGCACTTCCTGGGTCAGGGTCCGGGAAACTCCAGCACATGGAAGAAAAGAAAAGAACGTGGCTTTTAGTGTTTTGTTCCGACTACTAGAACTCTCGGAAATAGGGAGGGGGTGAGGGATAAAGCAATAACCACCACCACATTCAGTGAGTTGTGTTCGGCTTTGCTAAACTAGGTGCCCCGGTGGTTATACGGCTTCCTATCCCGACCCTCCCTTCTTAAAGTTTAATAAAGAACCCAAACGAGCACGCACCTGGGAGAGCCACGCGTCCTCCTTCGCGTGGCTGGGCGAAACACGGTGTCGTTGGCCTCCTGGCTTTACAGCTGCCTCCGTCCGCTCCTCCTCGGTTATCGGTCCGGCACCTTCTCTGCTCCTGGTGTCGTCCACGTCCAAGGATTCCGCCTTCCCGGTACTTTCCGTCCTCCTGGTCGCGTGGTCCTCCTGGCGTCTCACTTCTTCCTCCCACGACGGACAAACGGCGTCTTCTGGGTCTCCCCTCATATGGTGAGAGGACGCTCCTGATAGGCCCGCAAAGTCAGGTGGTCCAGATGCGAAGCCATCATCACGAACACACAGGCTATCCTTAAAGGGCCCGTAGTAATCCGCCTGTTGAGGAGACGGACAATCAGTTAGCCCTGCCGGGGCTGAGCATGGGACCCCCTGACAAATCCCCCCCCCCAGACTTTTCCCGTTCGGGGGAAAGTGGATAGCGAGACAAATAGTCAGCATTCGTTTGAGCCGTACCCTGCCGGTGACATACTTCAAAGTCGTACGGCTGTAGAGACAGAAACCAACGTAGAATGCACTCATTGCGTCCCTTGTTTCGCTGGAGCCACTGCAAAGGGGCATGGTCAGAGTACAGTGTAAAACGCCGACCGTCCAGATAATAATGAAGCTTCTCAATGCTCCACTTTACAGCAAGGCATTCCTTTTCAATGATGGGATACACTTCCTCCCTGGGGAAAAGTTTCCTGCTCAAGTATAGAATTGGACGTTCCCTCCCATCCTGATCTAATTGAGACAGTACAGCCCCCAGACCCACCCCAGAAGCATCTGTTTGTAGATAGAAAGGTTTGTCAAAGTCAGGTGTGATTAGGACTGGAGACGAGGAAAGAACATCCTTCAGTGCCTGAAAAGCTGCCTGAGCCTGTGAAGAAGGTTGCTTGAACGGAACAGAAGAGGCAGTCTTCTTCAACATATCCGTCAAAGGGGCTGACATTGTGGCAAAATGAGGTATAAACCGTCTGTAGTAACCCACTAAACCAAGAAAAGCTCGGAGATCACGTCTATTTTTAGGAAACTCCTGTTGTTGTATAGCCTTAACCTTTTCTTGTTGGGGAAACAACTGGCCGTTACCCAGCATGTACCCAAGGTACTTCACTTGGGAAAAGGCAAAGCGGGATTTCTTGGCATTTATATGGAGTCCTGCCTTTTCCAAAGCCATGAGGATTTGACTCAAGTGTTGTAAATGGGTCTGCCAATCCGGACTATGGATGACAATGTCGTCTATGTATGCTGCCGCAAAGTGTCTATATGGGGCCAATACTGTGTCCATAAGACGTTGGAACGTAGCAGGGGCCCCATGAAGTCCAAAGGGCAAGACAGTGAAATGGAAGAGACCATCAGGGGTGGTGAACGATGTCTTTTCCTGGTCTTTTGGAGAAAGAGGCACCTGCCAATAGCCTTTGGTGAGGTCAATGGTTGTTATATATTGAGCCTCCCCAAGGCGTTCTATCAACTCATCTACCCTAGGTAAAGGATATCCGTCTTGTTTGGACACCTTGTTCACTGCCCTAAAGTCAATGCAAAACCTCTTACTTCCGTCAGGTTTTGGCACCAATACCACTGGGGAAGACCAATTGCTTTTAGAGGGTACTATGATCCCGGCTTCCAACATTTTCTGTACCTCCTCTTTTATCACTGACCTTCGTGCTTCGGGGACCCGATAGGGTTTCTGCTTTACGACTACCCCTGGGGCTGTCGGAATATGGTGTTCAGCCAAGGTAGTTCGACCTGGCTGATCCGAGAATATGGCCTGGTGGTTTAGCATCAACTCCTGCAATTCCTTTTTCTTAGGATCTGTAAGTTCAGGATTTACCACCGCATGCTCGATGGTATGAACAGGCGGTGTCGCCAGAGACAGAGTCACATGAGATTTCGGCGGGGTACCCAACCACTTCTTCAATAGGTTAATGTGGTAAATCTGAGTTCGGGAAGGAGATAGTTGCAGCGCATAAGTGGTCCTACCTATTTTCCTGACTACCTGGAAAGGTCCTTGCCACTCCTTCCGAAGTTTGTGAGTAGAGGTAGGAAGAAGGACCAAAGCCCAATCACCTATGTCCAACTCTCTCCACTTCTTGCCTTTATCATAAAAGGTCTTTTGTTTGTCTTGCGCTTTTTCTAGAGTTTCATAGGACAGGGTTCTCAGCTTGTGTAACCGGGATTTCAACTGTTGGGAATAGTCCAACAACTCTTCAGCATCTTTGGAGCTAGTCTTTTCCCAACTATCCCTGGTTATTTCTAGCAATGTACGGGGTTTCCTGCCAAACAATAACTCGAAGGGTGAAGTCCCTAAACTGCTTTGGAACTGGCTTCTTAACACATACAATGCCAATGGTAGAAGTTGGTCCCATTGTTTACCGTCTCCGGTCAAAAGCTTCTTTAGAGTCGTTTTGATTAACCCGTTGTAGCGTTCAACCAGACCATCGGTTTGTGGATGATATACCGAGGTACGAAGATGTTTTACATTGAGGAGGTTACAGACCTGTTTCATGAGGCGAGACACGAATGGTGTCCCTTGGTCTGTTAGAAGTTCTTTAGGGAATCCCATCCGTGTAAACAACTCTACCAATTTTTGTGAAATGGCACTAATGGTGGCTGCTCGTAATGGGAACGCCTCCGGATAACGAGTAGCATAATCAACTATTACCATAACATATTGGTAACCTCTGTGTGACTTCGGTAAAGGGCCTATGATGTCTAGCCCTATCCTTTCAAAGGGTTTACCTATGATTGGAAGGGGAACAAGGGGAACCTTAGGGGGAATGTACGGGTTCCTTTTCTGACAAATCTGGCATTCCTGACAGTATTTCTTCACTTGTGCATGCATGAGCATAAAACATTACTTGCTCACGGAACATGGTAGGAACTATTAGCTGTGGGGTAGCCTGACTCTGCCCTACTCTATACAGAAGACCGTTTTTCTCAACAAAACAAGGATAAGTAGGGGGGTTCTGATTCTTATTGTCCTGTGCGTTTTTCCAGGCAGATGCCAAGGAGGCATCATTTAGCTGAGCAGCCCTAAAGTTGGTATCGGTAGACCAAGGTTCTTCCGCTAACAAACCTTCCCTAACCCCACTTCTGCCTTGCTTCTCTAAAACTTCTGTCATCAAAGTAGAAAACCACTTATTATCTGTGCCTATAATGAGTGGTTCGGGGAGATTAGGAAGGATTCCTACTTCACACTGTACTTGAGTTCCCTTTTCTGTTGTTATCGTGACCCTGGCTAGGGAATAAGTACGTATATCCCCATGTACACATTTTATCCGTACACTACGGTTCAAGAGCAAGGAGGAACTATTCAGGGTGTCTTTCTGTATTACCGAATGGCGACACCCCGAGTCTAGCAGGGCACGGGTTTTCTTACCGTCTACCAAGACACTTACATAAAAGGCGGGACCAGTCTCTTGTGCATACAAGAGAGCACGCGGAGCATACCCCACCTCCATGGGCTCTTCCTCCTTCTCTCTTTTTTTTCGACAGTACTTGGCAATATGTCCCCACTCGCCGCATTCGTAACACTGAGGACTCGTAAAGACCGGTGGTTCGGGCTTCAACTGTTTAGGTTTTATGGGTGGAGGCTCACTTGGAGGTTTGTACGTTTTTTTCTCAGGCTTTGTAAAGTTTTTGTTCACAACGGGTTTTTCGGTTTCACGGAAGACAGGCCTAGTTTGGGCTCTCGCATAGGAATTAGCCATTTCAATGGCGTGTTCTAGGGTCAAACCTGCATGCTGCCGTAGCCACCGTTGTGTTCCATAGGGCAATGCTTCAAGAAATTGTTCCAAATAAATCTTATTCATTACATTATCGATATTCCCCTCCTGTGGTTTTAACCACCTATCGGCGGCGTCTTTCAGTTTATAAAAAAGAGTTTTAGGAGCATCGGTTGGAGTTCCTCTCTCTTGTCGAAACTTTAACCGATGAGTCTCATCATCGACCCCCAGTCTATCAAGGATTATTTGTTTCACATGTCCATAAGCCGCAGTACCATCCTTGTTTGCTAACTGATAAGCTGCCTGGGCTTCTCCTGTAAGGAGGGGTGCTAAATAAAAGGGCCATCTCTCACCCGGCCATGCACTAGCTCGGGCCGCCCTTTCGAAATTTAGAAAAAATGAAACAGGATCGTCTCCGGGAGTATATTTCTGAAGCGGCACGACTGCCCCTGGTGGGTGTGCTGCTCGACTTTGACCCAAAACAGCCAACAGTTGCGTTTGACCCTCTGATAGTTTAGTAAGATGATCTGCCTGTGTCTGTATAGACGCAGTGAACGTGGCTCTATCACTGTCCGCTTGTTCGTTAGACCGGTTAATTGCCCACTCTAGCTTGCACTGGCCTTCGCTTAACTGATTTAGTAAGGTCTCCATCTTGTTTAACTCAGATGGAATGTCTCCTGGCTGGCTCGCCACTTGTCACCTTTCGGTCACAAGAAGGGAAGGAGCCAAGACTAGAGGGCGTCTGTTTATCTGATTATTGCGGGTTACAGTTTGCAGAATAACAAAACAAAGTCTTTCAGTCAGACACGGGGTCAGTAGTAAGGTCGTAGTCCTCGGGGCACTTCCTGGGTCAGGGTCCGGGAAACTCCAGCACATGGAAGAAAAGAAAAGAACGTGGCTTTTAGTGTTTTGTTCCAACTACTAGAACTCTCGGAAATAGGGAGGGGGTGAGGGATAAAGCAATAACCACCACCACATTCAGTGAGTTGTGTTCGGCTTTGCTAAACTAGGTGCCCCGGTGGTTATACGGCTTCCTATCCCGACCCTCCCTTCTTAAAGTTTAATAAAGAACCCAAACGAGCACGCACCTGGGAGAGCCACGCGTCCTCCTTCGCGTGGCTGGGCGAAACAGGGTGTCGTTGGCCTCCTGGCTTTACAGCTGCCTCCGTCCGCTCCTCCTCGGTTATCGGTCCGGCACCTTCTCTGCTCCTGGTGTCGTCCACGTCCAAGGATTCCGCCTTCCCGGTACTTTCCGTCCTCCTGGTCGCGTGGTCCTCCTGGCGTCTCACTTCTTCCTCCCACGACGGACAAACGGCGTCTTCCGGGTCTCCCCTCATATGGTGAGAGGACACTCCTGATAGGCCCGCAAAGTCAGGTGGTCCAGATGCGAAGCCATCATCACGAACACACAGGCTATCCTTAAAGGGCCCGTAGTAATCCGCCTGTTGAGGAGACGGACAATCAGTTAGCCCTGCCGGGGCTGAGCATGGGACCCCCTGACACTGTCCTGTAAGCAGAACCAAAGGAAGCAATGGAGGTAAGAAAATTAACCACTAAAGCAACATCCGCTGAAGCGGGATCCAAGTTCCGTTCAGAACACCAACCACTCCATCTACGCCAAGCTGATGCATAACGCTTGTACGTGTTGGGGGCCCAAGCTTCACTGATAAATCTTTTAGCGTCTCCAGATAAGCCAGGGACTTCCCAGCGTTCCCCGAAATGCGCCACGCAACCAGCCGGAGCTGACCTGACAGAACCAGAGGATGCGGGTGGAGTAGAGGATCCAACAACAAGTTCCACTTCTGTGGAAGGAGCAACGGCGTCGAGCAACTCATCTCCAGAAGATCCGGAAACCATGACTGAGCCCTCCAAAGAGGAGCTATCAGAATGACCTCCGACTGGAAGTGCTTTGTTCGAGCCAGGACCCGCGGAATCATCGCGAATGGGGGAAACGCATAGCAAAGATGAGGGGGCCAGACCTGGAGAAAGGCCTCCGTGGTCAGAGCCTCCGGATCCGGGCGCCAGCTGAAAAATCTGGGCAACTGCGCATTGAGGCGAGAGGCGAAAAGATCTATCCAAGGCCGACCCCAGACGCGAGACAGATGCCGAAACACGCGGGGATGAATCCGCCAATCGCTGAAGTCCAGCAGATGGCGAGAGTTCCAATCTGCCACCTGATTCTGGTGACCTGGGAGATACTCTGCAATAAGAGTGATCTTCCTCTGCTGGCAGAAATGCCAGAAGTCCTTCGCAATTTCGGCCAGGAGCTTCGACCTCGTACCCCCTAGTTTGTTCACAAACCTCACCGCAGAGATGTTGTCCATGTAGAGTAGAATGCAACAGCTGGTGGCCTGAGGAGCAAGGCTGCGGATCGCAAGCGATCCCGCCAGGAGCTCCAGACAGTTGATGTGAAGACTCAGTTCGTCTTGTGACCACTGGCCGCCCGTCGTCGCAGACCCGCACCGGGCTCCCCAACCCCAAAGACTCGCATCCGATTCCAGCACCACATCTGGAGCCGAGCCGAACAGGGCTTTCCCGTTCCAAGCCTCCATGTGGTCGAGCCACCACATCATCTCCGACTTCGCGTCTGGTGAAAGAGGGACAAGATCGGAATATCGAAGACCTTTCCGCAAATGCCTGATCTTGAGCCGCTGCAGGGCCCGATAATGCAAGGGACCCGGAAAGATCGCTTGAATGGACGAAGCCAACAGTCCAACAATCCGAGCGATCTATCGTAATGACACACTCTGTTCGGACAACAGTAAGGTCAATTCCCTCTTGATAGACCTGATCTTCTGGGAAGGCAAGAGCAGCTGGCAAGAGACCGAGTCGACCAGGAAACCCAGGAACTCGATCGATTGAGAGGGATGTAACAGAGATTTCTGAGGATTCACTAGAAATCCTAGAGACTGCAAAAGCTCGATCATCCACGCTAAGTAGGTTCGCAATTGGACAGGACACTGAGCCATCAACAAGACGTCGTCCAGATACACGATGAGACGCACTCCGCGTGCCCTCAGAGATTCCATGACTGGCCTCAGTAGCTTCGTGAAGCACCACGGAGCGGAAGAAAGACCGAACGGGAGAACCGAGTACTCGAACCACGTTCTCATCCACTGGAATTGGAGGAAACGGCGATGAGGAGGGAAAATGGGAATGGACAGGTAGGCGTCCTTCAGATCCAGGCAAACCATCCAATCACCTCGTCAAAGGAGATCCCAGAGAAGATGGATGCCTTCCATCTTGAAGTGGCGATAGACCACTCCGTTGTTGAACTCTTTGAGGTTGAGCACTAGACGAGCACCTCCCCTCTTCTTTTGCACTAGAAAGACATTGCTGACGAACCCCTGAGGATGCAGGGAAGTCCGTACAACCGCCCCTTTGTGCAGAAGGGACTCTACTTCTGTGGATATCACGTCCTGATCTAGTTGGGAAAAAACAAGGGGAGAAGGGACGCGAGATTGATGGGGAGGATGATAAAACTCGATGTGATAGCCTTGCACCGTCTGCAAAATCCATGGATCGCTGGAGATTGCGCGCCAATTGTGTAGAAAAAATCGCACCCTGCCCCCCAGAACCACACTTTTGTAAGGAATCAGGCTCACCTGCAGAGGAGAAATCCTGGCGTCCTCCCTGGTTTCCACCATAGCCTCCTTTGTTGCCTTGACCTTTTCTGGAGGGGTAGAAGGTAGTTTTGTTTCCAGAATAGGAAGACTGCTGATGTCCTCCACCTTGCTGGGACTGCTGGCCACGCTGCTGTCCAGAACCACGGCCGAACGAACGTCCCTTGGAACGTCCGGCCCTGGCATAAACCGGGCGGAATGCCCTGCGCAGAGAGGATTGAGCCTTTTCCAGGCCGCTGAAGGTGGCCACAAACTTCGTCAACTCTTTCAGAAAAGGTCGACCAAACAGGAGCCCTTGAGCAAGGGACCCTGACTCAGATGTTGCGAGCTCGGCCAATCTGGGATCCATCTTCAACAAGATGGAACGCTGATGCTCGGTGGACAGAGCACAGTTCGCTTTCCCTAATTGACAAATAGCCCGTTGGGCCCAACCAATAAGTTCATCGGGATCGATGCCAGACGCCGACCCCTGAGCCTGATAGCCTAAATCTAAAATTTTGGTAAGGGGGCCAAGCAGATCCAATAATTTATCTTGGCAGAGGCGCCAAGAACGGTCAATGCCTTTCTTAGGATCCTTGGTGAACTTCTTCAGGTATGTCAAGATAGTGGGATCCACCTCCGGAGTGTCCGCTAGCTTATCCGCCAACTCCGGGCGGGGACACTCAGAGCGGAGGCGAGACCTCACCTCCTGGTCAAATGGCTCACGGATATGAGCCTGAATATATTCCGCAACCTCAGGTGCAGGGAGCCAAGACTTGGAATTAGGGTGGATGATATCTGTAGGTTCGAAGGTGAGGACAGGCGGGTGAGAAGAGGCGTCCACAAAATGTTCTTTTCTGGACTTTTTAGCAGGAGGGGGACCAGAGGGATCGGAAGAAGAGGAGGAGGTATCATCGGTGTCCGGAGGGGGCAGATGAGACCGTTTAGAGACAGTGGGGGCAGACAAAGACTTGGCCAACCGAACAAAGACAGACATATGCGGGTTTTTAGGTGACTTAGAAGACTTTGTACCGGAGGTAGGAGGCACCCAACCCTGCTGCTGAGCGTAATCAGTCAAATGACGCTTCAACTGGCCAATAGCGCGGAGCAGCGCAGTATTAACTGAATGTGTCACCCCCTGGTCAAGGGCGTCAACCAAATCATATTCGAAAGAGTCTTCAGGCTCCTCATCGTAACAGTATTCCTCAGAATCCTCATAGCCAGCCATGACGAAGCAAAGCACAAATGAGGAAATAATAGAAGGAATGATAACAATGCCCACAATAGACAAAGCAAAGGTCAAAAGTCCAACTAGAATGACCCAGTCCTGGGGAGTGACCACCCCAAGCAAGCCAGACAGGCAGAGCAACACTCAGCCCGAACAACAGTTATTATAGAATGTGGAGGGAAAGGCTTGCCACAGACAGTCACTCTAGGCAACGCCTCTAGAGATTATACAGCCCCAATCTGTAAAGTTCTTGAAGAAAAGGGCGTCAAAGGGGACGTTCCGGTAGGCTGTGGGCTGAGGCTGTGGAAACGCCGCCTCTCAGCGTGTCAGGGCTCCACAAGGAAACGGAGCGTAAACAAAC
Organism: Lissotriton vulgaris; assembly: GCF_964263255.1. Classification (NCBI taxonomy): domain Eukaryota; kingdom Metazoa; phylum Chordata; class Amphibia; order Caudata; family Salamandridae; genus Lissotriton; species Lissotriton vulgaris. The sequence continues at coordinate 344,213,715 of NC_141686.1, forward strand.
CTAACGCGCATGCGCGTTAGAGAAGCCTGTGTCCCGGAAATGGAGCAACGCGCAACAGTCGTGCGTGAGCTCCCAAGTCCCCGTCCCACTCCACCGAAGAAATAACGCGGGCACAAAGCGCCCGAGTGCAAAGGAGAGGCGACCACGCGCTCACCAGAAACAACACCGCATACACAAATGTCCGCAAGTCGGAAACACAAGCCGAACCAACAAAGGAAGCAGCAGCGCCAATATGAACCAAGCAAAGCGTCGGGAGACGGCAAGTAGTGGCGCAACAATGTAATACATTAATCACATAGCAAACATGCACAAAATACAATAAATGTAGAAAGGGACTTAACTGGCTGCGAAGCAGCAAAGAAAGAGGATGTATTGCCCTCTATGGTTCTTTATATAGGGACTTGCTCTCTATGGTTATGTAGGTGCTCTTGGGAGTTGTAGTTTTTCGTTTCTTTACTGTATTTCTATTGGCTGCTGTTGGTAGTAAAGAAATCGAGAAAGCATAATCTGAGCCTCCTGTCCTGCCATAGAATCACACTGCTACAACTAGACTGCTTTGTTGTGAAAATGCCTCTGCTTTCCTCACCGTCTATTTTTAAAGTGGACGAAATCTGCTATCTTTCACCACTGCTATTGTAATATGGTGTAGATGAAATACTGCCACACTGAATGCTCTCATTTTAGCAAAGATTCAGGCTTATTTTTGGCCATCTAAAGATGGCGCCTGTGGCCAAGCCCTTGCAATTTGATGTGGCCTTCAACACGCATAGACATCAAATACATTTAATATACGATACAGAGTGTTGTCAGCAGAAGCTCTTTGAGCAGTTTACACTTTGCGATGGTGCGTTAATCGATTCATGTTCCGCACTTTCCAGCAGAAGTTCGGATTTCATTTTGAAGAGCTGGTATAGCATCCCTCCAAGATGGCGCCCGGTGTTGCTTACTGCCATATTTGACTTTCATTTGTAGTCCTTCCATTATGTTTGTGCACTATCAACGCGGGTCTTGAAACAGCACTTATAGCGCCGCGAGTAGGCGCGCCGAGGCTTCCTGAGTTTGCCGCTGCAGTGCGGACGTGCTCAGTAAGCACACGCGTGGAATATTTGTTGAAGCGATACTTGAGCGAACTTGGTTGGTAGTCGCGTTGTCTGTTGTCGTTTTGTTTGCATGGTATTTGATGCATGCACCAACGCATTTTTTAAAAAATTTATGCCTAAACGATATTCAGCTTTTCTGCTTCCCACTGGGACTTCTAATATTGTAAATCCCATGTTATTCGAATTCTGAGTTACGCTTGTGCTGTCCTCATCGGCAGAGACGCTAGTAACATTGTGTTTGGACAGTTGAGCTCCCTAATTCAGCACATGTAGGGTGTTTCTTTGTTCTCTATTTTCTAGCCTATTGCTGTGTGGAAGCACATTGGTGATTTGCTCGCCTGGCTCCGGACACTATCTTCTTATTCATAAGGATAGATGCAGCCAATTTGAAACAAATCATTCTTTGGGACGGGTTGAAGTCATACTCGCCCATTTTAAGTAAGTGGTCGACTAATTAGGACCCCTGGTTTCTAGTCCATAATGGATACTTGGAACTGTTTCTATTGTTTTTCCTAGTGATATTTTGAAATTCTTCTTCGACCAGCTCAAGTAAATAAGGTTGGATTGCTCTTTTAAACAGGTGAATTTTAATATTTTAATTTTTTTGACACTTTGGTGATGGTAACTTTGTTTAATTTTTCACGGTCACTTCAAGACCTGGCTGTTCGAGCAGTAGCGGACCCTCCTCCCCCAGCGCCTTGAGACCCTCTGGGTGAGTAGTGCACTATATAAATGCGATGATTGATTGATTGATTGATGGTGTGTGTAATGGAGTTTTGATAAAGTTTCTTACTTTCCCTGGGTATCTTTGGATGCCTTACTTCACAGTACAGGCTTTTTTTCGTATTTCCTTTACCAGGTTAATTTTCATCTACGTTTTTCTAAATAGGCCTTTTCTCTCGAAGGAGCTTACTTTTTAACCAATGTGACCCATATGCATTTTTTATACAGAACTGTTTGTGACGCTCAATGGAACCCTCAGTCCTGATGATGACCGTGTAACTCTACAGTGGTCGAAACGCCGTTGACACTTATGTGGCCATAAAACCAACGAAGGACACATTCATTTTGTACATGTTGTTCCTTTATTGTAACATGTATTTTTTTGTTTGACACCGGTCTGGTTTGTGATATGTATTGAGCGCTATTGTCCCAATTGTTTTATATTATGTAATAAATTTGTGATAATCTTTCAGAAATAGTTTTTTGCTTACGGACATTCTTTTTCTTTACTCTTGCTATATTGTTGCTTATCTGTCCTGTCTGTGATCTGGATTTGTGTGTAAATATTGTATTTTTTAGCAAATTGCTTCTTGAACCACTGTTAGGATCGTACACTTTCTAAAAGTGGCCTCTATGAACTCAGAATGAAAAGGCATCCTCGCTAAAGGCTGCGTCTTTAGACGCTGAGTTCAGACGTACCAAACTTCACTCACTTACACCTTTTATTGGGCTACGTACATGGGTGGCACAATCCGTGCTGCAGGCACACGAGCAGCGGTTGACTCACAAGCCCCGGCACCCGCAGTGCCCTTTACTGGGGACTGACCAGTAAGTCACACATCCAATCATAATACCATTTACCACAGGAGCACCAGCGCTTTACCACGATAAGCAGTGCAAAAAGCGCACAGAAACGGTACACCAGCAAAAACAGAGTAAAAACCGGGATGGCAGAAAACAAAAAACTTGGGGGGAAACACGCCAAAAGATGCCTAGTCTAACAGTTACCAATAGATGGGCCCCACGCAGTGCAGGCGGTGGGCAGTGACGAGTCAACCAATAGACGGGCCGCACGCGGTGTGGGTGGGAGGCAGGCTGTGATGAGGTATCCAATAGATGGGCCGCATGAGGTGCTGGCGGCAGGCAGTAATCAGTTAACCAATAGACAGGAAGCACGCGGTACGGGTGAGCGGCAAGCAGTGATGTGTTAACCAATAGATGGGCCACACGCAGTGCGGGTGGGCAGTGATGAAATGAAATGAAATGAAATGAAATGAAAAAGGTATTTAATAAAGCGCACTGCGTCCAAGCGGCTTCCTGGCGCTGGGGACCTGATCAGAGCTCACAGAGGGAAACCAGGGGAACTAAGAAGGGAATGCCTGAGAAAAGAGGAAAGTTTTGAGGGCCTTACGGAAGTGAGTGTAAATGGGGATGGAACGAATAGAAAGTGGGAGGCTGTTCCAGAACTGGGGGGCCAGGACCGAAAACCGAGTACCTCCCGTTCTGGATTTACGAAAGCGGGGGATGTGCAAGAGAGAGAGGGAGGAAGAGCGAAGGGTGCGGCTAGGGGCGTGAGAGGAGATGAGAGAAGTAATGAAGGAGGGGGCAGAGCGAGAATGAGCCCGAAAGGCTAAGCAAGCCAGTTTGAAGAAGGATCTGAATCGGATAGGAAGCCAGTGAAGAGATTTGAGAGCGGGAGTGATATGGGAGGATTTGGGGAGGGACAGAATGAGGCGAGCACCCTGATTTTGAATGGCCTGGAGCCGGCGGGTTTCGTAGGTGGGTATGCCCACGTACAGGCCATTCCCATAGTCGAGGCGGGAGGTGACTAAAGCCATGACTATGGTTTTGAGTGCGTCGGTGGAAAAGAATCGCGAGATTTTCCGGATGAGACGGAGGGACAGAAAACAAGAGGACACGACGGAGCTGATCTGACTGTGCATGGATAAGTCATGACTGACTTTAATACCAAGGGTGCGAACAGAGGAGGCGGGCGAGGGGGGGTGGCAAAAGAGAGGGGCCAGTGTGCAGGGGACCAAGGGTTAGAGGGACCACCAGTGAGGACAAGTTCCGTCTTGTCAGGATTGAGCTTAAGATGGTTAGCACTCATCCACTCGGAAATGAAAATTAAGGTGGAACAAAATTTAGGAATAGAGTCCGGAGAAGAAGAGAGATCGAAGACGAGCTGGAGGTCATCGACGTAATTGTACACAGAGACCCCCAGCTCGAGAAGGGAAGAGATGAGAGGATGGATACAAAGATTGAAGAGAAGGGGGGAAAGAGAGGAACCTTGGGGAACACCACAGGTGACCGGGCGGGGAGGGGCAGAGAAACCGGAGAGGTGAACAGCCTGGGACCTGTCCCGAAGGAAGGACGCGAGCCAGGAAAAGGCCGCGCCCCGAATGCCCGCTGTGCTGACACGGTCGAGAAGATTGGAGTGGTCAACCGTGTCGAACGCAGAGGACAGATCGAGAAGGACCAAGGCTTGGGGAAGGTTAGAGTCGGCTTTCCCCTTGAGTTCATCCAGGACCGCGAGGACCACTGCCTCCGTAGAGTGGCCCGGGCGGAAACCCGCCTGATGGGATGCCAAGAGGCCATTCTCCTCGATATACGAGGAGAGGCAGGAGGTTACATGGGCCTCAAGGATCTTGCCGAGGTAGGGAAGAAGGGAGATGGGTCGAAAATTAGAGGGAAGAGAGGGATCCTGACCAGTTTTTTTTAGAATGGGGAGGACGATTGCAGATTTGAAAGATAAGGGGACGGAACCAAGAGCCAGAGAAGAATTAAGTAGAGCGAGAGGGGGGGCAGGGCATTTAGTGAAGAGAGTTTTAAGAATGCGTAGCGGTGCGCAGTCCGCGGGAGAGCCAGACTTAACTTTGAGCAGATATTTGAGAAATAAATCAGGGGAAATAGGGGGGAAGAGAGCAAAGGAGGACGGGGGAGGAGTGAGGGGACAGGTGAGGCTCGGTTGAGGCACAGTGGGGATGTTAGCTTTAATCTTCACAATCTTGTCAATGAAAAAGTCATTGAGTGACGAGCAGAGGGACTGAGAGGGAACCAGGCAAGGGGAGGAACGATCGGAGGTGGCAAGATTGTGAACCAGGGAGAAAATTTCACGGGATTTGTTAGCGGAGAGAGCTACTCTCTCAGTGAAATAAGAGGTTTTGGGCGCTAAAATTGCTTTTTTGTATTCGGTGAGAAGTTGTTTGTATTTGGCACGCAAAGAGGGACAGTACTTCTGTCTCCAGAGGCGTTCCGACCGCCTAAGGTCGAGTTTTAACGCTTTGAGCTCTGGAGAGAACCATTTGTGCGCATCGTAGGGGCGAACCACTTTGATCTTTCTGAGCAGGGCCACTAGGTCACACGAAGAAGATAGCCATGTGCTGATGGCGTTGGCCTGAGATTCGAGGGGAAGATCAGTGAGGTCAGGGGCGGATGAAACCAAAGAGCGCGAAAGAGAGTCAAAGTCGGTCTGATTCCAGTTGCGGGCTAGGATGTTTTTGGGAAGAGGGGGCTTGTCGACCACACCCAGGTGAATAGAAAAAGAAATGATAAAGTGATCCGACCAAATGCAAGGAGATATAGAGGGAGGTGAAACGAGAGGACGAGAGGACCAGATTTTATCTAGGATGTGACCTTGAACATGGGTGGGAACTGTAACATAGGATGTGAGATTCAAGCATTGGAGGGTGGCGGAAAAGTCTTTAGAGGGAAGATCTACCCTAGGATCACCCGGCCAGAAGTTAAAGTCGCCGAGCAATAGGACGGAGGAGTTGTTGACCACCAAGGTGGCCAGAAGGTCCTGAAGGGAAGCTACAAAGGAAGGCATAGATTGAGGGGGACGGTAGACGAGGACAACAGTGAGGGGGCAGGAAGGTTGAGAGAGCGGGCCACCAAGTAGTCCACATTAGGTATAGGGGGTGAGGAAGAAGTTGGAATTTGAGGGTCGACCGAATGATCATTGCCACACCTCCCCCAGCCTTGCCATCCGGGCGGTCAGCTCGGAGGGCGTAGTAGGTATCGGGGAGAATGGCTAAAAGATCTGGGAGGGAATCAGCGGTGAACCAGGTTTCGGTCAGAAAAAGAAAGTCAGGGGAGTCGGTAGTCAGGAGGTTGAAAAGTGCTGTCTGGTGTTTGACTGCGGAACGGGTGTTGAGTAGGTAAGCGGAGGCTGCAGTAGGAGCAGGGGAAGGGCGGGAGACAAGGGGAGGTTTAACAGAAAGAGGGGTAGGGCTGTGAGAGGCCTGTGTCGGGTGTGAAGGGGGAGAAGTGAGAATGCCAAGTGTGTCTAGATGATGCAATAGAGAGGGTGAAGGTGAGGAGGTAGCGGAGAGAGCAGTGAGTTGAGCGGAAGTGTAAACCAATAAAGGAGCAGAGTGTGTGGCCCCTGGTCCCGGCCCGTCGCGGACGGGCGCAGACGGGCTTAACTTAGGCGCAACTTCGGCGCGCCTTCGTCGCGCCCGCTGCGCTTGTCCGCTGCGCTGCCGGAAAAGAGGAGCCATAATGTAGAGACACATGAGGGAAGATGATCAAGGGGGCGTGGCAGGGGGTGATGGAATAGATGGGTCACAGACAGGCAGACAGTGATAAGTTAACCAATAGACTGGCGATATGCAGTGTGGGTGTGTGGCAGGCAGAGGTGAGTTAACCAATTAACAGGACGCACATTTTGCGGGTGGGTTGCAGGCAGTGATGAGTTAACCAATAGATGGGCTGCATGCGTTACGGGCGGGCGGCAGATAGTGATGAGTTAACTATTGACAGTTCTGCGCAGGGCAGGCAGTGATGAGATGAGTTAACCAATAGACGGGACGCATGCGGTGCAGGCGGCAGGCAGTGATGCGTTAACCAATAGACAAGCTGCATGTAGTGCGGGCAGGCGGCATTCAGTGATGAGTTAACCAATAAATGGCTGCAAGCGATGCGGTGGGTAGCAGGCAGTAATGAGTTAACCATTAGACGGGCCACACGCGGTGCAAGTGGGTGGCAGGCAGTGATGACTTAACAAATAGACGGGCCACACACGGTACTGTGGGTGGCAGGCAGTGATGAGTTAACCAATAGATGGGCGGTACGGTTCCATTGCACCCAGCGTTATGGGCCCTCGGGCATATTAATGTGAAGACCTGCCATATTAGAGGGAGCGGTGTTGCACTACAGTCCAGCGGCCTTGTGAATGACGCAGCCAGAGCTAATCATCAAGTCCTGCATCGTGGCCGCTGCCAGGAGCCCATGCAGGCAGGGAGTCTTTGCGGCCGGTTGGCCCTTTCTGCTCATGGTGCTGCTTGCTACAGACTACTAGTGTCTGTTACTAGTACATTCTACAGTCTACTTTCAGCCTGTCATGAGCTTATTTAAGTGAAGTCACCACTGAACCTCAGGCCTCGGCGCATGTAGCTCTAATGCGACAGTCTGACGAGCTTTTCATCACATCCATCATATTACATTGAAGAATAGAACTTTGCCTCGCATTGTAATTGTAAGTTTCAATTATATTAAGGACTCAGAGGCGAAGATTATGCTGTGTCTTTCTTCGATTTATTACTGGACAAATGTCATAGCAGCCAAAAGACAAAACTAAAGCAAAAACATCAACTCCCGTGAACCATAGGGAGATCCAAAACATTATAGTCCTTTCACAGTGTCCATTAATCTGGCATATAGTTCCTTCACACTGTCATCTCCTCCTCTTTCTTCAAACGAGTCACGCCAAGAGCATCTTGACTGGTCCTGTTTCGACCATTGTTTCCTAGAAAAATAACAACAGCGTAAGGTACCGAACCAAAACCAACTGAACTTACGAGCCTCAATATTCTGTTACAGAAATTGAAAGTCACAAGAATGGCAATCGAAACAGTTAGCGAGATCTCATAACCTATGAACGAGTTACTTACCACCATAGGGGAAGGGTTCGCCCTGAAGGCGTTCTGGGCTGGATAACCCTTGCCTCTGTGTCCTTAATAGAATTGAAACTTACAGCTACAATGCTAGGCAAATTTCTATTCCATGGCAGGAACGAAGCTTCAGATTATGCTAGTTTAAAGCTTGCTTACCACTGACTGAGCAACCTCTATTACCGGTTTGAAGTCAAATCTCTTGATGGTCGAGTCCGACGGCCAACCCGCTGCCCGCATCAAGTCCTCAAGACAGGCCCTGAAGGAAAAAGCTTTTGAGGCCATGGCGCCTGTAGGCAGGTGGATACCCGACTATGGTTACCCCCAACTTTTTGCCTAGTGTTTAGCTGGTTTTCGACTTAGTTGGCCTGGGATCCTGCTATTCAGGACCCCAGGCTACCTGCTCTCTCCTTAAAATTGACTCCATGTACCTTAGGAACATACCTAATTGGATATTGGGTCACCCTTGTGAGTCCCTGTATAGTGTACCATAGGTACCAAGGGCATAGGTGCACCCAAGGCCTACCAGGGGCTGCAGCATGTAATATGCCAACCCCTGGCTGGCCATCCAAAATGACACAACTGGCTGAAACCCTTTCTCATCAAGAATTCTTAAATGGCTACGTTATATTGATGACGTGTTTTTAATTTGGGAAGGTACTGTTGACCAATTGAAAGAATTTCACACCTGACTTAACACCAGAAATACTAATCTCCAATTTACTCTGGAATACAACAATACTGAGATGCCATTTCTGGACATTACAATTAAGGTGGATATGAATAATCAACTTTTCACCACCTTATTTACTAAAAAAACTGCCAGAAACACGCTACTTAAGTATACCAGCCATCATCCGCAGGCGTTGAAGGACGGTCTACCCTTTGGACAGTTTCTTTGCCTTAGGCGAAACTGTACATATAAAGATGATTATTTTCAGGAAGCTAAAAAACTAAAAGACAAACTATTTACCCGTGGTTACCCAGGAAAACTACTAAGGAGATCAATGAAAAGGGCCTGGTACCAAGACCGTGAGGCCTTACTGACAGTGAAGAACCGGACAAATGAACCCAATATAGTTTGTGTTACCACCTTTGGCACGCATTCCAATGCGATTAAGAAAATCGTGTCAAAACAATGGAATCTACTCCATTCCTTCCCAGAATTTACACAGAAACCACTATTTGCCTTTAAAAGAGGCACTAATTTACAAGACAGGCTGATCCATGCATATGACCATCCTTTGACAGTCAACATTGTAGATAACATGAGGCAACTCAGCCCTGTAATTGGCCACTTTAAATGTAATAACTGTGCTGCTTGTGCTACTACTATGACGGTCAAGAACTGCACAATCAATAACATCCAGTTTACAAACAAAAGTTTCTCGAATTGCAATACCACCAATGTGGTTTATTGCATTCAGTGCCCCTGTCTGCTACATTACCTGGGAAAAACAATTCAACCTATAAAGAAGCGTATCTTACAACACCAGTCGCGCATTCGCTGCAAGAAGGAAACTGCTCCCCTAGTGGAGCATTTCCTGCGACTCGGACACAAAGAAACTGACATGACATGGTGGGTACTGGAAGTTATAAAACCTAACAAAAGGCAAAACAATGTCAACAAAGTGCTGACATTGCGAGAAGGCAAACTGATTTGCCTGACTGACACTGTAAAACGAGGATTGAACTCAGCCACAGAATGGCATTCTCTTGCATGCCTTACGTGAACCATCCAACAATCTATGATGTAGGTTCTTTAGTTACTAATTAGGATAATCCTCGACTTAGACTGAGTTTCCCACTATGCCTCTGGATAATACATATCCAACACTGAAATAACAGCTGTACATACCGATATGTTTATGCAGTTAAAAAAAATTTTTTGTATGCCATAAATGTAATCTATTTTCTGTAAAATAAGTGTACTGCTTCCATAAAATGAAAATACGGATGTTCTATGAGTAATTCCAGAATAATTTCCCTTGTTTTATTCCAACGTGACACATATATGTCCTCAGCATTCATTTGACTAGTTCAAAATGGCTGACAAACTTAGTCCCTTTTCGATTTTCAAACACTTAGTCCCATTTCGATTTCCAAACACCTAGTCCCATTTCGATCTCCAAACACTGACTTTAAATGTCAGCGAGACCGATAACAAACCGTGGCTTTACTTTGATGACACGCGTTATTGACTTCACCTCGCTGCATCTTAAGGTAAGAATCATACGGCCGCCCAGCTTAAACTAAATGCGCTTAAAACTATGCTGCGCTCTGTATAGAGTACGGTAGCAGACGAAATTTGTCGCCTTTTGTAATTGAAATTCGCTTGTGGTCCGGCTGCCCAGTTTTATTTTTATTTTAACTTCTGTGCATTAAGTTGCCCATAATTTTAACAGCGTCCAATTGCCACAAACGCACACAACGTTAGTAACGCGTGCTTGCATTTTTGATAGCGTTTTGCTGGGATTAATGAACACAACGTGAGCAGCGTGTACATAATTTCGTACCTATATGCACCTGCAACTAGGTCGCTCCCGCTTAAAATACTGTCTGCGCAGCACAAATGATAGTGACCCACCTAAAGCTTAAACCTAAGACTATTGTATATCGTGGGATGCTCCACAGGCTATTACAAGTATTATAATGCCAATAGATTTAAGAAACTTTAGCATCTAATGTGCACCCTTTCTTGTACCCTCTGACAGACACTGCAGGATCTCTGACTGCTCACAGGCTCGCTTAAGCGCAAATTATGTGCATCGACCCCTGATTTGTCTCAGAAATTTGATCATAATTCACCTAACATACACTGGGTAAGATCTACCTCTAAGTAGTAATGGGCTCTCTTTATAAAAACTGAATACATCGTGAAAATATTTACCATTACTTTTTCTAGATGAATTCTACTGTGTATGAATACGTTAACCCTATGTGAGTGAAGTTCAGACGCTACATCCAACCTGGATGAGCGATCTCCACATTCGATAGGTATGTCCTTTAACATCTAAATACGTTTTTTTCTTGTGACCACTAATACACAGACCTAAAATATAAGTTCTTAATTTCCAGTCAGGTCCCTAGGATACTGTGATCCTTCCAAGATCCTCTTGCGGATGACGATAATCCGCATACAGGTATTTACAAAGCATACAGACCTAGACTAATAGATGGACACCACTACTGATTCATAAAGGGTTTCATATAACATCCTATATATAATTTCTTTAACTGAATGATTTCGCATTAATGCTGAACATATAGATTTGCAACTATGAAGTCGTCATAGCAATGATTTAATGTATGTGCCCATTTGTTTGATATGGATACAATGACGTAATATAGGTCTTTCAACCCAAGAGTTAAATGGCTTGTTTGAACATAAAATGGTTCTAGAATGTTTTTGATTTTACTACAAACAGAACATGAGAAGTAAATGTTTATTGTGGACAGATTAAACCAATGCAATGCTTGTTGTCTTTTAAATTAATGAACCACAAAGTGATATTGTCTTTAAAAGCATGAACTTTATGTTCACGTATATGTTGTAAATATAATGTCTCTTGTCGCTACAGTTTAGTGTAATTGTTTTGTCACCAGGGTGTGTTGAATATAGCCAATGTAATATTGTAACTGTAAATATCTTTTAACTTGCAGACTACAATATTTCTATACAGATCTGAACTGATTACAGTCCTGAGGATGGTTTCATCAAATAACTGCTAAGAAACCGAAACGTCGACTTTGCACTTCATCCCTTGCTTTGTCTTACTCAATGTGTTTTGGGATAGGTGTCTTTTAGGTTCTGTTGAGTCACTTAGCAATTTATTTTTATGTGTACCCACAGTCCTAAAATCTTATTCGCTTATTTGTCTGTATATGAAGTTGATTTTTCCTAATGAATTATTTGATAAAAACATTTTTTTCGTATACACCCTGTGTCTTTGTTTATATGTTTCATGTTGACAACACAATTTGATCAGTTTTGATTCACTCATTGTAAGGACGATAAATTGGTTCTTCTCATATTAATTTTAAATAATAAAACTTAGATTGAACAAAGTCCCTTGAAGGCATCTTTACCTTTCTATATTTACTTACCCAAGCCCTCAAGGGTATTCCGGGTTGCTCACTTCCTTAATAATTACCAGGGGCTGCAGCATGTAATATGCCAACCCCTGGCTGGCCATCCAAAATGACACAACTGGCTGATCACTCAGCTGGGGCAAGGTGGTGTAATCACCCTTTGCTTTAGATATAGTATCACTATATCTAACCATATATAGACACATAGTAACCTATAAGTCACTCCTATGGCAGGTCTTAACAATCCTGGAGGTAGAGTGCTTCGTTATGTGTGAGAGGGTGCTCTAGCATGAGCTGAGCCTGTCTGCAGCTTTCGGAACCATGTCCTTATAGCTGTTCTATGATATCGCCATACCATATACTCTTAAGTGCATTATAATCCTCGCGGTTATTGCTAACTTTGGTTTGGCTTTATCGAAACATGTTGTGTGAGGTGTCAAACACTTTGGAATACTACCCCCTCGCCAATTCTGGTGACGGGGTAGCATTCCACCCTTCTAGAGGGAGAAGACATGTACCTAACTGTAACCCCAGGTAAAGTTAACCAGAGCCTCAGCATAACAAAATGGATGCTGCTGCCACAGACACAAGTCTGACCTCCTGCTGCTGGGAGTCCTTCCAGTCAGGGAGGCTTGGACAATAGGTTTCCTGCCTGGGGAGGTGCGAGCACCACCCCAGACAGGACTTAGTGTATTGGAGTAGGCAGGCTGAAAGGAATGAGACATTGCCTGGGGCACACAAGGTGTCCCGTGCATAGCCCAGTTCAAACCAGTTGCTGGGGCACTCCAGCCCCAGCTCTGGCACGAAACTGGACAAAGGAAAGGGGGTGTAACCACCCCCCTTCCTGGTTCCACCCATAGGAGGGACCTAGCAGGTAATCCAGCCCCTAGATTTGGTATATAGGTAGGAGCTGAGTCCCAAGACTTTAGATTAATCCTGACTGAAACTCTGATACGAAACTCTGGACTTTCGACGATCTACTTGAAGAAAACGACTGAAGAATCTCCCTTGTGGTCAAGGAGTGACCCCCCTGCACAAGCAGGCACCATCCAGCGATCAACGACTTGCTTTGCCGCCGCCTCCCGCCGGAGCCCAGAGCCTGACAAGAACCGGATTCCCAGACATCCCACAGCCCGATCCACAGTCCCTGCAAAGCTGAGACCCGTGGAGGCGACGAGAGATGTGGGAACGGCCATCTTGAAAAGTCCATGACCTGCTAACTGTGCAGCACCCGAGGCCTCCTCGAAGCTGTGCATTGGGGATTGAGAAGCCCCAGCCCTGAGCAGCATCTGCACCAAAGTTCAGCCCTGCACCCTCCACGAGTTCTGCGTGGGGCCCTTTTGCATTTTCCTGCTCGATGCGTCTGCCCGGTCACTTGCCCGTTGGCTAGTGGCCATCTTGGCGACGATCCTTTGAATTTCCACCGCTGGTCTGGTTGCTCCAGATTGGCCCTTGCTTCCCTCAAAAGAAGCAGCCCCTCAGACCTTGCTGGTCTGAGTAAGAAGCCAACTTCTTTTCCTGCGTGGGTTGCCTTTGCCAAGGTTTGTTGACTCCGATCCTGAAGCCGACACCGCCGACAGCGAAAGCCTTCGTGGGACAGTCCGTGCCTGACTCCTGGTCGTCGTCGACATCTCCTGGTCATCGTGGCTGCAGAGACAAGCTTCCCATCAGTACCTGATTGCAACGCGACATCACCTGATTCCTTCTTGGTTCCATCCTGGTCGCTGGCTAGCGACCCAGACTCTGTCCCCTCTGCTTTCATCTTCGATCCACCCGGACTCTTCGTTCCTGGCCGCCTGCAGCATCTTTTCTCCAAGGCTCCATAGAACTCCACAAAGAAACCCAACACACTTAGGGACCTATGCACCCGCTTCCTGTGGGTGAGGTAAAGCTAGCACTGCGGTGCTCCTGTGAAGAGTAACTCTCCTACGGCCTGATTCATGAAAACCGGAATCTGCGATTCTCAATTAGCGAAAAATTGCGAATGGCTATTGAGAAATCGCAGAACGGAATTCATGATGTTTAGCGATAAAAAAAAGCAAATCGCACGCGGCCGCAAAAGCCGTTTGCGATTATCGATAATCGCAGAAAAATCGCTATTTCCAGCTACATCCGTGTCGGGATTGCGATATCGCAAATAGTGATATCGCAAATAGCGATATCGCTAATTGCGAGATCGTAAAATCGCGAGATCGGGAAAACGGGAAGTCGCATTTCGAGCACAGTGATGACATCACAACCAGGAAGCAGCCAGTTAGCACCCCCATTCACCACAGTGAGGCAGACTTCGAGTCAGCAACCGGGAGAGCTCCTGCTATTCTGCTTGGATTTCAACTCTGAAACTACAGTGCTGCAATGTCTGAGGATGCAGTTCCTGGGCCCAGCAACACCACAGGGTGGAAGAGAAAGTTAAAATTTTCCGAGCAGGAGCTGGAGCATTTAATAGAAGGGGTGGTGGCCAACCACTCCAAACTTTTTGGGAAGGACTCTAGGAGGGTGCCGGAGCAGGAAAAACGCAGGATCTGGCAGGGTATAGCGTCCACGGTGAACTCTGTGGGTGTGGCTGATAGGTCACTGGACGAACTCAAAAAACGCTGGTACGACCTCCGAGGTCGTATCAAAGAGAAGGTGGCAGAGCGGCTTGGAGAGGCATCGGGCACTGGAGGGGGAGGACCTACAGTCCCTCCAAACACAGCCTTGGAGGACCAAGTAGAAGACACGCTGGAGAGGGAGGCGTGCATTGGAGTGACTCGTCTGGACTCATCCCGCCCCACCCAAGACATCCAAGGTAAGTGGCATGCGACTGAGACCCTGTCCCCTATGAATGTCCATGACCATATAGCCTCCCATAATGTTCCATAGTCATGCCATTGTTGCACATCAGGTAATGCCCTGAAGCATTGTGGGACATGTAGTGTGGCCACAATGTAGAAGTACCACAATGCAGCCAGACAGGTTCCAAAGTACGCAAAGCCGCAGCCAGTCAGGGAATGTCACCCAGCATGCATGTAGCAACTGCACGTGTGACAGATACATGCAACTAATGAACATCCACTTCCCCTCACAGGTGGCGCAGACAGCAGCGATAGCGAGAGGCTGCAAATAGATGAGGAGGCACAGGATGAGGAGGAGGTGCCGCCACATACACAGCCACCAGCCCCTGCCGCAGCAACAACTCCTGCAGCCAGGTCCACCACCAGTGTGCCTCCTGCGTCTGGCGCAGCAACTACTCCCGCAGCCAGGCCCTCTACTAGTGTGCCCCCAGCCTCTGCCGCTGCTACTACTCACGCAGCCAGGCCCTCTACCAGTGTGCCTCCAGCCCCTGCCGCACCAGCAACACCTACCGTGACACCACCAGCAGATGGTGCTTCAACATCTGGGCCCACAACAGCGGCAACACAGCGGCCACCCACTGTGTCAGGGCAGCAGAGCAGGCGTGGCAGGTCTCGCCAGCAGACCAATGCACCTATCAGCAGGAGGGGGAATGGACAGCGGCTGGCGAGAATGAGCGTGGAACGACGCATGCTCCGTATACATCAGCTGCAGGCACGCCGCCAAGGTACCATACAGCTTTAGCTGTACAACATTGGGCGCAATGTGGCCGGAGTGGGGGACCGGAGGGACCGCATGATGGCAGCCATGGCAGGTGTGGGGGAGGGAATGGCCCGCATGACTGCAGCCATGGAGGCCAACACTGCTGCAATTACATCGCAGCGCAACGCAGCACGCCGCCGCCACCGGCAGCTATTGACCCGGCTGACGGCCTACACCCGGTCCAATTATGTAATAGGCAATGCCACCTCGCAGTTATCGCGCCGGTCCCTTGCACAGCAGCAGCAGCTCATCCAGTGCTGCGAGGATGTGGCCAGGGTCCTTGAGCACCTGACCACTGCCGTGACAGCACTTCACCCTGCTCTACCTGCCACTGTTGGGGGTGATGATGTCAGTGAGGGGACATCGAGCGTGAGCAGCCACTCTGCCTCACACGTAGGGGCACTCAGGCGCAGCACCAGGCCCACGGCAGGTACACGTGCCTTGGATGAGGATGAGCCGCAGAGGCGCTTGGGTGGTACGCGCAGGAGGCGCACTTGACTTCATAGGACTATTTCAGGCACAGGCTGACTATAAGACTGCCCTGTCCTTTCACACAGCAGTATGCTGAAATACTGTTAGCAATGACAACATTTAAACTGGTACCATTATTGTGAATGAAACAATAATACTTAATTTAGCATCACACATTGGCGTTGTGTCATTATTACATTTTGCATGCATTTGTGATTTGTGGGGTGAGGGTAGAGGGTGCACTAGAAACTGTTCATTGTGATGTGGTTGCGGCGTCTGTGGCCTTCAGCTGGGTTCGACCCAGAACAGGAAAAACCTGCTCAAGTGTGCACTGTTCCTAATGAAGTAGTTTGTTCACAATTTCAAACATAAATACATTTCAAGTTCAACTTTTACTTAATTCAATTGTACCACATCACTTTTGATTTGTACTGTTGTTTACTTCATTTTCTTTTTTCAAAACATGATCGTATAACTTGTATTCATACAGATAATAAACTGTTTAACATACACTTGCTGTGTTTAAATGATTGTCCATATCATTTGTACTAATACACATTCCCTCATAGAATATATAACATAACAATTTTGCTACTGAACCACAGTTAGTTTCTGGCCCAATGCATTTCGGACCCGAGGTTCCTTCCTCAGGGGATGTATTCTGTAAATTAAAGAATTGAAATTACTATACGCATGTCAAAAGCCATTCATATTTACAGTGCATAGATTTAAAAAAAAAACTATATAGGGTCTAACAATGCAATTGTCGACAATTCACTTAAACGTTCATACAGTGTATAGACACATCTCTATTACCATGGTCTATCTATTCACTTATTCACTTGATAAATCATAAAGAACAAAATTGAAGTATACTTTCATCGTACGCTTTTCAATGACAAGATCACTTAAAAATTAAGATACATTGTCCTTTCAGTATCTATCTAGACAGTATAGAGCAACCTATAAACAACTCCTTGTGTGTTTTAAAAAGGAAAAAAGACCATATTGCATGCCAAGTCATAAACACTTAATGTCTCTATTATAACTCGTTATGTGGACTAGAACTGCTTGAATTTATCATTCAAATGAATACATGCCTAATGAACCTGTCAATTTACTCAGTAATCCACTACCTGGAAATGTAGCTTACCTCGAAATGCGAGGGTAGACCCTTCCTAATCTCGTGTCGTCAGTTAGTATTCACTTGACATATCCGCCTTTCCCTACAATTGAATTTATTATCTACGTTAGTGTTGTTTACCTCCATCATTACTCTAAGCGAGTAAATGTCTATCGAGTGATGACTTACTGTGTTTAAAAGAAATGCACAACGTGGTTCAGGCTTCACGGCTATACGAGTGATGAAACTGGTTTTCAGTGTTCCGCCTCTGTATTACACTTCTAGGCGTGCTATTAAAATAAGCGTAAAGCTGTAATCACTTACTGCTACAGTCATGAATATAGGTGAATTGTGACTAACCCTCGTTACGATGTACACTTACTTGTTTGCTGTTATTTGTTCTATGTATGTATGTATGACGCTCCGCATCAGTAGTCGAGAAGAGACGTTTTTTTCTGCTCTGGTTTGTTAACGGTGCTGCCCAAGATAAAGAAATGCTATTGTTACTCGTTGCCGTAGCCACATGTTAACTAAACTGTCTACCGTTGTTGTGACTGGTAACACTTACTATAAAGCTGTTGCTGCGAGCTGTGTTCTCCACGCGTGCATGGCGCGCATGTGCAGGTGGCCGGTCGCCCCCTTCCGATTCACTGCCAGAGATGTCGACAGGTATCCTGAGCTTGGTGGCAATGTTGTGTAGGATAGCACACACAGCCACAATGCGGCAGCACACTTCAGGACTGTAGTACATGGCCCCACCTGTCTTGTGAAGTATGCGGAATCTGCTCTTCAGTAGGCCAAAAGTTCTCTCTATGCAATTCCTTGTGTGTATGTGTGATACGTTGTAACGCCGTTGCTGTGGTGTAGCAGGGTTGAGGTATGGGGTGAGGAGGTATTCACGCAGGGCGTAGCCACTGTCACCTGAATGAGAGGAGCAGAGGGTGAGTGCCTGTGCAGCGCAGCTAGTCATTGGCAATGTGACACTGTGGGCAAAGTGTACTTACCAAGTAGGTGTCCTTCCCCGAAGTCTCCCCTGACCAGTCGTGTGTGGAGGCCGCTGTGGCGGAATATGAATGAGTCATGTGTACTCCCCGGGTACTGTGCCACTATGTCCGTGATGTATGTCTTTGCATTGCAGAGCATCTGGATGTTGAGGGTGTGGTAGGACTTGCGATTGCGGTACATGTACTCTGTTCCAGCAGGTGGGCAAATGTGGACGTGGGTACAGTCAATGCATCCTATCACGTGTGGGAAATGGGCAACATTGTAGAATTGTAGCTTGGTCTCATCCAATTCCTGTTGGCTGGTGGGAAATTTGATGTGGTGGTGTAGCTGGGTCAGCATTGCGTCAGGGAAACTACGTAGGCAGCGGGACATGGTGGGCTGGGATATCCCCCCAGCTACCGCAACTATCCCCTGGAAGCTCCCAGAGGCCATGAGGTGCAGGCTACACAATACCTGGACATGCGTTGGGACGGCATTGGTCCGCCTTGTTGGGTGCTGCATCAGGGGGTCAAGGTCCTGTATAAGCTTGATGATCATAGCCCCATTCAGCCGGTACTTTGCGTATATTTGCTCTCTGGTTTGGCCCAGCAGGGTGACCCGCTGGCGGAATATCCTCTCCTGGATTCTGCGTCTCCTCCTTGCTGCTCGCTGTAGCCTTCGCCGCCTGACCACCATGTACATTCCTGGCATTGTGAGACTCCTTCTGCTGTTGCTGCTTCCCCTTAAGTGTGTTTGGTCAGGCCTGCACCAGTTACTGATTGGCCAACGGTTTTTCAAAAAAAAAAATCCTATGGGCTTGATGGTTACCACCTGCTTTGGGTTCTCCTTAAATTGCGCCTCGCAAAATGCGATTTTTGGCTTTTTCGCTAATAGCGATTTTTCATGAATACCAATTGCGAGTAATGTGCGATTTCGCAATTATTTTTGCAGAATCCGTGCTTTCTCGCTATTTCCGATTCGCAATTGGTATCCTGCCGGCATTCTGCGATTATTTTTGCGATTTCGCAAATCTGTGTTTGCGAATTTGCATTTTTGATGGTGAATTCCGATTTTGGGAATTGCGCCCGCGATAGCATTTTTGCAGCTATTGCGGGCGCAATTTTGCTTCATGAATCAGGGTGCTAGTGTCCTAGTTTCAAGTGGTTAGCTTCTAGTCCAGTCGCAAGACTCCCAAACCTTTAACTTTCTAACTTTACGCACCCATTGACTTCTATGTGTGCACGCGTCCCGTGGGCCTCCTGCTCCCTAACTATTGTTAGCCCAGTGTAGTCCCAGCGATTCCCAAGGCTCTAGGCCGTACCACTGTTCGTGACGTGGTTCTTATACCACTATTTTAATATATGGTTTAGCGGGCCACCCAGGCCTATCCATATTTGTGCAACCTATTGTATTTAAATTGATGATCTTGTATTGTGCTTAGACCTCTGTCCTCATAAAGAGTTCAGAGGGTTTGTGTAGTAATAAATCACATATATATGTTATATATATCCTGTGTGGTGTCCTTTCATTTGGTATTAAAGGGGTTACATATGGTAAAACAGCTGGCTTCACATGCCCTCTTGAGTTTAGCCTAAGGCTGCTTTGTCCACGCTACCCTTAGGATAGCTGGTCTATAAGGTTGACTTACAACCATCACCATAAGGGTTGTTTGGACTGATACAAGGTGATCACTAGAACTAGTGAGCATCATATACCAGGCCAACTTCTCTCAGCGCCCCTTGCCGAATGGGCACTAAACTATTTTGTGTCAAGGCCTGCTTCCTGCATGACCCAACACACCCACCTGGCAATGGTGGGGGAAGAGACAGCCTTGTGGGGCTTCTTTAGGCCAATAAGTAACTGGCGTTCGTCCGGATTACGAAATTCCTGAGTCAGTTCTTTATACGCCTTGAGGCAGCCCTCGTTTTGGAACATCTGGAAATGCCGGATAAGAGACTGTGCGAGTGAGGGATTTGGTGCGACATCCCACTGTGAAAAATGTGAGAGCCTAGTGAAAACTACTAGGCTCTCACATTCGAAACTCTCCTTCAAGAGACCAAACATCGCAGCATTGCCAGCTTAGCTGAGAGCTCTTTCATTGAAAAATACTTATTTGGCTGCCAAGACAGAAAAAGATTCAAGACCAGATTGACGTCCCATAATGCAACATAACGTGGCTCTGGTGGCAAAGAGAGGGGAATACCACACAGCAGTCTGCAAATGAAAGGATATTCTCCCACAGGTGCCACATCCACCGGAGCATGACCTGCAGAAATTGCCGATCTAAACGCATTGGTTGAGCAATATGCCGAGCAATCCGTTGCCAGATCAACCAGAAAGTTCTAAATCTGGACAACGTCTGCAGATATGGGATACAGGTTCCTTCGAAGACACCAACGAACCCATCTTGCCCAGGCTGAATAATAACGTTTGGTGGTGCTGTCTGCCCACGCCTTTCCAGGAGTTCAGACAGCTACGATAGGCCTGGGAGTGACCAGCATTTCCTGAAAGTTGCCAGGCCATCAACTGCAGGGGAACCCTGAGCTGTGAGGTGGTGTGGCTAGAGGTCCGGATTCAGAAGTAAATGAGGAAACCAGGGGAGTTGGATTGGAGAATCCCAAGTAAGTTCCAGTAGAACCGGAAACCAAACTCGCGATCTCCAAAACGTAGTCACCATTACCAGCCCCGCCCCCTGACGACGGATCTGGACCACTGCTCTTGTGATCATTGATAACGGGGGAAACGCAAAACCTTCCTCTTGACTCCAAACCTGGAGGAAGGCATCCATGGACGTGGCCAACAGATCCGGCCTCAAACTGAAAAATCGCGGCACTTGTTGATCGAGATGCCATGCAAAGAGATCGGTCACCGACTGCGTCCACAGACCCGACAGCCATTGAAAGACCTGAGGGTCCAGCTTCCACAGTTTGGAGTCATGTAGGTGTGTCGAGTGCCAATCCGCAACCTGGTTGGCTTGCCCCGGAAGGTATTCTGCCGTCACTGAGATAGGATGAGATAGACAAAAGTCCCAGAAATCTTTCGGCATGGTCAGGGATCGGGGACCCCCTAGATTGTTGACGTACCGAACCGCTGAAATATTGTCCATCTTGAGAAGGACAGCCGACTGCACCATGTCCTTGGTCCAACAACTGACGGCAAAGGACCCCGCCACGAGTTCCAGACAGTTGATGTGAAGGGCTTGCCCGTCTAATGACCAGACTCTGCCAGTAGAGAATTCCCCACAACGGGCGTCCCACCCGGTCCTGCTGGCGTCAGATTCTATGACCAGATCTGGCACATAAACGAAGATCGCTTCCATGTGAGCCATCCACTACGCTATTTCTTCTCTTGCTTCTGAATTGAGTGGCACTGACTGGCCATAAGACAGACCTTTCTGCAAATGGTACACCTTCAGTCGCTGGAGGGCGTGATAGTGCAGGGGGCCCGGGAAAATTGCCTGGATGGAAGAGGAGAGAAGTCCCACCAGCTGGGCAATTTTCCTGAGCGACATGCGTGGTTTGGCAATAGTTCAAGTTCAAGTTCAGGAATTTGTATAGCGCACTACTCACCCAGAGGGTCTCAAGGCGCTTGAGGGAGGGTGGGTGCATTACTTATCGAATAGCCAGGTTTTAAGCTGCTTTCTGAAGGAGAAGTGGTTCTGTGTAAGGCAGAGGTGAGTGGGGAGAGAATTCCAGGTTTTGGCCGCTAAGTAGGAGAAGGATCTTCCTCCCATGGTGGATCTATGGATGCGCGGAATTGCGGCGAGGGTTTGGTTGGATGATCGTAGTTGGCGGGTGGGTGTGTAGAAGGACAGTCGTGTGTTGAGGCATTCGGGACCGAGGTCGTAGAGGGCCTTGTGTGCGTGGGTGAGGAGACGGAACGTTATTCTCTTGTTGACGGGGAGCCAGTGGAGGTCTTTCAGGTGACCGGAAATGTGAGCTTGACGGGGGATGTCCAATATGAGTCTGGCTGAGGCGTTTTGGATGCGTTGAAGTTTTTTCTGTAGTTTGGCTGTGGTTCCGGCGTAGAGTGTATTTCCATAATCCAGTCGGCTAGTGACCAGTGCATGGGTGACTGTCTTTCTTGTTTCGGTGGGGATCCAACGGAAGATTTTTTTTGAGCATGCGAAGGATGTTGAAGCATGAAGATGAGACGGCGTTGACTTGTCATCGAGAGGGAGGAGTCTAGGATGAAGCCCAGATTACGTGCGTGATCTGTAGGTCTGGGTGCTGTACCCAGGCCGGTGGCCACCATGAGTCGTCCCAGGCAGAGGGGGATGATCCTAAGATGAGGACTTCTGTTTTGTCCGAGTTTAGTTTTAAACGGCTGTTCTTCATCCATTCGGCTACTTCTTTCATTCCTTCGTGTAGATTGGTTTTGGCGGTGTTTGGGTCTTTGGTGAGGGAGAGGATCAGCTGGGTGTCGTCTGCGTAGGAGATGATGTTGAGGTTGTGTTGTCGCGCGATGGATGCGAGGGGACTCATGTAAACGTTGAAGAGGGTGGGACTGAGTGAAGATCCTTGTGGTACGCCGCAGATGACTTCGGTGGCCTTAGATTTGAATGGGAGGGAGGCGGACTCTCTGGGTTCTCCCGGCTAGGAATGAGATGATCCAGTCCAGAGCTTTTCCTTGTATTCTGACGTTGCTGAGGCGTTGTATGAGGGTGCTATGACAGACTGTGTCGAAGGCGGCGGAGAGGTCAAGTAGGATGAGGGCAACTGTTTCTCCGTTGTCCAGTAGCGTTCGGATGTCGTCTGTAGCTGCGATGAGGGCGGTTTCGGTGCTGTGTTTGGCTCGGAAACTGGACTGTGAGGGGTCGAGGGAATTGTTGGATTCAAGGAAGGCGGCGAGCTGACTATTGACAGCTTTCTCAATGACTTTGACAGGGAATGGGAGGAGCGAGATGGGGAGGTAGTTCTTAATTTCAGACGGGTCTGCTGTGGGTTTCTTCAGAAGGGCGCTGAGTTCGGCATGTTTCTAGCTTTCTGGGAAGGTAGCGGAGTTGAAGGAACAGTTGATGACGTCTCAGAGATGGGGTGCGATGATGGAGTCTGCTTTGTTGAAAATGTGGTGGGGACATGGGTTGGTAGGCGATCCTGAGTGGATGGAGTTCATCAGGTGGATAGTGTCTTCAGTAGTGATTGGGTTCCAGGCGCAAAGGTTGTGAGGGTGCTGTTTTGGTTCGGAGGTGGGTGGAGTGGACTGTTCTTCGGACTGGTTTTCAAAGCTGTTATGTATGTCGGCGATTTTGTTGTGGAAGAAAGAGGATAAAGAGTCGCAGAGGTCTTGGGAGGGAGTGATGTAGTTGGTGCCGGCGGTGGGGTTAGTAAATTCTTTGACGATGTTGAATGGTTCTTTACTGTTGTGTGCATTGTTGTCGAGTCGATCCTTGAATGCTGATTTCTTGGTGGATCGGATCAATTGGTGGTGTTTGCGGGTGGCGTCATTGAAGGTGGTCAGGTTGCCAGTGGTTGGGTTTTTTCTCCATGTTTTCTCGAGAGTACGACATAGCTTCTTGGATTTCTTAAGGTCATCGTTGAACCAGGGGGCCTTTTTGCTACCTTGTCTGATCTGGTGGTTTTTCAAGGGTGCTAATTTGTCAGCATTCGTCAATGATCTGTCGCACCTGGTGGCAGATCTTAGCCATCTTTCAAGACAGAAGGCTCAAGGAAGATTGAACTGAGTCCACAATAAAACCAAGAAAGGTCACCCTCTTTGAAGGAATGAGGCTTGTTGATGACGAACCCCAACTGCTGTAGAAGGTTCACCGCTTGTTGGAGCTGAGTGGTCAAGGTCCTAGGGCACTGTGCCATTGTGAGAAGTTGGCCTGGCATATGCTGTCCACTAGGTATAGTGGGCACCTTGCACCAGTCCAAACAACCTTTATTGATGATAGGTTTAAGACAACCTTTATAGAAAGCTATCCTAGTGGTAGCTATGGAGAGCAGCTTTCAGGCTAAGCCTTGAAGGAGTGTAAAGCAGCCTGGTTTACCAGATTATAACCTCTTGACTGTATAAATGAAAGGAGAACCACACAAGGTATATATAAAATATATGTATTTATTACTAAACACTCTCTACTAACCTCTTTATGAGATTATAGAGCAAGATACACAATATCAACACAATAGAACATAAGTAAATAGCACAATATACAATTGGCCCCATGAGGAGACCAACCCATATATTAAGAAAGTGGTATAAGAACCACGACTTGACTAGACACAGGGCCTAGAGCACGTAGAAGCGCTGGGACCCCAATGAACCACCCAAGGTAGTGACACAGAAGACCCACGGAGGACGCGTGCAGTGTGAGAACACAGCCGCGAGCTCCGTACAATCCTATGGGAAAGTCGCGGTTGGAAAATTAAAAATTAAGGACACTTCGGAGAGGTCTTGGAGCAAACACTTTTAGACTTAGAAGGTTCTAAGGCCATCACTCATGTGAGCACCAGAGTACTCTTGTTAACCCACCCAGGGAAGCCAAGTGCATAGGTGCCAAATGGTGTTTGGAATCGTCGCTGTTTTCAATGGCGAGTAGCTGCAAAGTGCTGCTGCTGTGGAAAGGAAAAGTGTCCGGGTAGATCCAAGCCTGGAACGTAGATGTGAAGAACCTGAAAGCAGAGGGGACAGAATCTGGGTCACTTCATGTTGGCCAGGGGCACGGTAGACCAATGCCCACCAATGTCGAGTGTTTCAAGTGAGATGAGGTGAAGCTTGACTCTGCTGCCACGGGGACCAGGAGACATCGACGACGACCAAAGTCTGCAAGCGAGCTGTCCCACGAAGGATGTCGAGTGCTGGGGGTCGGAGTCGGATTGGAGACCAACAAGTCTTGGCAACTGCAATCCACGCGGTGAGTGTAAAAAGGTTTCTGGATTGACCAGCAAGATCCTGGTGACTCCCCAAGCGATGGCGAGTCAGGGCACATCTGGGCACATAGTTAAAGTACCCTTCTCAGGGACCCACAAGTCGACCGACAAGGGATCGCGGAGGGACCTCAAGAGGAATCATTTAATACCAGCTCACGAGTCACTCATGGAGTGTAGCCCAGTAATCTTCTGTGGAATCACTGCTCGGGGTCTGGACTACATGTAGCCCAAAGCGCAGCCTCAGGGATCACCAAGAAGCATATGCTGCTGCAAATGTGCACGGTGTCCAGGAGTTCGGGTTGGATGGTCCCCACGAGGGCTTTGGATCTTAGGTTTGATGAGAGCACCTATTGGCCTCGAGGAAGCTTGGAAAACCACCTTCTGTGTTGCAAAGTCTTCGGAGTCCTTTAGAACCTACGTAGTTGGAAACCGGACAGATGCATCTTTGGTGCCTGCCTTGCAGGGGAGTAACTCCTTCAGTCATCCAACAAGTGTAGATAGTTGAAGTTCTGGGATTCTGTATCAGAGTTTCATCCAGGTAGATCTAAAGTCCTGTAGTCAGGGATTCCTACTTTATACCAAAGGAAGGGTGGGACAAACTCTGGAGACCCACCTATGGGAGGGTCAGGACAGAGGCGGTGGTTACACCCATATCCTTTGTCCAGTTTCATGCCAGAGCAGGGGCTGAGTGCCCCTGCAACCGGTTTGAGCTGGACTATGTACAGGGACACCAAATGTGCCCGCAGTGCAGACATCAAAGCACTCTTGAAATGCACCCACTCAGCCCCAATACACTAAAGCATGTCTGGGAGGTGGTTACACCTTCCTGTGACAGGAAACCTGTTGTCCGGCCTTCCCCTACCGGAGTTTTTTCCAGCAGCAGATGGGCAGACTCGTGTCTGTGGTTGCAGCATCCATTTTGTGATGCCACGGTCGAGGGAAGATGGTACTGGGTAGCCTGTTGCCCCACACTAGTGGTTCTACCGTGAAGGAATCATACCTCCCACATCAGTTACTGGTGTGGAGGTGTGATTCCAAGGTGTTTGACACCAAACACAACATTGTTCTGTGCAGCCGTTTTAAAGTTAGCATTTACCGCGAGGTTATAATGCACTTAAGAATATATGGTCTAGACTGCATCACTAACAACCCCGGAGGATAGATTCCGAAGGATGCAGAGGGGCTCTGCTCATGCATGGGCACCCTCTCACACAAAACCCAGAACCTTGACTTCAGGATTGATAAGGCCTGCCATAGGGGTGACTGATAGGCTTATATGTGTAGTGATAAGGTAGATATAGGAAACCTTTATCTGAGTAAGGGGTGCATACACTACCTTACACAGGCTGCTGTAGCAGACTTGTGTTTTTTTGCATGGTCTCTCAGGGGTGGCATAATACATGCTTCAGCCCCTGAGAGGCCTATGGGGTACCTATGCCATGGGTGTATAGGATACAATGTACTAGGGACTTATAAGGGTACCCCAGAATACAATCTGTGGTGTACTTAAAGTACATACAATCATTTTAGGGAGAAAGCTTATAGACTGGGGTCCTGAATAGCAGGACCCCAGCCAAACTACGTTGGAGCATCTTGGTAAAACACCATGGAGCTGAGGAAGGACCGAACGGAAGGGACGTAAACTCCTGGATCCGGTCCTTCCAACGGAACTGCAGAAAACGCCGATGGGGGTGGGGTGTAGTCGGACAACCAGATAGGCGTCTTTTAAATCTAACCGCACCATCCAGTCCGATCGAAGTGGCATATCCCGAAGAAGATGGATTCCCTCCATCTTGAAGTAGCGGTATACAAGCCACCCTTTGAATTCCTGGCGGTTGATAACCGGACAGCGGCCACCGTTGGATTTGTCCATTAGAAAAATATTGCTTAAAAAAACGTCGCAATGCAGGACCGATGGAGAAATGATCTAATTTCTTGGGATCAGGGTCCGAATATTTATACCCAGAAATCCTTTGTTCTCTGAGGGGAGAGGGGCCTGTGCCCAGTCCAAACCAGTTCTGAAGCACTCTGTTTACCAGACTTCTCCTTTCCTTTCACAGTGCATGGCAGAAACATCAGACGCCCCACAGGAGGTGGAGCCAGCATTGTGGAAGGCAAGTACAGTCCTGGAGCACGTTGTTTACAGGACTCCTTCTCTTCTTTCAGTGTTATGTTATGTTATGTTATACAGATTTTTATAGCGCGCAACTGCCCCAGCGAAGGGGCTCCCGGCGCTTTTGAACAGGCAAATAAACACACATAACACCACACAAACTGCAGGGCCAAAGCGAGAAAGAGGGAGACTAAAAGACATTAGGGAACAAGTAAGTTTTAATGGCCCTCCTAAATGCGAGCAGGTCGTCAAGTGCATGGATATGGGACGGAAGAGAGTTTCAGAGTTTGGCAGCCATAACCCGGAAAGACCGACCTCCAGCTCTACATAGCTTGAACCGAGGCACTACCACCAGATTTTGACAAGCAGATCTCAGGGAGCGAGAAGGGACATAGGAAATGAGAAGATTCTCAAGAATCTGAGGAGAGGACAGCTTGAGGATCTTAAAGGAAAGACAGAGAGTTTTAAAATCAATCCTTTGTGCCATAGGCAGCCAGTGAAGAGACCGAAAGGTTGCACTCACAGAGCAAAACCTCGGAAGCCCCACCAGGGCTGTGGCCGCAGCATTCTGGATGCGCTGCATCCGGGCGATTTCCGCCTGGTTCGCCCCTAACAGGAGCGAACTGGCGTAATCGAGCCGAGACAGAATAGTGGCCTGGATAACCAACTGCCTGGTAGGGGCATCAAAGAACTTCAGAATGGGTCTCAGTCCTCAAAGAATCCCGAAGCAAGTAGCTGCGACTTTTTTAGTATGGGCGCAGAAGCTAAGGGCAGAGTCTAACCAGACCCCTACGTTTTTTACCTCCGATACCGGAGTAGGCGTACCACCTAACTCTGGGGGCCACCACTCATCACTCGACATGTTACAATGCTTAACAACAACCAATATCTCAGTCTTCTTAGCATTCAGCTGAAGACAATTGGCTGTCATCCAGCCGGCCAACGCCAGGAGACCTGGGGGCATCAAGGTTGGACTTCCCACTCAGAACAACCGTCAGCTGCGTATCGTCAGCGTAGGAGACGATGGTCATATACCACTGCTTGGCGACCGCAGCCAACGTGTGAACATAAAGGTTGAAAAGTGTGGGAATTAATGCCGACCCCTGGGCACACCCAGTTCTAACGGATAGGGTTTGGACTCAAAAGGCGGAGTGGCGACCCGGAATGAGCGATCAATCAAGATCAATCAAGAAAGACTGGAACCATTTTAGTGCCTTGCCAGAGACACCAGCTTCTCTTAGACGTTACAGCAGTATTGAATGCGAGACCGTGTCGAACGCGGTCTGAGGTCAAGTGCTACCAGTGCCGCTGTATGACAGGAATTGGAGCACGGCCCGCAGGTGTCCCGTCATTGCGAGAAGGGCAGTCTTAGTGCTGTGGCCGGCACGAAAACCATTCTGTGAAGGGTCTAGAATGTTTGCCCTTTGGAGATGCTCAGAGAGGAGAACATTAACATGATCCTCGGCTACTTTGGCAGCCCAAGGAAAGAGTGAGATTGGGCGATAGTTTTCCAACTTAAGGGGATCCAGTGTAGGCTTCTTAAGAATAGGGGTGACCACCGCCTACTTCCATTTAATCGGGACTGAACCTGAGGACAAAGACAGGTTGATTAAATGACGCACTAAGGGAAGAGTCGATAGTTCTCTAAATTGCGCCGGTCTGAGGGGGATCAGCCGGAGATCCTGATTTTACCTTAATGACTAGCCTATCAAACATCTCCGCTGACATGGCAGGGAGGGAGGAGAGAGCCCCGGAAGTGTTGACACTGAGTCTGGGAGTCTCACAGGGAGAAGGAGTATTAGTAAAAGAGCGATAAAGCGCCTGAACCTTCTCTAGGAAGAAAGTCGCTAGGTCTTCACAGTGAGACACCAAGCAGATTTCCGCTGCGGGAGCTCTTTTGGCAGTCAGATCTTTAAGAACCTTAAAGATCAGCTTCGCTGGGTTAGGGCTGCTCTTAAACTCTTGAGAGTAATAGGCTGCACGGGCCCTGCATATAGCTCTATGGTAACTTTTAACCTTAGAGAGATACAATGTTTTTTTCCCTGCCTCATACGACTTACGCCAGTTCCTTTCGGCTTTTTTACAGGCTTTCTTTAAAAGCAAAAGAGACTCATCGTACCATGGACTAGGTTCCAAAGAACAAACTCTGCTCCCGGTGGCAGGAATCAAAGAATCAAGGGCCCTAGTGATTCAATCACAAAGGAGATCATACCCCGATTCAACATCAGTGAGCTGACCCGGAGGGTTATCCTCAAGCAATCGATGGAAGGGCTCTAGCTTAAGTTTTTTCCAGGGGCGCTTTAGGACAACTCTGTCTAGAGGTTTAAAAGGCAAATCCTTGATCGTAATATACAGTTTCACAAGGAAGTGATCGGACCATGCCACAGGGCTTGGCTGCAACACCTTTACCCTAGTCAGGTTCGTAAAGATAGGATCTAATATATGTCTGCCCACATGCGTGGGGTGAATAACCAGCTGACGAAGCTGCAGTGCCTCCAGGTCTGCAAGAGTGTTGCTTATGGTTGGATTCTGGCAGAGATCAAAGGGGAGATTGAGGTCTCCAATAACACAGAAATTAACAGAGCCCATTGCAAGCGAGCCAACTATTTCGGGACGAGACCTTCTAAAGGCAGTATCATTGCCTGGAGGTCGATAGATCAACAGTCCAGCCAAAGTAAATTGGTGGCTGATCGTTATGCGGAAATACGCACTTTCACAGCCATCCACATTCTGTACCTTCCAGACACACGGGTAACAGGACTTAACAATCGCGGCGACCCTCCCCCCCCCTCTGGAGTTACGATTGTGAGTATAGATAGAATATTCTGGAGGCAGAGCAAGATTAACTATTGCCGTAGCCTCGTCCTGTAGCCAAGTTTCCGTCATGAAGAAAATATCCGGAAACTCCTCCGTGATAAGGTTGTGGATCTCAGAATGATGCTTGGGCAGAGACCTAACATTGAGGTTCCAGATAATAAGATCTTTAGGGGTAGAGGGGATGGTGTGGGGAGCTACAGGCGGGGGGGGGAATCAATAGAATCAATAAAAGCTACAATAGGGGCTGGCTTAATAAGTGAGAAATTCTGACACGCACACTGGAAAGGACCGGATAGCGGATCTATAGAGTCAACAGCACAATGTGGAAGCATATACCGGACACTCAGAAGTTTCTTCCTAGAATACACACCTCCACTAAGTGACGGAGAAACAGAGTCCTCCCTAGCGCTCAGCGCCTCCTTAGCGCTGACGGGCGCAGACGGGCAGGACTCTGGCTCGACTCCGGCGCGATTACGGCAGCGCCCGCTGTGCGTCACCGCTGCGCGTCTCCATGGCAGGATTAAGTAGGGAGCTTGTGTGCCCAACTTAGCACTAGAGCGCTAAACAGTATGGCCGCAAACGTCCCCAGCTACCCCCAAAATGGCCGACGAACGTGAAGAACAGCTACTGACCCGCCCAAACAGCGGTGGCAATGACCGAATTAGAGTGCAGGTAAGCGCTATGGTGCAAGTTAAAAACAGGGGCCAAGAAAGCAATTTCAAACAAAATACACAAAACGGGAATAATGATTTTAAAAAAGCGCGAACGCCTTCAGAGCAGTACTAGCTACAGCGCTATGAGCTTGAGCGCAGCGTCATGCAGATAAGCCTTATCCAAGGCCGACCTGTCAAAAGAACTCACCTTAAGTAGGGAGCTCGTGTGCCTAACTGAGCACTAGAGCGCTAAACAGTATGGCCGCAAACGTCCCCAGCTACCCCCAAAATGGCCGACGAACGTGAAGAACAGCTACTGACCCGCCCAAACAGCGGTGGCAATGACCGAATTAGAGTGCAGGTAAGCGCTATGGTGCAAGTTAAAAACAGGGGCCAAGAAAGCAATTTCAAACAAAATACACAAAACAGGAATAATTTTTAAAAAGCGCAAACGCCTTCAGAGCAGTACTAGCTACAGCGCTATGAGCTTGAGCGCAGCGTCATGCAGATAAGCCTTATCCAAGGCCGACCTGTCAAAAGAACTTACCAGTGTGCAGGGCAGAGACTCCCCAGGGGGTGGAGCGAGCATTGTGGAAGGCAGGCACAGCCCTATTTAGAGTTCAGGTGCACTCCTCCCTCCCATCTAGATGCAGATCTCTCTATTCACCATTGGGTGACTCATCCTGTCTCCGGGAATCCCCCAGCCCTGTAACTCACAAAACCAGACAAAGGAATACACAACCTAGCAGAGGCAGGTTTGAATAGTTAGACAAGCAAATACCTACTTTCTAAAAGTGGTATTTGCAAACACAGAATATTAAAATAAACGTTACTAAAAGATGTATTTTATTATTCTGAGTTCAGGCATACTAAACTCGAATTTCTACCATGTTCTCTCAGCCTGTTAGGATTGTAAAATGTAACAATTCTAACAGCCCATTCTGGCCTATGGAGAACAAGTAGCCTTGCAATAGTGAAAAATGAAAATGGCTGTAATGCACTATTAGGACCAGCCACACACATCAGGGCTTGTCCTACCTTATACTTACAATGCACCCTGCCATTGGGCCTACCATAGGGGTGACTAACTTGAAGAAAAGGGAAGGTTTAGGGACTGGCAAGTGGGTGCACTTGCCCAGTCAGCATGACAGTACCAGACTGCATGCAGGCTCTGCAATGGCAGACCTTAAACACTTTACAAGGCCGCTTCTGTGGGTGGCACAACCAGTGCTGCAAGCCCAACAGCAGCATTTGGATAACACGCCCTGGCACATGTAGTGCACTAGACTAGGGTCTGACAAGTAATCCAAATAGCCAAACATGGCACCACTGATTAATACATCAATTTACAATAGGGAGCACTTGCATTGTGGCACTAGATAGCAGTGGCACAGTGTCCAAAGCATCTAAACACCAGCAAAAATACATGAGGCAACAGCAAAAAATGGAAGGGAGACCCACACCAATGGTGCCAGGTCTAACACCACTCGTAATGCTTGTGGAGTAATGATAGTAGCTGTGCTCTGTGTAGGAGCTGCATTTGGTGTAATTACTGTTGGTTGGACCGCTAGTGTCCTCATGACAAATTGTGTCATGTTTGTGTAAAGTTTTATCAACTCTTTGTGTTGAATGAGCAATTCATTATCTGGCCTTGTGTCAATGTCAGGATGTGGTGCATAGGTCGCTAATATCGGCCATGTTGCTCCTGGTCTTCCTAATAGACCAAGTCTAGCTCTTCTTGAGTGGGGTAGGGCACCATTAAACCAAATGGAATATTATGCTCA
This sequence comes from Lissotriton vulgaris, assembly GCF_964263255.1. Classification (NCBI taxonomy): domain Eukaryota; kingdom Metazoa; phylum Chordata; class Amphibia; order Caudata; family Salamandridae; genus Lissotriton; species Lissotriton vulgaris. The sequence continues at coordinate 344,245,935 of NC_141686.1, forward strand.
ATCCAACAATATGTACAAGTTTAAGCCAATCACAGGCTGGTTTACAAGCGCACACTTCCGGCTAATGATGCATTCCAACAGTAGGTGCCGTGAGCTAGGGAGTAGGAGAGAGCCTGCATAGACAGTTCAGCGCCTGCTGTCACATCCTGGGTGCTGTCTGGATGGGGGAGGTGGCAGGTGTAGCTCCAGGCTCGGTACCATCAAGGCAGCCACAGACGTATATCTTGGGGGAGATTTTGAAAGTGAAGTTCAGCGATTTGTTGGAACTCTAATGGTAAAACCATCGTCCACAGCAGGCGCAGAGTTTCGCAGAACTTTCACTAGCTGATAAAACTTGTACAGACCTGAGGCTGGGGACCCCTGGCTGAACTATGGCTTTGTATCTCTGGTGATCTCTGTGAGGGGCAGAGTGCGTGCTGATTCCTGGCTCTGCCTGCTCGGACTCTGCCGGGATGACTCGTACTCTCGCTGCCGCTGATTCTTCTGTTCTCTCCTTGGCTTGACTCGCCTTCCTTCTGACCCTGCTTGGGCCCTGCGTCTCCTTCAATCTGGCCACAGACCTGCCCACTGTGTACTCTTGGAACGTGGGCAGTTACTTTGGGTTCGACATGGATTTCTATACCCCAGATCCTGCATCGTGAGTACAGCCGGTTCTGTTCATGAAGTTGCTGTGTGATGTATTGTGCAGTAAAGTGTGTTGGATAAAGTGTAGTGCTGTGTTTCAGATGTTAGTTGTGAGTATGTACATCCTGCGTACATTGTGATTGAGGGAGCTGCCTGTATGTGTGTGTTAGTCTCACAGGAATATCGACAGATGAAGCTATAATTGTGTTCAGGACATGTTGCCAGCGCCGCTGGGTGTACATGAAAGCTTGTAACAGCAGCAGCGTTATTAGTGAGGGGTTTAAGCCCTTCCACGCGGGGCTAATCCCCCCGTGGTGCGGGGGGCCGCGCGCGGCGCCGTTTTACTTATGACGGGTCCAGCTTGTTGCTGCACAGTGGAGCTGTGCTCATGATGAGTTGGACTCGTGATGACTCCGCCCACTCCCATAGAACGCCCGCACAGGCTGTGAATTATCCCCGGGTGAGCCAGATGCGGCAGTTATGACGAGCTCAGCTCGTTATGAGCACAGCTCCACTGTGCCTCATAATGAGCTGAGCTCGTCATAAGCATGCAAGGGGTTCAATTGACAAGGAAGAGGTCGGGAATGTATCACTGACTGCAAACATTGTGCCGGAGAGCCGAAGGGCGTGTGAACTGGTGGACGTCCAGACGTGGGTCGGGGCTCTTAGCCAAACATGGAACCAAGCACGGAGTGCTGGGTTAAGAGAAGAGGGGAATTCCACCCCTCCCGCAAGCTCCGACTCCCGCTGACTTTTTCAACATCCTTCCCGATAGCATAGTCCTCACATATATTATGGGCAAGGAAACTAAGCTCCAAAGACTCCGGCACTTCAGAATGCCCAGTGGAGTATTGTCATGTTATTGTTAATATCTGCAAAGCTGAGTTCTTCATTTCAGTTTCATTGTATAATTATGCGCTGGAACCAAAACAATGTATTCGATAAAAGACATGTTGCTGTTTTCAGCACTGACATCAGCCAAGACCGTTTTCATTACACAAAAATTCTATATAATATAAAGGTTGTTGTGCCAGTCAGTTTTCTTCCCCCACTATAGCAGACAATAGGGGGCAAGAAGTCAGCCCAAGTGTGACTGTCGTCACTGTGGGTGAAGCAGTCGGTTCTTTCAAGTTGGCACGTCCACACACAAAGCATCTCCCAATCAGTGCCAGGGACTACAATGGCAACGTGTGCTTGTTGTGACCAAAAACTAGTTTTGCTTTTAGCTAGTCTTTTTTCTGCTCCCAGCTGCATGTACGCACCGCACTCTTTTTTCCCGTTCTTTTTTTTTACTTTAATGAGCGCGTCGCCGTCTTCACGTACACCGCGCTACGCAATGCAATTGGTGTTACTTTTGGTATTGTAAATAACAATGGCTTTTCATTTTTTGAAAGGCATTGCCATTGCCAATTGCTCCAAAATTCGCAGTTGCGAGACTTATTGCATTGTAAATGCTTGTTGTTATAGCATTTGCTGCTGGGAATGTAACCCACAAATAGAACACCTCTGTCTAGAAATCTTTGTGTGCCTCTATTACGAATATTACTGTAACTTCTCTGGCTAGTAACCCGTGTTTGAGGAGTTTAAGTGCGGGTGTGTGTTTTATGTATTGCATTGATTTACAAAAGGGGGTGGTGATGAACAGAGTGTCTGAATTGAGCAGACCACTCTTACCCAGTCCAAAGATCAGGGCTTGATCCATCACCGTTATTTATCTCACTGCCCCATCCCAGCTCAGAACCTGGCTATATGCAAATCAGTCTGTCCCTGGCCCAGTGCATCATGGGAACAGGGCAGACTAAACTACCAAGCCAATTCTTTACCAGAAAGGAGACAAGCTACCGGGGACCGGTTTCTGGCATTTCAGCCTCTTCGGCCCGGCTTGCTTGAATCCTGATGGAGCAGTGAGAAAGGGACTCATGTCTGAGTATACCCTGCCACACCTATAGTGGCCAAAATCGATTTACAAAAGGGGGTGGTGATGAACAGAGTGTCTGAATTGAGCAGACCACTCTTACCCAGTCCAAAGATCAGGGCTTGATCCATCACCGTTATTTATCTCACTGCCCCATCCCAGCTCAGAACCTGGCTATATGCAAATCAGTCTGTCCCTGGCCCAGTGCATCATGGGAACAGGGCAGACTAAACTACCAAGCCAATTCTTTACCAGAAAGGAGACAAGCTACCGGGGACCGGTTTCTGGCATTTCAGCCTCTTCGGCCCGGCTTGCTTGAATCCTGATGGAGCAGTGAGAAAGGGACTCATGTCTGAGTATACCCTGCCACACCTATAGTGGCCAAAATCGATTTACAAAAGGGGGTGGTGATGAACAGAGTGTCTGAATTGAGCAGACCACTCTTACCCAGTCCAGTTCAAGCCGGACACTCCTTGGACGGGCTATTTACTAATGATCCTGATATTACTGTATCAGATATTATTCCAATTTCATGGTCAGACCATAGGGCTATTATCTTTCAATTAGATACACGACTCTCCACTTTTCCGCACCCCAGACCTCGTACCAAGATAGGTGCCCGCGCCTGGAAAACTGCAGATCTCCCTCAGATGCTGCATTCTTTGGCCTCCTCCTGTCCTCAGGGAGGAAATAACTTATCACCATCAGCTTCAGAGTTCCAGGACTGGATCAGAAGTGCCGCTGATTTAGTGGCCCCAGAGAAATTTATGCAACCAAATAGAGCATCTCCTTCAGCCCCCTGGTATAATGAAGATCTCCGCCTACATCGTCAACATTGTAGGAATTTAGAAAGGCGCTGGAGGAAAGCTTACTGTGATACAGCTAGACAAACTTATAAAGATGCTCTTACGATCTATAAAAAGGCGATCCTGGCCCGAAAAACAGTCTTTTACTCAGCACAAATTGAGACTGCTGCCAACTCTGCCAGAGAACTTTTCGCCGTTGTCACTACCCTGTCCACCCCTTCCACTGGACCCGGAGTGGAGCCCTCACAGACTTTTTGCAATGAATTGGCTATCTTTTTCACTACTAAGGTTGCAGATATCTACGCGTCATTTGGAAACGATATTAGAGCTGAACATAGAGGTGACAGCAGGAAAGAAATACTGTCACGCCCTAATCCCAACTCCTTCTCCTGTTTCTCACCTGTCTCACATCAGGATGTGATCAAAATCATTTCAACCATTAAATCAGGCTCTCCTTTGGACCCCTGTCCCCCGTCCGTGATGCAGAAACTCACAGAAGTAATCTCACTCCCATTGATGGAAATCTGCAATAACATATTCCTAACAGGCCAATTCCCCAGTATATGGAAGAAGGCTGTCATTAAACCCCTCCTAAAAAAACCGTCCTTAGATCCTACTGCTGTCGCAAGTTATAGACCTATTGCGTGCCTGCCCTTTCCTGCCAAAGTATGTGAATATCTGATGAATCAGCAGCTCTCAGAGTTCGTCGAGACTCACCAACTCCTCGACGAAACACAGTTTGGATTTAGGAGAGGGCATGGAACAGAGACTGCCTTAATAAAGGCCTCTGATGAGATCAGGACGATTATGGATCAGGGAGGGGCGGCTGTCCTTATCCTTCTGGATTTGTCAGCAGCCTTTGACACGGTCGACCATGTCACTCTTGTCGACCGTGTCACAACCCTGGGTATAAATGGTCGGGCTAAGGATCTTATTTCATCCTTCCTGGCAAACCGTACCCAGACAGTAAGGCTTGGAGACTATTACTCTCCCATCTCTGCACTCCCTTGTGGAGTCCCACAAGGCTCCTCGCTAAGCCCCATGCTCTTTAACATCTATGTAGCGGACTTAGCGAGGATAATAAAGGCCTATGGGATACAGTTAACATCGTATGCAGATGATACCCAGCTGGTGCTGGGTATCCATAAGGATGGCCTTACTGTAGCAGCCAACTTCCAGAAAGCTATGCTCGAGGTCAGTACCTGGATGGCCTTGAACTGCCTCAGGCTTAACTCGGACAAGACCGAGATCATGACCTTCGGAAAACTCTCCCCTGAATGGTCTCTCGGTTGGTGGCCAGATAAGCTCGGCCATCCACCTGTCCCAGTGGAAAAAGCCAGAAACCTGGGAGTGACTTTCGACAACAAGCTGGTCTTTGACCACCATGTTAATAAGGTTGTGTCATCTTCATTTTACATCTTGAAAAAGATTAAGAAGCTGCTACCTTATCTCCCTCCGTCAGCTGGGAAGACTTTGGTTTCTACCTTAGTCTTCTCAAAAATAGACTACGGGAACGCTCTCTTCCTCCATACTCAGAAGCGTGTCATCTTGAAGCTGCAATCCATTCAGAACGCGGCTGCCAGGATTCTTCTTAATATCCCTCGCCGCAAATCTACCACCTCTGCTATTCGCCAGCTGCACTGGCTGAGAGTTGAGAGCCGTGTCAAATTTAAGGCCCTCTGTATTGCCTATAAGGCCATACATGGCACAGGACCCAGATTCTTGATCGAAGCCTTTCAGCTCTATACCCCCAGAAGGCACCTTAGATCGGCCAATTCCAGTCTTCTGCCGGTGCCACGTACAAGGTCAGTTACCTGGGGTGATAGGCGCTTTCTTGTGGCCACTCCAAAACTTTGGAACCTTCTGCCAACTGCCATAAAAGCCGCTCCGAATCTGATTAGCTTCCGTAAGCTTCTGAAAACATGGTTGTTTAACCAGTGAAGAAGACGGTAGGATGATGAACTCTTGTTGCTCCACAGCGCCGAGACACCTTCGGGTATTTGTTGCGCTATAAAAGTTGCGTAAATAAATAAATAAATAAACAAAGATCAGGGCTTGATCCATCACCGTTATTTATCTCACTGCCCCATCCCAGCTCAGAACCTGGCTATATGCAAATCAGTCTGTCCCTGGCCCAGTGCATCATGGGAACAGGGCAGACTAAACTACCAAGCCAATTCTTCACCAGAAAGGAGACAAGCTACCGGGGACCGGTTTCTGGCATTTCAGCCGTCGTCGGCCCGGCTTGCTTGAATCCTGATGGAGCAGTGAGAAAGGGACTCATGTCTGAGTATACCCTGCCACACCTATAGTGGCCAAAATCGATTTACAAAAGGGGGTGGTGATGAACAGAGTGTCTGAATTGAGCAGACCACTCTTACCCAGTCCAAAGATCAGGGCTTGATCCATCACCGTTCTTTATCTCACTGCCCCATCCCAGCTCAGAACCTGGCTATATGCAAATCAGTCTGTCCCTGGCCCAGTGCATAATGGGAACAGGGCAGACTAAACTACCAAGCCAATTCTTTACCAGAAAGGAGACAAGCTACCGGGGACCGGTTTCTGGCATTTCAGCCTCTTCGGCCCGGCTTGCTTGAATCCTGATGGAGCAGTGAGAAAGGGACTCATGTCTGAGTATACCCTGCCACACCTATAGTGGCCAAAATCGATTTACAAAAGGGGGTGGTGATGAACAGAGTGTCTGAATTGAGCAGACCACTCTTACCCAGTCCAAAGATCAGGGCTTGATCCATCACCGTTATTTATCTCACTGCCCCATCCCAGCTCAGAACCTGGCTATATGCAAATCAGTCTGTCCCTGGCCCAGTGCATCATGGGAACAGGGCAGACTAAACTACCAAGCCAATTCTTTACCAGAAAGGAGACAAGCTACCGGGGACCGGTTTCTGGCATTTCAGCCTCTTCGGCCCAGCTTGCTTGAATCCTGATGGAGCAGTGAGAAAGGGACTCATGTCTGAGTATACCCTGCCACACCTATAGTGGCCAAAATCGATTTACAAAAGGGGGTGGTGATGAACAGAGTGTCTGAATTGAGCAGACCACTCTTACCCAGTCCAAAGATCAGGGCTTGATCCATCACCGTTATTTATCTCACTGCCCCATCCCAGCTCAGAACCTGGCTATATGCAAATCAGTCTGTCCCTGGCCCAGTGCATCATGGGAACAGGGCAGACTAAACTACCAAGCCAATTCTTTACCAGAAAGGAGACAAGCTACCGGGGACGGGTTTCTGGCATTTCAGCCTCTTCGGCCCGGCTTGCTTGAATCCTGATGGAGCAGTGAGAAAGGGACTCATGTCTGTGTATACCCTGCCACACCTATAGTGGCCAAAATCGATTTACAAAAGGGGGTGGTGATGAACAGAGTGTCTGAATTGAGCAGACCACTCTTACCCAGTCCAAAGATCAGGGCTTGATCCATCACCGTTATTTATCTCACTGCCCCATCCCAGCTCAGAACCTGGCTATATGCAAATCAGTCTGTCCCTGGCCCAGTGCATCATGGGAACAGGGCAGACTAAACTACCAAGCCAATTCTTTACCAGAAAGGAGACAAGCTACCGGGGACCGGTTTCTGGCATTTCAGCCTCTTCGGCCCGGCTTGCTTGAATCCTGATGGAGCAGTGAGAAAGGGACTCATGTCTGAGTATACCCTGCCACACCTATAGTGGCTAAAATCGATTTACAAAAGGGGGTGGTGATGAACAGAGTGTCTGAATTGAGCAGACCACTCTTACCCAGTCCAAAGATCAGGGCTTGATCCATCACCGTTTTTTAGCTCACTGCACCATCCCAGCTCAGAACCTGGCCATGCACTGGGACAGGAACAGACTAATTTGCATACAGCCAGGTTCTGAAACTGGGATGGTGCAGTGAGCTAAAAAACGGTGTTGGATCTAGCCCTGATCTCTTGACTGGGTGAGAGCTTTCTGCTTAATTCAGAGACTCTGTCCCTCACCACCCCTTGTTGTAAATATTTTTGTCCACCCTAAGCGTGGAAGGGTATTCTCAGATGTGAGACCCTTGCTCATTGCACCATCAGGATTCAAGCAAACCGGGCCGAAGACGGCTGTAATGCCAGAAACCGGTCCCCGGGAGCTTGTTTCCTTCCCAGTGTAAGAATTGGCTTTTGTAGTTTGGTTTGCCCTGTTCCCATCATGCACTGGGACAGGAACAGACTAATTTGCATACAGCCAGGTTCTGAAACTGGGATGGTGCAGTGAGCTAAAAAACGGTGTTGGATCTAGCCCTGATCTCTTGACTGGGTGAGAGCTTTCTGCTTAATTCAGAGACTCTGTCCCTCACCACCCCTTGTTATGTATTGCATTGGCGTCTTCCTCCTCATCTGCATGAGGAAGTGCTTGTGTCAGTGGGTCTGATTCTCCGTTCTGGTTAGTCATTGTGTTAAGAACACGGAATAACTGTCCAAGAAAATGAAGATAACATACACTGTGGGCCTGGTGGCAGACTGATTCTGAGCACCCCACCACGTATGTTAGCCTTGTTTGCATTAGCTAGCTCACAGTGCCACTAGAATCTCCTTTTTATCAGGGAGATTAGTTTTTGGCAACCTCAGAACACAACAACCCTGATTCCTCAGACTCGTGGAAACAATGTACTACTTTTCTCCCAGTCACTCGTGCTTGCTCATTTGGTCTCAGTTACACAGAAGAAACAGTCTCGCGTGTTTTGCACAGTTGTTCTTCTAGTGTAAAATATATGTGCTGCGACAACTGTTAAACAGTAGCAGAGATAGATGATCAGCGGTACAGGAAATAAAAAGGAATAGTACATTTCTACCATTTTGCAATAGCCATGAGCATATTCAAGAATATAAAATGCATTTATAATATAAAGCGCATCCTCCTATGATTTCTGTATAGATGTACCTAAGTGTTCCTAGCATGTGAGTAGGTGTGAAAGAAGCCAAGAATCTCACTAGGATTTAGTCTAACCCCATTATCTAAACAGAGAGAGTGTGGGACCCCGTCCTGGTCTCAAGTTGGACACCCCGCAAGGGATGGTTAGACCACTGTCAGCTGGAGCCACTGCATGCAGGAGTCTCAGCGTCTGTGGTCAGTGGGTCGGCTTGGAAGTCTCGGTTCTCTCTAACTACTGATAGCAAGAGGTGCTGTATTTATACAGAAAAGTTTACAGTCCCTTTGTCCCTTATGTTGTGTGTTAGCCATTGTTGAGTATGAGGATGACGTATGGGATGAACCGTTTACGCAGTTGTTTATGCAGGTGGATTCTAGCCCCTGCATGGTTGCCTAGAATATTCACTCATACTGGATGAGCACATCGAAGATGGTAGAGGAGGCTATTGTTCGGGAAAAACCCACCTTCTGTGCCCAAACCCCAGTCTAGATAAGGTTCATCCCTCAGCGCCCGTTATTTTGGAGAATAGGGAACTAATGTTGGTGAAAGATTATACCTATATTAGGGCTTCTCAACCATGCCTATATTAGGGCATCTACGTGAATCATACCAGTGCCCAGGGCCTGCAAATTAAAGGCTGTTGGTTCGCCTGCAGCACTGATTGTGCCACCCACAAAAGTAGCCCCTTAACGATGTCTCAGGCCTCCCCCTGCAGAGCCTGTGTGCCAGGTCAGACTGGCAAGTAAACAAAATGTAGTGATGCCGTGCACTCAAAGTTCAAAAGTTGTTTTCAAAATAATCAAAGTAAACTCTAATAGTGTGCTGTCTTGGAACAAAGCCATCCTGTCACCCTTAAAGCCGTGAAAGAAACTAGACAACCAAACGGTTAGCTGGATCCAAAACACAATATATAAGGAGCCCGTAGGCGAGACTTGACCGCTGTGTCCCAAGTTCAAACATTAAAGAAAGAGTCAACATGCATCATTATTTAATGACATCATATGAAGTTATTAAACATTGTATTTGCAGCGTCACACAAATGTTGCTTCACAATCGTCACACTATTAATGTACATTCAAACGTAGATCAGTGCTGTGACAGCCACTTGATTGTAGCAACCCAAAGCATTTCACCCTTCATCAGGGGAAATTCTAGGTGAATAAACTGAACATTACTATTTCAAAGTGTAGTTCTCATGAGGTAAGTTGCCATCTCAACAAAAGGAACTTTCTGAAGGTATGGAATGGAAGTGATAGAAAAAGGGAAAGGACAACTGAAAGCCTTCTCCTTAATTCTCCACCTGTGCTTGATGAACAGAAACGCTTCTAGGGTTGATCGCTGTGACAATAGAAGGCGACCCACCATCAGTGGCAGTGAGGTATAGAAAAGCAGTTATTGAAGCCACACAAATGGTATGGTGTTCCCAAATATTTCATGCAGGCCTGTTAAACCGTAATCAACACGCCCTCGAGCAGGACATGTGATCGCTCACACCAAACCACTGTGTGTTACCGATAATGATCAGCGCAGCCCCAAAAGAGCTCCCTGAAGCCTTTTTTAGCGTCGACAGGATGTGAGAGTGTCTGTGCTCCCAGCATGCATCGGGACAATGGTGTGGGTGCATTTTCTTGCAGGTAAACAGGTGGCCGTTCCTGCCTGGAATAGTTGGTGAACTGTCTTGGATGTAAAACCTGCAGGAGCTGCATAAACTGGAACCTAATATGCCTTGGATTAAAATATTACTCGTACTGTGCTCAACGTACTATACATGAAGCCCACTTACAATACGGCAAACCCCGATATATTTACATTCAGACACAGTCCAAAAAGATCACGGGGCAGATTTACAAGCCCCTTGTTCCCGGTTTACGCCGCCGTTGCGTCGCTTTTGTGACGCAGCGGCGTCGCAAAGCCAGCTCCATGCTGTGGGGTATTTACAGAGATGCGTCACGTTGTAAAGCCCTACGCCACATGTAGGCGTTCTGACGCAGGGGGGGCCGTTCCGGCGCAGGAACGCATCCTAAAAGTGACTGAGTGAAATCTACAAGATTTCACTCAGTCACTTTTGAGCCCGTGCTGCGTCAAAACCATGCGCCTGCTTGAAGCAGGCGTAAGGATTGACGCAGCATGTTAGGGATAGGGCACCCGAGCCTTGTTGGAGCTGTGTCGCGCTTGCAACGCAACTCCAGCAATGCGCCACATGTGTCACGCATCTGTCCATCCGTGCGGTTCGATGCACCGCATTGTAAATGCGGCGCATCAGTGGTGGCGCACGGTTGCTGATTAGCAGAGATGCACCAGAACTCGTAAATCTACCCCCACTTGTTTAGCCAAAGCGACCTAGTGCGGCAAAATGAGGCTGTAAACTCTCAATTCCAATACATTAGAGAAAGCGAAACGTGCGTGGATAAAATTCCTGAGTGCACATTACCAGCTTATTGAAACTCAGCGACACGTAACAAGTCCCCATGCCGACCCTCATGCAAAGAAGTCAACCCGAGTGCGTGATGTGCACACCTTTTAACAAGCCAGAGTGCGTGACGAGAGCTCCAAAAGACAAGATAACAAAACAAAAACAAAAAAAAGTACATAAAAAAGTCTCTAACCCGAAACATAAAACATGGTAGAATTGAGATAATTCTAATAAAGACCCAAGCATCGGTATTACTTTAAGTTCAAGAAAACTTTATTGAGTAAAAACAAGGTGTCAATGCAAAATACAGAAGAAAAGGAAACAGGTCATAAATGAAACAGTAAATAATCAAATAAAAGCAAGCATGAGGAACATGAAAAGGAATTAAATACAGGGAGAAACAAGTGCAGGTTTTAAGATTAAACAAGACATACAATAGTTATAACTGTATATCAAAGCATAAATATGGAAAACAATATAATAGTGCAGAAATTAGGAACGACCAAGGTGTTTAAGGAGGTTTGAGAACCTCTTGCTGGGTAGGCTGCAACTGAAAGGAACGCTTAGCACAAACATCCAAATAATGCGTGACTGGAAGCCACAGGTCCAGACGTTTCGTTGCCAGATTAGCAGGAAAAACAAAAGCAGTGTCTAGTCTGTGGTTATGACAAACATTATACCACCATGCCTTAAAGGAGATACATGAAAAATCTTTCTAATTAACAGTAATCTGTTGAAACGCAACAGCTAGTAATAAATCAACAATTTGAACATTAACAGAGGTGTCTTCCCAGCAAGAAGAAAGACTACCCAGGAAAACATGACTGTAAGAGAAAGGAATGTGAGTATGAAAAATGTCATTAATTTGGTACCAAACTCCCACCCAAAAACCATGAACAGGTTTGCATGAGAATAGCATATGAAAAAGGGTGGTGTGTGGGGAAGAGCAGGTCCAGCATAAATCAGGAGTGGTGGGAGACCTCTTGCTGAGGGCAGATGGTGTTAGGAGAAGCCTATTGTAAATGAAAAATAGGGATTGTGTCAGAGTAGCGGCTCTAGATGATTTACGAATTTTGTTCCAAATTTTAGTCCACAAAGACGTTGGCCAAGAAGTGGCAAAGTCACATTTCCATTGTTCCTCTACTTTAGTTTTAGGTCTAAGGGACTTTGTGTGGTGAAGGAATTTATAGATGGCAGAAGCTGTTGGTGTGGTGCGTAAAAAGGAGTGAAGTTGTGAAGTAGGAGTAGGAGGTGAAGAGGGACTAGAAGGTGGTGAAAGTCGAGCATATGTGGACAAAACTGCTTCTTTGAGCAAAAGAAATTTCTGAGCGGAGGAGGCAGGGAGATGAAAGGATTGGTGAAAGGCAGGGAAAGACAGTAATGAAGAGGCAGAGAACAGCTGGGAAACCCAAATTAATCCCTGCTGTCTCCACGCCTTCCAATAAAAGGGTTTACCATTGATTAGGATGAGTAAATGATGCCAAACAGTGGAATTAAGAAAAGCATCCGACGTGGTGGCAAGGGGAAGGAAATATGATAAGAGAATTTAGCCGTGAATTTGAGTAAGGGAGAAGATATTGAGGACGGTTTACGAGAAAAGGATAAGTATTCAGTAAAAGAAAAAGGTGATATTGAGAGGCGTTCAATAGTAACCAATAAAGGGCAGGGGTCGTCATGATCTTGTAGCCAGAGAGAGGCCTGTCGCAAAAGGAATGCCTTCTGATATGCCGGGAAATCCGGAAAATTGACTACGCCTTCCAACTTTGAACGCCTTAGTCTGCTGAGAGACATTCGGGACTTCTTTCCATTCCAAAGAAAGGAGGACAGGATTGAGTTGACCTTTTTAAAGAATTTTGAGGGAATGGGTACAGGGATATTGGATATTGTGTACAGAACTATAGGGGAGAGCATCATCGTAATAGTGTCGAGTCAGCCCCACCAGGAGAGGTAAAGAGGGTGCCATCTGGACGTTAGATCAGATCATTCAAATAATCCTCCCCCCTTTCCTAAGCGCCTTGAAACCCTCTGGGTATGTAGTGCGCTATACAAATTTCATGACTTGACTTGACTTGACATTCCTGGATGCATTTGTTCATACATAAAGAAACAGTATCTGAGAGTGAGGGGGTAACATGCAGGCCTAGATATTTGATGTGGGAAGAGCTCCAGGTAAAATTGGATGCAATAAAGTCGGATTTGAAGTTGAACTTCGTCAGGGGCAGGGTTTCACATTTGTCGTTGTTAAGTTTATATCCAGAAATGAGGGAGTATTCATCAACTACGTCAAGAAAGGCAGGTATTGACTCGGAGGGGTCGGAAATAAAAAGTAAAATATCGTCAGCGTAAGCAGCCGACTGCGATGTATGGAAACCATGGATGTTAGGATGCTGACGAAGTTCGGAGAGGAAAGGCTCTAAAGCAAGGTTGAAAAGAGAAAGAAAAAGAAACGGGGATATGGACAACCCTGATGGACACCACGTCCCAGGGCAAAAAAGGAAGAAGTTAGACCGTTAGCACAGACTGCTGCGCGAGGGCTGGAGTAAAGGAGGGAGACCAGAGAGATGAATTTTGGACCAAAGCCAAACCATTGAAGGGCCGCAAAAAGGTAAATCCATTCGACCCTATCAAACGCTTTCTCAGCGTCCAACGCAATTGCTGCGAGAGAGTGTTGTAAGCGCGAGGACTTTGATAGGACATTAAACAGGAGTCTGGTGTTATCAGTGATGAGGCTTTTGCCTAGTCTGGCCAAGGTCTGTGAAAAGGCGGGCACCTTGCAGTTAACCAACTACGTGACGATGTTGGGCACGCTACATCCTGCGCAATCCGGTTTCTGGGCCGCCCACAGTACAGAGTCGGCACTGTTGGAGGTGGCTGAGTCTATCAGGGACTGTTTGGATGCTGGCGGGAGAGCAGCTCTGGTGATGCTGGATCTCTCGGCAGCATTCGACACGGTTCCCCACTCCCTCCTCCTGGATCGACTTACTGACATCGGCATTGCGGGTTCATCGTGGAGCTGGCTGCAATCCTTTTTGGAGGATAGGTCACAGCAAGTCTGGCTCCCTACGTTTGCCTCGTCCCCCTCCCCTCTTTCCACTGGTGCCCCTCAGGGCTCCTCCCTTAGCCCCCTTTTGTTTAACATCTTTGTGACTCCCCTGGTTTATCTGGCGGAGTCACTGGGGGCTAGGGTGATGGCCTATGCAGATGACACGCAGTTATTGTTTACCTGGAAAAGGGGCGAGGACTCGGTCGACACGGCTCAGCGCTGTCTTTCTGCGGTGTTTCGCTGGTTGGCCAATGCACAACTTAAGTGCAATGAGGAAAAGTCGGAGGTGCTCCTGTTTGGAGCTTTTCCTGCGGGTTTTCGATCCAGACTGTGGCCTACTGACTTTCCACCTCCACAATCAGACAAGGGCCTGGCACAAAACTTGGGTGTCTGGTTCAAGGAAAATTTGAATTTGGCGACACATGTAAAAAAAACTGATAGGGACTTGTTTTGGCATACTTAAAACCTTGCGTAAATTCCTCCCCCTTCTCCGGGATGAGGCTAAAGAAACTGTAGTCCGAGCATTGATCCTCTCCCGGCTGGACTACTCCAACTCGCTTTTAGTGGGATGTCCAGGCTATCTGATAAAAAAATTACAGGTAGTCCAAAATGCGGCTGCGCGCCTCCTACGTGGTCTTTCTTCCAGGCAGAGCGTGCGGGTCCTTCTCCGCCACCTTCACTGGCTCCCTGTCGAGGGCCATTTGAAATTTAAAATGCTGGTGATTGTCCCCCGGGCCTTTTATGGTTTGGGCCCACTATATCTACAGAAGCGCTTTTCTTTTTATGTTCCTTCCCGGACCTTGCGGTCTTTGGACCAACTTCTTTTTCAGAACCCGCGCTTTTTACGCCAGAGGCTTGGTGGCTGCTCTTTCTCCCGTAAGGCTGGTTTAACTTGGAATGAGCTTCCTCTTGCCCTTAGGAGGATTGCGGATCCGGCTGTCTTCAAAAAGAACCTAAAAACATTACTATTTTAAGCCTATTTTTCTGTTCAGCTGGTGGTGGGGGTTTAGGGTAGCAGCGCCGGGATACTCTGATTAGCTGAGCGCTTTAGAAATGCAGTATAACATAACAGGCGCCCTTTAACAAAACCCAATTGTTCAACTCCCAACAAATCGGGCAGGAGAAGATCCAATCTTATTGCAAGTGATTTGGCAAAAACCTTATAGTCAATATTAACCAGAGAGATGGGTCTGTAATTTTTGCAATGTTTAGCATCTTTCACTTCTTTGGGGATTAGACATATGTGAGCATCAAAGAAGGAGCCAGAAGATTTACCCAGGGTGAGAAATGTGTGTAAAAGGGAATGTAATTTTGGTATGAGAAGTTTTGAAACGGGTAAGTAGAAATCAACCATGAAGCGTCCGGTCCGGGGGACTTATCTTTCTGGAGATGTTGAAGGGCAACAAGCAACTCTTGTTGGGAGATGTCTGCTTTGAGGGAGGTGAGATCAAGAGGAAAGTGGTGGGGGTTGTGAATGCTAGAAAAGAACTGGGATAAGGATTCAGAGGAAGGTTGAGTATCAGAGGAGTAAAGAGAATTATAGAAACGGGAAAATTCAGTTAAAATGTCGACATCCTTATGTTGAAGATTAGAATCAGCATCATAAATAGACTCAATATTCAACTTATTATGTTTTACTTTCAAATAATTGGCTAAAATTTTCCCAGCTTTATTTCTACCCCCATAGAATTTGGCACTGGATTTCAAAAGATACAAGGAAGCATCTTCTGTGGAGTTTTTATTAAACTGCATTTTGGCCTCGACCAGGGCAGTCAAACTGTCTTGGGAGTCTGAGGTATAATAAACGTGTTCCAACCTCTTGATCTTCTGAAGAAGGTCACCCGTGAATTTCCGGGCAGCCCTTCGTTTTGTAGCTACATGTTGTATCACAAAGTCTCTTGCTGAAGCCTGGAAAGCATCCCAGATAGTGTGCTTAGGAATGGAGGGGGTGTCATTGATCTCAAAAAATTCGGCAACAAAAGCAGTGAATGATGTGGTGAATTTAGGATCCAATAAAAGAGCGTTATTGAATCGCCATCTTTTAGGACCATCTGCCTTGGGGAGAATATCAATAGAGATATGGACAGGAGCATGGTCCGAAAGTAAAACGGGCCCAATCTCAGCATTAGTGAGAGTCTGGGCAATGCTATGAGAAACAGAAATGTAATCAATCCTAGATTGGGAGCGATGGGAAGGTGAATAAAAAGTGAATTATGTTGTTGTCGGATTACAGATGCGCCAAGCATCGGTAAATTTATGTTGCGAAATGGTCTGAGCAAAAAGTTTATGGGACCTATTTGGGATGAAAGAAACGTTGGAATTTCTATCCAGGAAAGGGTCGAGGAGCTGATTACAGTCACCTGCCAAAATAAAATTGTCATCCACAAATTTGGTAACATGGGTGGAAAACATGCGCCAGAAGGCAAGGTCACCACCAGTAGGGGCACAGACATTTAAAAGCGAGATTGGTACTCCTTTGAAAGACAGTTTGACGTGAGCCCATCTACCCTCAGTATCAGATTCCTGAGTTAACACAGTATAAGAAAGGGATTTGCGAGATAAAATTGCAACCCCATTGCGCTTACCATCACCAGGAGAGTAAAAGACGTCACCCACCCAAGTCCTTTTAAGTTTAGATGATTCTACCCCTGAGAGATGAGTTTCCTGCAGAAATGCAATATCCACATTCAGTTTAGCTAAATGAGATAAAATTCTTTGTCTCTTAATAGGAGAGTTAACACCCTTAACGTTCCAAGTAACAACTTTCAATGACATGCACAACAATATAAACAATAATGAAAAAATCGAACAAGTTCAAGAAAAAAACCCGGAAACAGAGAACATGTAGAAGATAAGAAATTGTGAAAGAGAAAGAAGTTGAGTAACATAAACAATGCATTAAGGCACAACGCGTAAGAAAAACATGGTGCAGTGGAAAGAAAAGCGTAGGAGTGAAAAGGAAAAGAGGAGAGCAAAATGAGAAAGAAGAAGTCAAAATGGAGAGTGAGAGACCTGGAAAGCGGATAACGAAGAGATAAACATGAAAAAGAGGAGAACAGAGGAGAAGGGAGGAAGGAAGAAAAAATGACTCCCAGTACCTGAAACCAGTGGAGGAGAAACATACTTACAAGGGAGAAGGGTGTGGGAACACAGTCAGGAGTGAAACCAGACGTGGAGGGAGGAGGGAGTGGAACCACATGGAACAGGCGAGACATCCGATGTCAGCGAGACGCGTCACTGGGAGAACGACACGGGCGAGGAACAAAATCTAGGGACACGGGAGGAAGTAGTGTGGCTCACTGTGAAGTAGTGTAGCTCACTGGTTAGAGGCGGCAGACCCGAGAGCAGAGGACGGCCCGGGACCAGGGTTCGATTCCTGGCGCGGCAGGTTTCTGGACCAGGGTCAGCGGACTCGATAATTCTCTCGCCTCGGTGCCCACTCTGATCAGCGATCACACTCGGCAACTCTGGGCATTAGCTTGCCTCATCTTCACTAACGGCCCCACTAGACCGCCGGGGATGCCTGGTCTCACCCTGGAGATACCCATTAAGGGACCATCTCTCAGGGAAGCCAGGAAGGGTTTCTCAGCGGTCGAAGCGCCTTGTGACCCTACGGGTAAGTAGTGCGCTATATAAATGCCAATACATACATACATACAGGAAAGTGTTAGGAGAGTGCGCAAATGAGCTAAAAACAAGAAGAATATACAATCAATGACCAATTGAATTGGTAGACAAGAACATACAAAAAACAATTGCAACAAGAAGAAAAATACTATCATCACATCAAGGTTTGGAAACAGGTAGAGGCACAGAGCACAATCCGAAGAAACGGAATAAAGGGCAAAGGAGATCAGAGCCAAAGAGAAGAACAAACATGTCAAAAAAGAAGTCAAGGGGGGAAGGAAGAAGAAGGACCATATTCGCTGCTTGGCAGGAATTTAGGAAGCTCTGGAGGCGTACAGGATCCTCATATGTCGTAGTCTTATTATTGGAAGTGACCGTAAACAGACATGGATGGAAAAGTCTGTATCTGGCTCCGATGGAACGAAGAGCAGGCCGCAAGTCTAGGAAGGCTTTACGACGAGTCGCCGTGGCTTTAGCGTAATCTTGCGCAAAAAACAAGGAGGATCCTGACCAGGTGAGACGAGGACATGCTCTGGCAGCTGACAAGACTTTCAGGAGATCAGTGTATTCCAGAAAATACATGATGACGCCTCTTGGTCTGGACGCAGTAGAAGTTGAGGAAGAAACTCGACCAAGCCTATGAGCCCGTTGAATGTTGAGCACAGTGTCCTCTGGCAAATGCAGAAGTTTGGGAAGAAAGGATTTTAAAAAGGCAATGGAGTCAGACCCCTCGCATCCCTCCACCAGGCCGTAGATACGCAAATTATTGCGTCTGTTTCGGTTTTTGAGATCCTCAACCTGCTTATGAAGAGAGGAGATCTGTAAATGCAAATGAGACGCTTTGGTGGGTGATTCCTGAAGCGAGGAGACACTCCGCTCCACTGATGTAACTCTTGCATCCATTTGTGACCAATTGTCCGTCAAGAGTTGTAATTTAGAGTTGGTTTCCTCCATAAAGGGACGGAGAGCTCGTATTTCCTCCAACAAGAGCTCGATGGAGATTGGTGATGCAGACTTTGGTGGTGACGGTGGATCTTTCTTTAGTCTCTTGGAATTAGCCTTTCCAGAGGGCGGCGCAGAGTGCTCCATCACTGACAATGTGTCGCTAGGGTAGGACAACTGAGAGGCCTCAAACTTAGTAAGTGCAGAGAATAGCCTTGAATTTAAAGGGAAGGAGCCCTTAAAAGTTGCGTTAGGACGCAATGACGAAGTTCTGCCCATAAGATATTAATTGGTGCTGAAAAAATACTTGAGAAGCAAGACAAAAAGACCTTTGAACATAAGTCACAGTATTGAGGAAAACAACCAAAAAAAACCAGCAGAGGGATACAAGGATGTGAGGCAAAAAAGTTTAATCCAGTCAAAAGTGAAAAAAAAACTGTGCCAGTGAACAGCTCAGAGGCTGGTCAAGTGATGAGATATTGATGGCCACAGCAAAACTGAGGTGACATTAAGAATAAAAAGTGAAATGCCATTGTCCAGGGGTAAGAGACGCCATATATTAGAGCCACGCTGAATTAAAATGCAGATATTAAAAGCAAAAAGTCAGAAAAATGCTTGAGGAGGCTGCCATGCATGAGAAAAATAGCGGGCTATCAAAAGGTGATGAAAGGAACTTCAGAATTTCAAGAGCAGCTCACCTTGCTTGAGGAAGGCATTTTAGCGGTCCCAATGTAGAGAAAAGCCGTGCAGGAGGCATGAGGATCTAAGGTGCGTGTTTGTTTAGTCAGGACGCGCCTCAGATGCGTCCAGGCGATCCAAAATGGCGGCCACGTCCAGCAAGAGCCGCGGCCGAAACTGCAGCCGCAGCTGGAGCCTTTGTGGAGGTCTCAGGGACTCTAATTCAGACCTGAGACATGTCTGCAGCCTTCCGACGTCCAAGCCTCCCGTCAGCGCGAAGAAAGGAGGACTCGAACCGCTAGTTCTCAGCAGTAGTCACGAAGCGCTCACATCAGCGCCGCCATGTATCCCGGGTGCCAAGCCATGCCCCCCATCGGTATTACTTTACATGCTATGAAATACTCATAACTCAATTACATTTTGCAACAACCAGAAAGATTGCAATGAAATGTAAATAAAGTATTATAACTATGACTTCCTGAAGTAAAGCACCATCTAATTATTATAATATTTTAATGCAACCATGTTTCAAAAATCTAAACATGAAGTTTGAATGAAGATGAACACATGTTCAACTAGACCCCAAGCTTCGGTATGTCGTCGGTGGTGGCGATGGCGGCGGTTTCGGTGCTGTGGTTGCTGTGGAATCCCGATTGGGATGGGTCCATGGTGTTTTTTTACTTGAGGAAGTGGGTTAGTTGCCTGTTAATGATCTTCTCAATGAATTTCGCCGGGAACGGGATTAGGGAGATGGGCCGGAAGTTCTTGAGGTCCTTAGGGTCAGACTTGGGTTTCTTGAGCAGGGTGTTGATCTCAGCATGTTTCCAGCTCTATGGGAAGGTGGCGGATTCGAAGGAGCTGTTGAGAATCTTCGAGAGGTGGGGTGCGATGATGGAGCTTGATTTGTTGAAGATGTGGTGGGGCAGGGGTCGGATGGCGACCCTGAGTGGATGGTGTTGAGGATATTGATGGTGTCGTCGTTGTTGACGTGGTTCCAGGAGAGCACGAGGCTGGTGTGGCTGGGGGCAGTGAGTTTGGGGTGTCGGTGGCTGTCGGCGGGGTCTGGGTGTTGAAGCTGTCGTGGATGTCAGTGATCTTGCGGTGGAAGAAGGTAGCTAGAGAGTCGCAGAGGTCTTGTGATGGCGGGATGTCGCTGGAGCTGGGGTTGGCAAGTTCCTTCACGATGTTGAATAGCTCTTTACTGTTGTGTGCGTTGTTGTTGTCGATGCGTTCCTTGAAGGAGGTCCTTTTGACGGTTCGAATGAGTTGGTGGTGCTTGCGGCTGGCGTTCTTGAGGGCAGCGTGGTTGTCCGGTGTGTGTTTCGTGGCGCTACTTCTTCTGAAGTCTTCGACAGGTCTGCTTGGCTGCTTGGAGGTCGGTGGTTAACCAGCTGGCCCTTCTGTTGATGCGTCTGTTTGAGAGTTTCTTGATCGGGTCGAGAGTGTTGGTGCAGTCGTTAAGACATTGTCTGAGGTTGCGGGTGGCTGTGTCTGTGTTTGTGTGGTCGGTTAGTGAGTCTCAGGCGAGGGTGGCGATTAGTTGATCTTTGGTGACCTTGTTCCAGCTACGGTGGGGGATTTGTTGCGGGTGGTTGTGCGCGACATGATTCCTGAAGGAGAAGTCAATGCAGTGGTGGTCGGTCCAGTGGAGTTCGGTGCGGTGGCTGAAGGTGACGTGGTTGCTGCTGGAAAAGATGGGTTTGAGAGTGTGTGTAGTGGAGTGGATGGGAGACATAATGCGCACCTCAATGTAGCATACCTGCAGGCAATCACGCAAAGACCATCGTGAATATATGGTAAAATGTAGGAAATAGAAAATAAAAGCATTGATAGGAGGTGGGGGGCTCTCCATCAATTTGTCTGTAAAACGTAACTTTTGTCCTGAATTTTTTACAGTCCACTTCCAGAATTTGCCTCCATGAGAGCAGCCAGGCGCGGCCCACACACGGAGGGGAGGGACCGACCCCTGCGCCCCACCGGAGGACACGAGCCCGGTCCAGCCTGGGTCTGTCCAGCTGTTCTCCATTAAAAGACAGGGGGTGCGGGGAGCCCCCCCCGGCCTTCCCCCTCACATGTATCCAGGTCACCCCAAGGGTGAGCCCGGCGCGCACCCCACAGCGCCAAGATTGGCCAAGGATGTGGCCTACGGTCCAGATCTGCCGGCTTTGGAACTGGGGAAGCGGGTTCGAGTCTCGGCGTTGGCTTTACAGCCCGTGATTCTGGGCAAGTCACTGAGCCCCCCCGTCCCCCCAGTGAGGGCTCGTGTACATGACGTCAGTGTCGTGTGAAGCCCCCACTGCCTTGAAAGGGGGGGGGGGAGGGGGCTCCTGCGGGGTAAATACACGAATCTCCTCAATAAATGGATGGGACGTAGAAATGCAAAGGGTCCGCCCTCAGCAGAGGGGCCCGCAGGCAGTAGGGGCGCGGGGTCCAGGGTGCAGCAGGTGCAGCGGCACCGGGGACAGAGACCCCGGACTCTTGCTGAATCTTACCCTTGAGAGGACAGCCAGGGGCCCTTCTCCCTTCTCTGCGTGAGGGCCCCCAGGCCCCCTCCTGCTCGTGTTACACCCTGGAGGAGGCGCAGCCTGCAGTGAGCAGCACTGACCCCCTGCTGGACGGGGCCCCGGCTCGGGCCCTCGCACCCCGGGGGGGTGCCCCCTCTCTGCAGGGAGGGGCTGCACCGGGACAGGAAGAAAGGCGGAATAACCCCCCGCGCTTTATAAAAATGCATTAAATAAACAAATAAACTCATCGTCGGGGTGGGGAATACCCCCGAGGTTTCAGCCTCTCCCCCTCCCTCCGATCCAGCAGGAATGAGGAATAACCCAGCAGGAGGCGCGGCCTCCCTCCCCGGCAGGATCAGTGTCTCCCCTCCGCGCACGAGCGGTTATTCCTCATTCTGGGCTTTAAACGCGCACAAGTCTCCCCCCCCCCCCCCCCCCCACCCGACTGAGGAGATGTTCATGGCCCCGGCTGTGCCCAGGGATGCCCGAGACGCCATCAACAGCATCATCATCTGCAGAGGATCACGTGGCGCCCCCTGCCCGGGAGGGGCTGAGATCAGGTGAGAGCCATCACTGGGGGGCCCTGGGGGGGGGGGGGGGGGGGGGGGGAGACAGCATAATCTGCACAGGATCACCACCCCGCCCGGGGGGAGCTGGTGTCAGGTTAGAACCATCACTGGGGGGGGGAGACAGCAGCATCTGCGCAGGATCACCGCCCCGCCCGGGGGGAGCTGGGATCAGGTTAGAACCATCAATGGGGGGCCTGGGAGGGGGGGGGGGCACAGCAGCATCTGCACAGGATCACACCCCCGCCCGGGGGGAGCTGGGATCAGGTGAGGGCCATCACTGGGGGGCCCTGGGGGGGCACAGCAGCATCTGCGCAGGATCACACCCCCGCCCGGGGGGAGCTGGGATCAGGTGAGGGCCATCACTGGGGGGCCCTGGAGGGGCACAGCAGCATCTGCGCAGGATCACACCCCCGCCCGGGGGGAGCTGGGATCAGGTGAGGGCCATCACTGGGGGGCCCTGGGGGGGCACAGCAGCATCTGCGCAGGATCACACTCCCTAGGGTGACCAACTGGCATGGGTACAAATTCAGGACAAAAGGTACCTTTTAAAGACACATCAGAGGAGGTTGAGCAATAGCATATAAGTAAGAAATAGACAACCACTTAAGTACAAATAAACATAAGGTTATATTAGGTTGAGCAAATTGTGCACTTCATGGTTTGTCAGTGTGCGCGCAGCTTTGAGAAAAAGTGCAGGTCTTTTTGTGGTGACAAAACCGCCCCCCCCCCCCCCCCCCCCTTTTCCAGCCTCCTAGGAAAACGCCCGATCATCCCGTCCGGCTCGTTCGGCCTTGCAACCCCCCTCCAATGGCGCCCCTCCTCTTCGCAAAGACCCTCTCTCATGTGTGTTTAATTTCCTTTATAGTGCTGCTCGTCCCATGTAAGTAGGACAGGGTGTCAGAGTGCCTCACATCACACACATCTTATATAGAGACAATGACCCAGATACATGTGAAAGTCAATGTATAGGAAATGTTACTTTAGATAATGGGGGCTCAAAGGTGTAATCATTCTTTCATCCATCATTCAATCTTTCACCATTCATTCTGTCCTTTTATCTGTGTGCCATCCAGAACAATATTCAACCATAAGCAAACCTATCCATCATCTATCCTTGCATCCATCCATCCATCATTCCACTCATCTATCCCTCCATCCACCCTTTCACTCATCCATCCCCCCATTCATACTTTCACCCTACCCACTCTTCCACTCATCCATCCATTCACTTATCCATCCAGTCATTTCAACTTTCACCGATCCAGCCTTCCTTTCACTTACTCATTCATCCACCCAGTCACTCATCCTTCGACCCTTTCAGTCAACCATCCTTCCTTTCGCTCTCCATCCCCCTTACACTGAGTCATCCATCCTTCCATCCACCTACTCATCCACTCATGAATGCATCCATTGGACCTATCACTCATCCGTCTATCCTTTCTCTCATCCATCTACCCTTTTACTCCTTCACTAGTCTAGCTACCCTTTTGTCCATTGCCCTGCCTTTCACTCACTCATCCAGCCTTACATCCGCCCTTTCACTCACTTATCCATCCATACATTCATCCTTCCACTTATCAATTCATCAATCCTCCCATCAGTTCACTCATCCAGCCTCCATTCACTCACCTATCATCCACCCTTTCACTAATCCATCCACTCATCCATCCACTCATCCATCCATTTACCCGTCCATCTACCCTTCCACCCATACATCCATGTATTTAGCTCAGGCGGGGTTGTACGGTGTCTGTAGCGTGTACCTGTAGATTCAGCAGCAGGACGGGCAGGATTGTAGGGTGTCTGTAGAGTCTACCTCTAGATTCAGCAGTATCACAGGCAAG
This sequence comes from Lissotriton vulgaris, assembly GCF_964263255.1. Classification (NCBI taxonomy): domain Eukaryota; kingdom Metazoa; phylum Chordata; class Amphibia; order Caudata; family Salamandridae; genus Lissotriton; species Lissotriton vulgaris. The sequence continues at coordinate 344,269,798 of NC_141686.1, forward strand.
GTTGTAGGCTGTCTGTAGAGTCTACCTGTAGATTCAGCAGTAGCTCAGGCGGGTTGTAGGGTGTCTGTAGAGTCTACCTCTAGATTCAGCAGTAGCTCAGGCAGAGTTGTAGGGGGTCTGTAGAGTCTACCTGTGGATTCCGCAGTAGCTCAGGCAGAGTTGTAGGGGGTCTGTAGAGTCTACCTGTGGATTCCGCAGTAGCTCAGGCGGGGTTGTAGTGTGTCTGTAGAGTCTACCTGTAGATTCAGCAGTAGCACAGGCGGGGTTGTAGTGTGTCTGTAGAGTCTACCTGTAGATTCAGCAGTAGCTCAGGCGGGTTGTAGTGTGTCTGTAGCGTGTACCTGTAGATTCAGCAGCAGGACGGGCAGGATTGTAGTGTGTCTGTAGAGTGTACCTGTAGATTCAGCAGTAGCTCAGGCGGGTTGTAGGGTGTCTGTAGAGTCTACCTGTAGATTCAGCAGTAGCACAGGCAGGATTGTAGTGTGTCTGTAGAGTGTACCTGTAGATTCAGCAGTAGCTCAGGCTGGGTTGTAGCGTGTCTGTATAGTGTACCTGTAGATTCAGCAGTAGCTCAGGCGGAGTTGTAGGGGGTCTGTAGAGTGTACCTGTAGATTCAGCAGTAGCTCAGGCTGGGTTGTAGTGTGTCTGTAGAGTGTACCTGTAGATTCAGCAGTAGCTCAGGCGGGTTGTAGGGTGTCTGTAGAGTCTACCTGTAGATTCAGCAGTAGCACAGGCAGGATTGTAGTGTGTCTGTAGAGTGTACCTGTAGATTCAGCAGTAGCTCAGGCTGGGTTGTAGTGTGTCTGTAGAGTGTACCTGTAGATTCAGAAGTAGCTCAGGCGGGTTGTAGGGTGTCTGTAGAGTCTACCTGTAGATTCAGCAGCAGGACGGGCAGGATTGTAGTGTGTCTGTAGAGTGCACCTGTGGATTCAGCAGTAGCTCAGGCTGGGTTGTAGTGTGTCTGTAGAGTGTACCTGTAGATTCAGCAGTAGCTCAGGCGGGTTGTAGGGTGTCTGTAGAGTCTACCTGTAGATTCAGCAGTAGCACAGGCAGGATTGTAGTGTGTCTGTAGAGTGTACCTGTAGATTCAGCAGTAGCTCAGGCTGGGTTGTAGTGTGTCTGTAGAGTCTACCTGTAGATTCAGCAGTAGCTCAGGCGGGTTGTAGTGTGTCTGTAGCGTGTACCTGTAGATTCAGCAGCAGGACGGGCAGGATTGTAGTGTGTCTGTAGAGTGTACCTGTAGATTCAGCAGTAGCTCAGGCGGGTTGTAGGGTGTCTGTAGAGTCTACCTGTAGATTCAGCAGTAGCACAGGCAGGATTGTAGTGTGTCTGTAGAGTGTACCTGTAGATTCAGCAGTAGCTCAGGCTGGGTTGTAGTGTGTCTGTAGAGTGTACCTGTAGATTCAGCAGTAGCTCAGGCTGGGTTGTAGTGTGTCTGTAGAGTGTACCTGTAGATTCAGCAGTAGCTCAGGCTGGGTTGTAGTGTGTCTGTAGAGTGTACCTGTAGATTCAGCAGTAGCTCAGGCGGGTTGTAGGGTGTCTGTAGAGTCTACCTGTAGATTCAGCAGTAGCACAGGCAGGATTGTAGTGTGTCTGTAGAGTGTACCTGTAGATTCAGCAGTAGCTCAGGCTGGGTTGTAGTGTGTCTGTAGAGTGTACCTGTAGATTCAGCAGTAGCTCAGGCGGGTTGTAGGGTGTCTGTAGAGTCTACCTGTAGATTCAGCAGTATCACAGGCAAGGTTGTAGGCTGTCTGTAGAGTGTACCTGTAGATTCAGCAGTAGCTCAGGCGGGTTGTAGGCTGTGTGTAGAGTCTACCTGTGGATTCAGCAGTATCACAGGCAAGGTTGTAGGCTGTCTGTAGAGTCTACCTGTAGATTCAGCAGTAGCTCAGGCGGGTTGTAGGGTGTCTGTAGAGTCTACCTGTAGATTCAGCAGTAGCTCAGGCAGAGTTGTAGGGGGTCTGTAGAGTGTACCTGTAGATTCAGCAGTAGCTCAGGCGGGTTGTAGGCTGTCTGTAGAGTCTACCTGTAGATTCAGCAGTAGCTCAGGCGGGTTGTAGGGTGTCTGTAGAGTCTACCTGTAGATTCAGCAGTAGCTCAGGCAGAGTTGTAGGGGGTCTGTAGAGTGTACCTCTAGATTCAGCAGTAGCTCAGGCTGGGTTGTAGTGTGTCTGTAGAGTGTACCTGTAGATTCAGCAGTAGCTCAGGCTGGGTTGTAGTGTGTCTGTAGAGTGTACCTGTAGATTCAGCAGTAGCTCAGGCTGGGTTGTAGTGTGTCTGTAGAGTGTACCTGTAGATTCAGCAGTAGCTCAGGCGGGTTGTAGGGTGTCTGTAGAGTCTACCTGTAGATTCAGCAGTAGCACAGGCAGGATTGTAGTGTGTCTGTAGAGTGTACCTGTAGATTCAGCAGTAGCTCAGGCTGGGTTGTAGTGTGTCTGTAGAGTGTACCTGTAGATTCAGCAGTAGCTCAGGCGGGTTGTAGGGTGTCTGTAGAGTCTACCTGTAGATTCAGCAGTATCACAGGCAAGGTTGTAGGCTGTCTGTAGAGTGTACCTGTAGATTCAGCAGTAGCTCAGGCGGGTTGTAGGCTGTGTGTAGAGTCTACCTGTGGATTCAGCAGTATCACAGGCAAGGTTGTAGGCTGTCTGTAGAGTCTACCTGTAGATTCAGCAGTAGCTCAGGCGGGTTGTAGGGTGTCTGTAGAGTCTACCTGTAGATTCAGCAGTAGCTCAGGGAGAGTTGTAGGGGGTCTGTAGAGTGTACCTGTAGATTCAGCAGTAGCTCAGGCGGGTTGTAGGGTGTCTGTAGAGTCTACCTGTAGATTCAGCAGTAGCACAGGCAGGATTGTAGTGTGTCTGTAGAGTGTACCTGTAGATTCAGCAGTAGCTCAGGCTGGGTTGTAGTGTGTCTGTAGAGTGTACCTGTAGATTCAGCAGTAGCTCAGGCGGGTTGTAGGGTGTCTGTAGAGTGCACCTGTGGATTCAGCAGTAGCTCAGGCGGGGTTGTAGGCTGTCTGTAGAGTGTACCTGTGGATTCAGCAGTAGCTCAGGCGGGGTTGTAGTGTGTCTGTAGAGTGCTCTTGTAGATTCAGCAGTAGCATGGGGGGTTGTAGGCTGTCTGTAGAGTCTACCTGTAGATTCAGCAGTAGCATAGGCGGGGTTGTAGGGTGTCTGTAGAGTCTACCTGTAGATTCAGCAGTAGCTCAGGTAGGGTTGTAGGGGGTCTGTAGTGTGTACCTGTGGATTCCGCAGTAGCTCCGGCGGAGTTGTAGGGGGTCTGTAGAGTGTACCTCTAGATTCAGCAGTAGCTCAGGCTGGGTTGTAGTGTGTCTGTAGAGTGTACCTGTAGATTCAGCAGTAGCTCAGGCTGGGTTGTAGTGTGTCTGTAGAGTGTACCTGTAGATTCAGCAGTAGCTCAGGCGGGTTGTAGGGTGTCTGTAGAGTCTACCTGTAGATTCAGCAGTAGCACAGGCAGGATTGTAGTGTGTCTGTAGAGTGTACCTGTAGATTCAGCAGCAGGACGGGCAGGATTGTAGGGTGTCTGTAGAGTCTACCTGTAGATTCAGCAGTAGCTCAGGCGGGTTGTAGGGTGTCTGTAGAGTCTACCTCTAGATTCAGCAGTAGCTCAGGCAGAGTTGTAGGGGGTCTGTAGAGTCTACCTGTGGATTCCGCAGTAGCTCAGGCAGAGTTGTAGGGGGTCTGTAGAGTCTACCTGTGGATTCCGCAGTAGCTCAGGCGGGGTTGTAGTGTGTCTGTAGAGTCTACCTGTAGATTCAGCAGTAGCACAGGCGGGGTTGTAGTGTGTCTGTAGAGTCTACCTGTAGATTCAGCAGTAGCTCAGGCGGGTTGTAGTGTGTCTGTAGCGTGTACCTGTAGATTCAGCAGCAGGACGGGCAGGATTGTAGTGTGTCTGTAGAGTGTACCTGTAGATTCAGCAGTAGCTCAGGCGGGTTGTAGGGTGTCTGTAGAGTCTACCTGTAGATTCAGCAGTAGCACAGGCAGGATTGTAGTGTGTCTGTAGAGTGTACCTGTAGATTCAGCAGTAGCTCAGGCTGGGTTGTAGCGTGTCTGTAGAGTGTACCTGTAGATTCAGCAGTAGCTCAGGCGGAGTTGTAGGGGGTCTGTAGAGTGCACCTGTGGATTCAGCAGTAGCTCAGGCGGGGTTGTAGTGTGTCTGTAGAGTGTACCTGTAGATTCAGCAGTAGCATGGGGGGTTGTAGGCTGTCTGTAGAGTCTACCTGTAGATTCAGCAGTAGCATAGGCGGGGTTGTAGGGTGTCTGTAGAGTCTACCTGTAGATTCAGCAGTAGCACAGGCAGGATTGTAATGTGTCTGTAGAGTGTACCTGTAGATTCAGCAGTAGCTCAGGCTGGGTTGTAGTGTGTCTGTAGAGTGTACCTGTAGATTCAGCAGTAGCTCAGGCGGGTTGTAGGGTGTCTGTAGAGTCTACCTGTAGATTCAGCAGTATCACAGGCAAGGTTGTAGGCTGTCTGTAGAGTGTACCTGTAGATTCAGCAGTAGCTCAGGCGGGTTGTAGGCTGTGTGTAGAGTCTACCTGTGGATTCAGCAGTATCACAGGCAAGGTTGTAGGCTGTCTGTAGAGTCTACCTGTAGATTCAGCAGTAGCTCAGGCGGGTTGTCGGGTGTCTGTAGAGTCTACCTGTAGATTCAGCAGTAGCTCAGGCAGAGTTGTAGGGGGTCTGTAGAGTGTACCTGTAGATTCAGCAGTAGCTCAGGCGGGTTGTAGGCTGTCTGTAGAGTCTACCTGTAGATTCAGCAGTAGCTCAGGCGGGTTGTAGGGTGTCTGTAGAGTCTACCTGTAGATTCAGCAGTAGCTCAGGCAGAGTTGTAGGGGGTCTGTAGAGTGTACCTCTAGATTCAGCAGTAGCTCAGGCTGGGTTGTAGTGTGTCTGTAGAGTGTACCTGTAGATTCAGCAGTAGCTCAGGCTGGGTTGTAGTGTGTCTGTAGAGTGTACCTGTAGATTCAGCAGTAGCTCAGGCTGGGTTGTAGTGTGTCTGTAGAGTGTACCTGTAGATTCAGCAGTAGCTCAGGCGGGTTGTAGGGTGTCTGTAGAGTCTACCTGTAGATTCAGCAGTAGCACAGGCAGGATTGTAGTGTGTCTGTAGAGTGTACCTGTAGATTCAGCAGTAGCTCAGGCTGGGTTGTAGTGTGTCTGTAGAGTGTACCTGTAGATTCAGCAGTAGCTCAGGCGGGTTGTAGGGTGTCTGTAGAGTCTACCTGTAGATTCAGCAGTATCACAGGCAAGGTTGTAGGCTGTCTGTAGAGTGTACCTGTAGATTCAGCAGTAGCTCAGGCGGGTTGTAGGCTGTGTGTAGAGTCTACCTGTGGATTCAGCAGTATCACAGGCAAGGTTGTAGGCTGTCTGTAGAGTCTACCTGTAGATTCAGCAGTAGCTCAGGCGGGTTGTAGGGTGTCTGTAGAGTCTACCTGTAGATTCAGCAGTAGCTCAGGCAGAGTTGTAGGGGGTCTGTAGAGTGTACCTGTAGATTCAGCAGTAGCTCAGGCGGGTTGTAGGGTGTCTGTAGAGTCTACCTGTAGATTCAGCAGTAGCACAGGCAGGATTGTAGTGTGTCTGTAGAGTGTACCTGTAGATTCAGCAGTAGCTCAGGCTGGGTTGTAGTGTGTCTGTAGAGTGTACCTGTAGATTCAGCAGTAGCTCAGGCGGGTTGTAGGGTGTCTGTAGAGTGCACCTGTGGATTCAGCAGTAGCTCAGGCGGGGTTGTAGGCTGTCTGTAGAGTGTACCTGTGGATTCAGCAGTAGCTCAGGCGGGGTTGTAGTGTGTCTGTAGAGTGCTCCTGTAGATTCAGCAGTAGCATGGGGGGTTGTAGGCTGTCTGTAGAGTCTACCTGTAGATTCAGCAGTAGCATAGGCGGGGTTGTAGGGTGTCTGTAGAGTCTACCTGTAGATTCAGCAGTAGCTCAGGTAGGGTTGTAGGGGGTCTGTAGTGTGTACCTGTGGATTCCGCAGTAGCTCTGGCGGAGTTGTAGGGGGTCTGTAGAGTGTACCTCTAGATTCAGCAGTAGCTCAGGCTGGGTTGTAGTGTGTCTGTAGAGTGTACCTGTAGATTCAGCAGTAGCTCAGGCTGGGTTGTAGTGTGTCTGTAGAGTGTACCTGTAGATTCAGCAGTAGCTCAGGCGGGTTGTAGGGTGTCTGTAGAGTCTACCTGTAGATTCAGCAGTAGCACAGGCAGGATTGTAGTGTGTCTGTAGAGTGTACCTGTAGATTCAGCAGTAGCTCAGGCGGGTTGTAGGGTGTCTGTAGAGTCTACCTGTAGATTCAGCAGTATCACAGGCAAGGTTGTAGGCTGTCTGTAGAGTGTACCTGTAGATTCAGCAGTAGCTCAGGCGGGTTGTAGGCTGTGTGTAGAGTCTACCTGTGGATTCAGCAGTATCACAGGCAAGGTTGTAGGCTGTCTGTAGAGTGTACCTGTAGATTCAGCAGTAGCTCAGGCGGGTTGTAGGGTGTCTGTAGAGTCTACCTGTAGATTCAGCAGTAGCTCAGGCGGGGTTGTAGGCTGTCTGTAGAGTGTACCTGTGGATTCCGCAGTAGCTCCGGCGGAGTTGTAGGGGGTCTGTAGAGTGTACCTCTAGATTCAGCAGTAGCTCAGGCTGGGTTGTAGTGTGTCTGTAGAGTGTACCTGTAGATTCAGCAGTAGCTCAGGCTGGGTTGTAGTGTCTGTGGAGTGTACCTGTAGATTCAGCAGTAGCTCAGGCGGGTTGTAGGGTGTCTGTAGAGTCTACCTGTAGATTCAGCAGTAGCACAGGCAGGATTGTAGTGTGTCTGTAGAGTGTACCTGTAGATTCAGCAGTAGCTCAGGCGGGTTGTAGGGTGTCTGTAGAGTCTACCTGTAGAGTCAGCAGTATCACAGGCAAGGTTGTAGGCTGTCTGTAGAGTGTACCTGTAGATTCAGCAGTAGCTCAGGCGGGTTGTAGGCTGTGTGTAGAGTCTACCTGTGGATTCAGCAGTATCACAGGCAAGGTTGTAGGCTGTCTGTAGAGTGTACCTGTAGATTCAGCAGTAGCTCAGGCGGGTTGTAGGGTGTCTGTAGAGTCTACCTGTAGATTCAGCAGTATCACAGGCAAGGTTGTAGGCTGTCTGTAGAGTCTACCTGTGGATTCCGCAGTAGCTCAGACGGAGTTGTAGGGTGTATGTAGAGTCTACTTGTGGATTCCGCAGTAGCTCAGACGGGGTTGTAGGCTGTCTGTAGAGTCTACCTGTAGATCCACCAGTAGCGCAGGCGGGTTGCAGGGTGTCTGTAGAGTCCACCTGTAGACTCAGCAGTATCACAGGCAAGGTTGTAGGGTGTCTGTAGAGTGTACCTGTAGATTCAGCAGTAGCTCAGGCGGGGTTGTACGGTGTCTGTAGCGTGTACCTGTAGATTCAGCAGTAGCACAGGCGGGGTTGTATGGTGTCTGTAGCGTGTACCTGTAGATTCAGCAGTAGCACAGGCGGGGTTGTAGTGTGTCTGTAGAGTCGACCTGTGGATTCCGCAAGTGGCAAGAGTGGGAGGAACATCAAAGCTCCTCTCCAACCATTCCCTGTTGCTGGGGCACCCTTTGAAAGGGTAGGGATGGACATTATGGGGCCACTGGATCCCAAGACAGCCATGGGCAACAGTTATTGTAGGAGAGTAGGGTCTGCCTCCTATGTTTACCCCCACTTTTTGCTGTGTTTCACTGTTTTTTCGACTGTAATATGGCTGTGGACCTGCTAATCAGGCCAACAGCCTAGCTGTTCTCTCTCTAAATTGATACCATGTACTTTAGGTACATAACAGATTGGTTACAGGGTCACTCTTGTCAGCCCCTGTATCGTGTACCCAGGGCATAGGTGCACCCTAGGCCTTCCAGGGGCTGCAGCATGTTTTATGCCACCCCTGGTTGGACCTCCAGACTGTCACCACAGGTCTGCACCTGCAGCCTAGGTAAGGTGGTGTGGTGAAATGATTCACCTAAGGAGACTGTGCAGTAATGATACAGAGTTACACGAGGCACAGGTAGCAGCACAGAGAGGTTTTTAGAAAGAGGTTACTCGAGAAAGATCATTGACAGAGCGAGACAGAAATCCATGCTGATTAGCCGGTCCCAATTGTTAATCAAATATGATATCTCGGACGAGGTATCTACCAAGGAGCCGGAGGCCAATGCTGTAAACATGAATTCTACAGATCCATTTAGAATCATAATTGGTTATTGTAATTGTTAGAAATGGTATCTCTGGCTGGCCAAGGCTTGCGCCAAGGTCAGTCAGAGACCACCACTCCAAGTCAGGGCAAGGGAGTTACACGCCAAAGATAACCCCAGCTCACCCTCTAGGTAACGTGACACGAGCAGCAAGGCTAAACTCGGAGGCTATGTAGGTTAAGTGTTTGCGTGCGCACCCAGCAACAACACCCAAGGCCCACCACAAAAGAAACTCCACACAAGGTTATATATAAAATTAGCCTTTGTATTACACCAAAACACATTAGATAAAAACACACACTTTACAATGTGCCAACAGGCGCGGGCAGAATTTACAGGGGATTATATGTACATGGGACAGGGCCACATGGACCACTGTCAGGAATCAGCACTTTTAGAACTAGCACTTAGAATATAGAATAGACAATCACTGTAGCACAAAATAGCACACAACCAGTACTCACTGGTAACCGGTAAGTACCACCTACGCAACCCTAACCACCTTAGGAAAATATTACGCAGGGAACCAGGCCCTCACTAGCAATAACTGTACTAGCAAGAAGAACTACCTAAGTATCACCATACATGTAGGGGTATAGGCATATTGCACATGATGCATCACAACACATTCGAGGTGTAGGGAAGGAAAACACATGATGCAGAACCTACATTCAGCGGTGTGAGAAGAAGGCACATGACGCATAAAAACACATTCAAAGGGGCAGCACAGTAGAACACATGATGCATAAACAACACATTCAGAGGTGTAGGGAAGGAAAACACATGATGCATAACCATGCATTCAGCGGTGTAAGGAAGGAAAACACATGATGCCTAAAAACATTCAGAGGTGTAAGGAACAAGGCACATGACGCATCAAAACACATTCAGAGGTGCAGCACAGGGAAACACATGATGCATAAACCAACACATTCAGAGGTGTAAGAACAAGAACACTTGTGCAGATCTCACCTAAGTCACCACTTGTGACCGTCCCTAGGCCAACTGGCTTTGTTGGGGCTAGGACACACTGTGTCCCAAAGTCAGGGGGGCCTAAACGTAGCAGCTGCCCACTAAGTGCTGGGCAGCTGTGTGCCTTCTGGGGCCGCTCTACCACGCCTGACGAATGCCCCCTTGAGCCTCTCTGGGCTCTCAAAACGACTGGAGTGCTCTGGAGCCTCTCGGGGCTCATCAACAACTTTGGCCCCTTCGTTGGAGTCCCCCGTGGGGGGGACTTGAAATACACAAAATGCCCCCGGAGCCTCTGGGGCTCTAAACACTGAGGCCGCTGGGGCCTCTCAGCGCCCACACAAGAAGGCTTGCACCACCTGGGGGGTCGGGCACCGGCAATGTGCCCCGACACCCCCCTTGCATCACGCTGGCACTCACCGGCTCTTCCTGCGGCGGCAGCTGCTTCTCCTTCTCGGCGGCGGTAGCGGGGCTCTCCCGACCCCTGGGAGCCCCGCCCGTCAGCGCCTATGTTAACCCTGTCCCCCATCTCGGGACCGGGACTCAGGGTGAGGCGGCCCCGGGGCTCTCCCAAGCTCACAGGAGCCCCGGGCCGCGGGAGGACTCTGTTTCCCCTTCCAGCCAGGCAGGCAGCCAATCACGGCACAGCAGCGGGCGGGACTTCCCTCGCAAACAGGAAGTCCCGCCCAACATCAGGCACGCCGGGGCCTGGATTCCTACTACGGTAGGGACTGCATGTTTGTGGACGGCATAACTGTTGGGATGGTGCCTGACTGATTCCATGCACCCCCTCTGGATGTGTTGTCCTTTAGGCCAGCTAATTCACAGTGCCACCACAAGCCCCTCTAAACCTAGACGAGTCGGCATTCCAATGACGCCTGCCCATCACAAGTTCTTCCAGTTACCTGTTTAGATTCTCTCACTACCTGTCTGCTCTCTCGTCTGTCCAGACTCCTCTTTAAAGTAGGTCGACATGTTTGGCCCCACCATTCTGGTTTCTGCCAATGGTATCTCTGAGAGGTTGTTGTTCGAGAGCAGGTGCTTCCACTCTTAATCTGTTCTACGTTTGAAACACAAAGTAATCAGTCATTATTTTTACAAAACACTTAAGTGTAGAACTTAAGGAGCCGCATTAGACTGGATGCAACATTTTGCCTTCATTGTCTCGTTTTAAAATGTTTCTGTTCTTTTTTCATCCCCTTTGCAGACACTGGGACGCAGACCTTCAACATTCAGAATGTGGAGAGCGCAGGCTTCAGAAAGGGACGAAAAAGTCCCAAATTCCCCTGAAGGTCTAAGAGCAACACTTGCAGCCTTTCCAAGTCATAACTTCTCCGCTGCAAGACCACGACCTCAAGATCTCCACAGGCCTGGTGGCGCAAAGAACCTGGGGTCCCAGATCTGTGGATGGACCGCCCATGAAGAGTTTGGAAAGCTACCAATGTCAGACACTCTGATTTTTGGGTCCTGCCATGAAAGCATCCTCATAAATGCTTTGGAGAAGGATGTGAACAACTACAGCACAACTGTCAGCAGGACCCGCACACCTCCTAACATGACCTCCGATGCGCACAGTCGTCCAAATCCAGAGTCCCATATGGGGCACTCCCCCACTCTGGTCGTGTTAGCCATGCTAGAGCGGCTGGAAGCCAAACTCGATAACTTGCAGGATTCAGTGGGAGAGGTCCCTTCTCAAGTTGCACATCTTATGGAAAAGATCTGGGTAGAAAAGGGTCGAGATTTCCTAGAAGGCGGTGCAGTGTCTTTGGAGGCGGTGAGTCCAGCAGGCATCGGAGATTGTAGCTTCACCAGGTCCTCCCCAACCTCTCGTCCAGCGAGCCCAGGGGAGCCTGGCCCGAGTCTACAAGCATTCTTTCCTAATAATCATGACCCAACGCGGGTCCCCTGCTTACCACCAGTGTTTTCAAGTGAGCCGGAGTTAGATGAACCCTTGAAGCAAGAGCCATTGTCTGTTGATAGTTGGGACCCACAAGACAGCCATTTCATGAAGCCACCATCTCCAGGGGTGCATGACTCGCAGAAGGACCAACGACCAGGGCCCGTCTTTCAGACTCGGCTGGACCAGCAGGAGGACCTGTGCCTACAACCAGGTCAGCTGGGGGGGCAAGACCTCCGCATGCAACGAGTGCTTCCAGCTGGACAGGGACTGCAGCGGCACACATGCAAGGAACCAGGGCATGAACCACAGCAGCACCACAGCTTGCAACGAGTGCTTCCAGATGGGAAGGAACCAGATGAACACCTAAAGCCAGAACCATTGCCCGTTGGTGACCGTGGCCCACAGTGGGACCAACGCACGCCGTCGGTGCGTCCTGAAGCCGAGGAGGCAGATGTGGATTACAAGGTAGTGTCACCATGTACTGATGCACACAGTCCATCCGTGCCCACATCATGCCTCGGGCAGGACACTCTCCGTGCAGGTGGGACTGCTCTCACAGGCTCATTGGAGAGAAGAAGTCTGGAATCGGATCTACTACCAGCCATGCCAGGTATTTGTTTCTCAGTCTGTGTGTACGCAGAAGGGTGCATGGCTGTGTGGTGGTGGTTTGTTGGTTAATGTGCACACTTCATGGTGGTCTGTAGGTGCAAGGCATGGTCTGCGGGTGCTGGGACAGGCAATGCGCACCCTACAAGAACCTCTGAGTACAAGCCAGTGCCTGTGTGATGGTGTGTAGGACAATAAGTCCAGTGCGAGGGTCCTGGAAATTAAGAAGGGGCAGTGGTTGTGGAGTGGTTTCGGGCATTGTCCACTGTACAAGGGGGTCTGAAACCAGGAAATGTCTTTGGCTCTGTTCTCGGCCTGGCAACGTGCTCAGTGCACGTTCATCTTTATAGCCAAACTGGTCATAGTGTTGGAGTGGGAAAGTATGGACGAGACCAGATCCTCTGAGAACAAGATAGTCTGTGTGTTGTGGGGTCTGCAGGAACCCATAGTGTACAAGGATACTATTGTACCCTGTGACACAAGTAGACGCTGGTAGCCAAGAGGAGTTCATATGTACCTTTATTCAGTGGCTGGTCCAAGTACATCAGATAGATAATCCAGGTAAACTGGTGATGGTGCTGTAGGTCTGCCTGTATCATCCCTTCCTTCCATGTAACAGCAACCCCACCAGCAGCAGCCTGCCTGCGGCTCAGTCCATCTCTAATGCTCATTCCTCACTGACACAGACAGCCAACGTTCCGTGCATCACTGAATTTCCAACATTCGACACTAAACACACATTCTGGCCGAGCAGCAGGAAGATTGGTGAACTTCAGAATATGGGTAAATTATGCGGGCATAACACCCCCCCTCCTTTTAAAATGAAAAACGAAAGTTGCAAAAACAAGTAAAAATTAACAGAAAAACTATACACAAGAAAAATTACAAAGGCAATAAATAGGTCAAAACCCAGGGATGTGCAATTATGTAAACATCACGAGAGGTCAGTGCCACTTGAAACAGAACGAATGGATACCTTCCAACCAATAAAGAGTAAAATAACCCATCCTCGCCCAATAAAATAAAATGTGAAAACGACGTTGCAAATGGCAGAGGGCAAAATTTCACCCTGCAACTCCGATCCTTACTGCAAGGGAACAAATGAGTGGACGAAATTCCACTCGTAAGGAAACCTACGTACGTTGCGAAGATGGAGCTAAAAACCCATCTTCGACCCCTCATATGAGGGACAAACACTTGGGACTATGACTCATAAAGTCAACCCACCTGTAGGGGTCTAAGACTTTAACCATGTATATGAGACCATAAACAATGAAAACACACCCTGTGTGGGGGAACCGTACCCATGAAGCAAAACCAACCCAGTGTAAGGGAACCGTACCCATGAACCAAAACCAACCCAGTGTAAGGGTTACATGTAATATTAATTGGAACAGACCCAATAAACGGGGTATGACAAACCATTTGCAAACCCGAAGAGATGATTCTCCACAGCAACGTACCAGCACAGGCTCAAGCATCAATAAACTTTATTTAAACGACAACGTGGCTGGCAAAACAGGGACAATGAAGCCTTTAAGCTGCAGGAATAGACATCGATCGCTCCAACTGCAAGATGGCAGCACGCACTGGTGACGCCCCGCTGGATGGCTCCCGACATCACCGTGCGCCAAAACGTCACGAGGCATCGCCAGAGGTACGTGTAGAGCTGGAAATGGAGCAGTCACAGAAGAGCTGCCCACGTCACTATGCAAGTAGGTGCGCGCACTGGAGGTGACACGTGCCACTCTTTTGAAAAAGAGTGAAGCAGTTGAACTGGCGCTGGCTCAAAGGTGGCTCAAATGATGCCAATAATAATAGACAAAAACGGCTCACCTCAACAGTTCAATCCAATGCTCCAACGCCAAAGTACTCCATGCCTCTATGCAAGTAGAGTGGATATGCAGGGCATAACAGATACTTTAATGACAGGCAGTACTGCTGAGGCATGGCCATGTGCCCAGTATATGGGTGTCTGAAGACAAGACCAACTGTGTTGAGCTGTGGAGCAGAGCAATGTGCAGAGTACAGGGCCCTACGGCACAAGGCAAACACTGTGCTGTGGTGTCTGTGTCTTAGGTGTTTGTTTATTTTATGTATTTATTTATTTTAAAGGGTTTATATAGCGCTGGCTAGACCCAAAGGTATCCGAGCGCTTTACATGAGTGTCAGACTATAGTTGCAGGTTACATCGTTACAAAGCTTACACTGTTATTAGAGCTTGGCAAACATTTTTTTTCTTTTTTGTTGAAAAACCTTTATTTTAGCATTCAATAAAAATACAAGCATGGGCCTACAACCGCGGGGGCCGGCCGCTAGACAAATTAAAATCGCCGATATCACAGTACGACACAGCTCATCAGCCGACAACCCAGAGGTCCGGCAGCGATTCAGGATAAAACTTGTATTAGAATGCACAACTGGGTTCCAGGATGAGACAGAGGTTTCATTTTATATTATATAAGAGAGGATCAGGTGCCATACAATCAAACAGAAGAATGCGGGGTCAGGGTAAGAGACATGATATGCATGTAATAACCGCTATAATGGAGCATTTGCGCCAAAGCATATAGATCGGTACAAGCGACAACACAATATACATTCAATGTTGCGCCAGTACTCGGGCCTGCCCACCCAGAAATCAGGAGTTCATAAAAGCATAAGCACCAAATACGAGCACACGATAAGAATCCAAATGATTCGTAGCTATACTGATCCTTTAAAGAAAGAAAGAGAAGGAAAAGAAAGGCCATAAAAAATAAAAAAGGCAAAATAAAAAACCCCCTCCAGCCCCCCACCCTGCACCCCTGCAAATGGCTACAGCCTGACCCCACTAGCAGCGTGCCTGTCGCCCCTAATAACTAAAACCCCAAAGGTAGGAAAAAGAACAGAGGATGGCATATCCATGTGTGCTCCCAGCCCCTTTAGACCCCCGCCTGAAACAGCCACCCCCTATCACTAAAATACAAACTTATGACATCAATATAGAAAAAAATTAGAGGGTACCGTGAGACACCGCCCAGCCTCTTAGAGCAAACAGTTGCAGGTCCAACACTTATGAAAGCCACTACAACCCTTCCCGACCCAGTCGATCTTAACCTTGGCCCTTCCGAGCGAGAACACGACCCCCCCCCCCAGCGAGACCCAAAGGCACACAGAGAAGCAATAAAGTAGAAGAGAGTCATCAGAAGGCAGTCCATGGCTACTGGCAGGCAGTGAGTCCACAGGAACTGTAGACGCAGAACAACTCCCTCCTAGATGAACAGTCCCAATGTATCTTGCACAGGAGTCGTAGCGTCACCAGGAAAGGAGAAGATGTCCACAAAATGAATGGAAAGTCACAAACAAAAGTCTCCTGGAAGGGAACGCCTGACGATATCTCCAAAGCCGGTAGTGGTGGAAGGTTCAGCAATACCATGACATCCTCGGGAACACAGTCTCCCAGGGCACCGTCCGATGGTTCCAATACTTGTTTCCTCACGGGGTTCTCGCACAGAGTCAAAATGGCCGCGTTTTGAATGGCTGCAGATTCCTGTTCCAACAGTGAGGCCGGGTCCGGTTCCACCAGGAGCATCTCAGATAGGCGCGTGTCCAATTTGCTCAACAAAGTATCCACATCCTCGGGGAGGAGCCAAGATGGCGACCGGGTCGGACGTGTAGTCCCTCGGCTCCGCCGATCGATTCTCTCATCGCGCCTATCCTGTCACCGATCCTGCGCTCAATCGGCACGATGCGGTAGCCGAAATGCCCCGGCGGCTAATGGGGAAATCCTGGAGACCGCGCTCCTCTACAACCGGGAGAAATGCTCAATTGAAGTTCGAGGCCTGCGGCAGTCCTCAGACCGGGGCCTCGAGTAGATGTTGGCGCCGGCGGTGGAGTGAATAATATCGGACGTCGGCAGCTGTACCTCGCCGGCCGGATCACTTGAGGAACTCACGGTCGGTTCTGGGCCTCCCGCTTCATCGGACTGCAGGTAAAGGGTTGGTTGTGCCCGGCGCCTGTGTCTGGAGTCTTCCTAATTGCGGGAACCCTTATCGTTCATGGCCGATTGTTTGCCCTACTGCTGCCCTGCTGCCAGCGATAGGTCTCCTATCTATCTACCCCACCGACTCCAAGCGGAACGACTGGCTTGTGTGATGTCGTCAACTGTTGCTTCCTGGTGTCTGCTTGCCACTGTATCTGGGCATAGCCCTCCTGCGTGTTGCGAGCGACCGGTCCCTGGTTTGGAGGGCTTCCATGTGCAGGGAATAATGGCACACAATCCTGAGGATTCGGGGCTGGCGAGTGGACACGGATGCGAAGAACTGGGGGATGCGAGTGGCTGTGAGCGTGGGGGCACCCAAGACTATGGTGCTCTAATGGCGGCCATTGTCTCCTTTTGTCAAGAAATTACCTTCTCCGTGCTCACCCTGATTGGCAAGGTTGACGGTATACTGCTTGCACCGGGGTGCTCAAACATGGCGGACCTGCTGGACCACAGTGCAGCGCTTCTCCATGGGACCGACTACCACAAGATGGCGGCCCCGCATCACAGTGGTTGCATTGAGACTTCAGTATCAGGGGAGGCCCTTGCAATGAACGACGCCAGCCTGGACCGTTGCCTGACCCGTGGCTTGCGATTGAGACGTGAGTCTTCTCCCAGTGCCTTGCCCCTTGAAACCCGGAGCTCGCTCCAACAGGAGCTGGACATCGAGACTCTCCTCCCCCGCTCGGCCCCGAAGTCTCCTAGGGGGGTTGTGCACTCCTTTGTGGAACCGTTGGCCCTCAGTGTCCTCGCCTTGGTGGAGTGTGGGATTGGGTGGTTGAACCGATTTGACATTTTTGGGTTGCTGTTCACGTTCTTTTGGGACACTTTGGTAAGCTGTGGTGAACGAGCCAAAACGGGACAGTATTGACTGATGGGTTCCTCGTTGCTGACCGAGCCAGATATGCGATGTTCTGATTTCTCTGATTGTGCAATGTGCCGGTTTCGTGCTTTGTAAATTGCCTTGCTAGTAATGTTTCTTGTCACCGGCCTTTACGCTACTATTGAAACTACGGGGGGTTATACCGGGGGACTGACATGTGGGATGTGAATTGCTACCCTTCCTTACGCTGTGGGCTGCTTTTGTGCTTTCAACTTCTTTTGCTTGTAATGCTTGCCGCCGCCGGACGCCATGCTGTGTGCTGTTATTGGCCTTACGGGAGGGTGGAGCCGAGGGACGGGTGGTGGACTCCTCCCCGCCTTTCTTTCTTTATTGAGAGTTTTAGATTAGGATTCTTTTCTTACTCTCTATATTTCGGGACTCCTTTTATTGGGCGACAGGCACACTGCTAGGGGGGGTTAGGCCGTAGCCATCTGCAGGGGTGCAGGGTGGGGGGTGGACGGGGGGGGGGGGTTTGTTTTTATTTTTGGTTCTATGGGCCTTCTGTTCTTTTTCTTTTTCTTTCTTCTGGGTTTAGACGTTTATCTTCTAGGTGATGCGCAGCGATTCTGGCATTTTTGTTGCATTGTGCATTTGTCTATCCTGATCGTAATGGGCCGGATCAACCTGTTGTGCTATGATATCCTGCTTCTGTCTATCCTTCGGAACAAAAACCTTAAAATTAGACCTTAATACTCCTGGACTAGATCCTTTGCGCTTCCTGTGTTGCAACGTATTGTATCTGTGAGCCCTTGGGCTCTTTGATTTGTTGTATTTGCGATTTTCTATCAATAAAGGTCTTACAAAAATTAAAAAAAAAAAAAAAAAGTATCCACATGTGAGCGACATGCCCAAAGTTCTGCCAGTATTGACCTCAGCGATGGCTCATGCTCCGTTCGATCCATATTCTCATGTCCGATATCAATCACAACCACCTCCCCGGGTGAATCTGGCATCCTCGGGGGGGACAAACAGGATTACGAACGTGCAAATGCGAAGGGTGAACAGTCTTTGTTTGCAGCCACGGTCTACCCGTTTAAGGCCGCAGGCCAGAGACCCCGAACCCCGGCGGGCGCAAACCGGGTCCGTGGGAGGGGGGCCCCCACCCGCAGCCAGCAGCAAGCAGAATCACTCCTCCATCGATGCTGAGCAATGAAAATGATCGCCGCCAAATTAGGGCTTAAACAAAGCATCCACTCCGGTTGACCGGACCCAGCCTGATTCTCCTGGCCGATGTTGTTGCACTACAGCCTGGCCGTGAAAGTACTCCAGGCCCTGGCTTCACTGCTGGAGCAGGCCGCAAACTTCAACTCGATGAAACTTCGTCAAACAAGCCGATAAAAGTTTCCGGATTTCACCATCGGAGTGCGGAACAGTTCATACACACAGAGACAAGGCGTAAAGTCAGGATAATATACAGGATATCGTGGCAGGTTACGGAGGTCGGCGGAGCCGGGAGCCTAAGCAGCCATCTTATTTGCTGACGTAGCTCCTCCTCCCTTGGCAAACATAGTTACATGTAAGGTCGAGACAAACAAAAAGGATATATACGTAAGGGAAAAGTAGGAAAGGGGAGAGATTCAGGGTAGGGGGTATGAGCAGGGGAAGAAGACCGAGTGGAGGAGGGAAAGACACAGCATGGCAAGAGGAGAGGAGGGTGATGGGGACACAAACCGGTTGACGAGTCAAAGCTGCGTCTAAAGTCCAGTAAGCTGTGATCCCAAGAGAAAAGGTATCATTTCCCCATCTCTGTTGCAAGAAGCTCGCTTTAAGCAGTGGACTCTCTCAGAGGGGTTATTATCAAAGAAGGGGGGGTGGAAAGGGGCTATTTCCACTTATCAGAAGTGGGAAGTCCAGCACAACCAGGTGCCCCAATCAAACCGTCAAAGAAAGATTTGTGGTGCTGTTCCTCTGGAAGGGGTTTTGACAGTCACTAAAGAATAGGGACCCACTGTGTCTCACTTGGATTTACAGGGGATTCGGCAGTGTGGGTAGGTCACCAGGAGCCACACAGGTCTGCAAAACCTCTACATATGTGGGAGGACTAGCCTGATGTGTTGACTGCCGGGTACTGTTGATGCCTGGATACTTGATACTGTTAGGCAGTGTATCACAGGTACATTCACACTTTAGAAATGTTCTAATTGTATCCCTGATGAACACACCAGCTAATAAATAACACATATACATCTTAGTGTAGATAGTTCATTTTCAATCGCGAGTCAATTGACACATACCCGAGAAACATGTTGACCGTCCAATAATTTTCAATAACTGACATAGCAACACTGCTTTTAACTGAGGCAGGAGACCCCCAGAATAAAAGTATTTTCCATGTACTCCCAGCCCCATTTTTAACTCCCTATCAGCTACACACTTTTTCTGGCCCCATACCCGCACTTCACCAAATGGCTGTTGGAAAAAGAGCTCCGGTAAAGTGCCCCCCTTTGAGGTGAGCCCGTTGGGTATTGCACCGCTGTCCCAACGAGGAGCAGCCCAGATGATTAAGCATGACACCTGTAAGGGTGTGTGAGTGCATTCAAATCCAAAATATGGTTTTCCCCTGTACATCCGAGTGAGACACAGTGGGTCCCTATTCTCTAGTGACTGACATAACCCCTTCCAGAGGAACGGCACCAGAAATCGTTCTCTCAGAGGGGTCTCTGAGATTCCAAGGCCTACATACTGGATCCTTCCCCAAAAAGGGAAGAAGGAGTGCTTTGGCAAGGGGTGCCATAACATACCTCAGCTGTGAGTGGCTCCCTTGGCGCTGTGGACTCTCTCAGCGGGTACGCTGAGACTCCAGATTATAAATATTGGAACTTGCCCCAACAAGGGGAGAAGGAGTGCTTAGTCAAAGGGCACAAAAGGACAGGGGGCTAGGCAGTGTAGCAGGCAAGGGGAGAGATTCAGGTGAGACGAGATAGGAGCAAATGAAGTGGCCAAAGAAAGAAAGAGTACTAAATGGGAACAGACCGCATCAGTTAGGGGGACAGACTGTTTTCTCTCTGTAGCCATGAGTTTGCCCCATCTCTAAGGTAAAAACCTACACAGGCCATTCCAGAAGCTTTGCCATCCAGGACATGAAGCACACAGTTTGTAATTCGAATTATTTTTCACAATTCACAGAAGTTTATAGTACGCTGCACATCAGCAATGCAGATGTTTTTCATATTCAGTTCTTGGGTGCAGAGGATGATGCTCAGAACTAACCGTGTTTAACCCATTCCTATGATATACCTTTTGCACTAACGTGCCTCTAGCTGCCTTCTTACTGCTTATATTGCATCCAATTTGCTGCTTGGCCTGTTATTTGGCTTAAACTCTTTACACAATTTATTTATTTATTTTTTGGGAGGCTCTTGCACTATTTACATGCTTTAAAAGTTCTTGTTTCTGGGAATTTTATCAACCTCTGTGGTGTAAAGCCAGGGATGGCGCTTATTGATTAAATAAGTACAAACATTGAGATTGCACCAAGTCTCTGTAGCATGAGCTCAACCCTCTGGCCTATCTTACTAATGCTTGCTGATCATTGTAGGCTCCCGCCCAATGTAGGTTGTGCTGGGCACCCCCAGGGGTCAGAGTCCGCAAATATGAATAGGGGGCGAACGATGCCTCCCCCCCCTCCAATTCCCACTGTATAAGGTGCTATCCGCACCGATTGCTTCTGGGTGGGGGAGACTTCCAGTACGTAGGTCCAGCATGGGTCGCCATTTTAAGGCCAGGCATAGTCAGAGTTGATGCAATGTCTGGGCACATGTAGGCATGCGGTGGCCCCTCTCTAGGGGCAGCGGACGTCTCTGGGTATGGCAGCCTACCTCCTCATGGTTATCAGAGTGCTCCAGTGATGGGCTGCAACATTCCACTCTGCCGCGATGTATGGGGGGTGCCATTTTGGAGTCAGGCGTCTGTGAGGGATCACTGGTGCCAGAATCCAGGTTGAGGCCGTATCACCAGTGCCCCTTGCCCACTGATCTCAGCAGGAAAGATGGCTCCTTGCTGCCGCGCCATCAGCCAGTGCGGGTCTGAATCCTTGGGCTATAGAGGATGTTTGCGGCTGCCAGTCCGGCTCCGCTCTTTCCCGTAGGCATTGCAACTTGCTCCTTAGGTGCAGACGGTTGCTCCGCTGCCTCACCGCTCCTCAGGGGGGAGTCTTTCTCTCCATAAATTGTGCTGCGGGAGCAACGCGATCAGTCGCGGGCTCCGCGGATCGGGCCAGGCTCTGGTGGTAGACGGCCGGCATCTTGTTTTTAGGGTCAGCAATAGATGGAGGCACTTTTTCTCGAGAGCTCGCACCAGATCAGGGCTCAGCTTCTACCTCCAGGCTCTCTCCGCATTCATGCGCTGGATCGCCTGTTTTTGGCGTGATGTAGCGGGCGAGTTTCATGCCCGTGTGTGGGGCCTCAGCAGATCATGTCCGCCACCCCTACTACCCAGATAAACCGTTGTAGTGTGTAGGGCACAGTGACCACAGAAAGTGAACTGAAGATCCGACCAGGTCTGCGTGGTGCATGGGCAGAGCACCGTGCACAGTACGAGGCCCTATGGGGCAGTCGGTGCGTTGTGGTGTCCAGGGCAATGTACAAAGTATGAGAAGAGTTGAATATCAGGCGTGGTCTGCAGGGTGTTAGGAGAGGGTAATGTCCCTCTGCAAGAGCCTCCGAAGATAAGACCCTCTCTGTGGAGTGGTGAGTAGGGCGCGGCACAAATTACAAACAGATCTGAAAAGCAAGCAGAATGTGGCCCCTGAGTGTGGAGGGCGGTCTGCACAGTACAGGGGGTCTCACGACTACGACCGACCGTGGCCTGAGGTGTGCTGAGCAGTGTCCAGAGGGACAGAAGCCAGGAGATCTGCCAGTGTTTGCTCTGCTGAGGCCAACAGGGCAATGGGTACTGAAGCAGGTGTGAAGACCCCACAGATTCGGTCTCACTGGACCAGCGCTGGGAGTGGGAAGACGTGCGAGAACTGCAAGTTCAGGAATAGATCGGGCAGAACCGGTGCTGCAGGAATGTTTATGCAAATATACAAAGCGGGGGTTAGGTTTTCCGTAATTGCCACCCCCCCCCCACCAGGAACACTCTTCCCCCTGACATTAGATCTTCAACCAGTTCAGTGGGGTTTAGGAAACTCCTACAAACCTGGATGTTTAGACAAGCTTATGGCTAACTTTGAGGGTTTGTGCACCCTATGAATTCCCTATAACATAACTAAGTCCAGGGGATCCGTCCCGGAGGAGTGTGCCGTGGATACGGAGATGTGAAGGTCCAGTTGTACCTGGAGGCCTGGTAATGGGGCTCTGTCAGTAATCCTCGTGAGCTCCGGCCTGGTCTGAGATACTGGAGTGAGTAACAAAGGGCGCGGATGACACAGATCTTGTTGGATTAGACATGGTCACATCACGCACTCCCTTTCTCCATTCCTCATTCGCAGTCGCTCTACTAAAATACTCTTCATTACTAGTGCGGCATCTTTAAAACTCACACAGAAGGTCAGAGAGAAGAGTAGGTCTGCCTCGTGGTCTCCAAAGCTACTTACACTCAATCCATAAACGCCATGGATGGTATATTCTGTCTCTCCTCATCTCCCCCACAAACCACAGGGGTCTGATTCTCTGCAAGAGCAAGTTGCCAACTTCGACAAGACTTCACTGGACAAACCATCCTAGGCCATAGAGACAGCAGCCTAAGCGATTGTGGGGTTCCATGAGGGACTGCCTGTTCGAGTTGTACCCCTGGGACAGTCGAGCCATGCCCGTGGGACAGTCGACACAGCACATGCTGAGGCACTCCAACATAGCACCTTCCATGGGGCAGTCCAACATAGCACACGCGGCAGTCCAACAGAGTGTTCCATGAGGCACTCCAGCATAGCACACGCTAAGGCAGTCCAACATAGCAAATGCTGAGGCACTCCAACATAGCACATGCTGAGGCACTCCAACATAGCACACACCGAGGCAGTCCAACATAGCACACGCTCAGGCAGTCCAGCATAGCACAAACTGAGGCAGTCCAACATAGAACACACAGAGGCAGTCCAGCATAGAACACACAGAGGCAGTCCAACATAGCACACACTGCAACAGTCCAACATAGCACACGCTGAGGCAGCCCGACATTGCACATGCTGAGGCAGCCCAACATAGCACACGCTGAGGCAGCCCAACATAGCACATGCTGAGGCAGCCCAACATAGCACATGCTGAGGCAGCTCAACATAGCACATGCTGAGGCAGCTCAATATAGCACATGCTGAGGCAGCCCAACATAGCACATGCTGAGGCAGCCCAACATAGCACATGCTGAGGCAGCCCAACATAGCACATGCTGAGGCAGCCCAACATAGCACATGCTGAGGCAGCCCAACATAGCACATGCTGAGGCAGCCCAACATAGCACATGCTGAGGCAGCCCAACATAGCACATGCTGAGGCAGCCCAACATAGCACATGCTGAGGCAGCCCAACATAGCACCTTCCATGAGGCAGTCCAACATAGCACATGCTGAGGCAGTCCAACATAGCACCTTCCATGAGGCAGTTCAACATAGCACCTTCCCTGAGGCAGCCCAACATAGCACATGCTGAGGCAGCTCAACATAGCACATGCTGAGGCAGCCCAACATAGCACATGCTGAGGCAGCCCAACATAGCACATGCTGAGGCATTCCAAGATAGCATACGCTGCGGCAGCCCGACATAGCACATGCTGAGGCAGTCCAACATAGCACATGCTGAGGCACTCCAAAATAGCGCATTCCCTGAGGCAGTCCAACATAGCACATGCTGAGGCACTCCAACATAGCACCTTCCATGAGGAAGTCCAACATAGCACCTTCCCTGAGGCAGTCCAACATAGCACACGCTGAGGCAGTCCAACATAGCACATGCTGAGGCAGTCCAACATAGCACATGCTGAGGCATTCCAAGATAGCACCTTCCATGAGGAAGTCCAACATAGCACCTTTTATGAGACAGTCCAACATAGCGCATTCCCTGAGGCAGTCCAACATAGCACATGCTGAGGCACTCCAACATAGCACCTTCCATGAGGAAGTCCAACATAGCACCTTCCATGAGGCAGTCCAACATAGCACCTTTTATGAGGCAGTCCAACATAGCACATGCTGAGGCAGTCCCTCATAGCACACGCTGAGGCAGTCCAGCATAGCACACGCTGAGGCAGTCCAGCATAGCACACGCCGAGGCAGGCCCTCATAGCACATGCTGAGGCAGTCCAGCATAGCAGACGCTGAGGCAGTCCAACATAGCACACTCCGAGGCACTCCAACATAGCAAGCTTTAGTTCTGGCGGCACCGTTCCAGAAGATCTCCCTTTCATAGTTTGTTTTAAACCGCTGCCCTCTGGAACCAGTCGACCGCCACAAGGCCTCAAAGATGTAGAGTGAGTGCGCAAATGACTTTATTGTTGACCGGTGCAACATGACAATGTGACCTACAGATCGTTTCTGGAGCTGCGAATAAGGTCTACGCGCTTACACTTGGACACTGAGAACCCCCTTCTCTTGGTTTGGGCCGGTGTAGTGGCCGCAGTCCAGCCCTGGTGTCGTTGTGTAGATTAGAAAGGAGCCCTGCAGGGGTGTGGCAGCGACATTAAAGGGCCATTAGCATTAGTGAAAGAGCTCACTTACACTCTTCTGTTGTGCACTAAACCTAGTTAGTGGCCAAGTCACAGAGGTACAATCACTTGTGTAAATCTACTCCTGCCCCAGGTGCAACTCTGCACTTGTTTGGGGTTCACCATTCCTGAGTGTCATTTACATCTATACGTTCACTTACATGTCTGCACCCCTCAAATTAGGGGTGAAGCTTTCGTCAAAACCAATTACAAGGGTATTGGTCCTAATAGTAACTTTTCACACTTAGGTGGGGTCTTTGCCCCTGTGGTGGAAATCTCCCCATAGGAAAGTGCTAGGAACACTATTAACATGTATTGTTCTTTAAAAAAGAATGAGCAATATGTATTTTTATTAACCTAGAACTGATAAAATGAAATGTTCTAGCAGAACAACTCATCATATTAAATGTTTATTAAATAACTGATTTAAATATATTAGTTTTAATTCATAAGTAACGATGTAATGATTGTCTTTAAAAAAACCTACCCCTACTGGCATTTTTAGTTTTAAATATTACTTATTCATTTAATTAGAAGCCATTTAATTTAAATAATTTATTTGGTAAATGTTTTTATTTATTTTTTATATTAGGTTTATTTTTAACTTTTATAATAATATTAATGCTGTGCTCCTAACAGACTCTATGGCTGCCTACTGTGTGTCTTCATTAAAAGAGACAGAAGATCTGAGGCCTGCTGATGATGACACCGAGAGGAAACATGGCAGTGACCGTCCCTCAGGTGAGTGACACGTGGTGGAAGTCTCGGAGCACAAACACACACGTGTTCTCACATGACACACACACGTCCTGATGAAGACCCGCGAGTAAGGATCCATTGTCCTACACCTTTGGGTCGAAACGTAGACCATCATCTACTCATACGAACTCCTTAACCCAAGATTGATAATAATAATCATCACGGGAGTTTCTGTCTCATGTGATATGTTCTGTTTAACATGTGTTTTTTCTTGATCTCCTACATATGGATCAATGATAATGATGGTTTCAGTTGTGGATTTGTGCTTAATGATTTTTTGATTAGTGATGTTAACTAATTGAAATACACCCCTTCCCTTGCACTCCTTCCCCCTTCCTCTGTGGGCGCACTTGAATTTTGTGTACTATACTAGCGAATGCATAACCAATGTATGTTTTTTTGGTGCAGTGATAATAAAAACACTGTCCACCATTATTTTTGTGTTGATTCTATCCAAATAATTAGGTGAAAATTAAGTATTTGTTGTGTGTTTGGTCTGGGACCCCTTCATATATCTCAACACACACCAAGGAAGCATACCGCCTGCTGACACCTGGGGAGGCTCTCTGAGGGTCCTGTACGGGTGTCAAAAAAAGAGTTCTGTCTAAGTATAAATAACCTGAACAGTAAGAACATGTGTAAGAGTGCCAGTCCTATGGGAGGATACAAAATTCTAAAAGCAGGGACTATTCTGTGTATTCACCAATGAAAAGACAGCATTTCTAAAGGACAGCAATAGGACCCAGTGAAAAAGAGGGGCGTTTTTTCAATCTCTTACCCAAGATACTGCGTGTCTCGAAGAGACAGCGGAAGCGCTGCCTAGACGAGACCTAAAAACAGGATGACGTATCCTCTGCTCTTATTATAAACATTACAAGTCACAGAGGACTTCTCTTGTGAAACAGATGAATGAGGCTGAAGGGCAAGTGGTTTTGCAAGATGACAGAACTCAGAGGTGACTTGAGTTATGAGACATGGGTAGTACATGTCTTTATTTTCACGAAACCGATTACATTAATACAAGTTTGAAATTTCTTGCAGACACATTTAATCAGTTTAATGTCAGTTGGTTTTGGCTCCCCTGCTTTGACCTCTACCGGTGAAATATATACAGATTATCAGGTAAAAAGGGGTGTGACGAGCTGTCTTCCATTTAATTATTTAAGCACATTTTAAGTGTTTTGCTTTCCTCGCTGTCGTCTGCTGTTACTGCTGGGTGGGGGCGTGATTCAGGTGAGACCGGTGTTTGTACACAGTCCTCAGCCCTCCATGTTTTACAGGAGGTTAAATGCTTCACCAACTAAGATTCAAACTCCTGCTCAAAACCACCCCAGAAAGAGTATCTTTTTCACCCCAGCGACTGATGTGTTTATGTTTCTGGGACTTTTCACAATCTGGGCACCTCTGTTTAACTGGAGAGAGTGAGGGATGTGGCAGCCTCTGGTTTAAAGACGAGAGGTTGAATCCGCATCAGAAAAACCTATTCAACTCCAATCTAACTCCAAAGCTGACACCCCTACAACAAATCCTATAAACTAAAGATACGAACCAAGCTCAGGCTGAAATTAACAATAGCCTCATTCTGATTGAACGCTGGATGCATCACAACATCGCAGCAGACACTTATTGACGGTAACTCAGGCCACGCTTAGGAGTGAGAGAGGAGTGTGTCGATCCATCGTTCAGGAGGGAGAGAAGGTTGGACTTTTAGGAGTCTGCTTCAGAGCCAAGATGCCCGTGAAGACCTGGGGACGCTTTTTTAAATGTGGTGCATTTTCCTTGTTAGCGCCGGGCGCAGCTTTTAAAAGGGGTGCCAGGTGCAAACCGGGAAAGTGCGCCCTATTAAAAGGTGTGCCAGGTGCAAACCGGGAAAGTGCGCCCTATTATGTTGAATGCGCTGCCCCCCGGGGCAGCTGCAAACTCGTGCTGCCCTGGGGGCTGCGCATTCAAGTGAAATACAGCTCAGCTTTGAAGCAGCCGCCCCGTGTTTCACTGTACAGGTGGCAACCTGAATGCACTTTTAAGAGGGGAAAGAGACCACCTTGCAGGGGGTGCAGTGAATGACTGCATCTGCCTGCAAGGGGATGTCTGGGGGATCCATACACCCCCCTTTCCACCCTCCAGAGGGCTGCTATCCGGGGGTGCACTGACAGTACACCACCTTTCTAGGTGGCGTACTGTCATAGCGCCTCCTGACACCTTCTTTGCCTCCGCGCCCATGTCTATAATCATACGCGGGCTCAGAGCCAAAGAGATTCCCTCTTTTGCAAGAAGCCACGCCCCCATGCAAATGAGGGAACGTCCTCTGGTGATTTCACTGGCACTATATGTACGTCAGCGCTATCTGTATTACAGAAAGGGTCGCACAAACTTCTGCGGCCATTCCTGTGATGCCAAAGTGCCACAGGAGCATGCAAAGCCGGCGCGCATGCCCGTTGTGCCCCAGGATACGTTTCATAGTACGGCGCCTGCACGGACCCACTTTTGGGGGTTGTGTAAAGAGTTCCTTTTCCCTTCATTTTTTGCTCATCAAGTTCAAGAGTTGTATGTTCCAGTTGTGCCGAGTGTTGGAACTTTATGCAGTGAGTCAGCAGATTTCACACTCTTGCAGACAGTATATTGAAATGGAAATGTTGTAATTCTTTTTTGGTTTGAATTAATTTTAGGCTATGGGACGGTGACAAATATAATTTCGGTCGTCATTAAAAAGGAGGAGGAGGAGGAGGAGGAGGAGGAGAGCCATCCCACTCCCTATCCGAGGCCAGAGGAAACACAAAACGTCAGTCGTGCTCCAGGTAAGAAATGGTGCTTTCCTACATAGAATCACACAAAGGCGGACAGCTCCAGCTGGGATTAGTGTCGCATGCCTCCAGTAAGCGCCTGCCTATCCTCACTTCTGGTATTTGGGGAAGACGTGCATCAACCAAGCACCTGGCCCCCTCCCGAGGCCTGCTATTATTGGGCTTTGCTCCTCAGCGGGCCGGGGCTGCAATGCCCGACAGGCTCACCGTAAACGGGGCTCTTTGCCGGACGAGGCACGAAACATGTTGGCCCAACACACTGCGACAGCCCGTTAGGAACGTTATATCCTCATAGGGCGTCCACTCTTTTTAATTAGGCTGTATCTACCTAAATCATTAAAATTGCTTGTGAACAGGACTGATCCAGACTTATTTTAAGATCCACTTCACGTGCACTACACTTTCCTTGCACTCTTACCCGCACGCACCCCACAGCTTCTTCATAAAGATCTCCGGCATTGAGCCCCGTTTACGCTGAGCCCGTCGGGCATTGCAGCACCAGCCCGACGAGGAGCAAAGCCAAATGATGAAGCATTACATCTTTCGGGGTGTGTAAGGGCATCATGAAGAAAGACCTGTCTCTCCCCTTTCACTTTAGGAACTGCATACCCCTTTGCAGCACAGTTCTCTAGGAGCCCTGTGTGCAGGACCTGTTTAAACAACGGCTCCCGGTCCCACCCTCCCTTCTCTCTCAGATGACTGTCATGGATCTGTCACATTACTGACATGGGTCTGTCACATGTCTGTCTCACTTGGGAGTGTCATATAACGGTCCTTCATGTGCTTTTTACATGATGCCTTGACATTTGTCTATCACATGTCTGCCATGGTCGTTATCATTTTACTGTCCAACATGAGTGTGTCATACCACTGCCCAATGTTGTACATCTGCCGCCTCCTGCACTGACTCCTTCCCCGCTTCACCCCAAACACAGCAGCACAGCAAGATCCAAACCCCAGGACACTTGGTACTGGAACACTCAGGAAGATGAATCACCACTGCAAACAACTGGAGAGCAAACAGAGAACGAGCCAGGACAATGCAGACAGGAGCACCTTTCAAATCCACCTTGAGACAAGTCCACCAAATGAACTAGACCACCAAACGTGCCGCTCCGGTGGATCGCATCAATGCCAGCACCAACAGAAGCAAAGAAAAGTTCACCGTTGTGAAGGGTTTGACCTCACAGGCGGCTGCCTTCAACTCAATCACCCCCGCGCAGGACCTCTGCAAAACTCTTTCAGTTCTTCAGCAACAAAATCACCACAATCTACAGCAACTTCAACCCTAAAATGAACCGGACAGACCTCTCCAAAGGACTCCCGATCTTATCCAAATAGCTTATGCTCGCCATCACCCCATGAGAACTGCCCCCATCGTGAAGTCAATCAACTCAGGAGCCCCATCAGAACCCTGCCCCCACCACACCATCTGCAGAGGACTGCAATCTATCAACGCCATACTCACACCCATTCTGAATGCTTCCTCCTCCTCCACAACCTTCCCAGATGCTTGGAAATAGGCACTGGTCCTCCCTTTGCTGATGGAACCCCCACTGCCCCGTCAATGCTTACCAACTGAAGACCAATCTCCCTGCTACCGAACCCGCCCAAGACCTTAGAGAAAATCATCAACCCACTCTTCACGGAATACCTCAACGACCACAAACTTCTCAACACCACTCAGTCTGGTTTCAGACCCATTCACAGCACAGAATCTGCCATCATCGCTGCCACACATGACATCCGCATGACTCTGGATGGAGGAGACGTGGAGCCCTCATTCTCCTGGACCACTCTGCAGCATTTGGCTCAGTCTCCTACCCCTTCCTCATCCAAAGCCTGCACATCATTGAAATCTAAGGACACACAATCTGATAAACCTGCTCGTTCCGATTGGAAGGACCCAGGCAATTAGCCTGACACCACACACCTCGGATGCCGGTGACCTCATCTGCAAAGTTCTGCAAGGATCTTCCATGAGCCTGACTCTCTTCAACGCAGACAGGATCTCTCTAGCCCTGGGAAACATGTGAAACGATAAATTTATAGACTAGAGTACCTAAAGAAAAGAAATAAAAGAAATAACAGGCAAAAGCGATTTGTAGTTACTGTAATTGTGAGCTTGCTATGATATGTAATTACGTGCAAGCCACAAAAATGGCTCCTTCGCTTTTGCCTGTTATTTCTTTTATTTCTTTTCTTTACTCCCACTACCCTTCCTATTTTTTGTTTGCTTTTTGAATGAAGGGTACAGGACTGTGCCCTATCACTTGTTTGTATATAATCTGTTGCTCTGAAAACCATACCTATTAAAAAATAAATATCCATTGCCCGGCTGGGTATATGGATTTAATTTATAGCACTGACTCTAGTCTATAAATTTATCGTTTCACATGTTTTCCCACTACTCGGACCTCTGTTCTTTGTAGTAATTGATTACCCATGGTCCTAGCTTATCCATTGGGTCCCCTTGTTTGTAAAAAGATGATCTCTCTAGCCAGCACCATCCACTCTCCCAACATCCTCTCCTTTGCCAACGACACACAGCTCAAGCCCTCCCACACAGACCAGAATGACTGAAATCCCCCACTGGATGAAGACCAGTAGTCTAAAGCTGACAAGACTGAAATCATGATCTTTTAGAAGAGCACTTCACCAGGGGCTTTACATGGTGGGCAGTAGTTTTTAGACTGACACCCACCCCCACCATCCACACCAAGAACCTCTGGCTTGTCCTCGACATCAAACTCGACATGACTGCTCAAGTCAATGCCGTCACCACCTCATGCTTCCATACCCTGAAGATGCTGAAGATGATTTTTGAAGGCTCTCAATCAGCACCAGCAAAACGTCATGCGCACCCTGGTCACAAGCAAGCTGAACAACGAGAACATCCTCTATGCCAGGATCAACAAAAAACTCACAGAGGCCTGCAGACTATTCAGAACTCTACGGCCAGTCACTCTCAACCTCCCATGCCAAACTCACATCATTCCACATGGGAAGGACCCCCTCTGGTTCCCCATACACAAACGAGCACAATTCAAACTCCTCACCCACACTTTCAAAGCACTACATAGCACTAGCCCAGCATGCCTCGACATTTGCATCTGCTTTCACAAACCTTCCAGACACCTCTGCTTGTCCGCACTCCTTGCTCAAATCCCACAGACACGAAAAACCATATCCGGCAGTCACACCTTCTGCTACTTCACTCGTAAAGTGTAGAAGGACCTGTCACTACATATAAGAGCCTCCCCCTCACTTCTTGAATGCAACAATAAGATGAAGACCTGGCTTTTCGAGTAGTCCCACGAGTCCATATGTTTGGCTCGACTCAAACCTCCTCAGGGCCAGAACAGTGCCCTCTACAAATCTACATAACATGGCATACCACACGGCTGTCCAACATGTGCCCTTCATTTGACTGATGTGGGTCTGTCACATGACTGACATAAGTATGTCTCATGAGCAACGTTATCTGTCTGACATTACCTGAGTGTCCAGCATTTGTGTATCAAAGGAATCCTTGGTACTGCCTCTCATTGTAACATGCTAAACATTCCTGTAGCAGTACTGCCAACCACTGACTTAATATCACACATTGGTACTCATTTATGTAAACTATTTTCTTGTTTTTTTACATTTCTTTTTATTCAGTAGCCCTCCAGTCAGAAGAAAGAAGTGTAAATGAGGGAGAGACCAGTACATCCATGGAGTGTAAGATGTTTACTGACAATTTCATCCTAAATCAACAACACAATCTCCAGGCAACAGAAAGACGCTTGACCAGCAGTGAGTGGGAGAAGGCATATAGGACTAAGATATTTTTTGCAGCACATCAGAGACCCGACAAAGGGCTGAGGCCCTTTCCCTGCACAGACTGTGAAAAACGCTTTACTCTAAAGTCTGATCTTGTAATTCACAGAAGAATACATACAGGAGAGAGGCCGTTTCAGTGCACTGACTGTGGGAAAAGCTTTACTCAAAAAGGAAATCTCCTAAATCATCAGAGAACACACACCGGAGTACGGCCATTTCACTGCACAGAATGTGGGAAAAGGTTTACGGAAAAGGGACATCTTCTAAGACACCAACGGATACACACTGGAGTGAGGCCCTTCAAGTGCACAGAGTGTGAAAAGAGTTTTAGAGTGAGAACAGCTCTTACACAACACCAAAGAATACACACAGGAGTGCGGCCCTTTAGCTGCACTGAGTGTGCAAAATGTTTCACCGATAAATCTGCTCTATTACGGCATCTAAAAATCCACAAAGGGATTAGGCCCTTTCACTGCACAAACTGTGAGAAATGTTTTATTGATAAGACCGCTCTTTTACAACACCAAAGAATTCACACAGGAGTGAGACCTTTTAACTGCACCGAGTGTGATAAGAGTTTTACTGTGAAACCATCCCTCGTACAACACCTACGAATACACAGAGGTGTAAGACCCTTCAAGTGCACTGTGTGTGAAAAGAGTTTCACTCTGAGCACAACTCTAATACAACACCAGAGAACACACACTGGAGAGAGGCCTTTTAATTGTACTGAGTGTGAGAAGAGTTTCACTGCAAAACAATCTCTTTCACGACATCTGAGACTCCACTTGGAGAAGAAAGATGGAGTTGGTGTAACGGAGAGTGCAGCGCCTTAAGGGCACAGATCCTTTAACTGTGCTGGCAACATCCTGTTTTCTGCTAACATTCATTGATCTTATGTTCTGCACTGACGTACAGCATCGTTTTTGTCCCTTGATTCATTCAGAGAAAGATCTTCTGACGTTTGACTTCTCCTTCAAAAGAGTGAACTATCATTTTGCAAGGATTACATGTAATGTTGTACTACCCTAGGTGGTCTTTGTACTAACTGCCTCATAACACTTATCTTTTTTATCTGTTGTGTCTTACTAGGGAATAATTGCATTTAAAACAGTCTTTCTCTGCCTCCTGCAGTGCAGGTTAAAAATAATTTCTTTGTTCGGAATTCTTTTAAAGAATTTCAAAATGGGCCCTTTGGCAGTTCCTGATAATCTTGTAATAGAACCAATCACACCTTGATTTAAATTCATATAATTTGCTAAGAAATTAATCAGTTTATAAAGTACATTTCAACCATGTATGTCTAATGTATTGCAAATATAGAATGGACTGAAAATTCTCTCTTCTTTTTTTATTTGTAATAGGTCTTCCCTAGTATAACATATTTGTTGACATTACCACTAAACATTGACACTTTTCCACTGGCCCAAATCCACTGTAAATGGATATACATTAGATTTCACTTTTGCCTTGAACCTGACATGCTGTAGAATATGTCATGTAAGTAACACACATACATTACAATTATCACACGTACATTACAATTATCACACATACTATACAAGTAACACACCTACATTACAAGTAACACACCTACTTTACAAGTATCGCAGGTACATTACAAATATTTCATGTACATTACAAGTATTTCATGTACATTACAAGTATTTCATGAACTTTATAAGTATTACATGTACATTAGAAATACCACATGTACATTACAAGTACCACACGTACATTACAAGTACCACACGTACATTACAAGTATACATTACAAGTATCACACATACATTACAAGTATTACACGTACATTACACGTATCACACATACATCAGAAGTATTTATTCCAAGTTTCACATGTACATTCCAAGTATCACACGT
Source organism: Lissotriton vulgaris (assembly GCF_964263255.1). Lineage (NCBI taxonomy): Eukaryota > Metazoa > Chordata > Amphibia > Caudata > Salamandridae > Lissotriton > Lissotriton vulgaris. The sequence continues at coordinate 344,303,288 of NC_141686.1, forward strand.
ACATTCCAAGGATCACACGTACATTCCAAGTATCATACGTACATTATAAGTATGTATTACAAGTATCACACATACATTACAAGTATCACAGATACATTACAAGTATCACACGTACATCACAAGTATATATTACAAGTATCACATATATTACAAGAATTTCACATACATTACAAGTATCACACTTACATTACAAGTATCACACGTACATTACAAATATATATTACAAGTATCACACATACATTACAAGTATCACATGTACATTACAAGTATACAAGAATTACACATACATTAAAAGTATACAAGTATTACATGTACTTCACAAGTATTACACATACAGTACAAGTATACACCTACATATCATGTATATAAGTATTTCACCTACATTACAAGTATATAAGTATTTCAGATATAATACAAGTATTACATGTATTTACAAGTATTCAGGTACTACACGTATATTTGAAGTATACAAGTATTACATGTACATTACAAGTATTCAAGTATTTCACGTACATTACAAGTATTCAAGAATTACACGTACATTACAAGTATAAAAGTATTGTGTGTGCAGAAATCTATCTCATTGAAGTAGGAGTCACCGCGTGTTCTTTCCTCCTAGCAACGTCCATGGCTACTGGTCCGCCTAAGGCACAAGCCACACTGTGCATGTAATCCACATTTTGCAGTCATTGGAGACAGTTCATATTAAAATAAAGCAGTTGGATGAATCTCCATCACTTGGGAAGAAGAAACTGATAATGGAGGTCATTCAAGGGTATTATTCAAACAGCTGATTTACTGAAGGGAGCTAAGTTCTTGTCCTTCACTTTGCACAGAACGTGTGGATTGCACATGTCAGAGTGTTGGCATTGCAAAAAATGGACTCCTGTGTTGCAAGGAATTCTTCTGGCTTTAGTGAGTGGACCTTAGTGAGAGAAAAATATCTGCTGTATTTGTAATGGTCTTCACACATGCCATATACGGTGAGTGATAGCTAACCTGTTGCATTTCTAGAGGAAAATTGGTGGGATTGTTTATTTGTAGTTAATATTTATCTGTAAGTATAAGTTCATTGTCTGTTTCTGTAGTACGGAGGGATAATATAACAGGGAGATTCATACAGCAGAACATATTTTTCAGGATGATTTGAATGCTGGCACTGATAAAGTAAAACAATTTTTTTTCGGGCATGTACCAGAGAGGCCTCACTCTGATGTTATAAACACGTACTTATGTTGGTGCACACAAATAATATGAGAGGGACCAAAATATATCTTTGTGAACGATAATAGATAATATTCCAGAATTATTCCTCTTGATTTAGTCGTAATCAGTGCCTGCAAGTCTTTCATTGTGCAGCTGTTTATCAGGACAGCAGTAATTTTGAAAAACAACTGTTCTCTGTTGCTAAAATGATCGCAATTGAACCTGTCATATAATATGTCTGGCTAAAAAGAAACATCCTGGTGATATACTCTTCGTTAACTACGAATATATAGTCTGAAGGTCAAACCAAGATGAATCGACAAAAGGCAGTAATTCTATGTGAATACAGGATGAATGTCATTACACTTTTACACTCTCAAGAACACCTTCTTGCATTATAATAGTGACGATGTGTCCTTTCCTCCATGTTCTCTATATGCATATGGCCAGATGCTCACTTAATTTACCACAAAGAGCTGGGCACTGATTTGACTGTGACACAAATGGGGCTTATCGGGCATGAACAGTCTTTGGCGTCAAATACATTGGCTACCGTGGTGATTGATAGCCGTGTCTTGTGGCTTAACCCTTTGCCCGCGGCCGGAATTCTGCTCGTTTGCGGCACATTCCGATCGCTGGCGTGGTCATGACGGCCCCCAACTGTGTGCAATGATGGCTGGGGGCCGTCATCAGCGTGGAAGGGGTTAATAGACAAATGCAAAACAACAATTGATGGACAGAATGCAGAACAATGTCATACATTCACCCCAGTGCAGATATTTGGGCCTAAATCCTTCGTTTTTTAGCACACCACACCAGTTCAGACATGGCCATATGCAAATCAGCCTTGACCCTGTGCCTCATGGGAACAGTCCAGCCCGAACTGCCAAGCCATGTCTTTCCTGCACCGGAATCAAGCATTCTAGGACCGGTTTCGGGGTTTCACCCCTCTTCAGCCAGGATAGCTTGACTCCAGTGGTATGGAGAGCATGGGACTCACGTCTGAGCCTACCCATCCCACTCGGAGAGATGTGGTGGTATTTTTGTGTGCCAGTTAAGAGCCGATAGGGAGAACAGGAGGGGACCCATAAACCGAGTTGGGATGGGTGTACTGTATAAACAAAAACAATTCCCAACAGGTATTATTAAGAGACAATTTCAATTGTGCATGCCTAAAGGCATTACTGAGAACAGAAAACAAGGAGTCAAAAGGATTTTAGAGGAACGGTGGTATTATTTACCAAGGACAAGGGTATTCAACATATGTTTACAGTTTTCAACAGCACTGTAAAGATTAGATCTTATGACAACCCAGTGGCACTTGGTGCAAGGTGCTATATACAGTTTCAGTGAAGTGAAGTGCAAGTGCTTAAAAACAGCATTGGTGGCGCATAGATGGTGATATATACATCAATTGCAGCTTCAATTAAAATCGACAAGTTACAATCACTTGAGACAATTATTTTCTTGAAGAAAGCTGAAAGTGTCATATGCGTCATTTGATTCACGCTGTGTGGTCGACGGCGTTTCGATCCCCTTGATTCGGGATCGTCATCAGGACGGGGTTGTTCTTAGTGAATACAGTGAAAAACCATACAAGGATGTGTGGTTTGCAGCTTACGAATTCAATGCGTGCTGGTCACTGGTGGCGTCTTGTCCTGGGACTGCTCAGACCAGTGGTCTGCCGCTGCATTAAGTGCAACACAGCCACGCCAGATGAGCGATCGCCCTCTGTGCCTCTCCTCCTCTAAGGAGCTGCCCTAACTCGTGAGCAGTCCCAGGACAAGACGCCACCAGTGACCAGCACGCATTGAATTCGTAAGCTGCAAACCACACATCCTTGTATGGTTTTTCACTGTATTCACTAAGAACAACCCCGTCCTGATGACGATCCCGAATCAAGGGGATCGAAACGCCGTCGACCACACAGCGTGAATCAAATGACGCATATGACACTTTCAGCTTTCTTCAAGAAAATAATTGTCTCAAGTGATTGTAACTTGTCGATTTTAATTGAAGCTGCAATTGATGTATATATCACCATCTATGCGCCACCAATGCTGTTTTTAAGCACTTGCACTTCACTTCACTGAAACTGTATATAGCACCTTGCACCAAGTGCCACTGGGTTGTCATAAGATCTAATCTTTACAGTGCTGTTGAAAACTGTAAACATATGTTGAATACCCTTGTCCTTGGTAAATAATACCACCGTTCCTCTAAAATCCTTTTGACTCCTTGTTTTCTGTTCTCAGTAATGCCTTTAGGCATGCACAATTGAAATTGTCTCTTAATAATACCTGTTGGGAATTGTTTTAGTTAAGAGCCGAGCAGCGGAATTGAGGTAGCCCTAGGAGGAGCGGTCATCACTCTAGGCAGGCCGCAAAGTGTTGTGCTACCAAAGTCCAGCTTTGAGATCACTAATGCCAGTACTGCAACCTTGAGGTCATGCGCAGCGAGGACGTGTTTGAGCTTCCTAAGTAAGCTGAGTTGGAAGTTCGCTCCTTTGGTGATGGGCTTCTGCATGTTAAGGCTTTTGTCTAGAATGACGCCCAGAGAAGATGCAGAGTCCATGAGGTGCGATCTACAGTTAACAGCAGTCAGCTGATTCAACCATTGTTCCATGGCGAGGGATTGGTTGTGGGGTGAGAGCAGTAGGAATTCCATTTTAAGAGCATTTAGTTTCTGGTGGTTACGTGTCAGCCATCTTTGTGTTTCCAGCAGGACTGAGTTGAGGGACTGAAGGTCTTTGGGGGAGGTGATCTTCAGGTATAGTTGGGTATTGTCCGCATACATATGATAATGAATGCTGGATGATTTTAGAATTTAAGTCAGAGGCTCTAATAACAGGTTAAAGAGCGTGGGGGACCAAGCTGAACCTTGGGGAACCCCCAAGGTGACCGGTGCAGGACGGGACAAGGATTGGTTGACCTTGAAGCTTTGGGATCTGTTATGAAGGAATGCAGAGAATCCGTTTAAAACCGGCCCAGACAGCCCCATCCTGTGTTGCAGGAGGTCAATTAGGTGATCATGTGTGACAGTATCAAATTTTGACGAGAGGTCAAGAAGGATCAATAGGCACGACTCATTGTGATCCAGCATTCCAAGAGCATCATCCACGATGTGCGTTAGAACTGACTCTGTACTATGACCTGGGCGGAAACCAGATTGGCATTGGTCCAGGAGATGGAAATTGTCGATGTGATGACAAAGTTAGGCGAGCACACATTTCTCCAGGAGTTTAGCCAAGGTGGGGATGTTAGTGATTGGGCGAATGTTAAGAAGGTCAGTGGGATCAGCATTTGGTTTCTTTAGGATCGGGGTAACTTGACCTGATTTAAGGCAATCCGGAATCACACCTTGCATAAGAGAAGCATTGACGATCGTCGTCCAGAGTGTTAGTAAGGAGGATCCCACTTCCGGGAACAAGTTTGATGGCAGAGGGTCGTTGTAGTGATTGGAAGGTTTCAAAGTCATCAGCATTTCGCGTATACTGGATTCATTCAAGGTTTGGAACAGACTCCAAGATGCATTGTTTTTGGGGAGGAAGGGCTGTGAAGGGTCAGTGATATTCGACTCTGAGGGGCGTAGGGTGTTTAGCGAACCGCTCGAGAGGTGATCATGGGCCAAGCGTAATTCCGTCTCAATAATAGTCTTATCAGTGAAAAAAACAGCTAATTCTTCGCAGTTCGGCAGAGTCCCTTGACCCGGAGACAAGCGGTTAGGATGATTGTTAGCTTGGGACTTGATGAGTTCCACAGTTTTTTTTAACTTTCTTTGCTTGATCTAGTTGAGTTCTGAAGAAGGTGGGCTTCGAGCATCTGAAGCGTTTATTGTATATGCTTCACAAAGATCACAAGTGACAAAGATGTTCAAGGGAGGGATACAATCACCAGTTCCTTTCTTCAAGTCTTAGATTTCTTTTTTTGGCATTAAGACTATCATTGAACCACGGTTTGGAGAGTTTAGAGGACACTCTTTTAGGCTGCAGTGGTGCCACTGAGTCAAGTACATTAAGCATTGCAAGGTTGTAGTGAGGCCGTCAGATCATGTACATCATACATGTTCATGGGGGGCCAAGATGCTATCATAGAGCGCCATCAGGTCTTGCGAGTTTATTTTCCATAAACATCTTGTCAACTGTTTTAGGTTCTTTGGTTGTGATCTGCTTGCTCTTACCGATTGAAGGACGAGGAAGGTGATGCAGTAGTGGTCTGTCCAGTCACATGGGAGGATCGACCCCAGGAGGAAAGAGTTGGGTTTACCAATGACAAGATCTAGTGTGGCAGCTTTGATAGGCGTAGGGCTGTCACAGATTTGGATTAGATTGAGGTCTAGTAGGAATAATTTAAGGCTGGTGACCACCACGTCATTTACATCATTACAGTGAAAGATGAAATCTCCCAGGAAGATCTGAGTACCATGGAAATCCGCGTTGGCCGAAATATTGTCCATGATCTTATCTGTGAAGGGAAGGTTGTCGTGAGGGGGGTGGTGGAACGTGTGCAGTTTGCATGAGTGATTGTTGCCCCCAGTCACTTCAATGTATAGGTATTCACAAGATGGCAGGAGGGCGGCATGAATGACTTTCACTATTAGGTTACTACGAGGTAGGCATGCGATGCCTCCCCTTTGGCCACTAGTTCTGTCCAACCTATTGATATCAAAGTTGGGAGGCATTAAAAGGTCCAGGATGGGAGCGGCTGAGTAATTTAGCGAAGTTTCCGTCAACATTACAAGGTCAAGATCCTGGACAAGGATGAGATTGGCAATGTCAGCTGCATGTTTAACAGCCGATCTTGTTGAGACTAACGGGGGTGTCCGTTGGTGGAGGTAGAGTGGGGGTGACTATCGTGAGGTTTTTCTCATTTAATGTTCTTGTGTTTGGCTTAGGTTCCCTGAAGGGATCCGTGGGGATGGATTCAAGTAGTTGCAAGTTTGATGGGGCGGAGGGAAGTGCCAGATCGTATGAAAGTAGGAGAGAATGAATCACTATCAGACAGTGAGGCTCTACGTCTGGAGGGGCGAGAAGGGACGTTAGGGTGTGGAGCGGAGGGCCAACTATAGGGTGCGCTGGTGGATTGGGATGTGGTTCGCCTAGGATGGAGGGGAAGGACGCCAGGTACAACCGCATTCTGGGAGCGAGAGTAGATGGAGATTGGTCATAAAGGAGCAGCTTAGTCTGGAATTAACTGACAGATCCCCAGTGATGTGTGATAGGCTACGAATATCTGCCTTAAGTTCTTGTAGACAGAGTGCAATCGGCTTCCAATGAAGTGTGTGAATGGGGATGTGAGGCTAGGTCCCGGGTCCCCTGCGGCTAAGGATTGCTCATGGGGAAGGGACAAGTAGGGCAGGTTGCGACTGAATGGGCCCTGGGGCAGGGGATTCTGGGAAATGGAACTGCGTGCTTAGAGGGATGTGTAGGATAGGGATGAGGGGACAGACAGCTGGCGACCCTTGCCAGCCTGCCGGACCAGGTCGGGAATTTGCGGGTTGGGCTGGGGGAAGGGATCATGGGAAGAATCCGGGCAGCATTGTGAACAGTGGAACTAAGAGGTTGAATCCTTCGTTCTTTTGCTCGCCACGCCACCCCAGTTTGGACCCAACCATATGCAAACCAACCTTGACCCTACTCCTCATTGTAACAGTGCAGCCCGAACTGACAGGCCAGGTCATCCCCAGACCAGTAACCAAGCATCCTAGGATTAGTTATGGGGTATCACCCCTCATCAGCCAGGCTAGCTTGAATCCAGTGGCATAGCAATCACTGGGGGTGAATGTTTGACATTGTTCAGCATTCGATCTATCAAATATTCTTTTTTGCATTTGTCGCCCATAGTGGGACGGGTGTGCCCAGATGTGGTTCTCCAGGTGCTTCACAAGATTTACAGCTAACTCCAGAGGGGGACTGAAAGTGAGCCAGTTCAGTCTGTAATTTACACTGAATTATCTTGTGGCATGATTAAGTCACAAACTGTCATCAAATGTTAAGGATGCCACTAATTTGTGCTTCACTTATGAGTTATGGCAAAATACTAGTTTTGTATCAGGAGTTTTCTGATACCTTTCACGCTGTAAAAGCTGGTATACCACCAACGCTGTATTGATCTTCAGCCAGGAAATGTTATCATGCTTTCGTTACTTTAAGTGAGCAAGAAAGCGAGTTGACGCTCTGCTAACAGGAATTGTAGGACATTCACTGCTGCCGGTGTCTTCATCAGGAGGCCTCTGCACCTGTACTAGGAATTAAACAAAATTATAATTAAGCACCACTATTGTATCCTCTGCCTTTAAGTGTTTTTGGATCAGGTATGCAAAGACACCATTTATTCCAAAGTGGACTTGCCCAGGTTGTACCATCTTATCAGATCTCAAGATAGAGGTGAGTGGAAGACCACATTTTGGACTAAATATGGGCTCCAAGAGTGAGTGTTATACCTTTAGGCTCTGTAATGACTGGGCTGCTTTCATTTTTTTATTTTTTTTTATCATAAATGACTTCTTTCAATATTTTTTTGTGGTGTTTATTACTGTGTATTTAGTGATATTTAATATATCCATAATTGGAACAAGAGCATATTGTGCCTGTTGAAGACATTTTGCAATGCTTGAAAGAGCGCCCTCCTTACGCCAAAATAGAAACTGCACATTTTAAAGAAATGCATTTAAATTTTTAGGATTTCTGTTACTACTCTGAAATTCAAATTCAAAGTTACTTTAAGTCCATCTAGTGGAATGAAACAAATTCAATTTTAAGAATAAAATGCAGTTTATTGCAGCACGGTGAAAGAGGTCATCAGCATACAAGCTTCAGATGTAACTGAACCCAACAGTAAAAAGATGCAACTCTCAAACAAATAGAATATGGAATCACATTGAAAGGGTAACATGTCGCATGCAGGTGGCATGCGACCGGGTGACACATTAACGTAAAGTGACCATGTACATAATAAAGAGACGTAGGATGTTACACCATCTATTTTATAGAGGATTTATTGAACGTTCTTTCAATCTTGTGACTCCCCATCACACAATTTTGGTAAAATAGGGTTCTCTCCATGTGGCCGACAGAAGCGGAGCAGGTGTCTAAAGGTTAAAGGAGAAGTTGGCAATCGTTTCAGTGTGGCGCATCTGCACCCAGCGTTACATTTCTGGTGGAAGCTTCTCAGTTTGCCGTTGGATCTCTCTTTCTTGAGAGGGATTCAAAGTCTGGACATCAGCATCCAGTGTCGATCTTTCCAAGAAACTTCTTCCCAAAGACCAGAATTACCCCATCGGAGAACACGCGTTATTACTGATCAAGATGGCGTTCCAAGAATGGACGTATCGCCTCTTAGGCCTAAACTGTTTGTACCACATGAATTTACACCTTTTGTGTTCAGATGCTTTGGATGCTATTTTGTAGGGAATTTGATTTTATTGTACCTTCTCAATCAGGGTCTACGAATGGCCAAGCCCGTGCCTTATTGAGGATTGGAAGTTTTGAGAAACAAGATGAACCTCACGTACCACTGTCTTTATTACAAGAACTGTAATAGGGTTGATTGATATGGACGCATTTCTGGACAAAAAGTGATTAGAATCAAAATAACTAAATTCAGGTGAGTGGTGGAGATACTCAATTCTTAATATTAATGATGGTCTATTTAACGAATGACAGAATTACAAAAGTAAACTTTTTAATAGTGTCATCCCTCAGCTCAGGCGGGTCATTCTGTAAAAACAAAAACATTACAGACTTTATTAGAGATGGTTTTAGTGAAAAACTCAGTTCAAGGATGTGCATTAATTCATTATACGATGTTTGCAATTGCCAAACAGTCTTACACACCGCTATTGAGTCTACTCCAACTCCTACCAATATCACCTAGTTCATTGCATGCAATCAGCATGGTTTTTGTGACTGATTTCTCTAAAGCACGAGGATTCGCTGCAATTAGAGTAGTAGTTGATTTACTGATCAAAAAGGCACAAATTGTGCCTTTACATAAAATATGCAGCGGTAAAGAATTAACTAACCTCTCCTTACAAGGTGCGATTGGGTTACTTGGATTACCTTCTGTGATAATCACGGACCATAGGCATGAATTTGTGTTCAGATTTTGGAAGGCTGTCTGTATATCATAAAATTGATGCATGTTTATCCTCAGATTATCATCCACAAACTGATATACAGTTGGAACGTGTTAACCAGTCCTTAGAGCAATCTGTACTGTAAAAGACATGTTAACGACTGCTATTAGTGGTAACACAACATGCTGAATTTATTTACAGTAATGCTCCACGGAGAGCCACAGAGGTAGTCCCATTTATTGCTGTTTTGTCCACCCAAAATCACTTCTGATGAGTACTGGGAAAAGTAACACTTTGGTTACAGTTGTTGTGACCATCATAATGGACTGATCCTTTCAAGAATGTATGTCAAACGTGTTTTTAAGAGAGAGCGCATTCATGCAGTTTTTTACATACATGGTTTGATTCTTGAACATGCACTTGAGGTTTTATTTGCTACTGAATCTAGTAACATGTGGCTTCAACCCCCTCTTGCTTTTCCATCTCATTTTTGTATCGCTCTCATCTTTATTTTGAGAAAACCAGGGGCGTGCTGGCAGTCATTCACAGAATCTGCTCAGGTCCCCTCAACACATTCCCGCATGCTAAGCTCTTGAAGTCTCTATTCCTCACTTTTCTGTCCAATAGTACATATGACCCGATCGGCCTAGCAATACTCTTACTTTATACATTTTTGATTTATTAATTCTCCTACATTTAGGCCCCGCACGTCTCCTTATTTGAGGTTAGCTGCATGCACCACTACAGACTTTATTGACTCGTACTCTTCGCGGTCTCTCCAAACTTGGAATGGGCACTGCTCAAGTGGCGGCTCATACGCTTAACCTGATCTTCGCCCATCCCAAGCAGATGCACACTCTGTCCTGTTGACACTTCTCAGTGCCCGGTCACTACTTCAGGGTAAGCACCACTGCTTCAAATTCATCACTCTAATTTTGAAACTATATTGCACATTTTGTGTCCTCCATTGAAGTGGGACTTCATTTGTGGTCCAAGCGGGCTGGAGTGTGTTCTCCTCCACTGCCTTCGCGCCCCTCATTTGCACCATGGTGTGCACAGTACCAGGGGCCTCAGGCTGCAGAGCGAGACTTTGTCTCAATTCTTTTTAAGAGAGTTGGAAATATCTGTTGGGATCTTCCTCAGATGGCTCCTTCTACCCTCTCCCTCTGGCTCTGGTATTAAGACTGATCCAGTTCTTTCCACCTCGTTCCTCTGAGTCGAGGACATGTCTCTGTTTTAAAAACAGGAGCTGCACTTGACATGTGTCCTGCCTGCAGTTTCCAGCGCTTTCTGCCTTGTGTCACAGACACTAACTATCTAACTTGTTGATTTCTAGTTCTAAGGCTTCTTGAACTTGGAAGCAAGCCCTTGCTGAACCACTGGTAAAACAAGCATTGGCAAATCCATCAGGTTTCGCCTGTGTAAAATCTATTCGGTTTGTCAATGTTTTTTTACATATCACATAGAAATCAATTAATTTTATAGTATATTTTGATGAACTGCTAGGGCAACTACAGCTCATTCTATTGGAGAGGGTTCTATAGACTGACAGCATTCAAGCACATGCAAAGCGGCTCCATCTACATATGACATTTAAAGATGTTTATGCTCTTAATTATTATATATATACACCCAGGATGCTTTCAAGTCACTGAACCCTCATGCCGGCTCAGCGAATATATACCAATGCCATAGCAGGTTCCCTAAGACAGATAGGCCTACACGTGTGTTTGCAGCGAAACTGAAATGTTAACACCCTACAGTAAATCTTCTAAGCGGAGTTTGGAGGTTATCAGGTGAGTTTAGAGAAAAATAAAATACCCAGCTTGAAAAATAACTCAGGTCCCCTTGAGACCCTCACGGGTGAGTAGCGCGATTAAAATTCCCTGATTGATTGAATAAAAGCTAATTACTTATGGATTCTGACAAGCAGTTTGCCAGAATTACTAAATGCAATAAAGTAGGGGGTCTGTGAAGTTGGCAGTTAACGCTGCACAGGAGGATGGTAGTCACCTCGGCTTGTGGGACGCAGCAACAATGGATGACTAAGCAAAATGAGGTCTGTGCATGGGAAGAGGTAAGGGGGCAGGTGCTTGCAAAGATATCGGAAGAGCACTGAGAAAGAGAGGAGATGGCAAATGCACTCGTATGGAGTGCTAGATAACAAATAATAATAATAAGTACTTTCGGAAGAGCGTAGCCAGTAGAAGGACACAGGACAATGACCAGAAGCGGTACTTGGGCCATGTTTCGCAGCATGAAAAAGCAAAGCCGCAGGAAAATGTGCAAAGTGCAAGCAGATGACATGCTGACTAATCTGAAGCAGGGAAATTAGAGTGACGTTGAGTCCAACGAATGGTAAGTAAAGATAATTAATGGGCTAGTTGCATGTACCCTTTTTGACTCTTTTTTTTTAGAATACAAGAGATTTTGCAAGCACTGTGAAGGCGAAACCTAAAAACGTCAGCTGACTCCATTTCCTCAGTAATATTCATTAAATGTATCTTCTGCCCTTACACATTCAGATCCTGAGAGATGAACTTATCCTTTCTAGAAGACAGTCTCATTCTAAACTTCCATCAGTCTGGCTTTTGCCATCCTCACAGCACACAACCAGCCGCGGTCTCTGTTCTTAATGGACTGCGGCTGATTGTGTATCAGGGTCACGCTCTAATCCTTTTTAGGTCTCGACTATTATATCCCGCAGGGATTACTAGGCGAGTGTATAGGAGGCGAAACAAACTCTTGACCAAGCGCGGATTATGTGCAGTTCATGTGATGCACTTGTGTGAGACGCGCGTCAAACCCATCAGGCTCACACCCATTTGCTCCTCGAGCCAGGCATCAGAAGCATCAGACTTCAAAGCAATCCCTTCCGCTCCCCCGCCCCGCCACACCAGCCACGTCACACCACCATTTGTCGCTTTCCTGCCTCGGCTACGGAATTTGCTTAACTTAAAGTGCACGTACTTCGAGCTCACACAAAGGAATGTGCTCCCCAGCTCCCTCAATGCCGAGAGCTTGTTTTCTTTGAATCTTCCATTTGCAGATCGCTTGTGCCGTTAATAATAAGTTTCTCATCTCACCAGTTTTTGTAAATAGTCTTCCTCCCTCCTGCATTTGTATGCCTGTTGCAGTAGAAATATGTCAAATACGACTATTGTATGTCAGCACATAGCCTGTAAAAAGTCTGACGCCGCTTGTTTTCGTGCATTTCCTTGCTCGGGGAGGGTCGGTCGTTTAACACAAGTATCTCATGGTAACAACAGCTTCGAGGTACGCACCTTCGGGTAATCACGTCTGTTCTGGGAGCTAGATAAGCAGCATTTGTTGGTTTTACTTCACGTCACTTATTTACACACCTTTTTACCCATCAGCCCCCCAAAACAGGGAAAAGTGATGGGTTCAGAATTGTTGCCGCCATTTGTGACAGTTATTTTACTTAAGATGTAGGGTTAACGTTGCTATTCATAGCGTTCAAATTAGCCCGTCACCAATGTAGTTCAGTACAACATCAAAGAGGTACAGAGCACGCACTGTTGTCGGTATTGCTAGCGCTTGTGATGTCGTTCAAGGCACTCCCTCCCTGTGCACCAAGACCAGCAACAAACTCTGCAGCTGCAGGCACAATATCCATCCCCATCCTACACCTCGTCTGGCCAGTACTGATCCCCCACTAGTGCCATGCCTAACCCCCACCGTGTTGCACAAGCAACCGAAGGACACCAGCGGCTCCCCCCATCTTCCAAAGCCCCCGTCTGCCATAGATACTCAGCTGATATTACAAGGAGTCACTGCTATCAAACTCGCGTGGCAGTAGTGTGTACCAAGTAAAAACTGCTCAGGCTTATAGTGAAATTGTGTGAACGTTTATAAATTTGTTCTGTATTATGTCGCGTAAATACAACACATATTGCATCACAAATGCCATAGGTATCACATTTGGGAAAGTTATAACTATTGTCATTGTAAATGACAAAGCTATTCATTTCACTTTTTCCAAAACCAACACATAAATAAAAAAATTGTCATTTACAATACCAATAGCTCAAACTCTCCTAATGCGAGACCTATTGCATTGCAAATGCTTGTTTTAAATTATATTTTAATTTCCATTTACATAAAAAGCACATGCATGTGGAGAAGTGTGGCTCAGGGGTTAGAGGCGGCAGACCCGGAAGCTGAGATCGGCCCTGGACCAGGGTTCAATTCCCCACCTCGACGGGGGTTGGGCTCAATAATTCCACGGGCTCGATAATTCTCGCTCCGGTGCCTTCTCGACTCACGGGTTCACACTCTGCGACTCTGGGCAATAGCTTGCTTAATCTCCACAACGGCCCCTCGCGGCGGGATGCCTGGCTTTCACCTTGTGGATACCCTGCCGGGGTATCTCACAGGGGAATACCAGGACGGGTTCCCTAAGCAAGCGCATAGATACCTGCGATGTGGGCGATTTGCGCTATATAAATACATGTACATTTACATTTACAAGCGACTTGACAACGTTATCATTAACTCATGAAAGACAAAACAGCAAAGCAGCTGATCAATCACTCAGACATTATTTACATAAAAGACGGTGCAAATGATCCGCACAAAACACAGATTAGTGCAATACAATGAGATCAAAGATAAAGTGCAAATGCAGATCCTGATGGTTCAAGGGCTTCACTACAAGCAAACAGATCGGGAAAGAAGGAAAGGGAAGGAAATCTCTCTATCAACAACGGGGGAATTTAAAAGATAGACGTATAGTATGATTAACATTCAATACCGATAGCGCAATAAATGACAAGATTAAATACCTTACTATGAAACTACATTATCTAAGGATACAATTCAGTCATTATTCCATTGAGAGACCGACGGCCATATCCGGATCCCCCATTCCTGAGCTTTTTGCTCCTTACACTCGTACAACTTTGGGGCATATTATCAAGAACGGCGATAAAATTATCGCAGCTTTTATCGGCAGGAAACTGCTGCTAAAACGGCGATAATGGGCTTGATGATATGTCTTTGTGAATTCCTATAGCAGCCCAGGTTCTGGTGTTAACCTGGGCTGCTATGGGAATACACAAGGGCATATTATCAAGCCCATTATCACCGTTTTAGCAGCAGTTTCCTGCCGATAAAAGCGGCAATAATTTTATCGGCGTTCTTGATATGCCCCTTAGTTTCCAAACTGTAAATCTCAAAAACTCCAGATCTCCACTCGTAAAATGTGGGAGGTTCTGGGTTAAGCCAGCTTCTATCAACGCACATCCATGCCCCTGCCACAGCGATGAATCACATATAGCCTTCTTTTGTAGCCAACTCGTTTCCCTCTGAGTCCTCTACTACTCCCAATACCACCACCGTAGGATTGATTATTATCTGGCCTCCGATGATTTGTTCTAAAAATGTGCCCATGTCACGAAACAGAGGCCCTAGTCTTGGACAAAGATAAAACAAGCGAACAATTTCAGCTCCTGAATCCCCACCTCGATGGCCGCGATCACCGTCTCTTCTGCCCCATTTAAACACTTTTTCTGGTGTATAAAATAGATCAAACAGAGATTTAAAGTGTTGGCTCTTTAGGCCAGCAGTTAAAAATACCTTATCACCGATATCCAAGGATTCTTGCAGTATCGAACCCTCTGTCCCTAACCTATCTTCCCATTTAGCATTCGGAGATTCTAAAATATCCCATAGGTTTCACATCAATAGGTCATAAATAACACCAACCTTAGCTACCTTATCGATTGCCTCAATAATAGACATTCAAATCATTGGCCCGGAGGTATTCAACAACTTATTTATAAAATCCAGAAGCTGGAGCTATTTAAAGAACTACTGATTAATAATCCCAAATTTCTCCCTAAATCTCCAAATGAGTTTATATATTCTCCAGAAAATTGATTGCCCAACCGTAGGATTACATTAGGCAACCAATTCCTTACTATCGAGTCGCAGAATTTCACCGGTAGCATGGGTGTCCCTCATAGTGGCGCATAGTAATTATATTTCGGTACATTTATTATCTTTTTACATTGTCACCTTACTCGAAAAGCCCCTAACAAGAACTTACATTTTGTTTTTTTTGTAGTAGCTTGGTTCCAGATTTTTCAAAAACAAACTAATCTTAACTAATCTAAACCTACCTTGCCGTCTTGTGCCAGCACCTTTGTCACTGCTGGGGGAAATAACTGGTGCTGGGTTCCTAATCCCCTCACCACGGCACCGTCGCCGCTTCCGGTCTTCCCCTGCCGCCGCTGCTTTTTCCAAACTCAGCGCGGCCGCAGAGGGGGGGACCGTGAAGGCAGGACTCCAACTCCCGGCTGGGAGGAAGCCGCAAACAGGGGAATCCGCGTCAGGAGGCGCTTAAAAGTGAGCTACATCTCCGCGTCGCGGGAGCGTCCCGGGAGAAGCCCGGGACAAGGGCGGGACCGTCCGAGGCCGTCACAGGCCGGAAGAGGCTGGGCTGGGCCCATCCCCTGACATCTGCCATCTGGGTTACACCAGCTAGAAGGTACTGATATTCATAATTCTTGACAATGACTAAACGTAAGGGTGCAGCGGGAACATTGGATGATTTCCTTGTCAGGGCTGATAATTATCTGACGCACGAAATTGAGCTTACTGTACGGCGTCTGTCTCTGGATGCCCTAACCGCTGAAAGACGTGTATCCCTAGACGCATTAAATCAGGGTGATACTCTTTACCCTCGTCTTTCTTTAACGCCGAACTTACAGCCATTGCCTGAGGCATCGTCCCCTCTAACGGGCGTCAGGTAATCTTTTCTTATTTCGCAGGGCCATCAAGACTTTGTTATTTCCCTGAGTCTGTTTTCTTTTAGTCTATTGTCTGGTTGTTGTGTTGTGTAGGATACCTTGTCAGGCGCCAGGACGCTCCTTCGCTGGAGCAGCTGTGCGCTGAATAAATAATCCTAACATAACATAACATAACATAACGCCAACGTTATTGATTATGGACACTCCGCCCATTGCTTCACCCAATGGGACAAAACTTGTAGCTCGGGCATGCACTCCCAAAACTATGGCCTCTACAAAGTTACAGGAGCCCGCAGCAAAGCAGAAGCGAGTTGTCCCCCGAGTTTTAAAAAAACCCGATGTTGGACAGGCCACGTGAAGGGCTTGCTCCCTCCCGCATGACAGGGCCCGAGCCCCGGCCCTCCCGGTGTTACCCACAGAAGCAACCCGCTCCCCGTCTCATACGGGACTCCTGCCCCCGGACATCTCTGCATCATGGGGCCGAATCACTACCGGCTCCCTCACCCGGCCTGGCCGCCATCTTGGACACTGCACCACGAGGCCGCGTGGCCTCAGATCGACCCTAACCCTGGGCCTGGCCAGGCCCGACATCCCGGCACCACTATCCACCCCGGAGGTGAACGGCCCACTTGGCAGGTCAATGGGAGAAAGAAGTGTCGATGGCTCTCCCCCGCCAGGTGCTGATCGCCCCCAGCTCCCCCGGGCGCTGGCTCCACCCCCCTGCTGGGTGTCTGGACTCCCTCATCCCGGACCTTCCGACCTCCCAAGTGCGAGGGTCCGGACATCAAAGGGCGCCAGACCTATAACTGGGGCAGCTCCAGAGCAGGAAGGCAGTTGTATCCTGGAGTCGAGAGACGCAGTGAAGAACTCATCCTTGACGGACTACTGGCGCTGCCGTAGCCCTGCCTTGTGAACTATTGTCTTGCCTGCTGGTGCTGCCGCAACCTTCTGAAACCTTCATCCTCGTCGGGACCTGCTGGCGCTGCCGCGGACCGTTGTAATCACCACCTTCACCGGGACCTGCTGGCGCCGCCGCGGACCGTCGCTACCGTCGATCATCTCGGGACCTGCTGGCTCCGCCGCGGCCCGACCATCTAGAACGCTGAGCTCGAGGATTGTGAGCTATCCATCTTATCATCGCATCTACCAGATTGGTAACAAGACTGTCCCGCTACCCCCTTTTCCCCTCCAAGAGACTAGAACCGAGGGGACCCCTGAGTCCAGACCTCCTTGTACCATTCTACCGTACTTAAAGATTGCTTATAAAGAACGTTAAACCTTATCTTTGTGTGGTGTACATCTGTGGGGGGGAAGTTACTCGTCTGTACGATCGCTGGAGACGGCTCTCCCCGGAGACCTCTCCCCTTGTCCTCGGCCGACCCTCCTGGTCCGTCTAACATTGGTGGCCAGCGGCGCGATCCGAATCAACGCGTAATCGTACAGAGAGTAGCTCACCCCACGACGAAACCACAATGACAACCAAAGAAAGCGGATCCACCGAGAAATTCCAGATGGAGAAATTGGAAGAATACAGCCATCGTGAGTTGAAACAATTCTGCATTGAACTAGGCATCGCTACCACCGGTCTGAGTACTAAAGACGATTTCAAGCACCCCATTGAGTCATGGGCAGAAACCGGGGCCGTCAGACCCCCGGACCAAAATGTTGCAGCATCAGAGAGGAACACCACGGCTCCCGAGGAGCGAAGAACGGGTCTCTCGCAGGAAGAGATCCAAGAGAGAGAAAGAAGCAGACTACATGAGTTAGAAATGGCCCGGCTCAAAATGGACGGTGAACTCAAATTAGCCGAACAAAAACTGAACCTAGAACATCTGCGGCTCCGAGAAGAACGGGAAGAAAAACAGAGACAAAGAGAACTCGAAGAAAAGAGACTAGCGTATGAACACGAGCGCAAGCTAGCAGAAATAGACTTACGTAAGCAGAACAAAGAATTGGGGGTGCCCGAGCAACCGCGCACTCCAGGAGCGACAGAAAAGAAAGTACACATCCCCAAGGATGTCGTTCGAGAGTATTTCCGAGATGACGACATACAACAGTGGTTCAAGGCCTACGAGATCGCCATGACCTCCCACCGGATCGATCGAAGTGACTGGGGAGCCGGTCTATGGGGGAGGTTCGTCAATGAGGGCCGCGATGCCCTGTTACAGCTCCCAGACCACCTGATGACCTCCTATGACCACATGAAGGCTACCCTCCTCACCCGATATGGGCTCACACCCGAAATGTACCGCCAGAGGTTCCGAGACTGCACCCGGATCCCGGGTACAACTTGGGTGGAGTATGTAAACTATTTCAGCCGAGCCTTCGAGGGTTGGATCAAGGGAAGCAATGTAACGACCTACGAACAACTCTTTAATCTCATGGTGTGGGAGCACCTCTCTAACAACTGCTTCGTCGAGCTCAGGCAGCACCTCCGCGACAGTAAATTGACTGATCCACGGCAGCTCGCCGCCGAGGCTGACCGGTGGGAGATTACCCGAGTAGGCCGGAATGGGCCACATGAACAGAACCGGAACAACCAAGGTCAGCACCGTCCCCGAGGAGGAGGAGGCCAGGGACGAGGAAGAGACACCGCCCCGGCCGCTCCCGCTGCCAGCACACCGCCCCCGGCCAACCGGGGCAACCCCCCGGCGCGCCCGGGGTACAGAGCCAATGTCACGTGTCACCGATGCCAGCGAGTCGGCCACTACGCAAATGACCCGAACTGTCCACAGAACCAGACTCCGAGACCCCGCCAGATGGCTGCCGCCGCCCTGGGGGAAGAACAAATCTCCGAAGAACAAGAGGAGTGCGAGCAAGAACACCAGGAGTGGGAACCAGCCGCCATGGTTCTAGCGTGCCTAGGGGGAAGAGACATGGTCCCGCGGGCCCCCCTACCCGCCAACACCAGGAAATATAGTCAGTGGGTGAACATTAATGGGCGCAGGGCCGAAGCCCTACGTGACACAGGGGCCAGTGTGACAGCCGTCCGCTGTCACCTGGTGACCCCAGAACAGATCCTGCCGAACATTCTCTGCCCTGTCCGTTCAGCCGACAATTCGGAGAGTCTATGCCGGATGGCCTATGTCCCCTTCGAGTGGGGAGGAGTCTCCGGCATGTTGAAGGTGACGGTCCGAGATGATGCCCCCGTGGACTGTCTCCTGGGGAATGATCTTGAGAGTTCCCCGTGGGCCGCCGTAGAGAGAAGAGAGCACCTGGGGATGTTGGGCCTCCCGGACTGGGCGTGCGTAACCACCCGGTCCATGGCTGCCCGTACCATCCCCCGACCCGAAGAACCTGAATGGCCAGCACCTCCTCCCCCGGTCGCTCCAATAGAAGACACCGACCGTGCCGACCCCCCAGAGCAAACCCCCGAAGGGCTCGCTCAGCTCCAGGACCTTCCCGACCTGGCTCAGTGGCGTCAGGAAGAGCAGAAGACCTGTCCCTCCCTCGAGGGACTCCGCCAGCAAGCCCTCGCCGAGAGCGCAGGGGATACCTCCGGAGCCCATTGGATCTATTGGGACAACGACCTGTTGTACAGTGAACAGAGAATCGCGGAGTTAGGGGCCAGTTGAGTGCTAGTGGTGCCCCTCCGCTTTAGAGACTTCTTGCTAAACCTGGCCCACGATGTCCCCTGGCTGGTCACCTGGGTCAGGACAAAACCTACAGTCGCCTGGTGACCCACTTTTTCTGGCCCAAGATGAGAAACGACGTACTCAATCACTGCCGGTCTTGCCCCACGTGCCAGGCCAGCGGGAAGAGCGGCCGCAAACTTAAAGCACCTCTGCAACCTTTCCCAGTTGTCACCACCCCGTTCGAGGGTGGGGATAGACATTGTGGGGCCCCTGGACCCCCGTACAGCACAAGGACATCGGTTCATCCTGGTACTGGTGGACCACGCCACCCGCTACCCCGAGGCTGTTCCCCTGCGAACTGTGACAGCCCCGGTGGTCGGCCGGGCCTTGATGGGGATCTTCTCCCGGGTGGGCTTTCCCCGAGAAGTCGTCAACGACCGAGGCACAAACTTTATTTCAAAATACATGAAGTCCCTCTGGCAACAGTGCGGGGTCACCTACCGATTCACGACCCCCTATCACCCTCAAGGAAACGGACTAGTCGAGCGGTTCAACCGCACGCTCAAAGGGATGATTGGGGGGTTGGAAGAGCCCCTCCGTCGCCAGTGGGATGTGCTACTGCCGTGCCTCCTCTTTGCATATCGAGAAGTCCCCCAGAAGTCCCTCGGCTTCAGCCCGTTCGAACTCATATACGGACACCCTGTGCGAGGGCCCCTCAGACTAGTCAAAGAAGGTTGGGAGATGCCCCCCCTAAAGAACCCTCCAGATGTCTTCAAGTACCTCCTGACCCTACGCAATCAGACCAGGCGATTCAGAGAAATGGCAAAAGCGAACCTTGAGGCCAGTCAGGAGGACATGAAAAAGTGGTACGATCAAAATGCCTCCTCCATCGAATTCGAACCCGGCCAACAAGTGTGGGTGATGTCCCCCACCGAACCATGCGCCTTGCAGGACAAGTGGACAGGGCCCTTCAAAGTGGTCGAGCGCAAGAGCCCCGTCACCTATCTCATCGATATGGAATCTTCACGGAACCCCCTCCGGGTCCTCCACGCCAATAGACTCAAACCCCACTTCGTGCGTTCGGAGCTCAGCCTCCTGATGGCTACAGACAGCGGAGCCGAAGAAGACTCCGAACCCCTCCCTGATCTCCTAAGGACTCGGGAGAAAGATGGTTCCGTGGACGGGGTCCGACTCTCAGAGGCCCTCACCCCGGAACAGCGCCAAGGCTGCCGAGACCTCCTGCTGCAGTTTGCGACTCTGTTTTCCCTCACCCCAGGGGTCACCCCCTGGTGCTTGCACGGCGTGGACACTGGGGACAGTCCCCCTATCCGACATCGGGCCTACCGCGTACCAGATCGGGTACGGGCCTGCATCCAAGAGGAGGTGTCCAAGATGCTCACGCTCTGGGTCATCGAGCCCTCAGACAGCCCCTGGGCCAGCCCAGTGGTACTGGTCCCCAAAGCTGCCGCCCCCGGCACCACTCCCGAGCTCCGATTCTGCGTCGACTACCGGGGCTTGAACGCTGTCACCAGAACCGACGCGCATCCCATCCCCCGAGCGGATGAACTGATCGACCGCATGGGAGCTGCCCGCTACCTCAGCATCTTCGACCTGACAGCGGGCTACTGGCAGATCGGTCTCACACCCCGGGCCCAAGAACGATCCGCCTTTTCCACCCCTGATGGCCACTACCACTTCAAGGTCATGCCATTCGGCATGAAGAATGCCCCAGCTACTTTTCAGCGACTAGTGAACCAGGTCCTGGCGGGACTCGAGGAATTCAGCGCCGCCTACCTGGACGATATCGCTGTGTACAGCCGCCACTGGTCCGACCACCTCCACCACCTCCGAGAGGTCCTGCAGGCCCTCCAACAAGCCGGCCTCACGATCAAGGCCAGCAAATGCCAAATTGGTCAGGGGTCCGTGACCTATCTCGGACACCAGGTGGGAAGCGGTATGGTGGCCCCTCTTCAACTCAAGATCGCTGCCATCCAGTCCTGGCAGCCCCCCATCACACAGACCGAGGTCCGCGCCTTCTTGGGGCTCACAGGCTACTACCGGCGGTTCGTGAGGGACTATGGCAGCATTGTGGGGCCCCTCACGGAACTCACGTCCAAAAACCACCCAAAGAAGGTCAACTGGACCCCAGACTGTCAAGCGGCCTTCGAGAAGCTGAAGGCCGCCATGTGCTCCGCCCCGGTGCTCCAGGCCCCCGACTACAGTCGGGAATTCATCGTCCAAACGGATGCCTCCGACCATGGCATTGGGGCAGTCCTTTCCCAGTTGAACCCCGAAGGACTTGACCAACCAGTGGCCTTCATCAGCAGACGTCTCCTGGCCCGAGAGCAACGCTGGAGCACCATCGAGAGGGAGGCCTTTGCAGTGGTGTGGGCCCTCAAAAAGCTCCGGCCTTATCTCTTCGGTATCCACTTCCGGGTGCAGACAGATCATCGGCCCCTGCAGTGGCTAATGCAGATGCGGGGGGAAAACCCAAAACTATTGCGTTGGTCCATCTCCCTGCAGGGGATGGACTTCACTGTGGAACATCGACCTGGGCAAGACCACGCCAACGCAGATGGCCTGTCACGCTTTTTCCGCCTCGACGAGGAGAGTCCCCAAGAAGATGGTTGACTCTCCCCGCCTTCAGCTGGGGGGGACGCATGTTGGACAGGCCACGTGAAGGGCTTGCTCCCTCCCCGCATGACAGGGCCCGAGCCCCGGCCCTCCCGGTGTTACCCACAGAAGCAACCCGCTCCCCGTCTCATACGGGACTCCTGCCCCCGGACATCTCTGCATCATGGGGCCGAATCACTACCGGCTCCCTCGCCCGGCCTGGCCGCCATCTTGGACACTGCACCACGAGGCCGCGTGGCCTCAGATCGACCCTAACCCTGGGCCTGGCCAGGCCCCGACATCCCGGGACCACTATCCACCCCGGAGGTGAACGGCCCACTTGGCAGGTCAATGGGAGAAAGAAGTGTCGATGGCTCTCCCCTGCCAGGTGCCGATCGCCCCCAGCTCCCCCGGGCGCTGGCTCCACCCCCCTGCTGGGTGTCTGGACTCCCTCATCCCGGACCTCCCGACCTCCAAGTGCGAGGGTCCGGACATCAAAGGGCGCCAGACCTATAACTGGGGCAGCTCCAGAGCAGGAAGGCAGTTGTATCCTGGAGTCGAGAGACGCAGTGAAGAACTCATCCTTGACGGACTACTGGCGCTGCCATAGCCCTGCCCTGCGAACTATTGTCTTGCCTGCTGGCGCTGCCGCAACCTTCTGAAACCTTCATCCTCGTCGGGACCTGCTGGCGCTGCCGTAGACCGTTGTAATCACCACCTTCACCGGGACCTGCTGGCGCCGCCGCGGACCGTCGCTACCGTCGATCATGTCGGGACCTGCTGGCTCCGCCGCGGCCCGACCATCTAGAACGCCGAGCTCGAGGATTGTGAGCTATCCATCTTATCATCGCATCTACCAGATTGGTAACAAGACTGTCCCGCTACCCCCTTTTACCCTCCAAGAGACTAGAACCGAGGGGACCCCTGAGTCCAGACCTCCTTGTACCATTCTACCGTACTTAAAGATTGCTCATAAAGAACGTTAAACCTTATCTTTGTGTGGTGTACATCTGTGGGGGGGAAGTTACTCGTCTGTACGATCGCTGGAGACGGCTCTCCCCGGAGACCTCTCCCCTTGTCCTCGGCCGACCCTCCTGGTCCGTCTAACACCCGATCATCCTTCTAAAACTACAAGAAGCATTGTTTCTCCCACACTCACAGTGATCACCTCCTCCATTGGCACCCAGACTGACGATGTATCACCCCCACTAAAAACAGATAACATCATGGATGCCCTGGAGTCTAGCATGAGAACTATGGTGAGTTATGTAAAAGCACTTTTTGAGAAGAACATTAGTTAACTCCAAAAAAGACTGGACGATTTGGAACGATCGATTACATCAGTGTCTGTCACGAACAATCCTGAAGATCGTGCCTCTCCTTTAATTACTGATCATACCACGGTGACTATGGCAGCTAGTGCCAGTAAATTATGCATTAATGACCAGGATGGCACTACCCAAGAACCCACTGCCGATTCTGGCCCTGGGTTGGTGGACCATAACAAGCAGCTTTCATCTTTGATATCTTCTAATGTTGGGGGGCATAAGAACAGTCTGGCTAACACAAGAGTGTTGCCCACTTGTAAACATACTAACACCGATGTCTTGAATCTCCCCCCGGCCTCTTGTCCCTATGTTTTGGTTTTGGCAGGCGTTCCACGTTTATCACCTAACGGAAGGGAGTCATGGGTTGACCTGCGGAACAAGTGCGTGGATTGGCTTAAGAATCATAAAGGTTTTAATCCTGCCAATTTGCACGAAATTCTAATGGTGCGTAGAGTGGGGTGGGTTGGTTTATCCCCCAAAAACATCACAGGGGATTGTATTGTTATTCATTTTTGTAAACCTCAGATAGTGCGTAATGTTCTCTGTTCACAGGAACAAACTTTCGGACCATTTACCGACATTTGTGCTCTCCCTCTGGGCTACTTTTATAAACCTCCCACCCGTTTGCATTCTAACACACCTGCAGATTTACCTTTGGTTAACCGCTTCTCTGCTTTGTCAGATTTGGATATTCCCGACTGACCACTATCTCCACAAACTCATCATGTAGAGCATATGCAGAGATCCCCGTTCCTTATCCCCACCCTTTGACTTTAATAACTTATCTAGAATTACCAGAACAGTGGGAGCTAATGATTTAAAAGTTTTGACCTGGAATATTGCTGGCCTTCAACCCGGGCTAGATGACGCTGAGTGGCTTAGCCTGGTAAATCAGCGGGATATTGCAATGTTTCAGGAGACTTGGGCCACACAAGAATTGTACCTCAATGGGTTTCAATGTCATAACACCCTAGCTGTTCGACCCAGATCGAGCCGCCCTTCTGGTGGTCTATCTACCTGGATTCATATTTCTGCTGGTGGGTGCGTCAAGAATATACCAACTGATAATTCACATTTCCAAGCTTTTTTATTTAAACGGAGAGTTTCATTTTTCTTGATTAATTTTTATAATAATGATTTTAACACATCTCCTAATAGGAATTTTATTGATGTATTTAATTTCATTACTAACTTGGAGTCCAGGCAAGATTTTTACAAGGCTTGTGGGTGGAGACTTTAATGCTAGGCTGTATGGTGTGCCCTTGCATAACAGGCCAAATGGGCAGGGCATTCCTTGCAAAAGGGGCTCTGAATTGTTCTCCCTCCCTCTTAAATACTCATAACCTGCGAAATGTTATGGACATCGTTGCCAATTTCTCTATAATGCCCAGCTAGTGCCAACTTTCAGAGGCACGGGGTGTTCTTCAACTATTGACTATTTCTTTGCTTCACCGCGTATAGCTGACTGTTTATTGGCTGGCGCTGTAATTCCCACGAGTGAAGGGGACAACAACCCTATTAGGGTTGATATGAGCCTGGAATCTCAGACCATTTTTAATAAGGAGTGTGGTGCCAGGAACCTCTCCCCCACGACAGACAAACTTAGACTTAGATGGCGGGGTATTAACATCAGGGAAGTGTTTCATGACAATTTACATATTTTTAACTCATGCTTATCAGACATGGCTCCCCATCCCAAGACCGTCTGTGATTTTGCCAAGATCTGTCTAGCCTCTAAAACTTTACTATCTGCACCCCCTAGGGACACTGAATCAGGCCCCAGATGGTTCAATCATGAGTGCTCAGTGGCAAATAGGGAACTGCGAAGGGCATTGTCTTCTATACCAAACTGCCCCATTGAAGTAAGAGAAGCAAGCCGCAGGTATAAAGCTATTGTAAATAAAAGGAAAACAAAGATTCTAGAAGGTCGTTGGGCCGCATTGGCCAAAGCTGCAGATTTAAAGAAGGGAAACGCCTTCTGGCAGCCGTTAAAGACCTACGTTCCTCTGGACAGCTCATGACCCCGATTAGTTTCACCATCACAGGTTAAGCATGGGTGAATCATTTTAATGCCATCTATGCCGCGCCTCATTCGGATTCGGCTGCACTGTCCTTCCACCACCCACCAAAGGTTGATATGACCCTATCTGAGGTAGAAGATGGTATTAACCAGAGTGCGGGGAATAAGGCACTGGGCCCTGATGGCCTACACATTGACATCATTAAATCAAATCTAGATGTCTGGGCTCCGCTCCTTTTAAATGTTTTTAATAAACTTACTGTTGCTCCCCTCTCTTGCACTCGGTCATCAAGCATTATCGTCCCTATCTTTAAGAAGGGAGATCGTTCTCAACCTAGTTGTTATAGGCCTATCTCCCACATCGATAATATGCTAACAATTCTTGGCAGGACCCTTGAAGATGGAGACAGTAAGGAGGAGCCTGGGCAGTAAACTCATAGCAGTCATCTCTGGTGGAACCTCTGAAGATGGAGACAGTGAGGGGAACTTGGGCCGTGAACTCATAGCAGTCCCTTTTGAAGATGGAGACAGTGAAGAGGAGCCTGGACCGTGAACCCATAGCAGCCACCTCTGATGATGGAGACAGTAAGGAGGAGCCTGGGCAGTGAACTCATAGCAGTCACCTCTGGTGGAACTCCTGAGGATGGAGACAGTGAGGGGAGCCTGGGCAGTGAACCCATAGCAGTCATCTCTGGTGGAACCTCTGAAGATGGAGACAGTGAGGTGAACTTGGGCCGTGAACTCATAGCAGTCACTTTTGAAGATGGAGACAGTGAAGAGGAGCCTGGACCGTGAACCCATAGCAGCCCCCTCTGAAGATGGAGACCATGAGGAGGAGCCTAGACCGTGAAACCATAGCAGCCACCTCTGAAGATGGTGACCGTGAGGAGTTTGGGCAGTGAACCCATAGCAGTCACCTCTGATGGAACCTCTGAAGATGGAGACAGTGAGGAGGAGCCTGGACCGTGAACCCATAGCAGCCACCTCTGAAGATGGAGACCATGAGGAGGAGCCTAGACCGTGAAACCATAGCAGCCACCTCTGAAGATGGTGACCGTGAGGAGCCTGGGCAGTGAACCCATAGCAGTCACCTCTTATGGAACCTCTGAGGATGGAGACAGTGAGGGGAGCTCGGGCAGTGAACCCATAGCAGCCAAGTCTGGTGGAACCTCTGAAGATGGAGACTGTGAGGAGAGCTCAGGCAGTGAACTCATAACAGCCGCCTCTGGTCGGCTCTCTAGGGGAGGGGTCTTGGAGGGGGTTAGTGAACTCACAGTCCGACTCATAATGTAAATATCTCTTAGAACTTGGCATTAAAGTGCGTGTGTCAGAATATATGTCTTCACCGTCTTTGTATCTGTTCCCCACCTAGGATTTCTCCTTTTGTCCTGCGGCCCCCCCCCGGCCCGCGCCTCTTGTCACATTTAGATCACTTTGAGGCGCCACTAAGGCCAAGGACGCTGCCAATCGCTGATTTGAGACTCCTCCAGGACACCTCTTAGTGTGCCTCACTTTTGAGAGACCCTACATTGCTCTCCTAACCCTGTGGGTCTGGAGGGGGTGGCCCCTTTACCCTTCTAGACCAGGCTCCTGGCATGACACTGTTTTTAGGGTGCAATAACCATAACCAGCCATGAATCTAGCCACCCCCTATAAATGTGGATGTCACCACCATCATGAGCATTAAGTTCATGAACATCAGAGACGGTGCGTGGTGAGAGCGCGTGTGA
Source organism: Lissotriton vulgaris (assembly GCF_964263255.1). NCBI lineage: Eukaryota > Metazoa > Chordata > Amphibia > Caudata > Salamandridae > Lissotriton > Lissotriton vulgaris. The sequence continues at coordinate 344,330,609 of NC_141686.1, forward strand.
TCACCCTCGAGTCGCCGACTGTTAGAGTCCGGCTTGGATGATAAATATATATATCACGAAAAGGTGACTGACAAAGGGGGAGGGGTTGCTGCCTACAGATCTCAAGGACGGCCCTAACCACCGCCTCATGTTCCTCTCTCCCTTCTTGGTCTCCAGGTCTGTCTGAGGGTGATGAGCAAGACTTCAACGCTCCCGTGGGTGTCGCGTGGGCACCAGACCTAGCGCATTACAGCAGCAGGGCAAGACCCAACTATCCTGCTCCTGACCCTGTCTGCATGGAAGACCGCAGGCAAAGGACAGACCGAGGACAGGAAGGAGGCCCCTACACCCATCAGACGAACTGGGTGAGGGCTGCCAGGGGCCATCTTTCCACAAGTAAAGATGTGTGGAGGCTGCCTGTCTGGTGAGCACACGTCCAAAGAGATCCATATTTCAGAAAACCCTAACTCTCAACCGATAGGCAGATGTCCTGTTTCCATAACTGTGTCTGTGAACTGTGAGACATGGGATTCCTGTTCTCTCATAACTTTTTGGAGTTTGCAAGCAGGTGGCCTCTATGAAGAGTGTTTTAGAGTTCTTATGGGTTGATTCCCCAGTGATGAACCCCTACAGTGTCTTTTGTTTACGACAGGACACGATTTCCAATTCCTGATCACAAAGCGGACATAGGGGCACATTTACAATAAACGAACGCAGCGCGGTGCTGCATGTCATTTTGCTGTGCTGCGCCGCGTTAGCTTCCAAGCACAGGAATGCAACATATTTACAACAATATGTCGCATCTCTGTGCTTCCCCCTGGGCGGGCGCAGAAACTGCAGCCATGCATGGTCACAGGCGCCCTCATGGTGCACGGATGCCTGCGTCGTGGGGAGATTCCCTTCCAGAACAAAAACAATCATTAGAGGTGTTTTCCTCATTCTACGTGCGCCGTAAAATGCAGCACGCATCGAAACGGGATACAAAAACGAGGAGAAATGAACACATTTCTCCTCATTGCGCCTCCCCTGGGGAGTCATAGCATTCAGACTCATTTCCAGATTTACAATTTCTCGCAAATCTGGAAATGTGTCTGATTCCGTGGGTGTTACGCGGGAACAACCCGTGCAACACCCATGAAAGGCCCCTTTTGCGCTAAGCTTCTAGTAAAGGGGCCGTATTTACAAGGACAGGAAAAGTCGTGCAGGGCGGCTTTTCCTGTCCTTGTAAATATTAGGCAGGGAAATGCGCTGCCAGGGCGTCACAAAACGTGATGGAAGGGCAGCGCAAGGGGCTTGACAGTGCATGTAACGGGGGGACCAGCATGGAAGCTGCATTCATGGTGCTGCTCTCTCAAGGTACTGGGGCTGATTACTATTTACTACAGTGCATACATTTATATTTGTTGAGGTTTTACTACAGTGTTACTTTCAAGACCTCTGGTTGGATGTTTCCAGCTGTAATAACTGCATTACTATTTATTTATTTATTTATTCAAAGTTTTATATAGCGCGAACAGGATCCTTACAGATATCAGAGCGCTTTACAAAGACAGGGGGGGGCAAAAGGATTAAACAGAGATAATGGGAACAATATAATAATCAGTGACATGGTAATAACATGGATAATAAAAACAAACATAAAACCAATCCATATATGATCAGGTAAATAACATGGTAACATGGCAATAACATGATAATAACATGGTAATAACATGGTAAATAACATGGTAATAACATGGATGATAAAAACAAACATAAAACCAATCCATATATGATAAGGTAAGGGAGTAGTATAGAGCAGCACAGGTCATTGGTCCGACTACACTGACGTACAGGTGGATCAGTAAACCAACGTGTATCATATCTTGGTCGGTAATAAGAGAGTAACGTAATAGTGCCCCCAACAAGTCAAGTATAGTGCCAGGGGAAAGGCAGAGCAGCGGTACAAGCAATGCAGAGTCTCTGACCCAACATCTGTAGCGATCAGGAGATCTTGGCCAGAAGCATTGTTTTCACCTCTTTCTTGAAGAGTGCAGTGGAGGTGATTAGCCTTGTTTCAGGAGGGAGCGCATTCCAGATCCTGGGTGCCATTCCAGAGAAGGAGCGTTTGTAAGTTTTCGCTTTCCGAAATCTACGAGGTTTCAAGAGTAGATTTTTAGTACTCCTATTGGATCTCGAACCTCCTGATATAGACAGCTTTTGAGCGAGGTAGTTGGGTGCCTTGTGGTGCACGGCCGCGTGTGTCATAGTTGCAATTTTTAGCTGTATTCTGGCTTCAAAAGGCAGCCATTTTAGAGACTTTAGGTCTGGGGATATGTGCGAGTGCTTTCTAGAGCCAGTAATGAGTCTCGCGGCAGCGTTCAGGGAGGCTCTTAAGGGTGCTGTTGTGGATAGTGGGAGACCGCTGAGGGTCGCAATTCCGTAGTCTATTCGAGGGATGACTAGAGCTTGTACAGCAGTTTGGAAGTCTTTGGCTGGGAGGAAGGGCTTAATTTTCCTCAGCGTGTTAATTTGGAAATTAGCTGCTTTTGTGGCTTTGCTGACGTGCTGCTGCATGTCGAGCTTGGCATCGAGTGTGATGCCTAGGGATTTCGCCGAGTCCACGATGGTAGGTTGGACATTGAGTGCTGTTAGGTTGTTGAGCCAGGTTTGGGTGGTGGAGATTTTCGCCGGAGGTGAGATGAGTAGGAACTGCTAATGCGCACTGCTAATGAAGCTTACATCAGACTTGCCTATTCAAATACCACATATATAAGTGCATACGTACTGCAGAGGGCCGCCGGCATTATTCAGAGTTTCTGACCCACAACATTTACCTGTGCAATGCTGATCTGGAAAAATCACTGCAAATGCATTAATAATTCATAATTGATTAGTGATATTACTGGTCTTAAGCATTTTGGTTACATAACATTTTCAATGTAGAATCGGAATATGCAGCAGTCTTTTATATTCGTCTGTGAGGGAGGCCCACTCGTCAAACACCAGTCCCTGATGAGCAGATTCATTTACACCCCAAAGACCTCACTTCCGGGTCCCTCGTCTGTGCTTGTGCTGCAGCGAGGTTGCTTCAGGGGATTCATACACACGTGTGGTACAGTGCAACGAATGAGTTATTTTTATGATAAATAGCTTGGTAATGACCGTCGCCCACCACCATCTCAGGCTTATTTAGCATATTTTAGCATCATATAGTGATGTTTAGGCCTGTTTCTGACTTTACCTTGTTTCATGGCAGTGCTGACTATTGCCTTTGACATGCTATCACATATTAAAGTGCTGTGTAGGCTGCTCAGCAATAATAGGCTACAAAGTAGGGTTTGATTATGTCTCTTCCTGTTTCTGCCTTTATCTTTCTTAATGGCAGGGCTTACCTATTGGCTTTGGCATGATCCTATGCCTTCTTGCAGAATGTATGTCGTTACTACGCATGCTTTTACAATGCAACTTTTACAACGCAAGTCGTTACAACGACTTGCGTTGGGGGTGCTGGATAGTGAATAGTTTAATTTACTATTCCAACTCCATTCCCCGTGGATAGTAGGAAAGGTGTTGGATAGTAAATTAAACTATTCCCTATCCTACAGCGCCCCCCAGCGCAAGTCGTTGTAATGACTTGCGTTGTAAAAGTTGCGTCGTGAAGGTACTGCGTTGTAAAAGTTGCATTGTAAACGCTGTTCCCCCTTCTTGCATACTAATTTTGCTCTTTTGCAGGAATAGAGTCCTATGCTTGAGCAACTCCATTTTCTGAGCTGTCGCCATCTTCTGAGCCTTTCTAGGTGAGAGGCTATGTTTATCTTTCCACTTGTTGTTCACTGTTCTTAAACCAGAGAGGACCGGTTCTTGTCAGTGGAATGTGCTCACTCTACGCCGAAGTCACAACAGACGCCTGGCCAGCCGAAGCTGTGGCCTTGGTACGGAGTGGTACAGGAATCTGATGGGAAAAAGAAGCGAGGCTTGCTAGAAGCTTCGACTAACGTTTCCATTTTGTACTAAAAGAGGTGTCTGAGCTCTGATCTCTGGTAGTCTGGCAGTTTGGTGAAACATCATGTTGCAGACGTGCAGTCATGAGCGTGGAGCGGAGAATCCTGATTAGACCGGATAGACGGGCCCCCTCTAGAAACAAGATGTGTAGGAACTTGGTGAGGTGTTCCACTAATTCTTATATTTTAACTGTCTTTGCCTAACTATCCCTTTTATTTTCAAGTTTTATACATTTATATACATATAAGTTATATATGCTTTACTGATTGCATTTAGCAATTGCTTGGGTGTAATTATGAAGGCCTATTGTGACATATTAGTTATTTTTTTCTTTTGTCATTCTATCATTGTGTAATAAAGAGACCCCAGATCATATTATAATTTGTCTGTGTTCTTTGGAATGGGAGGTCAGGACCTTTCTTGTACCAAGTGCTGTCGCACAGAAGGATGGTAAGTTTCCCTTATTGCAGGTAATTGTAGAAGAGAAAGTTGTTTCACTCTCATCTAGAGAAGTATAAATTCTAATTATTTCACCTACGGCATTGTTAAGAGGAGCATGTGTTGCTGCTATTGCGAATCCTCTCGGAGGTGGAGAGGTGTGCGAAGCCCTGCCCTGGCAGGTTTGATCTTGTGATTTCCGAATCCTCTCGGAGGTGGAGAGGTGGGCGAAGCCCTGCCCTGGCAGGTTTGATCTTGTGATTTCCGAATCCTCTCGGAGATGGAGAGGTGTGCGAAGCCCTGCCCTGGCAGGTGTGATCTTGTGATTTCCGAATCCTCTCGGAGGTGGAGAGGTGTGTGAAGCCCTGCCCTGGCAGGTTTGACCTTGTGATTTCCGAATCCTCTCGGAGGTGGAGAGGTGTGCGAAGCCCTGCCCTGTCAGGTTTGATCTTGTGATTTCCGAATCCTCTTGGAGGTGGAGAGGTGTGCGAAGCCCTGCCCTGCCAGGTTTGACCTTGTGATTTCCGAATCGTCTCGGAGGTGGAGAGGTGTGCGCAGCCCTGCCCTGGCAGGTTTGATCTTGTGATTTCCGAATCCTCTTGGAGGTGGAGAGGTGTGCGAAGCCCTGCCCTGGCAGGCTTGACCTTGTGATTTCCGAATCCTCTCGGAGGTGGAGAGGTGTGGAAGCCCTGCCCTGGCTGGTTTGATCTTGTGATTTCCGATTCCTCTCGGAGGTGGAGAGGTGTGCGAAGCCCTGCCCTGGCAGGCTTGTGATTTATTACTTGCGAGCTCCTCAGCAATGGCCTTATATCTTTAGTTAGTTAGTTTGTTGTTAGTGATATTCCTTTTTTAGGTAAGTATTGTGAAATGTGGTGTCCTTTTGGGTCCTAAGAAGGGATGAGGTAAGTAATGCCCTGGTGATTGGCAGAAGTACAGAATTATCAGGCCATTGCATCTTGGCGTCTGACTCACAGGATTCGAACGGGTGGAGTGTAAGGGGATTACATTACATTTTGGCGTCGTGACTTATAGTATCAAAGAGGTGGATCATAGGGGAAAAAGAGAATTATGTTTTCTAGGAAAACAAAGGTTGTCTCTCAGTGTCAATGAAAGTCCCGAATGGGAATTGACTCCATATGGAGAATTGGCTCATGAGTGAGTTACTCCTGCTTCGTTGATTGAAATGTGTTTTGTATAAAGGGCTTGTAAATAGCTTGCTACGTTAGGTAGAAAAGGGCTGGATCCCTTTCAAGTGTTCAGTAAAAGATGCATTTAAGTGTGGTATGGTATGGTAAAAGTATTTATACAGCGCACGGACACCAGGCGGTTTCATGGCGCAAAGAACGGCGGGGAGAGGATGGGTGCGGCGGTACGCATAGGCCTGCCGAAAAAGATAAGTTTTGAGTGAGGACCTGAAGGAAGTATAGCTCAATCGGCACTATGCCGCGGCGGAACCGGGTCGAGAGCTTGAAGAATGCCAGGAAAGTTTTAAAATCACAAAATGAACACAATAATTTTTAAAATACACAAAGAATACTTTGAGAAGGTATCGCTAGTAAGGCAGAGCGCTGTGCGCACGTCAGGCAGCCTAAATCGCCGCGTTCGTCGCAGAGACATGTTAGCCAGCCCCTAAAATAGCCGTTCCATCGGCAACAACTGGCCCGCTAACTGCGTGAATAGTGGAGCAGGCAGGAAGTTGTGTGAGGTAATTTCGCTCGTGAGGAGGCCCTCCGCTCAATCGTCACTATGCCGCGGCGGAACGGGGTCAAGAGCGTGAAGAATGCCAGGAAAGTTTTGAAATCACAAAATGAACACAATCATTTTTAAAATACACAAAGAATACTTTGAGAAGGTATCGCTAGTAAGGCAGAGCGCTGTGCGCACGTCAGGCAGCCTAAATCGTCGTGTTTGTGTTGTGAAATGTGGTGTCCTTTTGGGTCATAAGAAGGGATGAGGTAAGTAATGCCCTGTCGATTGGCAGAAGTACCGAATTATCAGGCCATTACATACAGCAATGAACCATGTCATGCAGGTTCTATATTCAAACACATACATCAGCTGTAGACTCATTCCATCGGGACCTAGGGTTAATCCTTGTGTGATATCTGGAGGATTGATCACAACAACTCATAACACCAGTTTGTTGTTAAGCTGTCTTAGATCAGAAACAACTGCCCATTACTGGAGGCCAATAACGAGCGCCGCGGCTCAGGCGGGGGAGGTATGGGTAAAAAGGAGTGGACACCCCAAAACACATGTATGAGGCACCGTTCCTGCAGGAGTGGGCTGTGTTGAGACCAATGCACCAGTTTAAGGTGGGAGAAATCTACTACATGGAATCACTTTCTTTTAAAGGGACAGAGTCAACATACAGAAGTAATCTGCTTACTGGGTATTCCTGGCATTTATTTTATATCACATTTGGAGGTGACCAGGTCGGGGCACAAACTGAAAAGTGTAGCTCATCTTAAGAGACAAATTCCCTTAAAAGGAAAAACAGAAGATTTGGGGAACACAAAAAGAAGAGATAATTTAGGGCAATACGGCATACCAGGATGTACAGAGTGCTCCCATATATATTTGGTTAAGAAATTGATTTCTTCTACTGTTTCTCTTGAGGAATCCATTACAATCGGCGCACAGGGAGCTCAACGGGTTGGCCCAAAGTCTTCATCCTCTGCAACACCAAGCCTAGGGGAATCATAACTTATTCCAACAATATGCAAATATGGTGGCAATTCGAACAGCGGCTAAATGAAGAAGCAATGACAATGGGTTGGTCATAGGGTCTTCATATTTCCAGATGCATCCAAGTTTACAGCCAATAGAAGGAAGCAATTCCTTGTTCTTTGACCTTTGCAGATGGAAATGAATGCTAGATATGATTTGATTCACCCATCCTACTTTACAGTTACTTATAAAGATACAACGATTACCTTTGAGGAATCAGAAAAGCTTAGGGAATGTATACATGGCCAAAAACTGAAATACATGGATATAGGTTTACGTAGGCACTGCCCGGCCCTACCTGTGGACTTATTTGTGCCTGGTCTTCTGATCATGCCCGGCCCTTGCAGACCCCGCTCCTGCGAGGTGGAGGCTATCCTCCTCATCGTCTTGCTGCTTCGCCTTAATGTTGCTCTCTGCTTCTTGGTTTCAAGATCATTCTTGCCCTCACATTCTCTGTTGCATCCGTTTGCCTTTTGGCTCTCTTTCTTTCTTCTGCCACTATTTCTTTTGGTCCTGTTTGCATTATTTTGCCACTATTTCTTTTCTTACTCTCTTCCTCTGAGATACTTTGATTTTTGTGCCATTGTTTTGCTCTTTTCTCTCTCTCTCTCTTACTTTCATTGATCTTTGTGCCATGGTTTTTAGTCGTTGTCCTTTTCAAGGTTTTGTGCCTGTGTGAGTCTCTTTTGCCATCACTCATCTCTTCTCACGCCCTTTTGACCTGTTGCAGCCTTCCCGTCTGTTTCAACACACTCTCCTGTGCCAACCACACTCCCCCACCCACCCCAGCTTCCCTACCTACTCCGGGACCGAACTAACAGTGCCATGTGCAGTGAATGAAGGGGCACCAAAGGCAAGCCCACCTGCGCCCTATCCACGCCAGTCTGCACCCTGTCCACCCCAGTCTGCACCCTGTCCACCCCAGTCTGCACCCTGTCCACGCCAGTCTGTGCCCTGTCCACATCAGTCTGAGACCTGTGCACGCCAGTCTGTGCCTTGTCCACGCCAGTCTGCGCCCTGTCCACGCCAGGCTGCTCCCTGTCCATGCCAGTCTGCGCCCTGTCCACACCAGTCTGAGCCTTGTCCACACCAGTCTGCGCCCTGTCCACACCAGTCTGAGACCTGTCCACACCAGTCTGAGACCTGGCCACACCAGTCTGCACCGTGGCCACACCAGTCTGCACCCTGGCCATGCCAGTCTGCGCCCTGTCCACGTCCATGCCAGTCTGAGCCCTGTCCACACCAGTCTGTGCCCTGTCCACACCAGTCTGAGACCTGCCCACGCCAGTCTGCACCCTGTCCACACCAGTCTGCACCCTGTCCACACCAGTCTGTGTCCTGTCCACGCCAGCCTGTGCCCTGTCCATGCCAGGCTGCGCCCTGTCCATGCCAGTCGGCGCCCTGTCCACGCCAGTCGGCGCCCTGTCCACGCCAGGCTGCGCCCTGTCCACACCAGGCTGCGCCCTGTCCATGCCAGTCTGCGCCATGTCCACGCCAGTCTGTGCCCTGTTCACACCAGGCTGCGCCCTGTCCATGCCAGTCTGCGCCCTGTCCATGCCAGTCTGCGCCCTGTCCACGCCAGTCTGCGCCCTGTCCACGCCCAGTCACAGGCACCCAAGTCCTCCATACTCCCGCTGCAGCCAAAGCACTACTCTACCTTCAACCTCTGCATTTTGAAACTGGAATGATCTTAACAGCACTGCACCAGTGCCCTCCTCACCAGAACTGAAGGTGCCTTCTCTGCACTGCGCCAGTGCCCGCCTCACCGGCACTGAAGGTGTCTTTTCCTGCACTGCGCCAGTGCCCTCCTCACCAGCACTGAAGGTGCCTTCTCTGCACTGCGCCAGTGCCCTCCTCACCGGCACTGAAGGTGCCTTCTCCTGCACTGCGCCAGTGCCCTCCTCACCAGCACTGAAGTTGCCTTCTCTGCACTGCGCCAGTGCCCTCCTCACCAGCACTGAAGGTGCCTTCTCTGCACTGCACCAGTGCCCTCCTCACCGGCACTGAAGGTGCCTTCTCTGCACTGCGCCAGTGCCCTCCTCACCAGCACTGAAGGTGTCTTCTCTGCACTGCACCAGTGCCCTCCTCACCAGCACTGAAGTTGCCTTCTCTGCACAGCGCCAGTGCCCTCCTCACCAGCACTGAAGGTGCCGTCTCTACACTGCACCAGTGCCCTCCTCACCAGCACTGAAGTTGCCTTCTCTGCACAGCGCCAGTGCCCTCCTCACCAGCACTGAAGGTGCCTTCTCTGCACTGCACCAGTGCCCTCCTCACCAGCACTGAAGGTGCCTTCTCTGCGCCAGTGCCCTCCTCACCAGCACTGAAGGTGCCTTCTCTGCACTGCGCCAGTGCCTTCCTCACCTGCACTGAAGGTGGTCTCTCCTGCACTGCACCAGTGCCCTCCTCGCCAGCATTGAAGGTGCCTTCTCCTGCACTGCGCCAGTGCCTTCCTCACCAGCACTGAAGGTGCCTTCTCTGCACTGTGCCAGTGCCCTCCTCACCAGCACTGAAGGTGCCCTCTCCTGCACTGTGCCAGTGCCCTCCTCACCAGCACTGAAGGTGCCTTCTCTGCACTGCACCAGTGCCCTCCTCACCAGCACTGAAGGTGCCTTCTCCTGCACTGCACCAGTGCCGTCCTCACCGGCACTGATGGTGCCTTCTCTGCACTGCGCCAGTGCCCTCCTCACCAGCACTGAAGGTGCCTTCTCTGCACTGCGCCAGTGCCCTCCTCAGCAGCACTGAAGGTGCCTTCTCTGCACTGCGCCAGTGCCCTCCTCACCGGCACTGAAGATGCCTTCTCTGAACTGCGCCAGTACCCTCCTCACCAGGACTGAAGGTGCCTTCTCTGCACTGTGCCTGTGCCCTCCTCACCAGCACTGAAGGTGCCCTCTCCTGCACTGCACCAGTGCCCTCCTCACCAGCACTGAAGGTGCCTTCTCTGCACTGCACCAGTGCCCTCCTCATCAGCACTGAAGGTGCCTTCTCCTGCACTGCGCCAGTGCCCTCCTCACCAGCACTGAAGGTGCCTTCTCTGAACTGCGACAGTGCCCTCCTCACCAGGACTGAAGGTGCCTTCTCTGCACTGTGCCTGTGCCCTCCTCACCAGCACTGAAGGTGCCCTCTCCTGCACTGCACCAGTGCCCTCCTCACCAGCACTGAAGGTGCCTTCTCTGCACTGCACCAGTGCCCTCCTCATCAGCACTGAAGGTGCCTTCTCCTGCACTGCGCCAGTGCCCTCCTCACCAGCACTGAAGGTGCCTTCTCTGCACTGTGCCAGTGCCCTCCTCACCAGCACTGAAGGTGCCTTCTCCTGCACTGCACCAGTGCCCTCCTCACCGGCACTGATGGTGCCTTTTCTGCACTGCGCCAGTGCCCTCCTCACCGGCACTGAAGATGCCTTCTCTGCACAGCGCCAGTGCCCTCCTCACCAGCACTGAAGGTGCCTTCTCTTCACTGCGCCAGTGCCCTCCTCACCAGCACTTAAGGTGCCTTCTCTGCACTGCGCCAGTGCCCTCCTCACCGGCACTGAAGGTGCCTTCTCCTGCACTGCGCCAGTGCCCTCCTCACCAGCACTGAAGGTGCCTTCTCTGCACTGCACCAGTGCCCTCCTCACCGGCACTGAAGGTGCCTTCTCTGCACTGCGCCAGTGCCCTCCTCACCAGCACTGAAGGTGCCTTCTCCTGCACTGCACCAGTGCCCTCCTCACCAGCACTGAAGGTGCCTTCTCTGCACTGCACCAGTGCCCTCCTCACCAGCACTGAAGTTGCCTTCTCTGCACAGCGCCAGTGCCCTCCTCACCAGCACTGAAGGTGCCGTCGCTACACTGCACCAGTGCCCTCCTCACCAGCACTGAAGTTGCCTTCTCTGCACAGCGCCAGTGCCCTCCTCACCAGCACTGAAGGTGCCTTCTCTGCGCCAGTGCCCTCCTCACCAGCACTGAAGGTGCCTTCTCTGCACTGCGCCAGTGCCTTCCTCACCGGCACTGAAGGTGGTCTCTCCTGCACTGCACCAGTGCCCTCCTCGCCAGCATTGAAGGTGCCTTCTCCTGCACTGCGCCAGTGCCTTCCTCACCAGCACTGAAGGTGCCTCCTCTGCACTGTGCCAGTGCCCTCCTCGCCAGCACTGAAGGTGCCCTCTCCTGCACTGTGCCAGTGCCCTCCTCACCAGCACTGAAGGTGCCCTCTCCTGCACTGTGCCAGTGCCCTCCTCACCAGCACTGAAGGTGCCTTCTCTGCACTGCACCAGTGCCCTCCTCACCAGCACTGAAGGTGCCTTCTCTGCACTGCACCAGTGCCCTCTTCACCGGCACTGAAGGTGCCTTCTCCTGCACTGCACCAGTGCCGTCCTCGCCGGCACTGATGGTGCCTTCTCTGCACTGCGCCAGTGCCCTCCTCACCAGCACTGAAGGTGCCTTCTCTGCACTGCGCCAGTGCCCTCCTCACCAGCACTGAAGGTGCCTTCTCTGCACTGCGCCAGTGCCCTCCTCACCAGCACTGAAGGTGCCTTCTCTGCACTGCACCAGTGCCCTCCTCACCAGCACTGAAGGTGCCTTCTCTGCGCCAGTGCCCTCCTCACCAGCACTGAAGGTGCCTTCTCTGCACTGCGCCAGTGCCTTCCTCACCGGCACTGAAGGTGCCTTCTCTGCACTGCACCAGTGCCCTCCTCACCAGCACTGAAGGTGCCTTCTCTGCGCCAGTGCCCTCCTCACCAGCACTGAAGGTGCCTTCTCCTGCACTGCGCCAGTGCCTTCCTCACCAGCACTGAAGGTGCCTTCTCTGCACTGTGCCAGTGCCCTCCTCACCAGCACTGAAGGTGCCCTCTCCTGCACTGTGCCAGTGCCCTCCTCACCAGCACTGAAGGTGCCTTCTCTGCACTGCACCAGTGCCCTCCTCACCAGCACTGAAGGTGCCTTCTCTGCACTGCGCCAGTGCCTTCCTCACCGGCACTGAAGGTGCCTTCTCCTGCACTGCGCCAGTGCCATGCTCACCAGCACTGAAGGTGCCTTCTCTGCACTGCACCAGTGCCCTCCTCACCGGCACTGAAGGTGCCCTCTCCTGCACTGTGCCAGTGCCCTCCTCACCAGCACTGAAGGTGCCTTCTCTGCACTGCACCAGTGCCGTCCTCACCGGCACTGATGGTGCCTTCTCTGCACTGCGCCAGTGCCCTCCTCACAAGCACTGAAGGTGCCTTCTCTGCACTGCGCCAGTGCCCTCCTCACCAGCACTGAAGGTGCCTTCTCTGCACTGCGCCAGTGCCCTCCTGTTAGACGGACCGGGAGGGTCGGCCGAGGATAAGGGGAGAGGTCTCCGGGGAGAGCCGTCTCCAGCGATCGTACAGACAAGTAACTTCCCCCCCACAGACGGACACCACACAAGGTTAAAGTTCAACGAGACTTTATAGGCAATTCTTTAAGTACGATGGGATGGTACAAGGAGGTCTGGACTCAGGGGTCCCCTCGATTCTGGTCTCTGGTTTGGGAAAAGGGTAGCGGGACAGTCTTGTTACCAAAAGGTGGAAATAGCTCTCAATCCTCGAGCTCGGCGTTCTAGATGATCGGGCCGCGGCGGAGCCAGCAGGTCCCGAGATGGACGAAGGAAACGACGGTCCGCGGCGGAGCCAGCAGGTCCCGATGAGATGATGGTTGCAAACGGTCCGCGGCCACGCCAGCAGGTCCCGACGACGATGAAGGATCGGAAGGTTACGAAGGTTGCGGCAGCGCCAGCAGGCAAGACGAAGGTGCACAAGGCAGAGCTACGGCAGTGCCAGTAGTCCGTCAAGGATGAGTTCTTCTTTGCGTCTCTCGACTCCAAGATACAACTGCCTTCCTGCTCTGGAGCTGCCCCAGTTATAGGGCTGATGTTCTTTGATGTCCGGACCCTCGCACCTGGAGGTCGGGAGGTCCGGGACGAGGGTGTCCTGACACCCAGCAGGGGGGTGGAGCCAGCGCCCGGGGAGGCGATGGCCGAGCGGCGCTTGGCGGGGGAGAGCCATCGACACCTCTCTCTCCCATTGACTTGCCAAGTAGCCCGCTCACCTCCTGGGTGGATGGTGGTGCCGGGATGTCTGAGGCCTGGCTAGGCCCAGGGTTGAGGTCGATCGGGGGCCAGGCGGCCTCGTGGTGGAGTGTCCAAGATGGCGTCCCGGATGGGCGCGCGGGCCAGCAGTGGATCGGGCCCACGAGTCTATATGTTCGAAGGCAGGGGTCCCTGAGGGGACGGAGGACGTGCAATGGTGGTGTGTGGTACTTGCGTGACCGGGCTCGGGCCTGGTCGGGCCGGGGGAGAGCGGCCCTTCATGTGGCCTGTCCAACATGCGTCCCCCCCAGCTGAAGGCGGGGAGAGTTACCCATCCTCTTGGGGACTCTCCTCGTCGAGGCGGAAAAACCGGGACAGGCCATCTGCGTTGGCGTGATCTGGCCCAGGCCGGTGTTCAACAGTGAAGTCCATCCCTTGTAGGGAGATGGACCAACGTAGTAACTTCGGGTTTTCCCCCCGCATCTGCATCAGCCACTGCAGGGGTCGGTGGTCAGTCTGCACCCGCAAGTGTGTGCCAAAGAGGTAGGGCCGGAGCTTCTTGAGGGCCCATACCACAGCGAAGGCCTCCCTCTCTATGGTGCTCCAGCGCTGTTCTCGTGGTAGGAGTCGTCTGCTGATGAAGGCCACTGGCTGATCAAGGCCTTCGGTGTTCACTTGAGACAGGACTGCCCCAATGCCATGGTCGGAGGCATCCGTCTGGACGACGAACTCCCTGCTGTAGTCGGGGGCCTGGAGCACAGGGGCGGAACACATGGCGGCTTTCAATTGTTCGAATGCTGTTTGACAATCTGCGGTCCAGTTGACTTTCTTGGGTTGATTTTTGGACGTCAGTTCTGTGAGGGGCCCCACTATAGTGCCATAGTCTTTCACAAACCTTCGGTAATAGCCCGTGAGGCCCAGGAAGGCTCGTACCTCGGTCTGGGTGATGGGGGGCTGCCAGGACTGGATGGCGGCAATTTTGAGCTGCAGAGGGGCCACCAGGCCGCTTCCCACCTGGTGTCCGAGGTAGGTTACAGACCCTTGCCCAATTTGACATTTGCTGGCCTTGATCGTGAGGCCAGCCTGCTGAAGGGCTTGTAGTACGGCTCGGAGGTGGTGGAGGTGCTCGGGCCAATGGTGGCTGTATACAGCGATGTCGTCTAGGTAGGCGGCGCTGAACCCTTCGAGCCCCGCCAGGACCTGATTGACGAGCCGCTGAAATGTTGCGGGGGCATTCTTCATGCCGAAGGGCATGACTTTGAAATGGTAATGGCCATCGGGGGTGGAAAAGGCAGAACGTTCTTGGGCCCGGGGTGTGAGGCCGATTTGCCAGTAGCCCGCCGTCAGGTCGAAAATACTGAGGTAGCGGGCAGCTCCCATGCGGTCAATTAGTTCATCTGCCCGGGGGATGGGATGTGCGTCTGTTCGGGTGACCGCATTCAAACCCCGGTAGTCAACGCAGAACCGGAGTTCCGGTGTGGTGCCTGGGGCGGCCGCTTTGGGGACCAGTACTACAGGGCTGGCCCAGGGGCTGTCTGAGGGCTCGATGACCCCGAGCGTGAGCATTTTTGCTACCTCTTCCTGGACGCAGGCCCGTACCCGATCTGGCACGCGGTAGGCCCGGTGGCGGATAGGGGGGCTGTCCCCCGTGTCCACATCGTGCACACACCAGGAAGTGACACCTGGGGTGAGGGAGAACAGGCTGGCGAACTGTGATAGGAGGGCTCGACACTCCTGGCGTTGCTCTTGGGTGAGGGCCTCTGAGAGTCGGACCCCATCCACGGAGCCGTCTTTCTCCCGAGTCCGTAGGAGGTCAGGGAGGGGCTCGGAGTCTTCTTCCGCCCCATTGTCGGTGGCCATCAGGAGGCTGAGTTCTGAACGCACAAAGTGGGGCTTCAGTCTGTTAGCGTGGAGGACCCGGAGGGGGTTCCGGGAAGATTCCATGTCGATGAGATAGGTGGCAGGACCCTTGCGCTCGACTACTTTGAAGGGCCCCGTCCACTTGTCTTGCAGGGCGCAGGGTTCGGTGGGGGACATCACCCATACCTGTTGCCCAGGTTCAAATTCGATGGAGGAGGCATTCCGGTCATACCACTTTTTCATGTCCTCTTGACTGGCCTCTAGGTTGGCTTTTGCCAGCTCTCTGAACCGCCGGGTCTGGTTGCGGAGGGTTAGGAGGTACCGGAAGACATCTGGTGGGTTCTTGAGAGGGGGCATCTCCCAGCCTTCCTTGACTAGGCTGAGCGGCCCCCGTACTGGGTGTCCATACAGCAGTTCAAACGGGCTGAAGCCCAGGGACTTCTGGGGGACCTCTCGATATGCGAAGAGGAGGCACGGCAGCAGCACATCCCACTGGCGACGGAGGGGCTCTTCCAACCCCCCAATCATCCCTTTGAGCGTGCGGTTGAACCGCTCAACGAGTCCGTTTCCTTGAGGGTGATAGGGGGTCGTGAATCGGTAGGTAACCCCGCACTGTTGCCAGAGGGACTTCATATATTTAGAAATAAAGTTCGTGCCTCTGTCGCTGACGACTTCTCGGGGGAAGCCCACACGGGAGAAGATCCCCATTAGAGCCCGGCCGACTACCGGGGCTGTCACAGTTCGCAGGGGAACAGCCTCGGGGTAGCGGGTGGCGTGGTCCACTAGCACCAGGATGAATCGATGGCCTTGTTTTGTACGTGGGTCCAGGGGCCCCACAATGTCGATTCCGACCCTCTCGAACGGGGTGGTGACCACGGGAAAAGGTTGCAGGGGGGCTTTTAGTTTGCGGCCGCTCTTTCCACTGGCTTGGCACGTGGGGCAAGATCGGCAATGCTGGTGTACATCGTTCCTCATTTTGGGCCAGAAGAAGTGGGTCACCAGACGACTGTAGGTTTTATCTTGACCCAGGTGTCCTGCCAGGGGGACGTCGTGGGCCAGGTTTAGCAGAAAGTCTCTGAAACGGAGGGGCACCACTAGTACTCGGCTGGCCCCCAGCTCCGCGATTCTTTGCTCACTGTACAGCAGATCATTGTCCCAGTAGATCCAGTGTGTTCCGGAGGTATCCCCTGCGCTTTGGGCGAGCGCTTGCTGGCGGAGTCCCTCGAGGGAGGGACAGGTCTTCTGTTCTTGGCGAAATTGTTCTTGCGTGGGCCCCCCCTCTTGAGGCCACTGGTCGAGGTTAGCGAGGTCTGGAGGTTGAGCTGGTTCTGGGGGGACGTCACGGTCGGTGGTTTCGGCCGGGGCGACCGGAGGCGGCGGCGCCGGCCATTCGGGTTCCTCTGGGCGGGGGTTGGCACGGGCGGCCATGGACCGGGTGGTGACACACGCCCAGTCCGGGACGCCTAACATCCCCAGGTGTTCTCTTCGTTCTACGGCTGCCCACGGAGAGCTTTCAAGGTCATTCCCCAGGAGGCAGTCTACGGGGGCATCGTCTCGGACCGTTACCTTCAACATGCCGGTGACCCCTCCCCACTCGAAGGGGACGCAGGCCATCCGGCACAGACTTTCCGAGTTATCGGCTGAACGTACAGGGCAGAGAATGTTTGGTAGATACTGTTCTGGGGTCACCAGGTGACAGCGGACGGCTGTTACACTGGCCCCGGTGTCACGAAGGGCTTCGGCCCGGCGTCCATTGATGCTCACCCATTGGCTGTACTTCTGGGTGTTAGCGGGTAGGGGGACCCGCGGGACCATGTCTTTCCCCCCTAAGCAGGCTAGAGCCATGGCGGCGGGCTCCCATTCTTGATGTTCCTGTTCATATTCCTCTTGTTCCTCTGAGATCTGTTCCTCCCCCAGAGCAGCAGCTGCTACTTGGCGGGGTCTTGGGCTCTGGTACTGGGGGCAGTTTGGGTCGTTTGCATAGTGGCCGACTCGTTGGCATCGATGGCACGTAACATTGGCTCGGTGTCCCGGTCGCGCCGGGGTGCTGCCCCGGTTGGCCGGGGGGGGTGGTGCTGGTAGCGGGGGCGACCGGGGCGTTGTCTCTTCCTCGTCCTTGGCCCCCTCCTCCTCCTCGGGGACGGTGCTGACCGTTGTTGTTCCGGTTCTGTTCGTAGGACCCATTCCGGCCCACTCTGGTGATTTCCCACCGGTCAGCTTCGGCTGCGAGCTGCCGGGGATCCGTTAACTTGCTGTCGAGGAGGTGCTGGCGGAGTTCAATGAAGTAATTGTTCGACAGGTGCTCCCATACCATAAGATTGAACAGTTGTTCGTAGGTTGTGACCTTGCTTCCTTTGATCCAGCCCTCGAAGGCTCGGCTAAAGTAGTTTACATAGTCCACCCAAGTTGTACCCGGGATGCGGGTGCAGTCTCGGAACCTCTGACGGTACATCTCGGGTGTGAGGCCATAGCGAGTGAGGAGTGCAGCTTTCATATGGTCATAGGAGGTCATCTGGTGGTCCGGGAGCTGTAGCAGGGCGTCGCGGCCCTCATTGAGGAATCTCCCCCATAGACCGGCTCCCCAATCGCTTCTATCGATCCGGTGTGCAGTCATAGCGATTTCATAGGCCTTAAACCATTGCTGGATGTCGTCCTCTCGGAAGTATTCTCGAACGACATCCTTGGGGATGTGTACCTTTTTCTCTGTTGCCCCTGGGGTGTGGGGTTGCTCGGACACCCCTACTTCTTTATTCTGCTTGCGTAAGTCGATCTCAGCTAGTTTTCGCTCGTGTTCATATGCCAGTTTCTTTTCCTCGAGCTCCCTTTGTCTCTGTTTCTCCTCTCTTTCTTCTCGGAGACGCAGGTGCTCTAAGTTGATTTTTTGTTCGGCCAACTTAAGTTCAATGTCCATTTTGAGCCGGCCCATTTCCAGCTCGTGTAGTCGGGTTTTTTCTCGTTCCTGGATCTCGTCTTGCGAGAGACCCGTTCTTCGCTCTTCAGGGGCCGTGGTGGTTTTTGCTGCGATGCTTTGATCAGGGGTTCCGGCAGCCCCGGTTTCTGTCCACGATTCTAGGGCATGCTTAAAATCGTCTTTGGTACTTAGTCCGGTGGTAGCGATACCTAGTTCGATGCAGAATTGTTTTAGTTCACGATGGCTGTACTCGTCCAATTTCTCCATCTGGAATTTCTCGGTTGCTCCGCTTTCTTTAGTCGTCATCGTGATTTCGTCGTGGGGTGAGCTACTCTCTGTACGATTATGCGGTGATTCGGATCGCGCCGCTGGCCACCAATGTTAGACGGACCGGGAGGGTCGGCCGAGGATAAGGGGAGAGGTCTCCGGGGAGAGCCGTCTCCAGCGATCGTACAGACAAGTAACTTCCCCCCCACAGACGGACACCACACAAGGTTAAAGTTCAACGAGACTTTATAGGCAATTCTTTAAGTACGATGGGATGGTACAAGGAGGTCTGGACTCAGGGGTCCCCTCGATTCTGGTCTCTGGTTTGGGAAAAGGGTAGCGGGACAGTCTTGTTACCAAAAGGTGGAAATAGCTCTCAATCCTCGAGCTCGGCGTTCTAGATGATCGGGCCGCGGCGGAGCCAGCAGGTCCCGAGATGGACGAAGGAAACGACGGTCCGCGGCGGAGCCAGCAGGTCCCGATGAGATGATGGTTGCAAACGGTCCGCGGCCACGCCAGCAGGTCCCGACGACGATGAAGGATCGGAAGGTTACGAAGGTTGCGGCAGCGCCAGCAGGCAAGACGAAGGTGCACAAGGCAGAGCTACGGCAGCGCCAGTAGTCCGTCAAGGATGAGTTCTTCTTTGCGTCTCTCGACTCCAAGATACAACTGCCTTCCTGCTCTGGAGCTGCCCCAGTTATAGGGCTGATGTTCTTTGATGTCCGGACCCTCGCACCTGGAGGTCGGGAGGTCCGGGACGAGGGTGTCCCGACACCCAGCAGGGGGGTGGAGCCAGCGCCCGGGGAGGCGATGGCCGAGCGGCGCTTGGCGGGGGAGAGCCATCGACACCTCTCTCTCCCATTGACTTGCCAAGTAGCCCGCTCACCTCCTGGGTGGATGGTGGTGCCGGGATGTCTGAGGCCTGGCTAGGCCCAGGGTTGAGGTCGATCGGGGGCCAGGCGGCCTCGTGGTGGAGTGTCCAAGATGGCGTCCCGGATGGGCGCGCGGGCCAGCAGTGGATCGGGCCCACGAGTCTATATGTTCGAAGGCAGGGGTCCCTGAGGGGACGGAGGACGTGCAATGGTGGTGTGTGGTACTTGCGTGACCGGGCTCAGGCCTGGTCGGGCCGGGGGAGAGCGGCCCTTCATGTGGCCTGTCCAACACCTCCTCACCAGCACTGAAGGTGCCTTCTCTGCACTGCACCAGTGCCTTCCTCACCGGCACTGAAGGTGGTCTCTCCTGCACTGCGCCAGTGCCCTCCTCACCAGCACTGAAGGTGCCTTCTCCTGCACTGCGCCAGTGCCCTCCTCACCAGCACTGAAGGTGCCTTCTCTGCACTGCGCCAGTGCCCTCCTCACCAGCACTGAAGGTGCCTTCTCTGCACTGCGCCAGTGCCTTCCTCACCGGCACTGAAGGTGGTCTCTTTTGCACTGCACCAGTGCCCTCCTCGCCAGCATTGAAGGTGCCTTCTCCTGCACTGCGCCAGTGCCTTCCTCACCAGCACTGAAGGTGCCTTCTCTGCACTGTGCCAGTGCCCTCCTCACCAGCACTGAAGGTGCCCTCTCCTGCACTGTGCCAGTGCCCTCCTCACCAGCACTGAAGGTGCCTTCTCTGCACTGCACCAGTGCCCTCCTCACCAGCACTGAAGGTGCCTTCTCCTGCACTGCGCCAGTGCCCTCCTCACCAGCACTGAAGGTGCCTTCTCTGCACTGCACCAGTGCCCTCCTCACCGGCACTGAAGGTGCCCTCTCCTGCACTGTGCCAGTGCCCTCCTCACCAGCACTGAAGGTGCCTTCTCTGCACTGCACCAGTGCCGTCCTCACCGGCACTGATGGTGCCTTCTCTGCACTGCGCCAGTGCCCTCCTCACCAGCACTGAAGGTGCCTTCTCTGCACTGCGCCAGTGCCCTCCTCACCAGCACTGAAGGTATCTTCTCTGCACTGCGCCAGTGCCTTCCTCACCGGCACTGAAGGTGGTCTCTCCTGCACTGCGCCAGTGCCCTCCTCACCAGCACTGAAGGTGCCTTCTCCTGCACTGCGCCAGTGCCCTCCTCACCAGCACTGAAGGTGCCTTCTCTGCACTGCGCCAGTGCCCTCCTCACCAGCACTGAAGGTGCCTTCTCTGCACTGCACCAGTGGCCTCCTCACCAGCACTGAAGGTGCCTTCTCTGCACTGCACCAGTGCCCTCCTCACCAGCACTGAAGGTGCCTTCTCTTCACTGCGCCAGTGCCCTCCTCACCAGCACTGAAGGTGCCTTCTCTGCACTGCACCAGTGCCCTCCTCACCAGCACTGAAGGTGCCTTCTCCTGCACTGCGCCAGTGCCCTCCTCACCAGCACTGAAGGTGCCTTCTCTGAACTGCGCCAGTGCCCTCCTCACCAGGACTGAAGGTGCCTTCTCTGCACTGTGCCTGTGCCCTCCTCACCAGCACTGAAGGTGCCCTCTCCTGCACTGCACCAGTGCCCTCCTCACCAGCACTGAAGGTGCCTTCTCTGCACTGCGCCAGTGCCTTCCTCACCGGCACTGAAGGTGGTCTCTCCTGCACTGCACCAGTGCCCTCCTCGCCAGCATTGAAGGTGCCTTCTCCTGCACTGCGCCAGTGCCTTCCTCACCAGCACTGAAGGTGCCTTCTCTGCACTGTGCCAGTGCCCTCCTCACCAGCACTGAAGGTGCCCTCTCCTGCACTGTGCCAGTGCCCTCCTCACCAGCACTGAAGGTGCCTTCTCTGCACTGCACCAGTGCCCTCCTCACCAGCACTGAAGGTGCCTTCTCCTGCACTGCACCAGTGCCGTCCTCACCGGCACTGATGGTGCCTTCTCTGCACTGCGCCAGTGCCCTCCTCACCAGCACTGAAGGTGCCTTCTCTGCACTGCGCCAGTGCCCTCCTCAGCAGCACTGAAGGTGCCTTCTCTGCACTGCGCCAGTGCCCTCCTCACCGGCACTGAAGATGCCTTCTCTGAACTGCGCCAGTACCCTCCTCACCAGGACTGAAGGTGCCTTCTCTGCACTGTGCCTGTGCCCTCCTCACCAGCACTGAAGGTGCCCTCTCCTGCACTGCACCAGTGCCCTCCTCACCAGCACTGAAGGTGCCTTCTCTGCACTGCACCAGTGCCCTCCTCATCAGCACTGAAGGTGCCTTCTCCTGCACTGCGCCAGTGCCCTCCTCACCAGCACTGAAGGTGCCTTCTCTGAACTGCGCCAGTGCCCTCCTCACCAGGACTGAAGGTGCCTTCTCTGCACTGTGCCTGTGCCCTCCTCACCAGCACTGAAGGTGCCCTCTCCTGCACTGCACCAGTGCCCTCCTCACCAGCACTGAAGGTGCCTTCTCTGCACTGCACCAGTGCCCTCCTCATCAGCACTGAAGGTGCCTTCTCCTGCACTGCGCCAGTGCCCTCCTCACCAGCACTGAAGGTGCCTTCTCTGCACTGTGCCAGTGCCCTCCTCACCAGCACTGAAGGTGCCTTCTCCTGCACTGCACCAGTGCCCTCCTCACCGGCACTGATGGTGCCTTTTCTGCACTGCGCCAGTGCCCTCCTCACCGGCACTGAAGGTGCCTTCTCTGCACAGCGCCAGTGCCCTCCTCACCAGCACTGAAGGTGCCTTCTCTTCACTGCGCCAGTGCCCTCCTCACCAGCACTTAAGGTGCCTTCTCTGCACTGCGCCAGTGCCCTCCTCACCGGCACTGAAGGTGCCTTCTCCTGCACTGCGCCAGTGCCCTCCTCACCAGCACTGAAGTTGCCTTCTCTGCACTGCGCCAGTGCCCTCCTCACCAGCACTGAAGGTGCCTTCTCTGCACTGCACCAGTGCCCTCCTCACCGGCACTGAAGGTGCCTTCTCTGCACTGCGCCAGTGCCCTCCTCACCAGCACTGAAGGTGCCTTCTCCTGCACTGCACCAGTGCCCTCCTCACCAGCACTGAAGGTGCCTTCTCTGCACTGCACCAGTGCCCTCCTCACCAGCACTGAAGTTGCCTTCTCTGCACAGCGCCAGTGCCCTCCTCACCAGCACTGAAGGTGCCGTCGCTACACTGCACCAGTGCCCTCCTCACCAGCACTGAAGTTGCCTTCTCTGCACAGCGCCAGTGCCCTCCTCACCAGCACTGAAGGTGCCTTCTCTGCACTGCACCAGTGCCCTCCTCACCAGCACTGAAGGTGCCTTCTCTGCGCCAGTGCCCTCCTCACCAGCACTGAAGGTGCCTTCTCTGCACTGCGCCAGTGCCTTCCTCACCGGCACTGAAGGTGGTCTCTCCTGCACTGCACCAGTGCCCTCCTCGCCAGCATTGAAGGTGCCTTCTCCTGCACTGCGCCAGTGCCTTCCTCACCAGCACTGAAGGTGCCTCCTCTGCACTGTGCCAGTGCCCTCCTCGCCAGCACTGAAGGTGCCCTCTCCTGCACTGTGCCAGTGCCCTCCTCACCAGCACTGAAGGTGCCCTCTCCTGCACTGTGCCAGTGCCCTCCTCACCAGCACTGAAGGTGCCTTCTCTGCACTGCACCAGTGCCCTCCTCACCAGCACTGAAGGTGCCTTCTCTGCACTGCACCAGTGCCCTCTTCACCGGCACTGAAGGTGCCTTCTCCTGCACTGCACCAGTGCCGTCCTCACCGGCACTGATGGTGCCTTCTCTGCACTGCGCCAGTGCCCTCCTCACCAGCACTGAAGGTGCCTTCTCTGCACTGCGCCAGTGCCCTCCTCACCAGCACTGAAGGTGCCTTCTCTGCACTGCGCCAGTGCCCTCCTCACCAGCACTGAAGGTGCCTTCTCTGCACTGCACCAGTGCCCTCCTCACCAGCACTGAAGGTGCCTTCTCTGCGCCAGTGCCCTCCTCACCAGCACTGAAGGTGCCTTCTCTGCACTGCGCCAGTGCCTTCCTCACCAGCACTGAAGGTGGTCTCTTTTGCACTGCACCAGTGCACTCCTCGCCAGCATTGAAGGTGCCTTCTCCTGCACTGCGCCAGTGCCTTCCTCACCAGCACTGAAGGTGCCTTCTCTGCACTGTGCCAGTGCCCTCCTCACCAGCACTGAAGGTGCCCTCTCCTGCACTGTGCCAGTGCCCTCCTCACCAGCACTGAAGGTGCCTTCTCTGCACTGCACCAGTGCCCTCCTCACCAGCACTAAAGGTGCCTTCTCTGCACTGCGCCAGTGCCTTCCTCACCGGCACTGAAGGTGCCTTCTCCTGCACTGCGCCAGTGCCCTGCTCACCAGCACTGAAGGTGCCTTCTCTGCACTGCACCAGTGCCCTCCTCACCGGCACTGAAGGTGCCCTCTCCTGCACTGTGCCAGTGCCCTCCTCACCAGCACTGAAGGTGCCTTCTCTGCACTGCACCAGTGCCGTCCTCACCGGCACTGATGGTGCCTTCTCTGCACTGCGCCAGTGCCCTCCTCACCAGCACTGAAGGTGCCTTCTCTGCACTGCGCCGGTGCCCTCCTCACCAGCACTGAAGGTGCCTTCTCTGCACTGCGCCAGTGCCCTCCTCACCAGCACTGAAGGTGCCTTCTCTGCACTGCACCAGTGCCTTCCTCACCGGCACTGAAGGTAATCTCTCCTGCACTGCACCAGTGCCCTCCTCATCAGCACTGAAGGTGCCTTCTCCTGCACTGCGCCAGTGCCCTCCTCACCGGCACTGAAGGCGCCTTCTCTGCACTGTGCCAGTGCCCTCCTCACCAGCACTGAAGGTGCCTTCTCCTGCACTGCACCAGTGCCCTCCTCACCGGCACTGATGGTGCCTTCTCTGCACTGCGCCAGTGCCTTCCTCACCGGCACTGAAGGTGCCTTCTCTGCACAGCGCCAGTGCCCTCCTCACCAGCACTGAAGGTGCCTTCTCTTCACTGCGCCAGTGCCCTCCTCACCAGCACTGAAGGTGCCTTCTCTGCACTGCGCCAGTGCCCTCCTCACCGGCACTGAAGGTGCCTTCTCCTGCACTGCGCCAGTGCCCTCCTCACCAGCACTGAAGTTGCCTTCTCTGCACAGCGCCAGTGCCCTCCTCACCAGCACTGAAGGTGCCGTCTCTACACTGCACCAGTGCCCTCCTCACCAGCACTGAAGTTGCCTTCTCTGCACAGCGCCAGTGCCCTCCTCACCAGCACTGAAGGTGCCTTCTCTGCACTGCACCAGTGCCCTCCTCACCAGCACTGAAGGTGCCTTCTCTGCGCCAGTGCCCTCCTCACCAGCACTGAAGGTGCCTTCTCTGCACTGCGCCAGTGCCTTCCTCACCGGCACTGAAGGTGGTCTCTCCTGCACTGCACCAGTGCCCTCCTCGCCAGCATTGAAGGTGCCTTCTCCTGCACTGCGCCAGTGCCTTCCTCACCAGCACTGAAGGTGCCTTCTCTGCACCGTGCCAGTGCCCTCCTCACCAGCATTGAAGGTGCCCTCTCCTGCACTGCACCAGTGCCTTCCTCACCGGCACTGAAGGGTGTCTCTCCTGCACTGCACCAGTGCCCTCCTCACCGGCACTGATGGTGCCTTCTCTGCACTGCGCCAGTGCCTTCCTCACCAGCACTGAAGGTGCCTTCTCTGCACTGTGCCAGTGCCCTCCTCACCAGCACTGAAGGTGCCCTCTCCTGCACTGTGCCAGTGCCCTCCTCACCAGCACTGAAGGTGCCTTCTCTGCACTGCACCAGTGCCCTCCTCACCAGCACTGAAGGTGCCTTCTCCTGCACTGCACCAGTGCCGTCCTCACCGGCACTGATGGTGCCTTCTCTGCACTGCGCCAGTGCCCTCCTCACCAGCACTGAAGGTGCCTTCTCTGCACTGCGCCAGTGCCCTCCTCACCAGCACTGAAGGTGCCTTCTCTGCACTGCGCCAGTGCCCTCCTCACCAGCACTGAAGGTGCCTTCTCTGCACTGCGCCAGTGCCTTCCTCACCGGCACTGAAGGTGGTCTCTCCTGCACTGCGCCAGTGCCCTCCTCACCAGCACTGAAGGTGCCTTCTCTGCACTGCACCAGTGCCCTCCTCACCAGCACTGAAGGTGCCTTCTCCTGCACTGCGCCAGTGCCCTCCTCACCAGCACTGAAGGTGCCTTCTCTGAACTGCGCCAGTGCCCTCCTCACCAGGACTGAAGGTGCCTTCTCTGCACTGTGCCTGTGCCCTCCTCACCAGCACTGAAGGTGCCCTCTCCTGCACTGCACCAGTGCCCTCCTCACCAGCACTGAAGGTGCCTTCTCTGCACTGCACCAGTGCCCTCCTCATCAGCACTGAAGGTGCCTTCTCCTGCACTGCGCCAGTGCCCTCCTCACCAGCACTGAAGGTGCCTTCTCTGCACTGTGCCAGTGCCCTCCTCACCAGCACTGAAGGTGCCTTCTCCTGCACTGCACCAGTGCCCTCCTCACCGGCACTGATGGTGCCTTCTCTGCACTGCGCCAGTGCCCTCCTCACCGGCACTGAAGGTGCCTTCTCTGCACAGCGCCAGTGCCCTCCTCACCAGCACTGAAGGTGCCTTCTCTTCACTGCGCCAGTGCCCTCCTCACCAGCACTGAAGGTGCCTTCTCTGCACTGCGCCAGTGCCCTCCTCACCAGCACTGATGGTGCCTTCTCTGCACTGCGCCAGTGCCCTCCTCACCGGCACTGAAGGTGCCTTCTCTGCACTGCACCAGTGCCCTCCTCACCAGCAATGAAGGTGCCCTCTCCTGCACTGCGCCAGTGCCCTCCTCACCAGCACTGAAGGTGCCTTCTCCTGCACTGCGCCAGTGCCCTCCTCACCAGCACTGAAGGTGCTGAAGGGCACTGAATACATATACAGAGGAGTCGGTTTCCAATGGGGGTACTTTTGAAATTAAGAATTTAGATTTCTTGAGACAAATGATGTGCAATATGATACCAATGCCGAGGACTACACAGTTGGGGTTCTTAATGAGTGGTATCGCAAGGAAACAAAGAATGAGAGGGACAAGAACAATAAAACTAAAAGGAAGTCATTCAGGAGTTGGTTGGAAAGCAAATTATATGGAAAAGAGAAAATAAGGAGGGGATATAATGATGTAATGTGTTAAAACCTCTTTCCAGTTATAATTAGGAGAGTAGAATAAGACAGTGATGACAGATTCATAAATTAACAGCTGATTTGGAGACTTGTTGGTTGGTGAGGGAGAGACCGAAGCAGTGCAAGCTCTTACAGGAACTATACTGAATGCCCCATCAGAAGTGTCAGTAACGAAGGCAATGCCTAGTAAGAGTAGGACTAGGGCACAAAAGGGCCAAGCACGGGTTATACAAGAGAGAACAGTGGTTGCAGAGCCATTGCCTGAAGAGATTTGTATTAAATTCCAAAAACAGAATTTAGAAAGATATTGAGGGAGAATGTGGATTTAAACAGATTGACTTGCAATGCTGAATAAATTAGATATTTGATTAAGAAAGCAACCAGATGTGCTAATGAAGCTCATGACAAATTGACAGAATTGGCTGGTGAATTAGAGGTTGATATTAGTAAAATTGAAAAAACTAAAATTAAATGACAAAATTAGCTTAACACATCATGAAATTAAAGACATGGGTCTCATTATTTTGAGATATCATATTTTAAGATTTGTTTGAGAAAATGTAAGATTGGGAAGAGGGAAATGGGGCAAGAAATATAGCAAGCGACATGAAAGGTTAGTCTCGTGGCAGAGTTTCCTTTAAGAAAGGTATAGGGAGGGAATTTGGTGTATTCCCGTTGGACAAGGGCAGATTTGTATGTTTTTACAAATAATTTTCAGAAATTGAGAGAAGATTCAGCAAAGTGCTATGGTGAAATCCATAAACTGCCATACCATTCTCCGATTTTGCGGACTGATTTAAACACATTATTTGAGACTGATGTTCCCGGAGATTTGTGGTTGGAGTATAAGGTGTGTGTTGGATGGCCAGTACAGGAACCAGTTAAACTTAGTCCTAATAGTACACCATGTACAGATGTGGCAAAAAATACAAAGCAGTGATTGAGCATTTGAAAAAATGTATTCCAGAGAGGAATATAAATTGGGAAAGGTTTATGAGAACACCACAAGAACTTAAAGAGTTAGAGCATTCTAAAGTGTTTGAGAACCATATTGGAGTCAAAAATCCAGACAAAAATGCTGTTCGGGGTTTCATGTCTGCTTTTGTGAATGGACCAAAGTCAGAAATAAGTAATCATAATCAACAGAATAAGTTGCATTAGTCGACAAAGGGTAATTATGAGATTTTGAGTTAGCAAAAATACAGTAGTTATTAGCCTGAGAAAAGAATACAAAAGTAATTGAAGGAAAAACTGATGGTTGCTCAAGCTAAACCATTTGAAAGGGAATTAATTAATCAAATGGTATGAATCCATCATCGAGAGACATAAAATGAATGAAAATGTTGAGATGTTAAAGAAGAGCATGGCATGCCATATTTGACAATTCAGAGAGAAATCATGTGGTAAAGGGGAATATGATGTTGAATATGCAGAGTAAGAAAACATTTCAATGCCAAGCGATCCAGTTATGCAACAAAAATAAGCTGCAAAATACCATATAATGCAGGCTTGAATGTTATGATTCTTACTGATGAAATAGCAGGAAGCAGTTCACAATGACGGTGCCTGAGGGGGAGGTCTATTTACTTAGAGCAGTTCTGGTGGTAGATCAAAGGGGCCCATGTATTGATAGAGAAATCAATGGCCATCCCATTTCATTTCTGATTGATATGGGGCCTACCCGTTCTACAGTTTGTTCTGTGGAAGTTCCAAACCTACCCCTCTCGGGATGAGAAGTCCAAGTTGTAGGGATCAGTAATAGGAAATTGTTAATCACTTTAGGTTTCAGCAAATTTCCAGTTAAAATGGGGCCAATGGAAAATTTTTAAAAAACTGTTTACTTTGTTTGATACAAGCCCAGTGAACTTGCCTGAAAGGGATCCTTTTTACAAGGTGACTGTTTTTATTGCACACCAGATAATGTTGCATTAGAAACACAGGATGAGGATTCAGTTTTTAAATTAGACTCTGAGGACACCAGAGTAGAAATTAACCAAGTTTTGACGAGAGAAAACTTACCTCCAGATTTCATACATTCAGTTGTAATGGTGTCCTGTAAAGCGCATGTATCACCCCGCCATGGGGTATCTCAGCGCTGTAGACCGCTGGGGAACCCGTCCTGGCTTTCCCTGTGAGATGGTCCCTGCTGGGTATCTCCAAGGTGAAACCAGGCATCCCCGGCGTATGTGGGGGGCCGTTGTGGAGATAAGGCAAGCTAATGCCCAGAGTTGCCGAGTGTGTTCCCTGGTTAGAGTAGGCACCGAGGCGAGAATTATCGAGTCCGCTGACCCTGGTCCACGACCCTGCCGCTTCGGGAATTGAACCCTGGTCCCAGGCCGTCCTCTGCTTCCTGGTCTGCCGCCTCTAACCAGTGAGCCACACCACTCCACTCCAGTTAGAGTTGAGGTATGGGATTTCACTGGAAAATAAATTGGGTTGATCAAAACAGCAGAGCCAGTCAAAATTAAAGTTAAAGCAGATGCCATTTTCCCCGGCACTAGACAATTCAGACTAACAAAAGAGGCTGAAGAGGGAATTAAAATTGTATTTGAGAAAATTACTGAACAGGGAATCCTTCTAGGAGTGCTTGGTAGTCCTTGGAATTCTCCGGAGAGGAAAATTAAAATGCTGAAGGGCAAATGGAGGATCGTACAAGACCTCTGGAAAAGAAGTAAAATTGTGGTACCAAATCCAGCAGTAATATTGTTCCAGATTTCAACAGAGGCAGAATGGGACACAGTCAATGACTTGTGCCAAGCATTCTTTTCAATACCATTACCTGAGGATTCTCAGCTCCTTTTTGTATCTACATTTTTTAATACAGTTCTTGTGTGGTGCAGGATCCCACAAGGGTATCCAGAAAGTCCATTGATTTTCTCACAAATACTCAAAAAGGAAATGGAAAATTCTAAATTGGCATGTAACTCAACTCTAATGCAGTATATCAACAATCTCTTAATAGTTTCTAAGACAAAATAATATTGTAAGCTTGATACCATTGCATTGTTTGAATCATTTGGACGAGAATGGAAATTAAGTCTCCCCAGCAAAAATGTAATTTTGTGAAATAGAGGTTATTTATCTCAGACATAATATTGAAGAAGGTGTGCGAAAGGTTTCCAAAGAACATGATTGTGTAGAGTATATATCTATCCGAAGATGCAATGGTTTGAATCTGGCAACACTGCTTCTGATTTCAGACAAATGCGAGTATAGGGATAGCGGATTTGATAATGAAATGGAGCTCAATTGTAGCGATGTGACCAAATTATGCACAAAACCAAGACCAGACATAAAAGAAGTCCCATAAGAGTTGTCAAATTTGACATGCTTTTTGATGGTTCTTGTTTGAGAGACCAATATGTAGGATTGGCAGCTGCTTATGCAGTATGATGTATTACAGAGACAATAGAAGAATCCTCTTTACCGGATGGGACCTCAGCTAAGGAGCAGAGTTGATTTCTTTAACTAGAGCTTGCTGCTTGTCAGAAAATGTGGATGTAACGATCTATACAGATAGCCCATATGGTTTTGGTGTTGTGAGAGGATTCAGGATGTCCTTGGGTGCTTAAGAACAGTGTGAATATTGGTTCTGTTAAATGCAATTCAAAAACCAAAGGCAGTTGTAAAGTGTCAGGCCCATAAGGCTGGCAACGATTTGGTCACCTAAGGAAACACACATACTGACCGAATGGTGAGGTATTGTGCGCTGCTGGAAGAGTGAGTTGCTCAAGAAAGTGGAAATGTAAAACTTTCAAGTGTAAAAGGCTCTAGTAAAGTAAACTGTTTCTAACTGGATTGAAATCAGACTTCTTTGAGTGAGTTAAGAAATTTACAGGAAGATGCTTGTGAAAAAGAAATGGGAAAGATTTGGTTATAAAAAGAATTATCAAGATCTGTATGTAAATGTGAAGCACAATATATATTTGCCACACTTGGTGTTGTACCCTGGGAGTCAATCATTTATGAGACTGCAGGCAGACTCTCTTGAGATGCCACAATGCAGGAGCTTGAAGTACATCATGGCAGTGGTCTACTGATTCTTAAAATGGGTTTAGGCATTTCTGACTGGGAGAGCAAATAACCTTACAGTTGCCAAATTGTTGTTAATGGAATTAATACCAAGATTTGATCTCCCAGCTTCTATTGAGATGGAGCGTGGTACTCGCTTCGGAAAGGAAGTGCAATAATTTGTACAGTTTTTAAGATCAAGTGGGGGTGGTGGAGTGAACCAATGGCACTCTCAAGAATAAACTGGCAAACGTATGTGTTTCAACAGGTTTAAAATGGACAGATGCATTCCCCCTTGTGCTAATGAATATGAGAAGTACTCCGAGAAAGACAGGACTGTTGCCTCATAAAGCAGAGTAATGAGACTTGCACAGCTGCATTTGTTTTAATAACTCATTACATTTTACAGTATTATTGTAATGGTTGGCTGATGTGGTGAAACCTGTCTCTTATCGGGTGAATGCAGTTACAGAAGACTACAAAAACGCACCCTGCCATGGTCTAAACGGCAGTGGTTGGGTGTTCATTCGCACGCATGTCAGAAGTTGTCTCGGTGAACGTTGGACCTTTCCAGGTGATCCTGACCATCAGTTAAATATGCGGGGTGCCTCAGTGGATCAATGCTGGTCACACAAAGAGAGTGATAGTAGCTGAAACAGTGGATGAGGCAAGATCAGATGATGAAAATGCACAGTCTGCTAAACAAAAACACAGTCACACTTTAATTAGCAGCGAGTATCCACAGGGAAGGGGGTGAAGATTTGTCTGTAACTGTAAGATCAAACAAAAGTCATGAAGATCAAGCAGAAAGTCAAAGAAAACAGTTTCAGGCGAAAGTTGAAATGAAGACCCTGAAACTTCTGAAGTCCAGTTACAGAGTGGTCAGAGTGAAGGGCTGATGTGATGCAAATGCATGAGTGGCAGCAAGAAGAGAAAGTCACTGACCAAAGCAGAATCAAGTTGGAATTGGGAATCAGAGTTGAAAAAACCTCTTCCCAGAAAAGAAAGTTTACTGTGAGTAAAAAACGAGAGAAGCCGAGTCAAGTTCAAATTTTATCAATGTCTTGAGGAAGAAAGAGACCGAAAGACTACTGCTGCAGAATTACCCAGAAAAAAGCTTGTAAAAGAAAACATTGTGAATCAGAAAAAGATCTAAAGAAACATTTGAGCTGGGAAAACGAGGGGTGAATAGCCTGCCGCCAAACAACCACTTAGAGAGTTCCTAATCCGAACTATTCTTCAGCTGAATGGGTGTACCTAGTAACAGTGTAGGAGGAAGATGACTTTTCAAAGGAATAAGTGCCACCATGTTTTAGAAAAAGGTTTAACTCTAGAGCATGGCGGTGAAGAAGAGTCACCATAAGCAATAACGTAGCTTGACCATTTGCCACTCGGGGCGGTCCCTGTGTTTCTCGGCCATTGACGGCCGGAGGAAGTAAGAGCAGAGGGGGGTTTGCTGGTGACAGATTATGACAAGCAGGGGATGAGGGAGTGCTGGTGACAGATGACAATGAGCAGTGGAGTGCTGAGGACAGGCAATGAGGGAGAATAATACATATAACAGTTTTAAAAACAGGAAATCTTACCTTGTGCCCATCGCCCTTAAAACCAGTGACACCACTGACCAAGAGGGGGAAATAGACACTTTTGAAACACTGAATTTTGTTGAAAATCAAGATTTTGAGACAGGAGAATGGTACCTAAAGACTGAAATAACTAGAGAAAGAAAAAACACAGATAATGATAATACAGAGACTGATGAGGTTGATTTTTAATCTTTATGTGTCCTCTTTACAAGGACTGGGAAGTGAAAACTAATTTTTATTATAGTCTGAAAGACGGAATTAATAAAGAAATTAATTGTAGGAATGATGTTATTGATAAAGATATTATTCGTAGTAGTTGGCCTGTGGGAATGCTTACCGATACCTGTGGATAATTTTTCAGATCAAATAACAAGTGAAATTGAAAGTAGTCAAGTCATAAAGAGATTAAGCAAGTAGTATCTTTAAATGAAAAACATTTAGATATTTCTTTTTTAAAAATGTATTAGTTTATACACAGTTGAAATAAAACAACCTAGGCAGTTAAATATAACGCTTGTCAAAAACAATAATATCCACAAAGAGGTTATAAAAGGTCCATATTCAATATTTATTAACACTGTTATTAAAATCACATATATCAGAATTCATTTAAAAAGAAAATTACAATTCATATTCCAAATACCAAAGACACAATAGTTGGAAATACAATAAAAGAAAAGAAAATAGTTCTTAAACACAATTAATAATTGAAAAAAACAGTAAAAATTGGCAAAGGGAAATAAATTATAATCAATAATATCCCTATAATGGCATAGGAATCATATCCATATTCAGTTGTAGCCCATGCAGTCACATTAAGCAAGGCTACTTCCCCGGACTCCTAGAAAGCACAACGAGTTCTCTAAACAAACCAAACCTCCAGCAACCTGGGAAATCCCCATTTGCTTTTGTTTTGATTTCGTCCTAGAACTCCTGTGAAACACTGTAAGAACGGCCAGTTCTTAGTGACATCTTTATTGACGTCTTATGTCCAACCTTACGTCAAACCCAGCACCTTTCAGGTATAAATGTACCAACGTTGCCTTAAGCAAACACACAGTGGTAGTTTTGGAGCAGAGCAGCTATCTACTTGCCCAAGAGCCCAGCTGATGCGAGAGCCCACGGACGCTGCCCCTCCTCTTTGACGCGCTGAGAAAGACGCTGTCTTTTTCTCCAGCCGAGAAAATCCAGCTCCGGCGTTTCCAGCCTACCCTTGCGGGTTGCTGGAATATAGAGTCCTGAGGAAAGAGATACCAGACCTCCCACATTCTATTACCAAGGTACGGAGCTGACTAAACCCTTAAAGAGAATTCTTGAGTCAGATTCTTGGCAAAACCAACTTAACTTAAACTGCTACTTACTTACTCCTTCCCACGTATTAGGCTTAGGTCAGGTACACCGGGGTAGGCGTATTTAGAAGCACCAGTTGAGTACGCTAGTCAATGTATATATGTATGTATATATTTTATCCATTTTAAAGTATCTTATGGCTAAGAAACCATATCAATGCTTTTACAGTATTATTTCATAATACTCCTTTTACTGTACGCACTTTACTTTACATTAAGTATTGCAATTATGGCAATTCATTTCTCTTGCATGAGAAAGAAGACTGCTCAATAAATTACACCTTTTATTGAAAACGCCCGTCTCTCTTTCCTCTGCACTCTGGTGAAACTAAGTACGCACGATTGACTGAGTGAAATAGCTGTCTATTGTTTTCACACAACTCTAGAGATACACTCTTATTCAGAGGGAGCAAAGTTGTCATGGTTGTCAGAAGCTAATCCCTTCTTGCCTATCCAGGGAGGTTAAGCTCCTCCTCGTTTATTCGAGAAAGTTTCTAGTGACCTCTGAGCTAGCTGGCAAACCTTAAGTCTAATATAGTCAGTAGAGACCTAGTCGACCTCAGTCCTACGTCTACACTGCTGAATATATTATTCCAATGCGCAGAGCCTATTGGGAATATAGGAACTACCCTACATGGCCCCCAACGTTTGGTAAGGCGATAAAACTCACGCAAAACGTTAGAGTAACTCAGTCGTGCTTTTTCACACAGACCCTTTTTCCCGTAAATACTCCAAAAGATGTCTGGAGTGGGTAAAAGGTTAAAATCCGCCGGAACTTAGTAGGAAGAGATTCCTATGTATAGTTGTTGGTTTCGTCAACGTTGAAGGATACAGTGTTCCAAAATATTGTGCACCTAATCTTTGTTTCCTTGAAACTTGATCTGCAACAAAAACCTTTCTGCCAGTACAATGGGGGAAAGTGAAGACAAAAGAGAGCGAGCTAGAATAGCAGCTCAGCTAATAAAGGATGACACAAGCCTCCTACAAAATGACCCGAATGTTATACTCATTCCGGCAAATATGAGAAGAACTATAACTATAAAACTTATAGAAAACGGACTGACATCACGAGGTGGTACAGTCATATTCGTGGTAGAGGCCCATGAATATCGGCAGACAGAGGTATTCTACTCATGGATAAACTTTCCAGCAAACGCTGGAAACACACGAGTTCCACTATTACAAAATAAAGGAACCTCCGGAGGAATACACTCCTTTCGAGGAGGTTGAAATTCCATTAAAATACCAAGAGCATCTGCTCTGGTTTAAAGGCGCCCTAAAACATAATAATCACATCACCAGGCTCGGTCCACTAGGTAGACCAGGAGCAACGTGGCCGGTTCTAGCCAGCTACACACCACATCCAGACATCGAAAAAATGTCAGTTCCTGAACTTTTAGCCCAGCTAAAAGTACTAATTAAAATACATAGACAATTAGTCCAATATGTAATGCGGACTTCAACAGTACAACCAGCTATTAACATTCCACAGCTGACCCCTCACCAGGGGAACACAAACAAAATTACACCACAGAACATACAATCATGTCTTGGTAAAACACCAGCAAAACGGAAACTAATTCCATTCTTGCTAGCACAAAAAATAACTCAAATAGAGGCAGTGTTTCCGGATACTACTCCTACTGAGAAACACAGAATTCTGACTATCTGTCTCCCAATGGGGATCGCACCACATGTGGAAGACTGTGACAATTGGGGCACAGTCTTTGCTTCCATTTACACAAAAACATATGGTGTTCCGTCCATGGCGGTAATACCAGATGTACTAAGACAGATTCAAAATGAATACAGTCCAGAACCTACTTTAACTCTGGGTATGAAATTACTGAAAGACTTCAAGCAGGTCTCGGCTATATTATTAGCCAACATAAAAGGAGAAGCAGCATCTGTGGCGATCCGCCAGAAATTGAAAGAAACAGATATAGCAGACCAAACAATTGAACTTGCCAGAATCATAGAAAAATCCTATGAAGAACTAGGTAGAGATAGTTTGGGTGGGAAACCGGTAAAACCCCAACTAACTGAAAATCCTGAAAAGATATTTATTAAAAATATTCTAAACACTCCAAAAAAGAGCTGGGATGGAAATAAACAATCCATTCCCAAAGAAAAAAGATTCCAGTCCAGAGGAAGGTCTCCTTGGCGGAGAGAAAGATCTCCGGACCAAGGACACAAGTCTCCCCGGAGGGAGCCCTCTGAGAAAAGATACAACCTTAGAAATAGTGATAATGTGAAAAAACCTGATAGACATCAAGATATTGATACACGTCCTTCTCAATCTTTTCAGACTTCCTCGGAGAAATCGGAAAGAAGAGGACGGTCCGAACACAGGGAAGAGCACGTCAAGTCCAAAGACAAGGAACCTGCTCAAAGTAAGAAATTACAATTTCCAAGAAAGAAGGTAGCCAGTATTAAAATAATCAAACATGCCGAGGATACTGAGGACACAGCTGAAAAACGGAGAGTGGGCCCAGACAATGCTAGACAGCGCAGCAGAAGTGACAATAGCTCGCAAGATCCTGATGAATCATCTGGAGGCATTGGACACGAATGAATACATTCAGGTGGAAACTGCAGATACCAGAGTTAGCAAACCTCATAAAATATACGAAATAACATTGCGTATAGAGGGAGATAAGACTAGGAAAGTAAGGGGTCTGTTTTGGGATAACCTTTCAAAAGGCTATGACATCCTTCTAGCTGAGAAAGACTGGCCACCAGAGTTTGTCAGGGAGTGCCCTCATGGCGAAGAAATGATTATGCCGGCCTTCTCAAATCATATTCCAATTCATAGAAAATACACATATGCAAGAAAATGGGCAGTAGCTCAAGCTCCTGCGTTATATAAGAATCATGTAGGATGGGATGAGGACTCTCCTCCTCACAAAATCCAGTTAAAATGTCAACCCACTGCACAAAGGCAGTACCCAATTAAGCAAGAAGCTAAAAAACAAGTCAGGGAGATCTTAGATCAACTTGAATACCAAGGGGTGATTGAAACATGCACATCTCAAATGAACAATCCTTTGTTTCCTGTCTCCAAGCCAGACGATTCATATCGTCTAGTCTTGGACTACAGACACCTTAACTCATGTTGCAAGACATTTGCAGTACAAAACTCAAACAGTGCGGCACTAATGAATAACATTGTGCGCAAAAAATACAAAACAACATTAGACATCTCTAATGGATTCTTTTGTCAAAAGATTGCACCTGAAAGCAGGTATTTAACCGCTTTATCAAAAATGGGGTCGCAGAAAAATTTCTGTCGACTCCCACAGGGATTCAAGAATAGCCCAGGATTATTCTCAGCAAGGGTAACAGAGTTACTACAAATATATGATGATGAAGCATTATCTTATGTCGATGACATCTATCTCACAGATGATGACCTGGATACTCACTTGAAAAGAGTGAACACCATAATACTTGGGTTCGCAGCAGAGGGTTACAAATTCAACTTTAAAAAGTCACGAATTGCCCACCTAACTGTCCTGTTTTTAGGATATGAATTATCAAGTGAAGGCAAAAGCCTAGCAGACAACTTCTTAGAGAAGTGCGCTGTACTCCAAGCACCAAAAACGATGAAGAACTTACAATCAATACTAGGTTTCCTGAATTTCAGAAGAACTTACATTCTAAATTATGCAGGGAGGGTTAAACCTCTCTATGAATTAATAAAACCTGATTTTAAACCAATCAATTGGACTCAGAAACACACAGAAATTTTGAGATCATTGCAAACAGACATGTTAGCTAAAACAAAATTAGATACTCGCGACAATACACGAAACCTTGTAATCCGAGTCATCCCAGGAAGATGCGGATTCACGTACCTGACCTCTAATGAGGGAGAAACGGTACCAATAGCTTACAAACCACATTTGTACACACAAGCTGAAAAAACATTCAGTCTTACAGAAAATATTGTAAATGCGGTTCAAACTTCTGTAGCAAAAGAAAGAGCCCAAGGCAAGAGAATAACTGTTTACACAGCAGAATCAGCCTTTGAGGCGTTAACAAGCCCAGTAAATCTAAAAACGGTGGCATTAGATCCAAAATGGATACAGTGAGAAAATTATCTTGCTGCAGAAGACGTGAAATACTATTTTGACCCGAACATGAAAAAACTGAAAGATCTAAAATATGAAGAAGAATATCCTCTGCCAATCGAAATTCTGCCTCTCCAACAGTACTCTTGTGTAATCTATATGAACAGATTTGCACAACACTACGATGTGGATAATAAATCCTACAATGCAGCATGCGCGATTGTTAAAGGTCGCTGGCGCTGTGGTAAATTCAGACCAAAAATAACAAAAACTTAATCAGTGAAATATTGTTCGGCTCAGCGAGCGGAAATCAGATCTTTAAAGATGGCGCTTGAAAATGCCGATCGTGAATTCCCGACACTAATAGTGTGCGATTCACATTTCTGCGTCAAATCTTACAATAATGACTTGCAGAACTGGGTTCAAAACGATTACAAAGATGACACAGGTGCCACAATAAAGCATAAGAACTTTGGGAGCAGGTAGTTCTTTTGCAGAAAGAACTACGAAAGACTCACGTGATACATACACGGAGTCATCAACGTGATGGCGTTCACGTTGCAGGGAATTCATTGGCTAATACAGCCACAGCGGAAGCAGCTCAACCGGCTTCCGTAGCCAGAAAAAAGCGTTCAGAAAAATACATAGACGGAGAAACCATGCTGGCGGTAAAAGCGTCTTCAAAAGGCGACTACGCAGCATTACCTCTGAACTATCCACTCAAAATCCTGTGTCTCATTAATTTCTTTTTAAGACTGGATTCACTTAAAAATAGAGACCCCAGCGCTCGGCTGACGCCAGAACTGTTATAAAAGATTTGCGAGTCTTTATCGGCACATACGCAATTGGCATGCTACATTCTGACCAGGGTCCTGCTTTTAGCTCTCGAGCTTATAAGGAGGCCATGACCAGCATGGGCATTGCATTGCGGTACTCTTGTCCCTTCCATCCTGAGGGAAATGGGATTGTGGAAAGAAAAAACTGGGACATAAAGCAATCTATAACAGCGAGGGTATTAGGTTTGGGTGATGGGTGGGTCCAACATTTAACAAGTGTCTAACGTAGTCTTAATAACCTGCCAAGAAATTCTCTAAAAGGTTTCAGCACGTACAAGCTATTGTTCGGTACTAGAATGCATATTCAGTACTTAGATAGTCAAACTTCAGTGGTAAAAGAAAAATGCTTTGATATCAAAGACCGTTTGGCTGTTTTACAGGACTTAAATGAAACAAGAAGAGCCCTAAGCAACATAAAGTTAAAGCAACAGCCAGAAGCCACTGAAGATAAACCACCTGTCCCAGCAAGGCCTGTCTGGATTCCAAAGATTAGGGATCTGGTCAGAGAGAAGATCGCGGTGAAGAAGGAATTCGGGCCTTCTTACAGAAAAGCAGTACCTGTCTTAGCTATCAGCGGAACAAGATCAGTTGTACTACCGCCCCTTGCTGGTAAAAAGGAGAACCGAGTTGCATCCATCGACCTGGTAAAACCACAATCATGTGGCCAATAATAAGTAGTAGGCCCAGTGGACTCCCAAGAAATAGCGGAATACCAAAATTTGCTACTATCCAAGAGGTTCAAACTGAGAGATTAATCACATTTGATAAACCTGCAGTGAATAAAAAAAGGACTATGCAACAATGCCATGGAACTTGTGCCTCTTGAAACCCAAATTGCAACAGTTCGTCAAGAAACACCTGTCTACAACGATGTAGCCTCAGACTATGCTAATGAAAGAAAAGATGAAAAAGCATAGGAAAATTCGAAAGCAATTCCAACAATTGACAGAACTGCATCTGGCTACTTCATCAATTTTGATAACTTTTCTGAAGATACAAGCGAACCTGAAGAAACGCCAGCAACAAAAACTTTTAAAGACAAAGTAACTGAACTCTTTCATCAACTCAAAGAATCATATCTGAATGCACCATTGATTGAATTGTCTAATCTTAGTTCTAATTTTGGGAAAATTTATTACAGTACAATGGACACAGCAAGCCAGAACATCAACTTGGTCCTAAAGCCACACAAGTCACCTCACATCGACAAAAGAGAACTACCATCAGTGAATGCCACAGCCATTCCGGATTACGAAATCTATGGCCCGGTTGAACTCTTGAAATATCCACATCAGTTCAAGGTTTCATTAAGTGACTTTGTAAAACCAAGTACATTCGTTGATGATTGGGACTTTGAAAGCATAAATGATATGATGTCAAATTTAGTAATGTCAGCAAAATTTACAGAACATGATTACTTACAGGGTTCGTTGAATTATGAACAAATGTATTGTTACAATCACTATGCACATCACTATTTACATAAATCTGCTCAACCTAGAAATGTTGTTAATTATAATCAATGGGAACATTGTGCAACTCCACCTAAAAGCAGCTCGAAAACATTTTATGAGAAATTCCCATACTTCTCAGGGTTTGACACAAGTGATGCAGAAACGTTTTATTTTAAACTGTTAGTTAAGACAGGGATAAAAACAATGTTGACAAATACTAAATTGATTTATTCTGAAACATTTTATGAAAAAATGATTACATTTGGTTTTGGATTCTGGAAAACAACAACATTGAAACGAAAACCATCTGGGTACAAAAGAATGGCAGGTCCAAGGTCTAGAAGCATTATTTAGAGCCTGCATGATCCCAGAACAAATTATATTCTTGAATGACACCATTCAACAGACAACCTGTCTTGGCCTAGCCAAAATTAAGGACTTAAACAAACCGTCTATTCCAAAGCCAATACCTGACAGTAATAGCACTACAGATGTTGAGATAGACGTATCCCATATTTTACACCAAAACAGAACACATCCTGATTGGAAAAAATGGTTGATCTGGCCAATTGACACAAATAACTGTCAAGATAGATTCCTGAACAAAATACAGGGGTTCAAAATGACCAGACCAGATCCTAGATACTCCCAGAGACAACATCCAGGGATAGTAACAACATACAGTGTAGGGAAACTATGCCTTGAGTGGCTAGAGAAATCCACACTGGCTGAAATTAAGCAACACTTGACTTTACTTAAAGACGGTGCTGACTTGAGTGATTTCTTAATGGGACCAGGCAAACAGCGTCAGAAACGTTTCATAGCGGCCGGTATATACGCTGCATACAACGAAGCTTGGAAAGTAATGCAAATTGAAACAGCGGAAAAAATACGAGAAATTGATCGTATTCATTTGGAAAAATCACTTTCTGTTGTGGACAATGGGTTAATGACTGTCCTCCAGAATATACTCACTGGACAGTATTGTATCATCTGCTATCGATATATAATAGATCAGGACTTACTAATGTTACAACACGGTCAGTCCCAATTACGTTCTATTGTACAGCTTGGCTGGACGTTGCAAAATCTGCGTTCAGGCTACGTGCCATGGCGTTTGATAAACACAACGTCATTATTTCCTATCTTTAACCTTACTGATAAACAAATCAGTTTGGCACAAAAAGGAGCAGACTATAAGATTCTGAGCATTGAAAAACTTGAGAGATTACCATTGACAATGTCAGAAAGACCTGTCATTGAATGGATAATACACGGAATAATTACAATTCCGATAACAACTTTCCAATTTAAAAATTGCCAAGAGTATATACAGCAGGCCAGTATGAAAGGTTGGGTAAAGGGTACATTAAGTCATCATGGAAATTACCTTACACACACACATGTTATAGTGACAAGAAACAGAATCTATTTCTTAGTGGTAACAATTGTAAACGATCACTAAGCGGTATATTTCTGTACCAAGGTATTAATTTGCATGGGGCCTGTGAGGGGACTTCAAATAACCTTTCATGCCACCAGCACGGCACACCTGCAACACAAATAGAGCCATTCTTTAGACAACTTTCTAACGGGAGTTACATTCTTATAACGGACCACAGCTGTTGTGGCATGGTGCCAGGGAAAGCCTATCTCGTAAGCGTTAGTTCCATGGTCACTTGCTGTATGCAAGTATTGTATCCAAACGGCTTTCCAGATATGGAGGCGACGATTTGGCCTTCTTTGAATATCTCTTCTATTCGAATTGATACTTTAAGCAGAATGAAGTCTGTTCTTTTACAGACAACCGTGCCTTTAACGTCATCAAAAGAAACGTATGATCTGCAAGTTGCAAGGACAACGGCAGAGATACATACCCTTTTATCAACAAATTGCCCCGTGCATTTCGTAGAAATGCTAAGCCAAATCCTAAATATGTCTGATACCAGTGGCATCGCACATGTATTTAAGACAATTTTTTCGGGACTGTTAACACCCTTCGAAGCAGTTCTGGGCATCTTTCCCAATTTTGTCCATTCTGTCTTTGGTGGCCTACCACTACTTTTGGGACTCGTAGCAGGAATTTTATTTCTGATCCTTCTGCTCCAATATGGCAAGCCAAGTCGCAGACAAGACTCAAGCAACGATGGAAGAAACGATCCTAGCTATACGCTATCGGGACTGCATAACTAAAGTCCTTGGATTAGCCCGGCTAAGAGATCTGAATATGACCTGGTTTCTTTCATTCAGACCAATTTGGCAAAATTGCATCCTACCTGTGCTTCGATGTATGCTATGCGGAGAAGAATGC
Organism: Lissotriton vulgaris; assembly: GCF_964263255.1. Classification (NCBI taxonomy): domain Eukaryota; kingdom Metazoa; phylum Chordata; class Amphibia; order Caudata; family Salamandridae; genus Lissotriton; species Lissotriton vulgaris. Next base: position 344,372,384 of record NC_141686.1, read on the forward strand.
GTGTTGGACACCTGTCTTACACTACAATCAGCAGTACCAATGGATATAGATACTTTGCTAAGTCCTGTAACGGCTCATGCATCGTGTTGTCCCCAGCGGTTACCAATTCTGATGACGGCATTCGTTGAGACTTCACCACTACAATTAGGTGGCAGTGAAGTACGAGATGAGAGCAACATCACACAGGTACGACCCTCTGTGAGCATTGCTGATCCTGACATCGATGATAGCAATCATTCTCACGACTGCACTGTTGCAGCATTTTCAAACTTAGTCGAACTTTCACCTGAAGCTGTAGACTGCTTTTTTGCACATCTGTCTGAAATGATGTTCTCCCCTGAACAGAAAGAATAACTTTTTAAGCAACGAGCACACAGCGTTCCCCTGAACTCTGAATTCGGCCTTCAGCTTTGATAAACAAAAGCTACTGAAAACATTTGGAACTATTTTCTCCCCTGAAAGCAAAATTTTTTTTTTTCAACTTCCAAAATATTTACCTTTTTCTGGCACATGTACTCTGCTTAAAGTAGAACTATTCTTAAAGAACAGAGCTTCTATTTTTAGGAACTCTAGAGACAATTTATTACCTCAGCCTCTAGCACATTTACAGCAACTGTATTTATATGTGATGGAATGGTCTCGACCTTCTTTTCTGTATTAAGAGCCATTTCATGTGTAATTTTCGCAAATCGTTCAACTAATATATATATATGCATCCTTTTTACCTGAATGATTACACTGCTTGATAAGCGTACAGTACGCAGCCGGCCCAATTTGGGTTGCAGGCGACATGCTGTGTATTAACATGCCCACTTTGCGATTACTACTTTGCTGTATTTGTCTCTTCTCCTCGGTATGCATCTGAACTTCGTGGCTGGCCTGTAATGGGTTGTAGGCGGCTTGCTGTGTATGTGATTTGCCTAATTGTCTGCCAATAAAAAGATTTTATCCTAAATACCATGAACAAATGAGAGATGCAAGTTTCGCTTGACTGACAAACATCTCTTGCGTCACTTCGTGCCCAATTTAAATGTTGGTGGAGAGCGATCTCCGTCGCAATGGTGACGGAATTCTCTTCTCACCAAAAAATTTGGCCGGCCCGCCTGATTTAGATTCAGGCTGATTTGACGACAGGTGGTCAAGCCTCTCCAATGGCCCTTTGCACGGTGGAGGTCTAGCCGTATGTCCGCCCTCCTAATTTAGATGGATGGACATACAGCCACTTTTCAATACCCCTACCGCCAGGGAAAACATATTGGTAAGCCGGATTGAAATGTGCGAAAGAGAGAGTTTTTGCATTGCAGATAACAAACACGGTTTAAACAAGAGTTGCATTTCATGGCTACATTTCATGGCAGCATTTTGTGGCTTCAGAGCATCCTGTTCTTAGAAGATTACACTTTGCAATGACCACTAGCCCATTCTCAAGTGCTAACTCCCCATGTCTCATCACCGGCACATACACAGTTGTTACTGCTAGTCATCGCTGCACCCACGGTGTTATAGATTGGAGTACACACCATCACTGCTGGTTGCTACATGCTAACTGCCCACTGTTGGATAATTAGCCGGATTAATTTCAGTTTCCCCAAGAAACCCTGTGGGACTTCAAGCTATTCTTGAAATCCATTTGCACCCAGCCTAATATACATTTATTCCTCATGCTGTCCACCTCAGTCTTGTAGACATGGGAGTCAAGTGCAAGCCTCAAAAGAATCCAGCAAAAAAAGATTACATGGATTTGAAGTGCATGACAGAAACAGAATCCGTTATCTGGGTGTGATGTACATAACTGAACAGAATCCAACAAAAACATATTACACTTTTGCCTAAATGAGAAGCAACACTATAAAAGAAATGTGGTCCTCAGCATGAACCTTGCAGGCATCTGGTCCGTGTGTTCCTAGTTCTACATTGTCACCTACAGCTCATTCAAACACATATTCCAAAAAATGTAGCTGTGTGGTCCAAATACCAGTTCTACAAAAAACCTTACAAGCATCAAGCCTAAGTCCTACCCCACTAAGATTGGAGCCCACATTTTTCCTCCAGTGCTACCCTCGATGTGGAACAAAACGAGGCTGCATCACCCAGCACTAAGCATGCCCCATTGCAAGCACACATCCTGCCTCAACCCATCAACAAAGCAGAGAGCGCCTATTCCAACACAAGTTTTTCACTTTCCCAGAAGTTGTAACACTAAAATAAAAATGAAACCAGCAAATGAGACACCTGGCTATGCCTGAAAGCTTGTGGTATCTTAGCATATGAAGGTGTCACTTCGTCCCTTGTGCAAGTCCATAAAGAAGTAATTATACCACAACATTACTGACTTACCACTACGAAGGCCACCTACATTTTCTGGTAAAAGGCTCTTTCAGATCCCCCGGTTTTGGACCACCAGGAAAAGGCAGCCCCAAATAACTTTTTTACTCCTTCCACAATTTTTCCATGGTTAGCTACTGTTCTCCCCCACTCGTTCTTTGTTGCCCTGCTCTAACTACATAGATTGTAGTTTTGTCACAACTGAACTTTTCTCAGACTGCTAAAGAGAGGCCAAAAATAGGGCCTATAATGGACTGGCAGCCCAGCATGGTTTTATAATTTTAGAAAGTGGAGTACAGCATATATACAGAAAATAACTTCATTTCTTATAGCGCTCAACACCACAGTTTTATTCTTTAAGTACTGTAAATAGCAGGTATAATACTTTTCACTTTCTGGGCATCTTGCTCATCACCTATATCTACAGGAAATGCTGCTTGGGGTTAGGTCCAGTTATCTGAGCTCCTAAACTCGCACAGTGCCTTGTTTTCCAAACCAGGGTTGTGTTGAGTGGTGACCATGCTGGTCAGGGCCGGACTGAGAACAAACACGGCCCCTGGCTATGTGCTCGGCCGTCCCCCCCCCCGGAGGTTTGGGAGTGCGACCGAGCTCTTTGCCAGGGCCCCTTTTCAGCCGATTTTGTTACAGGGCCGGCCCCCAGGGGCTCAAAACCACCCCCCACCCTTGCGGCCCACCGGGTGGTTGCCCGGTGCCCGCAACGGCCAGTCCGGGCCTGGTGCTGGTGCGAGCTGTCATTTTCGGCAGTATTCTTTCATTTGTGCACTCGTTTTGAGACTGGTGTTGTTCTCATGTTCCATGAAGGTTAGTGAGTACAAGATGAACACATGCACCCCCTAGTGGTGACTCAAACTTAATGACAGATTAAACTCTTCCTACATTTACTATATGAAGATTGCTTCTCGCGGATATGTATTTGCTGGTGAATGAATAACGTTTTTACCCTGGGAAATTTCTCCCCACCCTCAGGACTTTTATCTGCTTCTTTTTATCCCCCTGGATGTATTCTTTCATGCGCATGCATGGATGAGGAGTCAGTAGATCTCTTTCTACGGTCACTACTTGTGCTGAGTTTCTCACTGGAGTTATTGTCTCCTGTTTGGTGTATTTATTTTTTATTCAGTTAAATTTAAGTTACTGCTGACATCAGTCCCGTGCCCAGTGCTCGGATGTGGCATATTTACTGTGTGTACCTTTTGGTGCATCTTTAAAATAGAGATTCTGCTATACGATTTCCCACAATCTGTGCATGCGTATCGTTTACCTATGTGTGTGTCAAGATGCCTCTTTAGTGTTGATGAGGCAGTGAAGATCTTTTCACACTCTGTACATGGGTATCGCTTCCCGCTGGGTTTTTCAGGTCGTCTCTTGATGGAGGATAAGCCACTGATGCTTTTATCACTTTCAGCAGGTTCGGAGTTTGTGTCCTGGTGTGGGACGAGGAGTGGAGATCTAGTGACATTTGTGCCATTATTGCTAGTTGGGGGTAGCGTCTCTTCTTCAACTGTCTTTTCCTGCTGATGTATTTGCAATGATTGTGGGATATTTAAAATATTTTCTTTTTCAATAGCGGGAGATAATTTCTCTTTTATTTCTATTTTCTGATCTGTGGCTGGAAATCTTTTAAAATATTTCCCCAATTCATTAAGCTTTGCTGAATTATCTCCAATATATGTCCGTTGGTATTTGTGTACCTTTTGGTGCATCTTTAAATTATAGACTCTGCTATATGATTTCCCACAATCTGTGCATGCGTATCGTTTCCCTATGTGTTGGTCAAGATGCCTCTTTAGTTTTGATGAGGCAGTGAAGCTCTTCTCACACTCCGTACATGGGTATCGTGTCTCGCTGGGTTTTTCAGGTCGTCTCTGGATGGAGGATAAGCCACTGATGCTTTTATCACTTTCAGCAGGTTCGGTGTTTGTGTCCTGGTGTGGGACGAGGAGTGGAGATCTAGTGACATTTGTGTCATTATTGCTAGTTGGGGGTGGCTTCTCTTCTTCAACTGCCTTTTCCTGCTGATGTATTTGCAATGATTGTGGGATATTTAAAATATTTTCTTTTTCAATAGCGGGAGATAATTTCTCTTTTATTTCTATTTTCTGATCTGTGGCTGGAAATCTTTTAAAATATTTCCCCAATTCATTAAACATTGCTGAATTATCTCCAATATATGTCCGTTGGTATTTGTGTACCTTTTGGTGCATCTTTAAATTACAGATTCTGCCATATGATTTCCCACAATCTGTGCATGCGTATCGTTTTCCTATGTGTTTGTCAAAGTGCCTCTTTAGTGTTGATGAGGCAGTGAAGCTCTTCTCACACTCCGTACATTGGTATCGTTTCCCGCTGGGTTTTTCAGGTCGTCTCTGGATGGAGGATAAGCCACTGATGCTTTTATCACTTTCAGCAGGTTCGGTGTTTGTGTCCTGGTGTGGGACGAGGAGTGGAGATCTAGTGACATTTGTGTCATTATTGCTAGTTGGGGGTGGCTTCTCTTCTTCAACTGTCTTTTCCTGCTGATGTATTTGCAATGACTGTGGGATATTTAAAGTATTTTCTTTTTCAATAGCGCAAGATAATTTCTCTTTTATTTCTATTTTCTGATCTGTGGCTGGAAATCTTTTAAAATATTTCCCCAATTCATTAAACATTGCTGAATTATCTCCAATATTTGTCCGTTGGTATTTGTGTACCTTTTGGTGCATCTTTAAATTACAGATTCTGCCATATGATTTCCCACAATCTGTGCATGCGTATCGTTTTCCTATGTGTTTGTCAAGGTGCCTCTTTAGTGTTGATGCGGCAGTGAAGCTCTTCTCACACTCCGTACATGGGTATCGTTTCCCGCTGGGTTTTTCAGGTCGTCTCTGGATGGAGGATAAGCCACTGATGCTTTTATCACTTTCAGCAGGTTCGGAGTTTGTGTCCTGGTGTGGGACAAGGAGTGGAGATCTAGTGACATTTGTGTCATTATTGCTAGTTGGGGGTGGCTTCTCTTCTTCAACTGTCTTTTCCTGCTGATGTATTTGCAATGATTGTGGAATATTTAAATTATTTTCTTTTTCAATAGCGGGAGATAATTTCTCTGTTATTTCTATTTTCTGATCTGTGGCTGGAAATCTTTTAAAATATTTCCCCAATTCATTAAACATTGCTGAATTATCTCCAATATATGTCCGTTGGTATTTGAGTAGCTCTGTTGGTCTGCAAAAACTTTTCCCATATTTAGCACAAATATATTCCATGGACTTCTTTTTATCTCTTGCTTTCTTCAGCTTTGGCCTGGTGTTGGCACACTGTCCACTTTCAGTTGATTTATCTTGTGTGTTTGCAGCAGATATTGGCTCGTTTTGCCTTTTGTCAAATTGTTCTGGGTCAAGAGATGGCACAGTTGTATTTTCATTGTTTTCTGAGAAAGGCACTTCTGTTTCGAGTCCTTCAGGGGAGTCGCTGGGCTTCTTTGGTTTCTGTTCAGTATATTCCTCCTGTGAGTTGTGAGTTTCACCCTCTAAGCTCATCCAGGTACAGTGCCTATCCTTCTGATGTTCTTGTAAACGGACTGGTGTCTCAACATTACCATCGGCTTTAACTGTTCCCTCTTCGTGCTTTAGAAAGTTTGGTGGAAGATCATCTTTCTTAATCTTGACACACTGTGTGGTTGCATCAGAACACTCTTCAGTGGCAGGTACAGCGCTGATGCTGCTGCAGGTACAGGGGTTCCAAACAACCCCACTCTCACCTCTACGAATACGAGCTGCTAACCAGAGTCGTTTCATCCTTTTCGATCCACAGGATATGCACACATGAAGATCAAGTGTATAAAAACTGCTTCTACAGGACTCTCAGTCGAAGGACGAGAAAGCAGAGGACAGCCAGGTCCTCGCACAAAAGTCCCTCAAACACGGGGGAGTAGTGCTTTTACCTGCACAGGCTGACCACCAGAATGCTCCGCCTGTCCCTGATCATAAAGAGGATGCAAATATTTTTAATGCTGGTAACGCTCAAAGGCCAAGAGACTCAATTATTTGTCAATTCACTGTAATCTCAGGACGTATCCTTCTCAATCTTCATAATCGAAGACATGGAAGAGAGTCTGTTATTGATAACCGCATTATACAAGTACCAAGTAACAGGTTGATGTTGGCCACCAGATTGTAACATTAGCGTTCTGGCTGTGAGTTTATTTTGTGTAGGCCAGCGACTAAAGAGCAGTCTTTCGCTCAAATTTTCACTTACAGTGGATCACACTTGTCGGCTTGTTGTGATCTTTTTTCTCCTTCTAGACTCATCTGTTTCTGAAAATGAAATGCTTTTCTCTCTTCTCATGGAAATATGAAGGTTCCAGTTTTTCAAATTCTTCTCTGCTTTTTATCATCTTGTTGTATTTGCATGGGTCTGCGCTCTGTTGGGTATAACGACATTTACAATTCACCATTAGTTAAGGTTTAATGCAGAACACTTTGCTAAAACAACTTCTCACATAATTCAATTTTATCATTCCACTTTTAAGCCCTTGAAAATTAGCAGACAAATATTTTATGCAAAACGTCTACTCGTTGTAGTGACAATTAAAAATAAACTAACAGTTCAAAGTAATCAAAAAATTAAATATTCCATGACACGTGAAGCATCACAATCATGTCAAACTTGCATTACGGACATCTCAAATATGTGGCCAACTGATCTTTCCTGCCACCAAAGTAATGCCCTGTATCTTATAACATGGGGATCCCCAGCCCTAGCCCTGTGTGGATAATATAATGTGCCCTGACTCATCAGGTATAACCCACACGTGTGATGTAATATACTACAGTTCTTCGATTTAAAGCCCACACTGGGTGGTATAATCTACCTTGGCTCCTCGGGTAAAGCCGACGCTGGGTCGTGCAATGCAACCCGACTCCTTGGGTAAAGCCCATGCTGAGTGGTGCAATGCAACCCGACTCCTCAGGTAAAGCCCACGCTGGGTGGTGCAATCCAACCCGACTCCACTGGTGAAGCCCAAGCTGGGTGGTGCCATGCACCCCGACTCATTGGGTAAAGCCCACGCTGGGTGGTGCCATGCACCCCGACTCATTGGGTAAAGCCCACGCTGGGTGGTGCCATGCACCCCGACTCATCGGGTAAAGCCCACGCTGGGTGGTGCCATGCAGCCCGACTCATCGGGTAAAGCCCACGCTGGGTGGTGCCATGCTGTGGTATAATGCGCCCGACACCACTGGTAAAGACCACGCGGGGTGGTGTAATGCACCCTGACTCCTCAGGTAAAACCCACGCAGGGTGGTGTAATGCACCCCGACTCCTCAGGTAAAGCCCATGCGGGGTGGTATAATGCACCGACTCCTCAGGTAAAGCCCATGCGGGGTGGTATAATCACCCCGACTCCTCAGGTAAAGCCCATGCGGGGTGGTATAATACACCCGACTCCTCAGGTAAAGCCCATGCGGGTTGGTATAAAGCACCCCAACTCCTCAGGTGAAGCCCATGCGGGGTGGTATAATGCACCCCGACTCCTCAGGTAAAGCCCATGCGGGGTGGTATAATGCACCCCGACTCCTCAGGTAAAGCCCATGCGGGGTGGTATAATGCACCCCGACTCCTCAGGTAAAGCCCATGCGGGGTGGTATAATCCACCCCGACTCCTCAGGTAAAACCCATGCTGGGTAGTGTAATGCACCCTGACTCCTCAGGCAAAGCCCATGCGGGGTGGTATAATGCATCCAGACTCCTCAGGTAAAACCCACGCGGGGTGGTATAATGCACCCCGACACCACTGGTAAAGACCATGCGCGGTGGTGTAATGCACCCTGACTCCTCAGGTAAAACCCACGCAGGGTGGAGCAATGCAACCCGACTCCTCCGGTAAAGCCCACAATGGGTGGTGCAATCCAACCCGACTCCACTGGTAAAGCCCACGCTGGGAGGTGCCATGCACCCCGACTCATTGGGTGAAGCCCACGCTGGGTGGTGCCATGCACCCTGACTCATCGGGTAAAGCCCACGCTGGGTGGTGCCATGCACCCTGACTCATCGGGTAAAGCCCACCATGGGTGGTGCCATGCACCCCGACTCATCGGGTAAAGCCCATGCTGGGTGGTGCAATGCAGCCCGACTCCTAGGGTAAAGCCCACGCTGGGTGGTGCCGTGCAGCCCAACTCCTCGGGTAAAGCCCATGCAGGGTGGTGCAATGCAGCCTGACTCCTCGGGTAAAGCCCATGCTGGGTGGTATAATGTGCCCTGACACCACTGGTAAAGACCACGCGGGGTGGTGTAATGCACCCTGACTCCTCAGGTAAAACCCACGCAGGGTGGTGTAATGCACCCTGACTCCTCAGGTAAAACCCATGCGGGGTGGTATAATGCACCCCGACTCCTCAGGTAAAATCCACGCGGGGTGGTATAATTAAACACTGGGCATAATACTAAGCTACTCTAACGGAGCATGCAAAGCTTGTGCTAATTCGCACTTCGCAAATTGCACGTAGTACAGTACAAAAACTGTGTTTAATCACGAAGCGTAGCAACTAAATCAACAACATCCTCAGATGCTTTGAAAAAGCAATTTTACATGCTTAAAAGCATATAACCAATTCACAAAAGTGAACTTCAACAATGAAAACATTAGGCAATGAGAGAGCTGATGATTTTGCCCCCCCCCCCAACCTAGGGGGAGGACCAAGCAGATGCCTTGAACTCAAAGAGCATTAACAAAAAGCACATTTTGTTGAACTTCAGTTGTGATCCAATCCTCTTAGGACCACCCCAAGGACAGTTATTGTCAAAAAAAACAATCCCAACCAAAGGCCCTGCAAAGCATTATGGGACGAGATTAGCAGTGGGCAGTGAATATTATAGCATCCAATATCAAAATAATTCTACAAAGAGCTGCAGTTCACCTAGTCGTTACTAGATGCCCCTCACGAGTCAAATGCAAAGTATTGAAATTATTCTTACATCAAGCTGCAGTTCCACTAGTCGTTACTAGATGTCAGTCACGAGCCAAATGCAAAACCATTGAAACCCTTTCATCAGGCATTTGCATTTGACTCGTGAGGGACATCTAGTAACCACCAGTTGAACTGCAGCTCTTTACCTGGTTGAAGCCATGTCATTTGTATAGCGCATCATGCCACCGTAAGGCCGGAACGTAGGGTGCAGTACTGTTAAAGCAGCGGCCGCTCATGGCTGTGGTTCACTGTGAGAGCTGTAACGCCTCTCCTGTGGGGCCAAGACAGCCTCCCCCTGAAGCAGCTAACCAGCAACATTGACTGAGGTCAATAAATATGTGAACAACCGGACTGATGCCTGACTTGCGGCTGGTCGACTTGTAGCTGCCCAGTCTGTGCCCCAATTTACTGAGAAATAGCCTCTGCCGGTGCCCCTACCTGCGTCATGACAGATGCCAGCACCATTTAATGGAAAGAACAAGCAGTGCTGAGACCCCTCTGACACCTCCAGCATGCCCCACTCGTAAGTAGGGTTGCTGCAATTTCAAAAGAAATGCCTGTCATTTGTTTATATAGTTTTAAGGCTCAAGCGTGCAATGGAAAGTTATAAAAAGTAGTTGTTATAGGGTTTATTCATTTTTACGATGACCTTTCTGTCTTTCTTTACTCTAATTAGCCACTTATCATTAACTTGCTAACTCCAAACCATACTACTATCTGCTTGTTGCTTTTAAAGTATGTACTGATTAGGAGGAAAAATACTGGCTTTATGTGCTTTTTACAATTTTTGTATTGACCAGATCAAGTAAAATATTGGTGACATCAGTAAAATAACAGCCAGGCAACAGTCAAGGTAAGTGGCCAGCGCGAGAGGAAATATCTGGGAACTGATGCAGTAATAACAAAGACAATTATCAAAGTGGGAGAAGTGTGAATTTGCAGACTGAGCAGCATCTGGGTCAGGCCTGGCTGGAGCTTGTGTGTGTGTGTGTGTGTGTGTGTGTGTGTGTGTGGGGGGAGGGGGGGGGTGGAAGTTATAAATGAGATGACATGTGTCTTTCAAAAGGGCCAAGAACATTCGTGATATGGTTGTCCACTCCTATTTGGAACCAGCAAGCCAACCCTCCATTACCACCTTCTGGAACCTACCTACTTTAGTAGGGCACCACAGATGTGGCACATGCATCGCATGTGAGACAACCATCCAAACAAAAAGTTTCCAACACGGACAACGTACATTTCACCTCAAACATTACACCAACTGTAACACATTTACGTTGTCAGATGTCCCTGCAATTTACTATATGTTGGCCAGACCAAACAAAAGATTAAAGCAAGAATCTCTTCACACAGAAGTAGACTAAGATGCAAGGTGACAGGGGCCCCCCTAGTGGACCATTGGCAACGAAGTGGCCGTCAAGTCAGTGACCTGAGGTGGTTAGTTGTCGAAAAAGTAATGCTCAGTAGGCGGGGTGGTAATTTATTGACCATACTAAATACACGAGAAGCTAAATGGATGTCACTTTTGGACACCATTAAAAATGGGCTTAATGAATTAGATAGTAGCTTGTCTCAACTAGCAGCACTTGGCTGACTTTTCTGTAGCATTCACATCTGACTATGAACTGTACTATTGTCGAACTTGTCACTCGGTTTCACTCTCCTGTGTGAGAAGTGCCCGAATATGATCTGTTCACTTTTTATCTTACAGGTTACCATGTTACCAACCAGTTGTTGTCTATTCCAAAGACCGTACATATTTAAATCCGTCTACAATCTCTTGTTTTGAGTATTGCACGGACTGTAATCTTTAATATGCACTTGATGGAATAGTATGGGTATTTGAAATTGACAAGAGTACCGTTTTTCGCGATTTTTGATTTACTCTATACTACACTGTTTTTATTCACCCATATTTCTGACAATAGCAAGTTGCTTCTAATACGGGTTTCAAAACGCTCTATAACACATTGGTTCATATATATAACAATCTTGGTCCCCGGTCGAGTGAAGTATTTCTTCACTTTTCCCGACATGAGGGACACGTGGCCTAACCTCCCAAAACTCCGCGTAGTGACAGCGTCACTCCGCCTCCGTCCCCGCCATCTCGCTGGACGGCGTCTTTCGAGTTAAACCAACTGTGAGTCTCTCCCCCTTTTTTCCACCATGCTCAAAACGGATGAACTGGAAATAGAACTCCATTCATGCGGGATTATGGCTTACAGACCCGTTTTTTCTCTCCCTTTAGCGACTGTTTTCGAGGCATGTCGAACTGTTTGCCGACTTGGGATCTAGTAAGTCCTTTTTCCTTTTCCTTGGCTTCTACAAACACGGCTGAAAACTGAATCCGCTAATGGAATCTGTTTTCCCATTTTTGATTGATATCCCTTACTGCAGTGACCGAGTCAAGACATATTGAGCTGTCCTGCCTCTCTGATCCTGTGCTCCTTGACATTCAGGATCAAGTAAGTGGTTTTGTTGACATCTGTGACCCTTTGGCTGTATACTCACGAGTTAGCCCTTCCCTTGATTCTTCCAATAATTGTCTCCCATAGCACCGCCTGTAACCCTCCACGTACAGCGCTGCTGCGGTGCCTGGCCAATTCGTATCAATTTAGTAAGTTTGTGGCCTCTTCCTGTTTTAATGTCTACTTTTCGAAATCCTTCCTTCTAATTCCAATAGTGTCATTTATCTCTGCCCATAGCGACCTTTCCACACACCGGGCTCCGTTTTCAAGTGATACAAGATATCCGGGTGTACCCCGTGGCTTTGTATTCATTTAAAGCCCCCTTTGGCTCCATATCAAGGTGAGCATCGTATCTATACCTCAGGTGGTAGTCGGTGACCTATCACCAATTTACCTAGTCCTACCACTATTACTGTCAGAATGAATGCTTGTGCACAACGCCCTGAACAGTTGGATTCATAGTCTATAATGGTAAGGTGTCTTGTCCACCTTCCCCCCCCCGCCCCCTTTTTAACTGAAACCAGAGCAATACCTCAGATGGCCATGTCTGACTTTACGAATATAATTTTCTGCCTTTGAATTCCTCTGTAGTTTGCGAGTTGGGTTTCGCGGCGGATATTCCCCTACGATTGAGTGGGATACCCGAGTTCCTACAGCAGAGCACCTTGAGGCCTGCTGTCCATGGTAAATGTGTTCATTGACACCCTTTGACGCCGTTGGTACGACGTCTTTAACTTATCTGTAACAATGTTCTTGTACCCGTTTTTTCGAATATCTAAACTCCTCCCTCCCTCTTTAAATTCCAGATCCTGCCCCTTCCTTCACTTCCCCGTTTTTGTCCTGATGAAGACCCCATCTAAGGACTTTAATTGACCTACAACACAGGGGTCGAAACGTCGACGGCTTTGTGGTTCTCCGACATCCGGTCTTCTGTCCTTGACATTTCTATTGATGTGGTTCACACCGGCGAATGTCTTTTTGATAAATGTATTGATCTTCCTCTCCAATTTTGGATGTCATATTTGAAATATTTGATTGTCATATGTCCACATTGTGATTGGTCTGACTCAAAATGACTATCACTTTTCTGTAATTCCTTTTAAGAGCACCCCCCTTTTCTTTTTCCTTCCTCCCTTCCTCTTGGGGCTTTCTTACGTTTGTTGATTGCATTCTAATATTTGTTCTCATTTGATGTGTCCAGTTTTGCTAAATAAATTGCAACACTGTTAAAAAGTAACTCTTCAAAATGTGGAAGTATTTTCATTTCTAATAAACCTCATACTATAATTCCTTCCTTACGGGGACCCCCTGTTTCTCATGTACCACATGTGTGTTTGAGGGCGGCTCAGAGGGTCACCTCAATGACACCAAGGACTTCAGTGTCCAGACCTCAGCTGCTGCCCCTTGTGAACTGTAACTGGATTTTGCCTTTTGAACTCTAAACACTTTGCATGCTGGGAATAGTAGTTTTCTCTTTTATGCATACAACTCCCTGCATTCAAAGCTCACCCAGGTATAGAAACAAAGCAGCTTTGCGCTCTATGTGGCCTCTCGCTTCAGGGCTCTGCAGCAGCTTCAAGGTGCTTTAAAGCTCCTCGTGATCGCTCCATAGGATGTGACGCCTCACACCTCCGCCCCGTGGACTGGATTGGTTAGTATAATTGGTGAGACGGTGTCACTCTGAGTGTCACTCATTGGGCGTTGAATGTCACTCTGAGTGTCACGCATGAGCCATCCGAGGCCTTGGCGGCTGTGACGCGCTGCGGCCCCTCGGATGTGCACCGTTTGCTCCTCATGTATTTTGTTTGCTCACATTTGTCACTTTTACCTCATGTAACTTATCGTCTGCGTTTGTAATTTGTTCACTTGTAATGTTCTCTTGTATCAGTTCTGTTCAGTAGCGGTGGGTGACATTTGAAAATGGTGGGGCGCAATGTGATTTGCATACCGCACCGTAGCGAGCGTGCGCAGCGCGCGAGCCCGAACCCCAAAATTTTGAAAAAAAAGACAAATCGTGCATTTTCAAGCAAATTTGAGAAAGCAGGAAGGTTAATAAAGCAATTGTGAAAGTGCAGTTATTACATTATTCTCTATGTTCTCGTAGTAAACTCTCCTAATTGGACTACTTAGGCTCTCGCTCTCTCCCCTCTCTATCTACGTCCCTTTTCTATCCCGTCTCCTCCTTCACTCTTCCCTAAGGTCTATTTCCCTCTCTCTCAGCACGTTCTACTTCTCTCCTGCTTGCCCTGCTCTTCCCCTCTCTCTCAGCAAGTCCCTCTTCTCTCGTACCTCTTCCTTCTCTCCCCACACGCTCACCCCTTCTCTCTCTCTCTCCACTTCTCATCCTCACTAGTCCCCTCTTTCACTTTTTTCTTACTCTTTTTGCCTCTCTCTCTCTTTGCACTTCCATCTTCACTATGGCTCGTTCTTCTCACCCCCCTCTGTCTCTGCACGTCTCTTCTCTCCTGTGCCTTCCTTCTTTCTCCCACTCCTCTCTCTATCTGTTGCTGCACTTCTCATTCTTTCCACCCTCTTCCTTCTCTCTCCCCTCTCGCTCTGCACTTCCCTCCTTCATAATCTCAACCCCGTTCTTTATCTCTCCCCTTCTCGCATCCTCTTCAGCTTTATCCTATTGACTCTTGTACTCTAGCCAGCTTAAACATCTCATTATTGTACCACCTTTTTTTTCATTTTATCAGTGTTTGCAGTTCCATTCTTCTCTCTGTCGACCTAAATGCATGCACGCATGCCTGTCTTCCTTCCTTTCTTTCCTTCCTTTCTTTCTTTTCCTTCCTCTCTTTCTTTTTTCCCCAGGTCTGGTTAGGTGCACACACTCTTTATCTAGCTAAATTGTTCCCTCTGCATTCCCATTATCAGGGTTTCCTTGTCCTTTCTTCTTAGCTACGATTACAGTCTAGGTATGCCCCACGGTGTTCTGTGCACTGTAACTTGCTCACGCCGGCAAAAATGTGCACATGGATATGCAGCCTGATGCAAACTGGTATTGATGTGCATAGTCATATGCGCTAAACAAGCGAATTACCTACAAACGACGGGAGGTAGTCAAACCAGCCTTTATCAGTTCAATGTCTTTGTTTTGTTACAAAATATTTTTTACAAAGTGGGTGCACATGAACGAGGGACCAGCCACCATAGACCCTCTGTCAGTCAAACATATTGGTCAAAGAAATTATAAAATATTTCTCAGCACTCCAAATCAAGCGACCACTGCAATATTACTTCACGCATAATGTGAATCAATCTCCATAATAAACGCAAAGACAGCGTAGACAACCCAAACTAGTTAGGCGCCTGCAGCTCAGAGATCTGCGCTGCCCTCCAGCTGTGTCTAATAAACCTCCCAGAGGACACGTTAGGTCTTTCCACAAACGGGATCACAGAAAGCCAAAGCTGTCCTAACAGGTGCACATAAATACAAAACTGCTCTCTAGTTTGCCACGGTGACGGTTTCTATGAACAAATCAGGGAGGGAGAAAATGGAGTAAGTAAAAAACAGACCGAAAACTGCACATTCGACGGCGGTATGTGGCATGACGTCGCCTTAAGCACATGGGTGGCTCCAATTAGGCCAGGCTGCAGTGAGTTTCTGACTGTTGGTATGTTTGGTGTTCGGAGTGTCCCTCAGGTCCCGTCCAACATGGCTAACAGAAGTCCGCTAATTAAAATGAAACGCTGAAAAGAAACAGTCGAGCGGGTTATGAAATGCGAACCCTCAAATGCAAGGGAGACAAACAAAAAAGCAGCACATCTTGGAAGAACCTGGCAAACGAAGCACTAGCGTGAACACAGCATTTTATCGAAGTCAGAATGTATTACATTGACATGTGAAGCGCGGCATCAGCGGTTGTTTTACGGCGGTAAATGATTTGTCTAACAACATTTCTTTGATATATGCATGAAATGTAAAATAGGGGAGATCGAGTGAGTGACATGATTTACATTTCGTCACTGAGTAATTCACCTTGCCACCAACTTCCTCACACACATTTCCTGTAGAAAGTTGGCCGTGTAGTCTCTGAGTAAAATACTGGGCTGATAATAATGAGTTTCCATGGCTGAGTTTGGCGCATAGGGGAGACTTGCCCTACGGTGTTGTTGGCTGTGCTCGAGCAGCTAGCTCTGTGGTTGGGTGCCAGGCGGGGAACTTTCACGTGGCGTTACCATACTGGGTCTGTATTGATTCAACCAATCGGTTATTATTGTGACCCCATATAACGCGAACCTTACCTAATGGTGTCAGGTGCTGTGATAACTGGAAAGCGTGGTCACGACGTATGGGACCGGTCTATCTATCCCCAAGTCCCGACACCTCTCGTCCTCCCTGAGATTCACTCTCTTTCGCCTCGAGGGCCGCGGCTTCCTGTTCAGAGAGAGTGAGAGTGCGCGGCATCCAATGATGGATGCCGCGAGGCTGACCAGCCAATCCTGGAGCTGTATGCAGCGCCAGGATTGGCTAGGGGGTCACTTTGCTGCTCGCCCTGTCGCCCTTTGGAAACCCGGGCTGTGGCAGGCGAGCAAGCACCCCTGGGTCCTGCTGGGAACTTACAGTGCGCATGTGGAGAAGTGTGGCTCAGGGGTTAGAGGCGGCAGACCCGGAAGCTGAGATCGGCCCTGGACCAGGGTTCAATTCCCCGCCTCGGCGGGTCTTGGGCTCAAAAATTCCACGGACTCGATAATTCTCGCTCCGGTGCCTTCTCAACTCACGGGTTCACACTCTGCGACTCTGGGCAATAGCTTGCTTAATCTCCACAACGGCCCCTCGCGGCGGGATGCCTGGCTTTCACCTTGTGGATACCCTGCCGGGGTTATCTCAAAGGGGAATACCAGGACGGGTTCCCTAAGCAAGCGCCGGGAAACCCTTTGTGGGTAGCTGTGCGCTATATAAGCTCAAATACATTTACAAATACATTTACATGCTTGAGAAAGTTGAAAACTTTCCCAAGCATGCGCACTGTAAGTTACCCAGCGGCGGCCTGCTGCGGCCTGAGTGTGTGGACTGTCACTCAGGCTGATTCCTGATGGTAGTTTACTTGTCTTTACACAATTATTGTTAGATCCGGCGGCCGCGATGCGGGGCCATTGTGGCTGGTGGGGCTACGCCCCTACGCCCCAATGGACGCACCGCTGCTGGAGCCTCTGACGGCTTCGGGTAAAGTCCGCGCGAGAGAAAAACGCATCAATAAAATAAATTTACAAAAATAAACGAGGAGGATGAGTGTCCCCTCAGTTACACCCCCCCCCCTTTCCTCCCTCCCTCCCTCCCTCGTATAAAGCACTCAAACGCCGGGGGGCGGGGCCGCGTCAGTGGGGAGGGGGCGGGGCCGCGTCAGTGGGGAGGGGGGGGCGGGGGCAGCACCGGCGGGAATGGGGAATAACTCACAGTGCGGAGGCGCGGCTCCTTTGTCCCGTCCGTGCCGGACGCTGCCGAGACCGGAAGCAGCACAGACGTCACGCGAGGTGCCATAAACCGGAAGCTGTAGCGGGTCACGTGTGCAGAGCCGGGAACCGGAAATGGTGAGTGCGTCACTCATAGGATCCTTCCCCTCCGTCACGGCTCCAGGCCCCGCAGTGTCCCCCTCAGGCGCGTCACATCCGGTTCTCACCTGACGGGCCCCGAGGCCCTCGTCTGTGCGCTAAATGAAACCGAAACCAAGAGTGGGAGCCGCGTGAGGCCCTCCACGGGGGGGAGGGGGGATGGGGCAGAGCTGTATCCGGTGTACTATCGATAGCCTCGCCCCATCTGTTTGTACACCCCCCCTTACGTCACGGCTCCTCCGCACATGCGCAGACTGCCCCTGTCACCGAAGTATTTTCACATTAATGAGCCTGAAACACTCAAAAGGTCAAAAATACTTTCACTCTCGGAATTTTGTTATACACCAGAAATCCACCTCCTGCACGTCATGTGAGAGAGGCACGATGTGGCGTACAGGCCCGAGCTGCCGTCTCGGCGTCGGGTCACAGACCCCGTGATTCTGTCTACACAAGTGAAGGGGTCCTTGTGTAAAGTAAGTGGGACTCATACAAAGCGCTCCGATACAGTCTGCTCGAGTTCGATTACATAAAACTGCAACAACCAGTGCCCCCCCCCAGGAAATGAGGCAGAGCAGGGATCCCAACCGAAAGAAACAAAGCAAAAACATCCAGTTGAACACATCTCTTATTTATACAAAATAGAGAATCTGGAGGAGAGGCTTCGGGTCCAGAATCCAAGGAGAGAGAACAATCCGGGAGGAAACCAGGGCCCTGCCTACTGCACGGCGACTCACCCACTCCCTGCACTGTCACTCCCTGTGCTTTCACTCACTCCCTGCGCTGTCACTCACTCCCTGCGCTGTCACTCGCTCCCTGCGCTGTCACCCACTATCTGCACTGACACCCACTCCCTGCACTGTCACCCACTCCCTGCACAGACACTCACTCCCTGCACTGTCACTCACTCCCTGCACTGTCACTCACTCCCTGCACTGACACCCACTCCCTGCACTGACACCCACTCCCTGCACTGTCACTCACTCCCTGCACTGTCACTCACTCCCTGCGCTTTCACTCACTCCCTGCGCTTTCACTCACTCCCTGCGCTGCCACTCACTCCCTGCACAGAAACTCACTCCCTGCACTGTCACTCACTCCCTGCACTGTCACTCACTCCCTGCGCTGTCACTCACTCCATGCGCTGTCACTCCCTGTGCTTTCACTCACTCCCTGCGCTGTCACTCACTCCCTGCGCTGTCACTCGCTCCTTGCGCTGTCACCCACTATCTGCACTGTCACTCACTCCCTGCACTGACACTCACTCCCTGCACTGACACCCACTCCCTGCACTGACACCCACTCCCTGCACTGTCACTCACTCCCTGCACTGCCACTCACTCCCTGCGCTTTCACTCACTATCTGTACTGACACTCACTCCCTGCACTGACACTCACTCCCTGCACTGACACCCACTCCCTGCACTGACACCCACTCCCTGCACTGTCACCCACTCCCTGCACTGTCACTCCCTGTGCTTTCACTCACTCCCTGCACTGACACTCACTCCCTGCGCTGACACCCACTCCCTGCACTGACACCCACTCTCTGCACTGTCACTCACTCCCTGCACTGACACTCACTCCCTGCATTGTCACTCACTCCCTGCACTGTCACTCACTCCCTGCACTGTCACTCACTCCCTGCGCTGTCACTCACTCCCTGCACTGTCATCCACTCCCTGTGCTTTCACTCACTCCCTGCGCTTTCACTCACTCCCTGCACTGTCACTCACTCCCTGCACTGTCACTCACTCCCTGCACTGTCACTCACTCCCTGCACTGACACTCACTCCCTGCAGTGTCACTCACTCCCTGCACTGCCACTCACTCCCTGCGCTGTCACGCACTGTCATCCACTCCCTGTGCTTTCACTCACTCCCTGCGCTTTCACTCACTCCCTGCGCTTTCACTCACTCCCTGCACTGTCACTCACTCCCTGCACTGTCACCCACTCTCTGCACTGTCACCCTCTCTCTGCACTGTCACCCACTCTCTACACTGACACTCACTCTCTGCACTGACACTCACTCCCTGCACTGACACCCACTCCCTGCACTGACACTCACTCCCTGCACTGTCACTCTCTCCCTGCACTGACACCCACTCCCTGCACTGACACCCACTCCCTGCACTGACACCCACTCCCTGCACTGACACCCACTCTTTGCACTGACACTCACTCCCTGCACTGACACCCACTCCCTGCACTGTCACTCACTCCCTGCACTGATGCCCACTCCCTGCACTGTCACTCACTCCCTGCACTGTCACTCACTCCCTGCACTGTCACCCACTCTCTGCACTGTCACTCACTCCCTGCACTGTCACCCACTCTCTGCACTGACACCCACTCTCTGCACTGACACCCACTCCCTGCACTGTCACTCACTCCCTGCACTGACACCCACTCCCTGCACTGACACCCACTCCCTGCACTGACACCCACTCCCTGCACTGACACCCACTCCCTGCACTGACACCCACTCTCTGCACTGACACCCACTCTCTGCACTGACACCCACTCCCTGCACTGTCACTCACTCCCTGCACTGTCACCCACTCTCTGCACTGACACCCACTCCCTGCACTGACACCCACTCCCTGCACTGACACCCACTCCCTGCACTGACACCCACTCCCTGCACTGTCACCCACTCCCTGCACTGTCACCCACTCCCTGCACTGTCACCCACTCCCTGCACTGTCACCCACTCCCTGCACTGACACCTACTCCCTGCACTGTCACCCACTCTCTGCACTGTCATCCACTCCCTGCACTGTCACCCACTCCCTGCACTGTCACCCACTCCCTGCACTGTCACCCACTCCCTGCACTGTCACCCACTCCCTGCACTGTCACCCACTCCCTGCACTGTCACCCACTCCCTGTGCTTTCACTCACTCCCTGTGCTTTCACTCACTCCCTGCGCTGTCACTCACTCCCTGCACTGTCACTCACTCCCTGCACTGTCACCCACTCCCTGCACTGTCACCCACTCCCTGCACTGTCACCCACTCCCTGTGCTTTCACTCACTCCCTGTGCTTTCACTCACTCCCTGCACTGACACCCACTCCCTGCACTGACACCCACTCCCTGCACTGTCACCCACTCCCTGCACAGACACTCACTCTCTGCACTGTCATTCACTCCCTGCACTGACACTCACTCCCTGCACTGACACCCACTCTCTGCACTGTCACCCACTCCCTGCACTGTCACCCACTCCCTGCACTGTCATCCACCCCCTGCACTGTCATCCACTCCCTGCACTGTCATCCACTCCCTGCACTGTCACCCACTCCCTGCACTGTCACCCACTCCCTGCACTGTCACTCACTCCCTGCACTGACGCCCACTCCCTGCACTGTCACTCACTCCCTGCACTGTCACTCACTCCCTGCACTGTCACCCACTCTCTGCACTGTCACCCACTCTCTGCACTGTCACCCACTCTCTGCACTGACACTCACTCCCTGCACTGACACCCACTCCCCGCACAGTCACCCACTCCCTGCACTGACACCAACTCCCTGCACTGACACCCACTCTCTGCCCTGCCACCCACTCTCTGCACTGTCACCCACTCCCTGCACTGACACCCACTCCCTGCACTGACACCCACTCTCTGCACTGTCACCCACTCCCTGCACTGACACCTACTCCCTGCACTGTCACCCACTCTCTGCACTGTCACTCACTCCCTGCACTGTCACTCACTCCCTGCACTGTCACCCACTCCCTGCACTGTCACCCACTCCCTGCACTGTCACCCACTCCCTGCACTGTCACCCACTCCCTGCACTGTCACCCACTCCCTGCGCTGTCACTCACTCCCTGCACTGTCACTCACTCCCTGCACTGACACCCACTCCCTGCACTGTCACCCACTCCCTGCACAGACACTCACTCTCTGCACTGTCATTCACTCCCTGCACTGACACTCACTCCCTGCACTGACACCCACTCTCTGCACTGTCACACACTCTCTGCACTGTCACCCACTCCCTGCACTGTCATCCACTCCCTGCACTGTCATCCACTCCCTGCACTGTCATCCACTCCCTGCACTGTCACCCACTCCCTGCACTGTCACTCACTCCCTGCACTGACGCCCACTCCCTGCACTGTCACTCACTCCCTGCACTGTCACTCACTCCCTGCACTGTCACCCACTCTCTGCACTGTCACCCACTCTCTGCACTGTCACCCACTCTCTGCACTGACACTCACTCCCTGCACTGACACCCACTGCCTGCACAGTCACTCACTCCCTGCACTGACGCCCACTCCCTGCACTGTCACTCACTCCCTGCACTGTCACTCACTCCCTGCACTGTCACCCACTCCCTGCCCTGCCATTCACTTCCTGCACTGTCACTCACTCTCTGCACTGTCACCCACTCTCTGCACTGTCACCCACTCTCTGCACTGACACTCAGTCCCTGCACTGACACCCACTCCCTGCACTGTCGCTCACTCCCTGCACTGACGCCCACTCCCTGCACTGTCACTCACTCCCTGCACTGTCACCCACTCTGTGCACTGTCACCCACTCCCTGTGCTTTCACTCACTCTCTGCACTGACACCCACTCTCCGCACTGACACTGACTCCCTGCACTGACACCCACTCCCTGTGCTTTCACTCACTCCCTGCGCTGTCACTCACTCCCTACGCTGTCACTCACTCCTTACGCTGTCACTCACTCCCTGCACTGACACTCACTCCCTGCATTGTCACTCACTCCCTGCACTGACACTCCCTGCCTGCACTGTCATCCGCCCCCTGTGCTTTCACTCACTCCCTGCGCTGTCACCCACTCTCTGCACTGTCACCCACTCCCTGCACTGACACCTACTCCCTGCACTGTCACCCACTCTCTGCACTGTCACTCACTCCCTGCACTGTCACCCACTCCCTGCACTGTCACCCACTCCCTGCACTGTCACCCACTCCCTGCACTGTCACCCACTCCCTGCACTGTCACCCACTCCCTGTGCTTTCACTCACTCCCTGCGCTGTCACTCACTCCCTTCACTGACACCCACTCCCTGCACTGACACCCACTCCCTGCACTGTCACCCACTCCCTGCACAGACACTCACTCTCTGCACTGTCATTCACTCCCTGCACTGACACTCACTCCCTGCACTGACACCCACTCTCTGCACTGACACTCACTCTCTGCACTGTCACCCACTCCCTGCACTGTCACCCACTCCCTGCACTGTCATCCACTCCCTGCACTGTCATCCACTCCCTGCACTGTCACCCACTCCCTGCACTGTCACCCACTCCCTGCACTGTCACTCACTCCCTGCACTGTCACCCACTCTCTGCACTGTCACCCACTCTCTGCACTGACACCCACTCTCTGCACTGACACTCACTCCCTGCACAGTCACTCACTCCCTGCACTGACGCCCACTCCCTGCACTGTCACTCACTCCCTGCACTGTCACTCACTCCCTGCACTGACGCCCACTCCCTGCACTGTCACTCACTCCCTGCACTGTCACTCACTCCCTGCACTGTCACCCACTCTCTGCACTGTCACCCACTCTCTGCACTGACACCCACTCTCTGCACTGACACTCACTCCCTGCACAGTCACTCACTCCCTGCACTGACGCCCACTCCCTGCACTGTCACTCACTCCCTGCACTGTCACTCACTCCCTGCACTGTCACTCACTCCCTGCACTGTCACCCACTCCCTGCACTGTCACTCACTCCCTGCACTGTCACCCACTCCCTGCCCTGCCATTCACTCCCTGCACTGTCACTCACTCTCTGCACTGTCACCCACTCTCTGCACTGACACTCAGTCCCTGCACTGACACTCAGTCCCTGCACTGACACCCACTCCCTGCACTGACACCCACTCCCTGCACTGTCGCTCACTCCCTGCACTGACGCCCACTCCCTGCACTGTCACTCACCCCCTGCACTGTCACCCACTCTGTGCACTGTCACCCACTCCCTGTGCTTTCACTCACTCTCTGCACTGACACCCACTCTCCGCACTGACACTCACTCCCTGCACTGACACCCACTCCCTGTGCTTTCACTCACTCCCTGCGCTGTCACTCACTCCCTACGCTGTCACTCACTCCCTACGCTGTCACTCACTCCCTGCACTGACACTCACTCCCTGCATTGTCACTCACTCCCTGCACTGTCACCCACTCCCTGCACTGTCACTCACTCACTCCCTGCACTGACACTCACTCCCTGCATTGTCACTCACTCCCTGCACTGTCACTCACTCCCTGCGCTGTCACTCACTCCCTGCACTGTCATCCACTCCCTGTGCTTTCACTCACTCCACTCCCTGCGCTGTCACTCCCTGCACTGTCACTCACTCCCTGCACTGTCACTCACTCCCTGCACTGTCACCCACTCTCTGCACTGTCACCCTCTCTCTGCACTGTCACCCACTCTCTGCACTGACACTCACTCTCTGCACTGACACTCACTCCCTGCACTGACACCCACTCCCTGCACTGACGCTCACTCCCTGCACTGTCACTCTCTCCCTGCACTACCACCCACTCCCTGCACTGACACTCACTCCCTGCATTGTCACTCACTCCCTGCACTGCCACTCACTCCCTGCGCTGTCACTCACTCCCTGCACTGTCATCCACTCCCTGTGCTTTCACTCACTCCCTGCGCTTTCACTCACTCCCTGCGCTGTCACTCACTCCCTGCACTGTCACTCACTCCCTGCACTGTCACCCACTCTCTGCACTGTCACCCACTCTCTACACTGACACCCACTCTCTGCACTGACACTCACTCCCTGCACTGACACCCACTCCATGCACTGACACTCACTCCCTGCACTGTCACTCTCTCCCTGCACTGACACCCACTCCCTGCACTGACACCCACTCCCTGCACTGACACCCACTCTCTGCACTGACACTCACTCCCTGCACTGACACCCACTCCCTGCACTGTCACTCACTCCCTGCACTGACACCCACTCTCTGCACTGTCACCCACTCCCTGCGCTGTCATCCACTCCCTGCACTGTCACTCACTCCCTGCGCTGTCACTCACTCCCTGCACTGACACCCACTCCCTGCACTGTCACCCACTCCCTGCACAGACACTCACTCTCTGCACTGTCATTCACTCCCTGCACTGACACTCACTCTCTGCACTGTCATTCACTCCCTGCACTGACACTCACTCCCTGCACTGACACTCACTCCCTGCACTGATACTCACTCCCTGCACTGACACCCACTCTCTGCACTGTCACCCACTCCCTGCACTGTCATCCACTCCCTGCACTGTCACTCACTCCCTGCGCTGTCACTCACTCCCTGCACTGACACCCACTCCCTGCACTGTCACCCACTCCCTGCACAGACACTCACTCTCTGCACTGTCATTCACTCCCTGCACTGACACTCACTCCCTGCACTGACACTCACTCCCTGCACTGACACTCACTCCCTGCACTGACACCCACTCTCTGCACTGTCACCCACTCCCTGCACTGTCATCCACTCCCTGCACTGTCACTCACTCCCTGCACTGTCACTCACTCCCTGCACTGACACCCACTCCCTGCACTGTCATCCACTCCCTGCACTGTCACCCACTCCCTGCACTGTCACCCACTCCCTGCACTGTCACTCACTCCCTGCACTGTCACCCACTCTCTGCACTGTCACCCACTCTCTGCACTGACACCCACTCTCTGCACTGACACTCACTCCCTGCACAGTCACTCACTCCCTGCACTGACGCCCACTCCCTGCACTGTCACTCACTCCCTGCACTGTCACTCACTCCCTGCACTGACGCCCACTCCCTGCACTGTCACTCACTCCCTGCACTGTCACTCACTCCCTGCACTGTCACCCACTCTCTGCACTGTCACCCACTCTCTGCACTGACACCCACTCTCTGCACTGACACTCACTCCCTGCACAGTCACTCACTCCCTGCACTGACGCCCACTCCCTGCACTGTCACTCACTCCCTGCACTGTCACTCACTCCCTGCACTGTCACTCACTCCCTGCACTGTCACCCACTCCCTGCACTGTCACTCACTCCCTGCACTGTCACCCACTCCCTGCCCTGCCATTCACTCCCTGCACTGTCACTCACTCTCTGCACTGTCACCCACTCTCTGCACTGACACTCAGTCCCTGCACTGACACTCAGTCCCTGCACTGACACCCACTCCCTGCACTGACACCCACTCCCTGCACTGTCGCTCACTCCCTGCACTGACGCCCACTCCCTGCACTGTCACTCACTCCCTGCACTGTCACCCACTCTGTGCACTGTCACCCACTCCCTGTGCTTTCACTCACTCTCTGCACTGACACCCACTCTCCGCACTGACACTCACTCCCTGCACTGACACCCACTCCCTGTGCTTTCACTCACTCCCTGCGCTGTCACTCACTCCCTACGCTGTCACTCACTCCCTACGCTGTCACTCACTCCCTGCACTGACACTCACTCCCTGCATTGTCACTCACTCCCTGCACTGTCACCCACTCCCTGCACTGTCACTCACTCACTCCCTGCACTGACACTCACTCCCTGCATTGTCACTCACTCCCTGCACTGTCACTCACTCCCTGCGCTGTCACTCACTCCCTGCACTGTCATCCACTCCCTGTGCTTTCACTCACTCCACTCCCTGCGCTGTCACTCCCTGCACTGTCACTCACTCCCTGCACTGTCACTCACTCCCTGCACTGTCACCCACTCTCTGCACTGTCACCCTCTCTCTGCACTGTCACCCACTCTCTGCACTGACACTCACTCTCTGCACTGACACTCACTCCCTGCACTGACACCCACTCCCTGCACTGACGCTCACTCCCTGCACTGTCACTCTCTCCCTGCACTACCACCCACTCCCTGCACTGACACTCACTCCCTGCATTGTCACTCACTCCCTGCACTGCCACTCACTCCCTGCGCTGTCACTCACTCCCTGCACTGTCATCCACTCCCTGTGCTTTCACTCACTCCCTGCGCTTTCACTCACTCCCTGCGCTGTCACTCACTCCCTGCACTGTCACTCACTCCCTGCACTGTCACCCACTCTCTGCACTGTCACCCACTCTCTACACTGACACCCACTCTCTGCACTGACACTCACTCCCTGCACTGACACCCACTCCATGCACTGACACTCACTCCCTGCACTGTCACTCTCTCCCTGCACTGACACCCACTCCCTGCACTGACACCCACTCCCTGCACTGACACCCACTCTCTGCACTGACACTCACTCCCTGCACTGACACCCACTCCCTGCACTGTCACTCACTCCCTGCACTGACACCCACTCTCTGCACTGTCACCCACTCCCTGCGCTGTCATCCACTCCCTGCACTGTCACTCACTCCCTGCGCTGTCACTCACTCCCTGCACTGACACCCACTCCCTGCACTGTCACCCACTCCCTGCACAGACACTCACTCTCTGCACTGTCATTCACTCCCTGCACTGACACTCACTCTCTGCACTGTCATTCACTCCCTGCACTGACACTCACTCCCTGCACTGACACTCACTCCCTGCACTGATACTCACTCCCTGCACTGACACCCACTCTCTGCACTGTCACCCACTCCCTGCACTGTCATCCACTCCCTGCACTGTCACTCACTCCCTGCGCTGTCACTCACTCCCTGCACTGACACCCACTCCCTGCACTGTCACCCACTCCCTGCACAGACACTCACTCTCTGCACTGTCATTCACTCCCTGCACTGACACTCACTCCCTGCACTGACACTCACTCCCTGCACTGACACTCACTCCCTGCACTGACACCCACTCTCTGCACTGTCACCCACTCCCTGCACTGTCATCCACTCCCTGCACTGTCACTCACTCCCTGCACTGTCACTCACTCCCTGCACTGACACCCACTCCCTGCACAGTCACTCACTCCCTGCACTGACGCCCACTCCCTG
Organism: Lissotriton vulgaris; assembly: GCF_964263255.1. Taxonomy (NCBI): domain Eukaryota; kingdom Metazoa; phylum Chordata; class Amphibia; order Caudata; family Salamandridae; genus Lissotriton; species Lissotriton vulgaris. Next base: position 344,399,668 of record NC_141686.1, read on the forward strand.
CACTGTCACTCACTCCCTGCACTGTCACTCCCAAAACAAAACATACTGGTAGGGCAGTAGCAGCCCGATGGGCAGGTGCGCGTTACATGTGCTCCTATTCGTCATATGCCAGAGGGGTCATGATACTGGTAGGGCAGTAGCAGCCCGATGGGCAGGTGCGCGTTACATGTGCTCCTATTCGTCATATGCCAGAGGGGTCATGATACTGATAGGGCAGTAGCAGCCCGATGGGCAGGTGCGCGTTACATGTGCTCCTATTCGTCATATGCCAGAGGGGTCATGATACTGATAGGGCAGTAGCAGCCCGATGGGCAGGTGCGCGTTACATGTGCTCCTATTCGTCATATGCCAGAGGGGTCATGATACTGGGTAAAAAGACAGAATGTTTTGAGCCAGTGCATGTTGAGAGTGATGAGAATGGTAGGTGTGTAATAGTACAGGGCAGATTAAAAGTCACATTAGTAACCATAGTTAATGCCTTAAACCAAAGAGAGGGGCTCAATCTAACCCGTAGGGAAATAGAGCTCCAAAGTACTGTGTAGTAAAAAAAATATTTATTCCCTTCGGGAGGTAAATAAACACAAGTTCAAACACTCACTTCACTCAGTCAGGATCTCACACTCAAAAGTATATATATCATACTGTTTGGGAAATACTCAACAATGGAAAAACCAATTATCATAAAAATGTACAATTTTATTCAGCATACAATATAAATATAAATCAATATACAATGACATTAAAACCTAACACAATACATTTATGTTAAAAAACACCTAATGTGCATAAGGAGAAATATAGACCCAAGCAATAAACTTTGTCTTGGTATTGTTAATTTGGACACTTTGTGGTCAACATTGGGAAGTTTTTCATATCTTATACCCAAAAACTAGCTGACAACTCCAAATGTAACCATTCTTTAGTGCGTTGACGCGTTTCGGAAGCCCTTGATGATATTGGCCTCCTTCTTCAGGACAATGTTTATAAATTTCTCCACATTCAGTCTTTCACCTATGCTAATGCATCTGGGTGAATAGAAAATATATTCGGATTGTATCTTATTTGGGATCGTGTTCTTCGTGACTTTTGATTTCCCAAACTGAGAAAGGCTGTTATGGGCTTAGAACGCGGTATTTCATAACACTATTATTTGTGTCTGTAATAGGATGCCCTCGTTCTGCTCCTTGTTGCTCTTTTCTGTCTTGTATGTATTCGGGTCCCTTTTGTTGTATTTACGTTGCAATTTTCACCTTATTGTTCTGTTGTAGGGGACTCTTATTCCATGATAAAACTGTTACATCCGGGTATTTAAATGCTCACGGCTCATATCGTCGCCTGGCAGATTTTCCCGGGATGTTTCTCTGACGTCTGTTCGATCGCCTTTCAGATTTGAATAAACAACCCCATGAAACACTGTGGGGTAAGTCCTATAATTTACCACAGGCGATAATAATCTGTGATGGAGATTTTAACGTCAAATTAGACCCCGATATGGATCGTAAGTCACCTGCTGAATATGTCGGTAAAGAGGCAAAATACATTATATGGGAAGGTATGTAAGGATTGACACTAATAGATACCCGGAGGATGAGACACCTGAGTAGGCGGGAGGGCGCGTGCCACTCAGCATTGCATAAGTCGTGGTTTCTTATAGACTACTGGCTTTTAACGGATGAGGTGAATACTTGGGTCACGGATATACTACAATTACCACGAACACTTTCGGACCATTCTTCAACAAATAACGCACTTTGCTTATTACGTTGGTTTGGGGTAAAATGGGAGGTTCTCACTTTACCATATGCAATGGGTGGCTTCAGGGTCCTGATCTCTCCCTTTATTATCTGTGTGCACAGGCTCACTACGCCCACTACTGGCAGCACAGTTTATCCCACACGTGGCAGTGGGGGATGGGGCGGTACACCCAATTCCCTTGTCAGCCATGATTGTAGACAGCACTACAGTTTTAAAAAAAGATGAGGTAGACACGGCGCGAGTTACAGCTAATACATGGGCAGCACCAGGTCAAGGAGCTGGGAAACCACCATGATATGCCCCAGCAACGCCTCTCCTCTACCACGCATCCATGTCGGTAACATGCGAGGTGGAATCCCTCAAACTGTTACAGGATGCAGGGTTCACTGGAATGCAAGATGTGTCTGTGAATGGTACGTTTATTGAAGCCGCTCAAGTGATAATGCTAAGGCAACTATGATGATGTTCTCGTATATCCGGCTGAGGGCGGCTATACCTGATTTATACCCTTATTTTCCGAATGCACCTCAGAGCCTAGAGGCCTTAAACCACATTTATACAACACAAACCAAGTATAAATTAGTTGCACGTCTCTAGAGGTTGTCCCAGACAGAGAGAGTAGAGTGTGGCCAGATTGCAAATCATAAATGCAATGCTGTCTTGCCACGCCCACTAACAGAGGGCCAATGGGATCCATGTTGTATCCTGACGGGGCACTTGACTGCAAATGGGAATCGTCGCGTCATTCATTTCCGATACATACATCAAATGTACTAAACCACCGCACAATTATATAAATATGGCCTTAGAGGATCGCATTGTTATGTGCGTTGTGGAAATGAACACGTGGATTTCATTCATTGGGCGTGGTATTGCCCCAGGGTCTTTGCCTTCTGGGAAGCAGCTATGCTAACATTAACAACAAGCATTTGCAATGCAATAGGTCTCGCATTAGGAAAGTTTGAGCTATTGGTATTGTAAATGACAATTTATTTATTTATGTGTTGGTTTTGGAAAAAGTGAAATGAATAGCTTTGTCATTTACAATGCCAATAGTATTAACTTTCGCAAATGGGACACCGATAGCATTTGTAATTTAATATGTGTTGAACTGACCCTAGGCAGCGGCCATGGCGTAGATTGACTGCCAATAATACCACAGCTGGAAACTGACACCTAGGCACGAGGCAGAGGCCACGGCATGGATTATTGATTGGTAATATTAGCATAGGAGTCACCAGGCCCATGCCATGAGGGCAGTTCGCTGGCAAGATGAGAGACCACTGCATTTGATAACTAACTGCTGATAACATGGACTCTTGTTTTAATGGTGGCCTCGTGTCAAAAGCAGCGGCCACCACGTGGACAATTGTCTGTTAACAAAGCTGTCAACTGGCTCCGTATCACGAGACTGGTTTCAGCTTGTCGTGGATCATCAGCCAATAGCAAAGGGCATGCTGGGACTTGTAGGTCCAAATTTACAACGGACAATGTAAATGGCTAGTCTAATCAACATGCACAGCGCTCTTTTGGAAAAAAAAACACAACCATCGAGGCAGACAGAAAGACACCTAAAAAGTGGTATGCTCCGTGAAACACGTAAAAGCTGCACTGCCATTTAGTGTTATCTTTACTTAAGTCATTTGGGGGAATTTAACAACGTTTAAAGTGTAAGGAGTTGACCAGACCAGCAGTGATCAGACCCTTCGACCTTGCGGTGAGAGGTTTCTACAGTGCGTTTGCGAAGTTAACCTATTGAACCACCAAGCTAACATGAGTCTGTTGTGGTTTGCGGGCCTCAAGAGATCTACTTTATGAGGCATTGTTAACTACAGAGGGTGGTGAACACACTGCCTGTGGCCTCGGTGCCGCAACAAAATGTGTAACTTGCTCCACAAAACTGCTTTCCTTTGTGTGGCGAATTTGAGCTCAGTGAAATAAAGCACCAATGACTACAGATTGAACGTGTAGGCGCTATGCTGTGTCCCATACCTCGACAGTTTACGTCTAACCTAACAGCAAATCTTAGAACAATGGTTGTTTTCATGTATTCCGACAGCTCTGTATAACTTCAAGGTGCTGTTGCTCCTCTGTGAAATGGATCCAAAATAAAAGACCAGCCTGCTTCGCCTTGCTTCACTGCCAGCTCCCCTCCCTCCCCGCAGCACCGCCAGGCAGCCCTCGGTGTGAGCAACGGGGGCAAGGAGCGAAAGCTCAGAGAATGAGAGACTGCAAACGAAAGAATAAGGATAGTCTCAAGTAGACAGCAAAAGGAGGGTCAATAACCAGACAAAAGGGTTATGGACAGACAGCATAATTACTACTAGAAAACTGGTGATTTTATAAAACCTACTGTTCTGAACTAGAAAATAGAGGTAATCCTGAGATTTCACATATAAAACCAAAACAGTTGCTGAGTTTCTGTTAGAATCCATTGGTCTATATAGATTCTGGGTTGATCAACTTTTTGGGTTTAGAGACCCAACAAAAGAGAACCCAAAAGTTATTTTATTCTGCCTTGTGAGTATAAAAAGATGCAATATTCCGTAAACAGCCAATCCGTAACAAAAGACAATGACATGGGTAGGGAGCAAACAGCAGGAAATCTGATCATCGGGTCATTTCTATAAATGAAACAAATTCAGCCAAATCATGTTTGTGGTACAGGAGTTTTCGCACAACACAAGTAAATAGAAATGTGCACTCAAAAAAGGGAAAATAATTTGTTATTTCCATACGGTCTTTAAAGAAATATGGACACAACCCCCAATCCATACTTAATTTTTCAAAATATTGAAACATGCACTTCAGGGCTGCCATCCCAAGGACGCAACGCAACTTTACTTTCTCTAACATGCTGTTGATCAGGCATGGTCAGAGGTACATGCTTTTTAGAATTGCAATAATTTTAACATTCATCCTTACAATTTGGACATGACAATGGTAATGATTATTAAACGAAAAAGATGAGGACTGCTCGCATCTAAAATGAAACATATCAGTGATGCCCACCCAGAAGAAAGAAACTTTAGCTTCAATAAGAAGCCCTAACCATAATGTTGAAGGATTGCATAACAATATGCTGATACAAAAGGCTTGCGCGAAATTACCGAATTGATGCACAAAAATCCATACACTGATGTGATGTGTAATCTTTGGAATAAACGGGAGTCAAAATGGGCATCTATTTACAAGATTTTTTGTTTAAAACTAAATTTGGCGTACTCTGTTTTTTTCATTATCAAATTGGTGTGTGATTAAAGCATCAAGATCAACCTAACTGTTGGTGGTAAAATTTCCACGCAAACACATATGAAGGTGTACCAATGGAACAAATTTCCAAGCATTCCGGTAACTAGCCTTTCAAACAAATGCCAAAACGCAGCATGGAAGGTGGCTTTCTACTTAAAGGGCGGGCTAAAAACATAAAATTGTAACAATCAACAGACATGTAATTTGCCATCGAATTCTCGGTGTAACATTTGACAGCGCACAAAGGCACATCAGACCATACATATCAAAGCAGTTTACAAGAATACTGGTGATGGGTAAAGCGATAATCATATTTAGTTGTAAATGTTGTCATTGCAATTTGTTCTTATGGACTTAGTCGCATGATACAATAAGCAAAAAGTGCATCGATAAATAGGAAGAATGATTAAGAGAAGTCAACACAAATAGTGATAATTACCCGTCTATTAAATGTGTGTTTGCTTTTCAGAGCCCTTTAAGTTCTAAAACAAAAAACATAATCCAAACATTTTTGATTATGGGTTTGAACACCTGTTCTGAAACAGAAGTTTAATTAGGCCGTCACCAGGAAAACGATTACTTTTCTCACCCTCTAGTACCGCTGGACATGCATCAAACTGTGCTTCTCTGCCTGCCCTAGAAGAGTGGAGCAGCCTCCTACCCTTAGAAAAGTACCCAGATTCCCAAAGACGTTGCCCACCAGTCAGATTTCCCATGCAGGTTTCAAGGGATATACTTGGGGTGCCGTCCCTTCAAACACCATGCACTCTCTCTCACGTTTGTTTGCCGAGTATAGGACGGGCATGGTAGTACAATATAATGTCACTGTGAATACATAAAAGGTAAAAAAGAGCAAGGGACAAAACCGGACCCCAAACACCACCTCTAAAGAAAAGAGACAAGCACCTTTGTGTGACCAGCGACAGGCTTTGGAAGGAAATTACATTTAAAAAACAAGGCGGAAGAGACGCGAGACCCGCGGCGACCCGGAAGCTCTTCGCCGGCCGGCCAATCCGCTCGCGGCCGACCGGATGTCCCGCCTCCTGAGGTCCGTGAGACGCCGGCGCATGGAGCGCCCTGCCGGTCCTAAGAGAAGGAGGAGTGTGGCGCCTGTTGCGGGGCTCCTCTGACCTGAGGGAGCCCCGATTAAGAAGAGGAGACGAGACGCGCCGCGCCGTGAGGAGCCCCGCCGGAAGAGCGCAGTCGGTGAGTGGGGCCCAGGGCTAATGTGAAGTCCGTGCGTGCCTGTGTGTATGCCTGTGGGGTGGGGGTGGGGGTGGGGGTGGGGGCAGGAGCGGGAGTGTGTGCGCGCGTGTGTGCGTGCGTGTGTGTGCATGTGTGTGCGCATGCGTGACTGTGTGTGATTGAGAGAATGCGAGGCAGGGGATAGTGTGCCTGCGTGTGCATGCGCGCGCCTGTGTGTGTGTGCGTGCGTGCATGCAGAGGGGTGGGGGCTGCCTGTGTCTGTGTGTGAGCGAGGGCTTGCGCCTGTGTGTGTGCGTGCGTGCATGCAGAGGGGTGGGGGCTGCCTGTGTCTGTGTGAGAGCCAGGGCTTGCACCGCGCATGCGCAGCTATCAGACGAGCGCTCCCGAGGTGAAATCTGACAATGGGAAAGCGCGCGTCTGATTGCTGTCCACTCTCCTAAATACGGGCAGCATAAGTTGTCGAGCTGATGCATTCATGCTTCGCATGAATGCCACATCAGCTCGACCTAAAAATGATAGGTGAACCCGTTGAATGTGCCATCTTGACTTGCTATAGGGGAACGTGCCTAAGCTGAGTGGGATATCCAAGAAACGTGTGACAGTTGCATTGTTATTGGCTAAAAGAAGGGTCTCCATACATTGGGGAGGACAGCAGGCTCCAAAGCGCGAGCAGTGGATCAACGATATCACATATTGTCGAGACCAGTTTACCTGCTTTGCAGAAGAACTGCCAAGCCCCTGTAGACCAAATGACATTTGGGGAATGTTTACTCATTATATGTTCACCAAAGAAGGGTCTGGTTGAGATTATCTTTTGAATGTAAGAATGTGATTGTGTCACACTGTACGTACAATGTATCATCGTTACTGTGAAACTATTCTGTAATTGCGACAGAGCCCCTGTGGAGCACATGTAAATGACATGTCTTGTTGATGTTCTTTTAACATTTGAAATGCAAATCGATTTTTTTTTCTTTTTAAAGTATATTTAATGCAAACCATTTCTAAATAACCTTTCGTACCTTATTATTTAACCACATATTATCAATAATTATTTTACCCAAAATCATACTAATACATTATTTATTCATATCAAAACAAAAAAAACAAAAAAAGTAGAGCAGAACGTCGTCCGCATATAACGCGATCTTGTCGACCTCTAATGCAGGCCACTCCCATCCCTTAATGGCATTATGGGAACGGACCAGGGCTGCCAGGGGCTCTATTGCCAAAGCGAAGAGGGCAAAGGGGACATCCCTGCCATGTCCCACGTCGGATGGCGAAGGGCTCCAACAAAGCATGAGGGCACAGCAGACACAGGCCTCTGAACACTCCAGCCTCCACCCAGAGACACACCCAGACGCCACAGTCACAATAGCTATAACTCTCACCACATACCAACATGCCCATATGACACAGCTACTGAAAAAAACTTTTCAAAGACAGATAGCTACACTCACTCCTACACATGTTGTACAAAAAGCGGCATGCTCCCGCAATGAAAATGCGCCTCACGCCCCAGACAAAACTGTAGCGTTTCAAACGTATCTTGTGGTGATTGCACCTTGAAAAATGCAAAAAAAATGAATTTTGCAAGGAAATCGCGTGCAGTGGTCAAGGTGCTCAAAATGCGTGATAATATATTTTAATGCAGTGATGCACACCACCACATCACTCTGGGACACCACCACATCACTCTGGGACACCACCACATCACTCTGGGACACCACCACATCACTCAGGGACACCACCACATCACTCTGGGACACCACCACATCACTCAGCGACACCACCACATCACTCTGGGACCCCACCACATCACTCAGGGACACCACCACATCACTCAGGGACACCACCACTTCACTCTGGGACACCACCATATCACTCAGGGACACCACCACATCACTCTGGGACACCACCACATCACTCAGTGACACCACCACATCACTCAGGGACACCACCACATCACTGTAGGACACCACCACATCACTCTGGGACACCACCACATTACTCTGGGACCCCACCACATCACTCAGGGACACCACCACATCACTCAGGGACACCACCACATGACTCTGGGACACCACCACATCACTCAGGGACACCACCACATCACTCAGGGACACCACCACATCACTCAGGGACACCACCACATCACTCTGGGACACCACCACATCACTCAGGGAACACCACCACATCACTCTGGGACCCCACCACATCACTCAGGGACACCACCACATCACTCTGGGACCCCACCACATCACTCAGGGACACCACCACATCACTGTAGGACACCACCACTTCACTCTGGGACACCACCATATCACTCAGGGACACCACCACATCACTCTGGGACACCACCACATCACTCAGGGACACCACCACATCACTCAGGGACACCACCACATCACTGTAGGACACCACCACATCACTCTGGGACACCACCACATTACTCTGGGACCCCACCACATCACCCAGGGACACCACCACATCACTGTAGGACACCACCACATCACTCTGGGACACCACCACATTACTCTGGGACCCCACCACATCACTCAGGGACACCACCACATCACTCTGGAACCCCACCACATCACTCCGGGACACCACCACATCACTCAGGGACACCACCACATCACTCAGGGACACCACCACATCACTCTGGGACACCACCACATCACTCTGAGACCCCACCACATCACTCAGCGACACCACCACATCACTCTGGGACCCCACTACATCACTCAGGGACACCACCACATCACTGTAGGACACCACCACTTCACTCTGGGACACCACCACTTCACTCTGGGACACCACCACATCACTCAGGGACACCACCACATCACTCTGGGACACCACCACATCACTCTGGGACACCACCACATCACTCTGGGACACCACCACATTACTATGGGACCCCACCACATCACTCAGGGACACCACCACATCACTCTGGAACCCCACCACATCACTCTGGAACCCCACCACATCACTCAGGGACATCACCACATCACTGTAGGACACCACCACATCACTCTGGGACACCACCACATCACTCTGGGACACCACCACATCACTCTGGGACCCCACCACATCACTCAGGGACACCACCACATCACTCTGGAACCCCACCACATCACTCAGAGACATCACCACATCACTGTAGGACACCACCACATCACTCTGGGACACCACCACATCACTCTGGGACACCACCACATCACTCTGGGACCCCACCACATCACTCAGGGACACCACCACATCACTCTGGAACCCCACCACATCACTCAGGGACATCACCACTTCACTGTAGGACACCACCACATCACTCTGGGACACCCCCGCATCACTCTGGGACACCACCACATCACTCAGGCACACCACCACATCAGTGTAGCACACCACATCATCACTCTGGGACACCACCACATCACTCAGGGACACCCCCACATCACTCAGGGACACCATCACATCACTCAGGGACACCACCACATCACTCTGGGACACCACCACATCACTCTGGGACACCACCACATGACTCAGGGACACCGCCATATCATTCAGGGATGCCACCACATCAATCAATCAATCAATCAATCAATGACACTTATAGAGCGCGCTACATACCCGTAGGGTCTCAAGGCGCTGGGGGGGGGGGGGGGGGTGCCGCTACTGCTCGAACAGCCAGGTCTTCAGCTTCTTCCTGAAGGAGAGGTGGTCTTGGGTCAGGCGCAGGTCGGGAGGGAGGGAGTTCCAGGTCTTGGCGGCCAGGTAGGAGAAGGACCTTCCTCCTGTAGTCGCTCTTCGGATGCGGGGGACGGCGGCGAGGGCGTGGTTGGCTGATCGGAGGTGGCGTTTGGGAGCGTAGAAGTTGATCCGGCTGTTGAGGTAGCTCGGGCCTTGGTCGTGTAGGGCTTTGTGTGCGTGGGTGAGGAGGCGGAAGGTGATTCTTTTGTTGATGGGGAGCCAGTGAAGGTCTCTCAGATGTCCGGTGATGTGGCTGGTTCGTGGGATGTCGAGGATGAGTCTGGCTGAGGCGTTCTGGATCCGCTGGAGTCTCCTCTGGAGCTTGGCGGTGGTACCGGCGTAGAGGGCGTTGCCGTAGTCCAGTCGGCTGGTGACGAGGGCCTGGGTGACGGTCTTCCTGGTCTCGGTGGGGATCCACCGGAAGATCTTCCGTAGCATGCGTAGGATGTTGAAGCACGCCGAGGAGACGTTGTTGACTTGCCTGGTCATGGAGAGGGAGGAGTCCAGGATGAAGCCCAGGTTGCGTGCATGGTCTGTCGGTTTGGGTGCGGTGCCCAGGGCGGGTGGCCACCAGGAGTCGTCCCAGGCGGAGGGGGAAGAGCCCAGGATGAGGACCTCCGTCTTGTCAGAGTTCAGTTTCAGGCGGCTGGTCGTCATCCACTCGGCTACCTCTTTCATCCCTTCGTGCAGGTTGGCTCTGGCGGAGGCGGGGTCGTTGGTCAGGGAGAGGATCAGCTGGGTGTCGTCGGCGTAGGAGATAATGCTGAGGTTGTGTTTGCGTACGATGACCGCGAGGGGGCTCATGTAGACGTTGAAGAGGGTGGGGCTCAGAGATGATCCTTGAGGGACGCCGCAGATGACTTCGGAGGCTTCTGACTTGTACGGTGGTAGGCGGACTCTCTGTGTTCTTCCGTCGAGGAAGGAGATGATCCATTCCAGCGCCTTGTCCTGGATTCTGATGTTGCTGAGGCGCTGTACTAGGGTGCGGTGGCAGACCGTGTCGAATGCCGCGGAGAGGTCTAGGAGGATGAGGGCCGCTGTTTCTCCATTGTCCATCAGGGCTCGGATGTCATCGGTGGCGGCGATGAGGGCGGTCTCGGTGCTGTGATTGGCTCGGAAGCCGGACTGTGAGGGGTCGAGGGATCCGTTCGTCTCAAGGAAGGCGGCCATCTGCTTGTTGACGGTCTTCTCGATGACTTTGGCTGGAAACGGGAGGAGCGAGATGGGGCGGTAGTTCTTGAGTTCGGTGGGGTCCGCTGTTGGTTTCTTGAGTAGGGCGCTGAGTTCGGCGTGTTTCCAGCTCTCAGGGAAGGTGGCGGTGTCGAATGATGTGTTGATGATGTCTCGCAGGTGGGGTGCGATGACAGCGTCGGCCTTGTTGAAGACGTGGTGAGGGCAGGGGTCGGTCGGTGATCCGGAGTGGATGGAGTTCATCGTGCGGATGGTGTCTTCGGTGCTGATCGGGGTCCAGGCGTGGAGGGTGGTGGTGGGGGGTGATTGGTCGGTCATGGTGTGCGTTGGTTGGTTGTTGAAGCTGTTGTGTATGTCCGCGATCTTGTTGTGGAAGTATGAAGCGAGGGAGTTGCAGAGGTCTTGCGATGGGGTGATGTCGTTGTTTCCTGCGCTGGGGTTGGAAAGCTCTTTCACGATGTTGAAGAGTTCCTTGCAGTTGTGTGCGTTGTTGTCCAACCGTTCCTTGAATGCTGTTTTCTTGGCGGCGCGGATCAGCTGGTGGTGCTTCCGGGTGGCAAGCTTGAAGGAGGTCCTGTTGTCCGGTGTAGGTTCCCTTCTCCAGACTTTCTCGAGGGCTCGGCAGTTCTTCTTGGAGCTCTTGAGTTCGTCGGTGAACCACGGGGCTTTCTTGCTTCCGGGTCTGCTGGGCGGGGTCCTCAGCGGGGCGAGCTCGTCCGCGCAGATGCTGATCCACTTCGTGAGGTTGTCGGCGGCCTGGCTGGGGTTCGCTGAGCTGGCAGGAGGGTGCTGGCTCAGGGAGGTGGCGAGCTGGTCTGCTGTGATCTTGTTCCAGCTTCTGCGGGCGGCCTGTTGCTGGAGGTGGTGGGTCGTCGTTCTCTTGAAGGTGAAGTGGACGCAGCTGTGGTCCGTCCATTGGAGCTCTGTGGCGTGGCTGAAGTCGATGTCTGTGCTGGAAGAGAAGACTGCGTCGAGTGTGTGTCCGGCGAGGTGGGTGGGGGTGGACACCAGTTGCTTGAGTCCCAGGTTGGCGAGGTTGTCCAGCAGGGTGGTGGTGTTGCGGTCGTTGTTGTTCTCCAGGTGGAAGTTGAGGTCCCCCAGTAGGATGTAGTCAGCGGAGGGGAGGGCATGCGGGCTGACGAAGTCGGCGATGTCCTCGCTGAATTGTGTGCATGGTCCAGGGGGTCGGTAGATCAGGGTGCCTCTGAGGGTGGTGTTCGGGTTGGTGTGGATCTGGAAATGCAGGTGTTCGACGGTGGTCAGGGTGTTGTCGGTGCTGGTTGTGAGACGGATGGTGTTCTTGTGGATGATGGCGATGCCTCCTCCCATCTGGTTGGCGTTGCGGTCCCTCCGGACGATCTTGTAGCCCTCTGGGATAGCGACGGCGATGTCGGGAGCTGAAGAGGCGTTCATCCAGGTCTCCGTGAGGAAGGCAACGTCAGGGGCTGTGGCGTCTAGGAGGTTCCAGAGTTCGATGGCGTGTCTGTGGACGGAGCGGGTGTTGAGCAGGATGCACTTGAGGTGGGTGCTGCTGGTGTTCGACTTGGCGGGTGCTGGTGTGAGGCAGGTCCGGATGCAGGTGAATTTGCAGGCGTGTCAGCTGAAAGGTCCGTGGGTGCGTCGTGGTGTGGCTTGATGGCATTCTGGGAGTCGGCCGGAGTTGAGAGCGATGAGGGTGGCGGCGGAGTACGTCAGGCGGATCGGTCGGGGTCTTCGGGGGCCAGGGGTCCTGGCGCTGGTCGCGATCCGGTCGCGGACGGGCGCAGACGGGCTTACCTTTGGCGCGCCTTCGGCGCACAATCGGCGCGCCCGCGACCGCTGCACGTTCGCACGGTCGCCATATAAAGGCGAAGTGCGCGGGTGGGCGGAGCAGCTGGGAGGCGGGAGCGGGGAGGGAACAGAAGGTAAAAAGGGGCGGGGTCTGCGGTGGTGGCGGGAAGCGGGGAGCGGGGAGGGAAGACGGAGGGCGGCGAGGTAGGCGGGCAAACAGGAAGGACACAAGCTGGAAAAAAAAACAGGCACTAATGGAAAACACAAGCGCTAACACGGGCAAGAAATACAATATTAACAAGCACAAATGACGATCAAAATAAAAACAAAACAAACGACAACATCACTCTGGGACACCACCACATCACTCTGGGACACCACCACATCGCTCAGGGACACCACCACATCACTCTAGGACACCACTACATCACTCAGGGACACCACCACACCACTCAGGGACACCACCACATCACTCAGGGCATCACTCAGGGGCACCACCACATCACTCAGGGACACCACCACATTACTCTAGGACACCACCACATCACTCTGGGACACCACCACATCACTCTGGGACCCCACCATATCACTCGGGACACCACCACATCACTTAGCCCAACCACATCATCACTCAGCACCACAACAGCACTGTCCTTGCTTGCTACCAACAAGCATTGCCATAGCCAATAGGACTCACATTAAGAAAGCGTAAGCTATTGGCTTTGTGAATAATAATGCTATTAATTTATATATTTTCTAAGCCAACACATATTTAAAGAAAATTGTCATTTACAATACAAATAGCTCACACTTTCCTAATGTGAGTCCTATTGCATTGCAAATGCTTGTTCCTCCTGAATTGTACCGATTGCTACCTCTTGTATTTTGGTTGCTCAACATTGTCACTTTTGTCTCATGTAACTTATCTTTGTTTTTGTATTTTTTTCACTTGTCATTTTCTCCTCATGTATCTTTACTGTTCCTATTGTGAAGCGCTCTGACGCCTTCGGCTAAAGTCTGCGCTAAAATAAATCCCATAAATATATAAAATAAATAAATAAATAACAGCCTAACAGGAGCACCGTACTAGGTATCTAGACTGAAGCACTGGAGGGGAAGGGGAAGAGCAGTCTGCCCGGGGCTCTCTGAATTTACCCGAAAGACGACAGCCTTGCCTCACGTCCCCTATGCCTGCATGCAGTGAAAAGCCCCAGCCCCCCTTCCCCCGATGGCATAGTTCACGCCGCCCCTTGCCTGTGTGCCATGTGCAGGGATTTATATAGCGCAAATCACCAACCGGTTTCTAAGCGCTTGCTTAGGGAACCCGTCCTGGTATTCCCCTGTGAGATAGCCCCGCAAGGTGAAAGCCAGGCATCCCGCCGCGAGGGGTCGTTGTGGAGATTAAGCAAGCTATTGCCCAGAGTCGCAGAGTGGGAACCCGTGAGTCAAGTAGGCACCGGAGCGAGAATTGTCAAGTCCATGGACATTTTAGGACTCAAGACCCCGCCGAGCCGGGAATTGAACCCTGGTCCCGGGCTGACCACTGCTTCCAGGTCTGCCTCCTCTAACCAGTGAGCCACACTTCTCCCCGGACCATCAGCACCCCCTGCAAGCTGTCCACGTCTCTCCCACCCTTTCACCCTGCTCCTCGCCCCTTCATCCCACCCCACCCCCTCCTCACCTCAGAGTATGCAGAAACAACCCCTCTCTTCTCTGGGACACTTTCCAGGAGAAAGAGGGCCCTGTGACCGACGTCTGTGCTGAAATGACCCCCCGCACCTCCCTGCCGAAGTCCTGAGATGAAATGTATGACTCAGCAGACCCCCACACTGGGGTCTGCTGGCCCAGCTCCTTCCCTGCCCCCATTCCCTATCACTGCCCCCCTCCTCTAAGGAATGGGGGGGGGGCATCCATCTTGGGGGAGGAGTGAATAAACGAGGGATGCGAAGATATGTCGGCATCGTAACAAAGGACTCATCTGACAACCCCTCTCTGCTTCTCCCCGTCTCTCCGTGTGTATGCGCCAAGCGTCGCTATTCCATGCATATAGCATCAAATCCAAAGTAGCAGCACTATTGCAGCAGTAGGAAATATTTTAAATAAAACACGTTTTACCACCACACATAGGGCAAATCCCTGTTTTATTTCATCAAATAGGCAAAAGGATCTTAGACGCGGAATATTAGAATTGGGAGCGATAAATATGAATCAGTCTAAGTTCAGCCAACATACACCGAAACACGCATGCGCAGAGTGAGCGACACGCGTAGGGTGTGCACAGCCAGACCGGGGAGCACGAATAGACAGGCAGAACCTGCATGTATCGGCACCCCTCTGACGTAGGGGGTGCACAAAACGACGGGGGTGAGAATTTAGTTACGACACCGGTACCGACCTGAGAGCAGCGTCCGCCCCCCACTCCTTCTCGGGCCCGCGAGCCCCCAGGGAGGGGTGGATGGGTGTTAATTTCGGCCCAGGCAGGCTGTAAAAAGTAGCCCTCATTTGCATATTGCTTTTCCGTAAAACACTGCTGAGGAAATACCTGCAAACAAGTGAGGCCAGCCCCCGCCCAGTCTGCGCACATGAATGGATAGCCAGGAGCGGAAGGAGCCACACCTCTGCGTTGACAAAAGGAATCCATGGACACCCATCGGCCTCCCACGCAACGCCCCACTGGGCCGTGGCGGCATCGAACAACACAGACATTACCAAAAAAAACAACCCACAGCTGGAACTCGGATACTGGCCCTTCAGCCATTGCCCGCCTTACCCTGCCCCCAGGGACCCCGATCCGAAGGATGCCCATCGTCCTCCCACGCAACGCCCACTGGGCCGCTGGCGGCATCGAACAACACAGACATGCCCAAAAAACAACCCATGGCTGGAACTCGGATACTGGCCCCTCAGCCATTGCCCGCCTTACCCTGCCCCCAGGGCCCCCGATCCGAAGGACGCCCATCGGCCTCCCACGCAACTCCCCACTGGGCCGCTGGCGGCATCGAACAACACAGACATGCCCAAAAAACAACCCACAGCTGGAACTCGGATACTGGTCCCTCATCCAATGCCCGCCTTACCCTGCCCCCAGGGCCCCCGATCCAAAGAACTGCAGCGGAACACGTCACTTTATGCAGTTTATTCCCATGTTATAGGTGATAGGGATCGATACCTACAAATAAATCTTACAGAATGGCCCATACACATTCACCCAGCTCTAAATCCCTGTTTCACTGGAGGTCTGGCGCGGCAATGCCATTTTTTCAGACGGCTTCCAGGAAAGGAGTCCACTTCCGGTGAGGTCAGCGCACTAGCTCTTGCGCTCCCCACCACTACTTAGCTGGACCTTGATGCGCACGTGCAGCAGCCATGCCAAAGGCAAGCCCGTCGACGCCTGTCCGCGCTTGGCCCGGACCTAGCGTCCTCCCCCCTAGTCCTTTCTCCCCAGACCCAAAGAAAAGATGCTACTCAGGATTGGAACTCTTAAAATTACATCCACCACTTAAAAAGTACTGTTCCCGCCTGATAGTAGTTGTTACATCTAATACACCCCTTACAGTTTGTCCTCACTGTAAGTTTAAACCTCTTAATTTTCTAAATACGGAACCCCGCGACACACAATGCATTCACAAGGAAATTGTTACAGCAGCTCTTATAAACGCTCGCTCACTAGGCAAACACAAATATGAGAGAGCAGACCTACTAATTGACCACAATCTTGACATTCTTTTTATAACCGAAACATGGACAGATCTCGCATCAGGACCTGATGTCACGGCGGTTACGCCTGAGGGCTACACGGAAGACAGATTAAACAAAAAAGGCGGTGGGCTGGCGATAGTTTATCGCAATAAACTTACCACTGAACTAGATCTAATACCATCACTGACCGGTGAAATAATCTACTTCTCCGTTCAGCTCACTCGCGCCCCAACTTTTAATTGCATTTTACTCTATCGCCCACCAGGATCCAGAACTGAGGTCCTCTCCAACCTTAGCAATTTGGTAGAACCTATAGCAGCGGAACATACATTTACCATTCTTGGTGATTTTAACTTTCACTTGGAAAACCAGCTAGACAAGGACACAAATGCACTACTCTTACATCTGGAAGCGATGGGCTTATCACAGCGAATTCCCAAAGCAACACACATAGCTGGTCACACTCTAGACGGCCTCTTCTCTAACTCTCAAAAAATTCATTTAAAAAACATCCTCCCGTTAGTATGGACCGACCATCATGCATCATAGTCAACGTTCTTACTAACTACAATTCTCTCCCCAACCCCACTATAAAAACACCTCTGGAATTCAAAGCCTGGAAACGTATAGACAATCATCTCCTTGAGAGTCAATGATCTGTTACCCAACCAGAGGTTTCCTCAGATCCCAACAGAGCATCAGCAATCAACGCAAACTGGCTGCATTATGCATTCAACCAGCTGGTGCCAAATAAAACCTTCTCTAAAAACCGGCGCTCCCCGTTGGCCCCATGGTTCTCCGAACTACTTAGGGAACACAAGAAGCTCTGTAAGAATCAGGGAAGACAATGGCGTTAATCATACACCAGTCAGGAAAAACTCCTCTATAGAGACGCACTCACCAAATATAAACTTCTGATTGCACAGGAAAAAGTAACTCCTATGTGGCATAGATTTCTGCAAAAAACTCTAACAGGCAGCTCTTCCAAGTAGCCACCATTTTATCAGGTTATACATCCCCTGCTGTCTCAGTCGTTGTGCGACTCCCTAGTGAATTACTTTTATGAAAAAGTAAATAACATCTACCAAAAATTCGCCTCTCAGACTAAGCATGCTGACCAGTCTCAGATAAATGGCACCGCAGAACATGCTTTAGTACAATTTGGAAATATAACACCGGACCAGATTATCAATCTAATGTCCCCTGTCAAACCAGGCTCAGCTAACGACCCCTGCTCGCTGGCGGTTTCAATACATGTGGTGGAACAGGTGGCACCTGTTCTAGCTAGCATCTGTAATGCTATGTTTTCATCAGGTATTTATCCCACTTCTTGGAAGAAAATTATTCTAAAGCCTCTACTAAAAAAACCTAATTTGGACCCGGCCGATACTAAAAACTACAGGCCCAGAGCCAGTAAAACAGAATCAGAAAAGAACCCTGCCAGAGCCTATATCAAGGTCCTACAAGAGGATCCTTCAGCTCAAGGTGGGGTGACAGGAAGGGATATCAGAGCCAGATACTCATCAAGCCGCTTTCATTTTTCTTTTTAGTTTATTTATTGTTTCAATAAAAAGTTTTTTTCAACAGAGTTTTTAATGAAATATTCATAGTTCAATGGATAAGCACAGTGTTCCATATCATAAAAATATACATATATAAACTTCACATAATCGTCCCACATTCACCCACACGTCACTACTCAGCTCACACTCTCTTCCAGTCCATTAAATATTTCTCAACCATACTCATTCACACTCATTCAGCACACATACAATGGTACAACAATGCCTGCAGTCAAGGTGGAATAAAGCTGCATAGACATAGGTAACACTGAGGGGGCAGAAGAAGGATGGAATGGTTATCTAAAACAGATAAACTTCTGCCGCCAACAGGAACCACGCCGACGCGCGTTTCGGTGTAAGGCCCGTTCAGGACACACGTTTGTCAGGGCGATGATGTACCGTGGGGTGGGGAACAGACACTCAACTTCGTTTAGTAGTCAATAGCGGTGATGAACATTGAGGAATAAGGGGTTTCTATTTCCCGCTTTTCTTCTCTAGAGATGGAGACTGCTGTATCCGCACTATTTGTAGATGTGGTCACAATCCCTGAGGCGATATCACAACCAGGCCGACCGCTATGGAGGATTTTCAAGATGATGTGCGGTGCACCAGCAGGTGCTTCCGCTGCTGGGGTGGAATATCGCTGCGGCGACCATGCATGTAGGGCACGTCTGTTCCAGGCAACAGTTCCAAATATAGGGCTCTGAGGTGAGACTCCGACCAGGTGTGCATTCAAGAGAACGTCTAGTGTCCGTGAAATCCGGTCAGTGATGGGAGCAGACCCGGAACGGGGGAATATCCCGACTGGTGGGCACTTGGGAGGATATATTACTCCAGTGTACGTGTACGTGACCCAAGATGCAAGGGATCCGGTCAAACCACAGCGCGACGGCAGGTCTTTACAGCTCCCAGCCTGCCTTTTCCAGCTAAAATCGTAGAAAAGGTAATGAACATCGAACTTTCTAAATACATAGAAGATCATCACCTGCTAGATGACATGCAATTCGGTTTCCGTAGAGGGCATGGAACTGAAACCGCGCTTATCAAAGCATCGGAGGACATCAGGATTATTCTGGATCAGGATGGAATGGCAGTTCTCAATCTGCTGGACCTCTCGGCAGCTTTTGACACGGTCGATCACACTGTTAGACCTGACATCATCATTGGCCTGAGTCTCTCCTCCATTTTTTCTGTTTGCCTCCTCTGTTTACGATGTCTTTGTTGGTGTATTGCTTTGAGCACTGGTTGAAACGTTTCATCATGTTGATAGCTTGCCCCTTGTATTTGTCTGGGTCTGATACTATCCGTTTAACTTTAAGCAGTTGAGTAAACGGGAGATGATTCTTTAAAGGCTTTTGATGAAATGACATGTAATGGAGTATGTTGTTTTTGTCTGTCTTTTTCCTGTATAAATTGGTTTAAATGGTTGTCGACTCTTGTGACATCCAAAAAGGTGATGGTTTGATGACTCCATTCAAAAGTAAACTGAATTCGATCATTGAAGTGATTAAGCTGTGTGAGGGCTGTTTCTAGAGATGTTTGATCACCTTGCCATAGGACAAAAATGTCGTCTATATATCTCAAGAAAATCCTGGCATGTGTGTCCCAAGGATGACAGTTCAAGATATTGTTCTCCTCAAAATATTTAATAAATGCATTCGCATAGACCGGTGCCGCACAATTGCCCATGGAAGTTCCAGACAACTGTGAATAGCACTGGTCCTCCCATGAACAATAACTTTGATATAGGGTGAAGTGCATGAGTTGCATGATGAAAATTTGGAAATCATTCCCTAAGTCTGAATGTAGCAAAATGTTCTCGATAGCTTCCATGCCAAGATCATGTGGTATACTGGTATAAAGTGCCTTCACATCTATAGAGCATAACAAGATAGATTCATTGTCCTCAAAAGTGATATCATGTATCTGATGTAAGAAATCTGTTGTATCTTTCACATAAGTACGAGAAAGTTTATTTATTTATTTATTTGCAAACTTGTACCACTCTAGGAATCAACTCCCTGAGGAGTATCTTCGCGCCTTTGGCAGCATCTGAGAACAAAAAGGCCCTGTCTTGTATTTTAATTGTCCAACCAGAAACTAGTAGTTAAACAGGAAAGTTTTAAATTTTTTCCTGAAGGGAAAATATTCCTTACATAATCCAATTTCATTAGGGAGTTCATTCCATAGCTTCGGGCCTGCTACTGATAGAGCCCATCCCCCTTGTCTTGTCTTCCAGAACCTGGGGACACATAACAATTCACGATCTCCAGATCTCAGAGATCTTAAGGGGGTGCATGGAATGAATGTTTTGGTTAGGTAATCAGGACCTTTACCAGTGAGGCACTTATGGATGATGCAGCAAGTTTTAAACATCACCCTCTGTTTCACTGAGAGCCAGTGAAGTTTTTTAAGTAGAGGTTTTGAGGGAGTGGGGGCCGGGACATTGAGAACGAGGCGTGCAGCCGGGTTCTGCACAACTTGTAATCTAGCAATAATCCCCTCATTGGCGGCTAGCAGTAGACCATTACAGTAATCCAGTCTGCTCAGCACGAGCAACTGTACTAGTGTTTTCCTGGTGGTGTCAGGTAACAGGGGGAATACCTTTCGTAGAAGCCCAATGACATGGAAACAGGAGCTGACCACTTGATTGGAATGTTGTTTGAGGGCGAGCTCCTGATCCAATTTAACTCCTAGATCTTTTACTACCACTTTGGGCTCAGGGACTGGGCCTAGGTCTTGAGGCCACCAGTCAGGAGTCCACAGGCGTTTGGCTTCCCCAAAGAGCATCACCTCAGTCTTGGAGACGTTACACTGAAGGAAGTTTGCTGCCATCCAATGGCAGTTGAATCAAAGGTTGCAAGTATTTGTCTGTGAGTTTTCCAGTACCTTCATGGATGCTGCCACGAGTAGAGACAATTGTTCTGAACGGCGGATTTGTTAGGTTTTTATGAATTTTTAGTAGCATGTACATGCTGGGAGTTCTTGGATTACTGGGGGTCAAAAATTGTTTGGTTTTTTGATTGATGATACCATTGTCATAAGCTGTAGATAAAATGTTGATTAGTACATCCATATACTGTCGGTTGGATTGTGTTGTATGGGACTGTACGTGTTGGTATCTGAAAGGTGTTCTTGCACTTTTTCTCGATAAAAAGCTGTATCCATGAGGACTAGGGCTCCTCCTTTGTCTGCAGATTGATACGTAATTTCCTCTCTTTTGGCTAGGTTATTGAGTATGGAATATTCCTTATTGGTCATGTTGGTGTGTTTTTTCTTTCTTGTGTAGCTGAAGCTCGAGATGCAATTTTTGACAAAATTTTCGAAAATATCCAAGGATTTGTGGCTCACTGGAGCCATGAACGTGCTTTTGGCCCATAAACCTTTTAGTTGATCAACTTGATTGCTGTCTGATGTTGGTACAATGTTCTCAAAGAAATGTCTTAAACGCAGGGTGCGCATAAATTTGAATAAGCTAATTTCAATCTCCAATTCGTTGGTGTGGCTTGTGGGGACGAAAGAAGTACCCTTTTGTAATACTCTCTTTTCTTGGTCAGAAAGAGTGTATGATGAAATGTTTACCACTAAGTTGGTTTCTTCTTCGGTTTCTCCACTCTCTTGCTGAGTGTCGTGTTCCTGAGATCTCTTGTTTATTTTGATTGCACTCATAAGTCAATGGTCATTCACCTAACCCCCCCCCTTTTTGGTTTAACACACTTCTTCAAACATTTCACATTTTCGGGTTCACACCACTACAAGATGGCCACCGCTCCTGATGTCCTCTTTCTATGTCTTCACTCTCGGGCGACCTCACTTCCGTATATACGGCACGGTTAAACACAGTCAGGTAGCGAAGGGCGTACGAGGTAGACGCGCGAGTCTACATCAATTTGCTTGTAAGTTTCAACCATGTTGCATGCGAGTATTTCTATCGTTTCGGTTACGTTGTTACTGCACTAGTGGGTCTTTCATAACGGCGCTCAAACACTTAATCGTTAATCTTAATATGTTTAGTCACTAGAATCTTTCACCCTATTCTGAGGTGGTTGAAACTCACTTTTTGATCGTTTTCATATTCACTCTTCTTCTACAATCGTGCACGATAAGACAACACATGGCGTTCCATCTTTTGTATTTCCACGTTCAAGAGATTCAAGCACTAATTTGGGTTCACCTATCGATTTCACCGTATGTATGATTTCAATCAATGTTACTAGATATTTTTTCGGAGGATCATATACTTAGTATGTTTATCTTGCTTACAGAACACCCCTGATGAAGGACAGACCGTCCGAAATGCATTGAGTGACGATGTACCTATATGTGTTGTACTAACTATGAAACGTGGATTTTATGGATTACAACCATTTGAAATAACAATCAACATTCATGTGAAAATAACATGAAATAAATGAAGAAAGAATTCAACGCATTTTTTGGTTGAAAATTTATTGAACGTCAATTTTGGAATAAAACGGGAATCGTTTACATAGAGGTTGTGCTCAGGGAGCTGGCACTTACATTAGGTGTCACAGGCTGAACACGTATTTCTTACTTTCTCATCAGGGACACTGCCAAATTACAATTGATAAGTGCTAGCTTTTGAGGTCGAAATGTCATGTTTGGAATCAAATGACTTGTTATTACAATTTTTAAAATGCCACCTTTAGAAAGGTGGCATTTTCCTGCCCTATTTAGGACCTTCCGAGAGTTTCTAGCTGCCTGGGCCTGTTAATTCCTTCCTCATCAGGAATGAGCATTTAACCCAGACCATGAACAATAGGACCTGGGTGTAGTTGGGATAGGGCCATCCTGCCAGGATGGGAGGGACAGAGCAGTTCCCTGCCTCACTTACATTTTAAAGGGTTGCCCCAAACACACTCGAAAAGGAACTTGACACCAGCATTTTGTTACCACAGACCTCTTGATGCCTGGGCAGGGGAAGAAAGGGGAAGGAAATAACATCCTAGACCAGATGTGGGTATGAACTAGATGTTTCCCCTACCTCAAAAAGTAGCACCAGGTATGCTTTGTGGGTCTCTTGAGCCGCACACCAGTACACTCCTGGACCTGTGGACATTACAGAAGAAGGACTGCCTTGTTCCCCAGAGGACTGCCCTGCTGCTGAGGCCTGCCTTGTTCCCCAGAGGACTGCCCTGCTGCTTGAGGCCTGCCTTGTTCCCCAGAGGACTGCCCTGCTGCTTGAGGCCTGCCTTGTTCCCCAGAGGACTGCCCTGCTGCTGAGGCCTGCCTTGTTCCCCAGAGGACTGCCCTGCTGCTGAGGCCTGCCTTGTTCCCCAGAGGACTGCCCTGCTGCTTCAGGCCTGCCGTGTTCCCCGGATGACTGCCCTGCTGCTTCAGGCCTGCCTTGTTCTCTAGAGGACTGCCCTGATGCTTGAGGCCTGCCTTGTTCCCCAGAGGACTGCCCTGCTGCTTGAGGCCTGCCTTGTTCCCCAGAGGACTGCCCTGCTGCTGAGGCCTGCCTTGTTCCCCAGAGGACTGCCCTGCTGCTTCAGGCCTGCCGTGTTCCCCGGATGACTGCCCTGCTGCTTGAGGCCTGCCTTGTTCCCCAGAGGACTGCCATGCTGCTTGAGGCCTGCCTTGTTCCCCAGAGGACTGCCCTGCTGCTTGAGGCCTGCCTTGTTCCCCAGAGGACTGCCCTGCTGCTTGAGGCCTGCCTTGTTCCCCAGAGGACTGCCCTGCTGCTTCAGGCCTGCCTTGTTCCCCAGAGGACTGCCCTGCTGCTTCAGGCCTGCCGTGTTCCCCGGATGACTGCCCTGCTGCTTGAGGCCTGCTTTGTTCCCCAGAGGACTGCCCTGCTGCTTGAGGCCTGCCTTGTTCCCCAGAGGACTGCCCTGCTGCTTGAGGCCTGCCTTGTTCCCCAGAGGACTGCCCTGCTGCTGAGGCCTGCCTTGTTCCCCAGAGGACTGCCCTGCTGCTTGAGGCCTGTCTTGTTCCCCAGAGGACTGCCCTGCTGCTTCAGGCCTGCCGTGTTCCCCAGAGGACTGCTCTGCTGCTGAGGCCTGCCTTGTTCCCCAGAGGACTGCCCTGCTGCTTCAGGCCTGCCGTGTTCCCCGGATGACTGCCCTGCTGCTTGAGGCCTGCATTGTTCCCCAGAGGACTGCCATGCTGCTTGAGGCCTGCCTTGTTCCCCAGAGGACTGCCCTGCTGCTTGAGGCCTGCCTTGTTCCCCAGAGGACTGCCCTGCTGCTTGAGGCCTGCCTTGTTCCCCAGAGGACTGCCATGCTGCTTGAGGCCTGCCTTGTTCCCCAGAGGACTGCCCTGCTGCTTGAGGCCTGCCTTGTTCCCCAGAGGACTGCCCTGCTGCTTGAGGCCTGCCTTGTTCTTCAGAGGACTGTCCTGCTGCTTGAGGCCTGCCTTGTTCCCCAGAGGACTGCCCTGCTGCTTCAGGCCTGCCGTGTTCCCCAGAGGACTGCTCTGCTGCTGAGGCCTGCCTTGTTCTTCAGAGGACTGTCCTGCTGCTTGAGGCCTGCCTTGTTCCCCAGAGGACTGCCCTGCTGCTGAGGCCTGCCTTGTTCCCCAGAGGACTGCCCTGCTGCTTCAGGCCTGCCGTGTTCCCCAGAGGACTGCTCTGCTGCTGAGGCCTGCCTTGTTCTTCAGAGGACTGTCCTGCTGCTTGAGGCCTGCCTTGTACTCCAGAGCACTCCCCTGCTGCTTCAGGCCTGCCTTGTTCCCCAGAGGACTGCCCTGCTGCTTGAGGCCTGCCTTGCCTTCCAGAGGACTATCCTTCGACACCGTCAATCATAAAATCTTAATCACCAGACTGTCCGACTTGGGCGTTCAAGATTCTGTCACAACTCTACAAACATCAAATCTCACAGAGAGATCCTTTCGAGTCGAATTAGGCGAATCCAGCTCCCAAACTTTCAATCTGCAATGCGGAGTACTGCAGGGCTTGTCTCTGAGCCCTACGTTGTTTAATGCTAACCTGACCCTTCTGGCCGCTCTGATTAGACAGTTTGGGTTCTCTGTAAAATCTTATGCAGACGACACACAGGTAGTCGTATCAATAACTAATAATAAGGAGGAGGTTGCCAAACCCATTAACAACTGCATGTCTCATGTCAACTCTTGGATGCAATCCAACTGTCTTAAACTCAACAGCAGTAAGACCGAAGTATTACTATTGGGTGCCGATCCTCTGGCTTGGTCTTTGAACTGGGGGAGGGCCCAACACCCGTCTCAAAGGCATTGCACTGGCTACCAGTTAAGAAGAGAATTATCTTTAAGTAATTGTGCATTACATTCAAAGCACTCCATGGAAAGGGCCCCTCGTACCTGATGTTGCGCATAAAATATTATGTGCCGTCCAGGAACCTTAGATTTGGACAACAAAAACTGTTGCAAATGCCTAGGTTCAAGCAGGCACGATGGGAGGAAGGAGCTTCCTGCTGGGATCCGCCAAGTCCTGGAATCTTCTTCGGCTATTACAAGTAGTCCAAATTTGAAAGCATTTAGGAAAGCAGTAAAAACATGGCTATTTCAATCCGACCTCTAATTCTAATTGCATACTATCCTTACATGCTCCCTGAGTCCTCAGTGCCAAGACGCCTCCGGGCATTCGTTGCGCTTTACAAATCTAATCATCAAATCAAATCAAATCCTGCTGCATGAGGCCTTCCTTGCCTTCCAAAGGACTGCCCTGCTGCCACAAGAGGACTGCCCTGCTGCTACAAGAGGACTGCCCTGCTGCTACAAGAGGCCTGCCCTGCTGCCACAAGAGGACTGCCCTGCTGCTACAAGAGGACTGCCCTGCTGCTACAAGAGGCCTGCCCTGCTGCTACAAGAGGCCTGCCCTGCTGCTACAAGAGGCCTGCCCTGCTGCTACAAGAGGACTGCCCTGCTGCTACAAGAGGCCTGCCCTGCTGCTACAAGAGGACTGCCCTGCTGCTACAAGAGGACTGCCCTGCTGCCACAAGAGGCCTGCCCTGCTGCCACAAGAGGACTGCCCTGCTGCTACAAGAGGACTGCCCTGCTGCTACAAGAGGCCTGCCCTGCTGCCACAAGAGGACTGCCCTGCTGCTACAAGAGGACTGCCCTGCTGCTACAAGAGGCCTGCCCTGCTGCTACAAGAGGCCTGCCCTGCTGCTACAAGAGGCCTGCCCTGCTGCTACAAGAGGCCTGCCCTGCTGCTACAAGAGGCCTGCCCTGCTGCTACAAGAGGCCTGCCCTGCTGCTACAAGAGGCCTGCCCTGCTGCTACAAGAGGCCTGCCCTGCTGCTACAAGAGGCCTGCCCTGCTGCTACAAGAGGACTGCCCTGCTGCTACAAGAGGACTGCCCTGCTGCCACAAGAGGCCTGCCCTGCTGCCACAAGAGGACTGCCCTGCTGCTACAAGAGGACTGCCCTGCTGCTACAAGAGGCCTGCCCTGCTGCCACAAGAGGACTGCCCTGCTGCTACAAGAGGACTGCCCTGCTGCTACAAGAGGCCTGCCCTGCTGCTACAAGAGGCCTGCCCTGCTGCTACAAGAGGCCTGCCCTGCTGCTACAAGAGGACTGCCCTGCTGCCACAAGAGGCCTGCCCTGCTGCCACAAGAGGACTGCCCTGCTGCTACAAGAGGACTGCCCTGCTGCTACAAGAGGCCTGCCCTGCTGCCACAAGAGGACTGCCCTGCTGCTACAAGAGGACTGCCCTGCTGCTACAAGAGGCCTGCCCTGCTGCTACAAGAGGCCTGCCCTGCTGCTACAAGAGGCCTGCCTTGCTGCTACAAGAGGACTGCCCTGCTGCCACAAGAGGCCTGCCCTGCTGCTACAAGAGGCCTGCCCTGCTGCTACAAGAGGACTGCCCTGCTGCCACAAGAGGCCTGCCCTGCTGCCACAAGAGGACTGCCCTGCTGCTACAAGAGGACTGCCCAGCTGCTTGAGGTCTGTTTTGTTTCCCAGAGGTCTTATCTGCTGCTGGAGGCCTGCCCTGCTCTCTGAGAAGGGAGACTGGACCTGCTTTCTTCTTCCCAGGCCTCCAAGGGTCAGTTGGCTGACCTCCAGTTCTGAGCTTTAGGAACATAACAAGCTCCAGAAGCCTCCCTGCAACTGCCCAGTTGACTTGTTCCAACTGGCCCTGCCTGGACCTGCAAGTGTATCTTCCTGGACCCGCCTGGGCTCTGCTGGCCTCTGTGAATTCCTGATCCCCAGGAGGTGCCTACCCTCGACTCTTGGCTGGCATAAGTTGATCTCCGGTGCTACTGATTGGATTTCTGTAGTTTTGGTTCCAATAATTTTCTCTATTTTTTTCAAAATTGGTTTGAGATTTGTCTTGTGTTATGCTTTTATTTTATTACTTTTGGTGCTGCTAAAATAGTTACACATTCCCTCTATGTTAAGCCTGACTGCTTTTGTTCCAAACTACCAAAGTGTTAAGCACAGGTTAATTTCTCATGCCATGTTTATATTGCCAATGTAGTGTATGATACGTATAGGGTCCAGCAAAATGTGAAAAATCTGGGGTGATCACGCAGATTTCCTACACAGGCCGCCTCCCGCCAAGAGCTAGGGTAGACTAATCAATCCCTCTAAGGGCCTCCCAGCTCAAGCGATAGAATGCGGACACTTCACCACAACTATAGTCACCCTTGTCTGTTCTATGCCCCTCTGAACCGGTCTGTAGCCCTCTGTTACCATCTTCCTTAGCCAAAACCCCTCCTTGGGATCTCTCTCACCTATAGACCCCACTGGTGAGACCACTAACCCTAGCTTGCTCAATGGTGCATCCCAGTAGGTGGACAGAACCATCATGGCCAACAAGGTGATGTGGTCCATTCTGCCCTCAGGGTCATACTTCTGTCTCCAGGTAAGGACCGCTCTGCCGATGAAGCAAACAACAAAGGCCACTGACAGCTGTCAATGCCAGGAGCCAGGCCCCAGGCCACCCTATGCCATCTGGAGGCTTCTATTTCGGGGTCTAGGGGAAGCATCACCCCTTGCGACCTCACATGTTAAATCACTCATGACATGTTAAAAAACAACACGGATGACATCACTGATGACATCTCATTTAACCTCATTGGTGAAATCCTCCTGTGACGGTGAGAGTGTGCTACAGGCTTTGGACTAGAGATTCACCAAGCTGCACCTGTGTACAATGCTCTATTACCGATCAAGTAATCATGGACATGAACTTGGGCACATAAAAGACACATAACAGAGCGGGCAGGGTACCCACATGTGGCAGATGTTACCATTCTTTCACTGATAGTCACTCACCTATCAAACTAATACTTCCAGAGAATTTAAAGAGGTCACTCCCCCCTAAAACCTTGAACACCATGAAGAAAAGAGTTTTTTCTCTGCTCACAGTAACAGAATCACCCTCTTGAAGACGTGACCTGGCCTGTAGGTTTAAGTGAAGAAGTTGAGAGGTCTGCCTTTGCTACATACAAGTCACCTTCTGCCAGGCCTTCAGGACAACCCTTCGTAGTTTGCCAACATACGCTTCACTCATTCCAGAGATGCCACAATGGCATAAACCCCCTGAGCTGTGCTTATAACCCCAGTGTGAGTAAAATCACTTCTATGTGGGGCACTCCTACTTTCTACATTATTCATATGCAATATCTCAAAATCTTTAGCAGAGTTTTGGAAATAAATATACTGAACGCACTGTATTACAACTCTTACACAGGGCAAATAACCAGATAACCAACCACTCATGGATAATCTGTTGTCAGCAGAGGCTTTGGCTTTTCTCACAGATGTTTTACAGCAGGCTTTGGCTCGAAGCTTCCACCTTCTTTGATCCATTCCTCTGTAACTCACATCCGACGGGGAGTAAGTACCACTCGCACTCCAGACTTTACTGGTTTGTAAAAGTGCACCAGAGAACTTTAAGCTGCATCACCACACTTGCCTCCAGGGGGCGCTCTGTTTCCATTCTCCACTGTAAGTGACGGTAGGACCTTTACTAGCACCTTTCTGTTTAAAATGATGTGAGCATTTGTGGAGTAATAGATGGGGTCATTTGACGTCATCACTGATGTCACCAATGTGTCATTTGAAACATCATCAGTGACGTCAAATCAAAACAAGCTTTATTCAGTATATAAGAATATATCCATAAAAGCATTCTACAAATAAAAACAGTTTGTCATAAATTTTACAATTTTTCCATAATTAAAATTCCCAATGAACGTTTCTAACATAGGCATTTACACCCTAATTAGTTTTCATAAAGCGCATCGCCACATAAATATAAATAAAGCTTACTGATAATATTTACATGTCATCACAGGAAGCAATAAAGAATACAATTCATACAATAATTCATATAAAAAGAGATAAAACCTCAAGTTGCCACTTATTATCATTAAAAACGTTATATCAGGTAATGTAATGGGTAAGTATGGACTGAAAATGAATATTTTAAATGTACAGTCTATTCGATTTCATAATTCAGCATTTCCAAGTATGAAAGATCCTTTCTTCGTTTAATAGCCATTTGAATAAAAAGGATGACCGCATTACACGTCGATACATTTTCCAAATTTCCCTATTCCAGCGCGAGCGCTATTCATGCAGCGCTTGTTTTGTGGCAGCTCCTGATTTTAATTACCCGTTTTTGCATTTGATTTAAATTTTGTTTTCACAGTTATTCCCTGTTCTTACCTGACTGGCCTCGCATACCCCCACCTCTGCCATCACACCTGCACTTTAATTCTGGCAATTCACTGCGTTTTGCGGGTCCTTCGCCCCTGACTCGTGGCGGCCATCTTGGGTGAGTGGGTCCCAGCGCGTCAGCAAGTCCTCTCTCCATCTCGTTAGGAGAGTACTTAGGTAGCCATGCTTACGCGCAGCGGCCACGCGCAGCGGGGACGCCGGACTGATGCCGGAGTTACGCCAGAGTTCAGCCCGTCTGTGCCCGTCCGGGCCCAGACGGGCTCAGGGCTGGTCCTTATGCCCGATCCACTGGAGCCACCTCACATTCGTATTGGGTATGGGAGGGAGGAACTCATGTCTTGGCGGTCTCTGAAACTCACCACATGCAGATTCGCCCACGAGGGAGGACAACCGTTCCTACCTTGCGGGGCCTGTATTGCGGGTCAGGATAGGGCCCTTGACAAATCGGTGCTCTCAATAGCTTTGTTGAACTGCCGGTCTTTACCCAGTCACGCCACTGAAATTAACTCCCTCATTCTGGACCACAAGTTGGATGTGTTATTTTTAACAGAGACCTGGATTTCCTCCTGCTCAGGCCCCGACATGGTGAGAGTACTTCCTCCAGGCTTTCTTATATCACATCTGGACAGACCTGTGGGGCGGGGAGGAGGAATCGCCATCCTTTATAGGGATTTGCTAGTGTGTAAGGTTCAGGACGGAGGGATGAGCGATTGCGAGAGCTGTCAGTTCTCTCTTCGCTTGTCACCCACTGCGTCCTTGGCGGGTCTTCTGATCTATCGTCCACCTGGGTCTTTGGGGAATTTTCTTAATTCTCTCTTAGAAACAACCGCGCTCCTAGCTTCCTCTACTGGTAACTTTGTAGCTTTGGGTGATTTTAATATCCATTTCGATGACCCCTCCAACTCTCTGGGAATAGATTAGCAAGGCGATCTTAAAGCATTTGGGATCAACTTGGCTAACTCGGGTGCCACACATGGGAAGGGTCACTTGCTGGACCCTATATTTTCAAACTCAGATTGCCTTAAAGTACTACCTACATTGGCTCTGCCTTGGACCTACCATTTTTTGGTGCCTGCCCAGTGATAGTTTGATGTCCCAGTGGCATCAGCTCCCAGGGTATATACCGTGGAAGAGCCTGGTCCAGGCTCCCAGTGGACACCTGGGCGGTACATCTGGAGGCGTCTTGGCCTCCCCCTGGGTCTAATCCATTAGTTGCCGATGAGAACTTAAACATCTGGCTCACTAACTCGCTTGATGCTCTCCTCCCCAAGAAGAAACAACTCACCAGGGGTAGGAGAGTGGGATCCGCGCCCTGGTATACACCTGAGCTGAGAACACTGAGGAAGGGCTGCAAGAGGCTGGAGCGGACATGGAGGAAAGATTGGAGCGAAACGAGCCGGAGAGAATATCGGGCGGCTCTTAGTACCTACAAATCCGCAATTCGGGCAGCGAAATCTGTGTTCTTTGAGGAGAAAAAAGGCTCTTCTGCCAATTCCTCAAAAGAATCGTTTAGAGTCATCAAAGAACTCTTGAAAGCTCCCAAACCTCAGGTCATTCACGACAATCCACGTGAAAAATGTTCAGAACTTGTCTTCTTCTTTAAAACCAAAATAGATAACATCTTGGCATCTCTCCCCAGGCTAGCCCAGGAGACCCCCTCCGGTGGTAACCTAGGGTCTCAGCCCAGGGTGCGGTCAGCGGAGTTGGCTTCTTTCGGTCCTGTCACTGTGGAAGAAGTTCTCGCAGTCTTGACGACCATGAAAAGTGGTTCTCCAAAAGACCCTGCACCAATGAAATATCTTAAGCAGGTAGCCTCCACCATCGGCGGCCCAGTGACGGACCTTATTAACCTATCTTTCACCCAAGGAGTGGTGCCCCCCAGATGGAAGGGAGCGGTTGTCAGGGCTCTCTTGTGGAGAAGTGTGGCTCACTGGTTAGAGCAGGCAGACCCTGAAGCAGAGGTCAGACCCGGGACCAGGGTTCAATTCCCGACGCGGCAGGGTCTTGAGCTCAAATGTCCACGGACTCGATAATTCTCGCTTCGGTGCCTGACCTAATCATGGGTTCACACTCTGCAACTCTGGGCATTAAGCTTGCTTAATCTCCACAACGGCCCCCCGCGGCGGGATGCCTGGCTTTCACCTTGGGGATGCCCGTTAGGGGCTATCTCACAGGGAAAAGCCAGGACGGGTTCCCAAGGCAAGCGCCGAGATGCCTCCGGGTAGTCGAGCGCTATATAAGAACATACAAAAAAAAAGAAAAAGCCTAACCTGGACCCCGCCGACCTTGCCAACTTTAGGCCCATTTCCCTGCTCCCCGGCCTTAGCAAGGTTGCGGAGAAGTTGGTGAATAGTCGCCTATCGGGCTTTCTGGAGTCCAACTCCCTTCTGGGTGATTCCCAAACGGGCTTTCGCCCCGGTCAGGGGACCGACACTGCCCTGCTGGCAGTCGTGGAGAATGCCAGGAGCATTTTGGATTCAGGGGGATCGGTGGCAGTGATCCTCCTGGACCTCAGTGCGGCATTTGACACCGTAGACCATCAGGTGCTTCTCCAACGGCTGTCGGGGTGGGGGTCTCCGGGATGGCCCTGAAGTGGTTCGCTTCCTTTTTGGAAGGCCGGACGTTTGAGGTGTGGGAAGGCCACGAGAAGTCATCATCGGTCCCTCTCCAGTGTGGTCTGCCACAGGGCTCATCGTTGAGCCCTACTTTATTTAACATTTACATGGCCCCACTGGAGAGTGTGGTACTGCCTCTGGGTATCAAGATCATCAGCTACGCTGATGATACTCAGTTGGTGGTAGGGCTTCCCCAGTCGGCTTACCATTCCGACCGGCTGCACACGTGTTTGGCTAAGATCTTTACGTGGATGTGTAGCTCAGCACTCAAGCTTAACGGCTCAAAAACGGAACTGATGATGTTGGGGAACTCCCCTCCCTCCTTATCACCGAGCAGCTGGCCCAGCTGTCTGGGAGCGGCACCCACCCCCAAACAGGAGATCAAGAGCTTGGGGGTGTGGTTGGAGCAGGACCTTTCCTTCAAGACACACGCTAAAAAGACCGCAGGCGTGTGCTTCGGTCTGCTCCGGTCAGCCCAGAAGATCTTACCACTCCTCCCAGTGGCCTCTAGGAGGTTACTCATCCAGGGGCTTATCATCTCACGGCTGGATTTCAGTAACGCGCTGTTTCTGGGGGCCCCAGAATCCACCCTAAACAAACTGCAGCAAGTGCAGAATGCGGCCGCCAGGCTCCTGATGGACCTTCCCAGGCGTCAGTCGGCTCGCCCTGCGCTGAAGGCGCTACATTGGCTCCCTGTCAGAGAGAGGGTGAAATTTAAAGCACTCTGTATGGCCCACAAAATTCTGCAGGGGAAAGGCCCACCCATCCTACGGGATATGGTTTAATCCTATAAGGCCTCCCGCGCCCTCCGCTCAGACCATCAACATCTGCTGCAAGTTACGAGGGTAAGGAAGGCAAGAACCGGTGGCAGAAGATTTTCCATAAATGTGGCCACACTGTGGAACTCTCTTCATCTGTATTTGCACTCGGAAACGAGCTTCTTAGGTTTCCGCAAACTTTTAAAAACTCATCTGTTCCCTGACTAATTCCTGTGTCTCTTGTTTTGGCGTTTCTCTCTGGATGAGCGCGGGGATGCCCAAGGGTAACCAGGCGCGATATAAAACTCATTAATAATAATAATAATAATAATAATAATAATAATAATAATAATAATAATAATAAAATTACAAATTTGATAAAAAGCGGATCTATAAGACTACAACTTATTAGCTATAAAAAGTGGTCATAGAACTAAATTTCTGATGTCCCTAAAAAAGTTACAAAAAAGTATAAAATGCAAGGTGGTCTGGGAGGTTTTACCATCACACGGGCACTTAGGTAGATTAGACCTTCAGTTACCCCTCTCAGGGAAAGCCATCTGAAAGTGGAGCGTACTCAGCCTTAATCTTGTTAAATAAAACCTGTGTTGTACATTTCTTATTAAAAAAAAGATACGGTTGCGTACCCAATGAGAATGGGCCTTCACAATGAGATCTGACGCCTGGTTTTGTACTCAGTTATTATTATTATTATTATTATTATTTTTATATTCTTATATAGAGCCAGAATCGACCCCCGAAGGGGTATCTCCGCGCTTGCCTTGGGAACCCGTCCTGGTTTTTCCCTGTGAGATAGCCCCTACAGGGCATCCCCAAGGTGAAAGCTAGGCATCCCGCCGCGGGGGGGGCCGTTGTGGAGATTAAGCAAGCTTAATGCCCAGAGTTGCAGAGTGTGAACCCATGATTAGGTCAGGCACCGAAGCGAGAATTATCGAGTCCATGGACATTTGAGCTCAAGACCCAGTTCAGTTGCCTCGTTGATTCTCTGGATTTAAAAAGTCTTCTTTTGAACCC
The DNA here is from genome assembly GCF_964263255.1 of Lissotriton vulgaris. Taxonomy (NCBI): domain Eukaryota; kingdom Metazoa; phylum Chordata; class Amphibia; order Caudata; family Salamandridae; genus Lissotriton; species Lissotriton vulgaris. The sequence goes on from NC_141686.1 coordinate 344,433,894, forward strand.
CCTTCACTGTAGGTCGAGATACTCTCAGGATCTTTAAAATCAATGACCACGTTACACTCAGTAAAAAGATTATGAATATAATGCAACTATGGTATGTTCCTGCAGTGGTCAAGTTTGAGGCGATCCGGGATTATCTCTTTGGTAAAGTGTGTTACATCTTTAGTCCAAATTCGTTGCCACAGCATAAGAGCAGCCATACGAATCATATTTTAATTTAATTTAATAGCGATTTGTAAAGCGCCTGGTGACCCAAGGGCATCCCCGCACTATAGGAGTTGTGATCCAGATGAGGGAGAGGAAGGGAGGAGAGACATTTAATTAGGGAATAGGTGGGTTTTCAGCTTTTTGCGAAACGCCAGGTAGTTGGGTTCAAGTCTGAGGGAGCGTGGAAGAGCGTTCCATCCAGTGGCTGCTTGGACAGAGAAGCGTCGTCCTCCTGTGCAAGCTTTTTTGAATCTGGGGATGTTGGCCAGGTGCTCATTCTCGGATCGTAAGGATCTGGGTGCTTTATAGGGCATGATCATGCTGCTGAGGATCGTGGGACCAAATCCGTTGATCAGCTTGTGTGTCATGCACATGGCTTTGAAATGCACCCTTTGGCGCACAGGGAGCCAGTGCAGAGCCTTGAGGGCAGGTCTGGCGGACACTCTAGGGGGAAGGTTGGTGAGCAGACGTGCTGCAGCGTTCTGCGTCCGCTGCAGTTTCGTCAGAGTGGCCTCAGGGGCTCCCAGGTAGACCATGTTGCTGTAGTCCAGGCGAGACAGTACTAGTCCCTGGATAAGCAGTTTCCTGGAAGCAGGTGGCAGTAAGGGGAGAATTTTGCGGGTCGTGCGCATGAGCCCGAAACAGGTGCCCGAGGTTTTGGCTGCTTGAGTCTTCATAGAAAGCTCTGGTTCGAGCCATACGCCGAGGGTTTTGATTTCACGCTTCGGGGGGGGGGGGGGGGGATTTCTCCGAATACGTCGGGCCAGAGTGCTGTAGGGATGGTCGTCCATTGTTTCCCCAGGAGCATCACTTCCGTCTTTGACCCATTTAGTTTTAATGAAGAGTCACTCATCCAGCTGTGGATTTCTGTGAGGCAGTTGGTCAAGTTCTCTGGGTGGTCGACAAGTTGGGATAAGGAGACGACCAGTTGAGTGTCGTCGGCATAGCTTACCATTTTTATATCAAATGGTGTCACCACGTCCTCAAGGGGGGCCATATATGCATTAAAAAGCGTCGGGCTCAGGGAAGAACCCTGAGGGACCCCGCTTGTCAGGGGGAGGGTGGACGAGTGGTGGTTGTTGTCCCATACTTGGAACGTGCGCCCAGTGAGGAAGGATTCAATCCAGCTGAGTGCTGTCCCGGTGAGCCCTGCTGCCGTGAGTCGATGGAGGAGGACACGGTGATTGAATGTGTCGAAGGCTGCGCTGAGATCCAGGAGGATCACTGCCACTGACCCTCCTGAATCCAGGATGCGCCTTGCCTCCTCAATGACGGCAAGAAGGGCGGTGTCTGTGCCATGACCCGGGCGGAATCCAGTCTGGGATTGCCGTAGTACGTTGTTAGTTTCAAAGAACTGAGATAATTGTTCGTTGACCAATTTCTCGGCTACCTTGCTGATTCCGGGGAGTAGTGATATTGGTCGATAGTTTGACATGTCCGCTGGATCAAGCTGGGGTTTTTTTTAAAGTGCCTTCACCACCGCACTTTTCCAGCTGTCAGGGACAGATCCCTGGGCAAGCGAGCTGTTGATGAGCTCCGTGATCGATGGGACAATGACAGGGGCCACGGTTTTAAGGAATCTGATGGGTGCCGGGTCCAGAGGAGATCCGCTTTTCATTTTGGTCAGGGTACGTTCTACCTCTGTGCAGGTTACTGGCCGGAATGTCGCAAGTATGGGGCATAAATTGCTTTTGGTGTGGACGGCTGAGTGGCTAGCCGAGTGGTTGGGGGGGCCGGGCGGTGGGAGGGAGGCCAGGATGCGGGAGATTTTGTCGTTAAAATAGGAGGCTAGTTCGTTGCTTCGGTCGACCTGGGGGGTGAAGGAGGGAGGGGTATTCGGTACTTTGAGTAGCTCCTTTACAATTAAAAAGGATTCCCTGGCAGAATTGGAGGATTCTTTTATCCGCGTGTTGTAGTGGGAAGCTTTGGCGAGCCTGATGGCCTCTTTATAAAGTTTGACTGTGTTGTGGTTTGCTTCCTTGCTGGCGTGTTGCCAGTCTTTTCTCCAAAGCCGTTTGGCTTTTTTGCAGTTTTTGCGAAGTAGTCGGAGATCCGAGGTGTACCACGGAGCAGAGCCGAGTTTGCCGTTTTTGTCCTCCCTAGTTCTAAGTGGAAGCACTGTGTTCAGGGAGGTGGTGATCCACTCTCTAAATTTTTTGTCGGCGACAGCTGGGTCTTCAGCGTATGCAGGGGTGGTCGTTTTTAGGATCCTGGCCCATTCTTCGGTGGGGAGTCTGGACCAGGTCCTGTCCTTGCTGTAGGTAGGCGGTTTTTGTGGTTTCCTAAATGTTCCTGGTAGTCGGAAGGAGACTAGGAAGTGGTCTGTCCACGGAAGGGGAAGGGCCTCGTTCACTTGTATCGAGGGGGAGCTAGTGAACACTGGGTACAATAGGTGACCTTTGATGTGGGTCGCTCCGGAGTTAAGGAGGCGGATGTCAAGTGCCGCCAGATCGGAGATCAGGTCGGTAGCTACCGGATCTGCCGGGTCATCGAGATGAATGTTCAGGTCACCTACTATCATGAAATTTGATAGGGAGTGGGCCTGAGTTGTTACAGAGTCCAGGAGGGAGCTAGCGAAAGGGCCTGGCGGGCCGGGGGGGCGGTACACAAGGACTCCTGTCAGTGAGTTGGTCGGGTCTAGTTTAATAGTAAACTGAAGGCTTTCCGAGTCGGGGATCTGCGCGTCACTGGTTTTACAGTGAAGATGGTCCCGGTGAATAATGGCGACACCGCCGCCTCTGCCCAGGGGGCGGGGTAGGGACTGGATGAGGAAGCCCTGTGGGGTTGCTAGTGCCATATCTGATTGTGAATGTGGGGAGACCCAAGTTTCCGTGAGGAAAAGGATGTCTATCTCCAGGTCCTCTATAAGATGGTTGATCTGTATCGCATGTTTCGGTAGCGAGCGACAGTTTAGCGATGCGAGTTTGAGGGAGGCGGGTTTGTGGGGTTGTATGGAAAGTTTGAGCTGGACTGGCTTGCAAAGAGAGCAGCGACTGAAAGGTCCATTTAGATCATGGATATAGTCACAGGAGGGGGCTGGGGGGTCTGAGACTTAGTAGCTCTCTGCGTGAGTAGCTTACCTTTGGGTCATCTGAGTTAGGCAGGGGTTCTGGCCCTGGGCCCGGTCGTGCGCGGACGGGCGCAGACGGGCTTGCCTTAGGCGCGCCTTTGGCGCGCAAACGGCTCTCCCGCTGCGCTCGTCCGCTGCGCTGGTATGGCCGGCACATTTATACTCGTTAGAGGTGGGCGTGGCCTCGCAGTGGGCGTGGCTACCGCCTTTGGGCGTTTCCCTGTTCAGTGCTGGGGTCGCTGTCTCAGGGGTGGTCGAGGAGGGCTGTGAGAGCGCGTTAAGATCGGCGCTTTAAGCAGGTGAGCTCAGAGGTCTTTAAAATCAATAACACGTGACAGATAGTGAAAATTTATCACTAAGGTTTGGTATATTATGGACTATATAAGTAGCTGTTGAGTTCGGAACCGATAATACCCTTCTTAAAAACATGTTTTCAAGGGTTTGTAATGGGGGGATGTCTGCCATACCCCATAGGGCTCCACCCTAACAAACCCCTGCGGTGCACTTACTCCCATATCATTTTAAGATTTCAAGTATCGGCTTATAGTGATGTCATCAATGATGTACTTTAACATGTCACGAGTGATGTAATATGCGAGTTCAAAAGCGATGCATGGCGGGGGCAAGTTATAGCTGGTTCAGTAAACTAGCAGGCGAATTTCAGTGTTTTTTTAATCATTGATATATTAGTTCAACATGGAACCATAACATAATTTAATTTAATTTAATTTGCGTGTTTATATAGCGCTAGAATCACTCCCGGGGGAGTATCTCCGCGCTTCGACCGCTGCGAAACCCTTCCTGGCTTCCCTGAGAGATGGTCCCTTAGTGGGTATCTCCAGGGTGAGACCAGGCATCCCCGGCGGTCTGGTGGGGCCGTTAGTGAAGATGAGGCAAGCTAATGCCCAGAGTTGCCGAGTGTGATCGCTGATCAGAGTGGGCACCGAGGCGAGAGAATTATCGAGTCCGCTGACCCTGGTCCAGAAACCTGCCGCGCCGGGAATCGAACCCTGGTCCCGGGCCGTCCTCTGCTCTCGGGTCTGCCGCCTCTAACCAGTGAGCCACACTACCTCACTTTATAATTTGTTTGTCTTCAGTGAAGATATTTATAACAACCTGGTCCCCACTGGGCAGTTGTAGTTAGGAGCAAGTTTCCATTTCGAAAGCATTTTTTGGTTTGCTCATAACTTTGGTGCCACTTGACAAATCTTCACAAATCTTTCCCAAAAAAGTCTCATCCAGCTCAACTCCTTTGGTTTTGGGTGGTCGGTCAACCGGGGGGCGAGAAAAGGGGGGATTCCAAAACATGTTTTCCCCATTCATTTGTTCATAGATAAATTTAGACACAGCTACAGTCCAAGCGGCTGAATGGATTACACTACATTTGGCCTTGAGCGCAATCCTGGTCCAGAAAGCGTGCCTAGGCCATCCTAGGCTACAAATGTGTGTGGGTTTTTTATTTTACCACAAATTCTGGGTTCATCTGTAAATCCACAGTAACAGTTTTGTTTCTAAACATGGGCTCACAGGAAGCATGACAAGGTGAGACTTTACTTTCATTTTCAAACATTCCCCAGGTTGGAACTTTTGTTTACAGCCTGGGACTGCAGAACATACAGAGGCCGGTTTATGACTGCATGGTATGTGTCTTAAAGGTGTTTAACAAACACACAGGCGCGGTTCAGTTCCTTTTAAATGCTTTATTAATAATATATGGCTTACAGTGTTTGTTTGTGTTTTGGTCAACATAGAAATGCTTTACTCGTTGCATTTAAACATAATTATGGAATATGATTCTGTAAAAATGGGACTTTTCACAAATATCATTAGTCTTTTCATGTGGTGATACTTAATATAGCCACATACTTATTATAATATAAATATTATATCTATATATAGATGTGGTAACCCTGGCAAAGCCAGTAAACTTGTCTTGTATTATACTGAGATGAGCCCTTGACAAAGCCAATAGGCCAGCTTTATTGAAAGTGATACCCCCTGATATTGGGACGTCCTATCTGGTATAAGTGGGGGCCCTGTGATTGTGGGGGGTCATGACCCCTTAGCGGTATAATGTGATTTCAGATGCCACTGAAGGTATTTCTATCTGCCTGATGTTCCCTCTGCATTGCACAAGGGTTGGCTGCCAGCAGGGGCTGTTTGCAGGGTTTGGCAGCAATACCACATGCCCTAAAGTAACTATAACTCACGCCCTTGCCATGCTCTACTTATGACCTCACATATTACATCACTCATGACATGTTCTATGACAACACTGCGCGTGTGCTGGAGAAAGGTTTGGACATTAAGAGGAGCACGCATAGAAAAAGGTTATGCCTTGGGGGATTGTTTTATGCAGGAAGGTACTCCTGTCTGCACAAAAACAATCCTACTCGATATGCAGGCGCCCTTGCATCATGCCGCAAGGATGCAAGCGCTGGTGCTAGGATGCAAACTGTATGCCAGGGTAAGGAGGGACCAGAAGTGGGCCATACATTAGTAGATAAGGTGCATTTCCTGTCCATATCACCAGTGCAAGGGCTGCACCACAGGCTCTTGAATGAGGCACACATTAATATATTAGATGATATCACTGCAGTGGGTGACATTTATTAGAAGAGCCTTCCCCACAATGTCGTGCGGGGTAGGTCGACCACTCGGTTTCTACTTGAACCAGACACATATCTTCAAAGTGTCTAGAGCCTGCTGGAACTCATGAGGCACTAACTAAATAGTGATTAGTTTGCCCATTGAACCTGCGGGTACATATCCCGCTGATCCACAAAGTTGTAGGTAGGTTCTCACCTTACCAATGGGTGTAGATAATTTTCACATTAAGGTCCTGAAGAATCGCCACTGATCCCCCAGACAAGAAGGAGAGAAACATGTTGACCCACCAGGAGTAGAGCGCCCTTATCGTGACCCATTATAGTCAGATAGTTGCCTCTACCTTTTTTCCTTTTAATTAAGCAGGGACCCTGCTAAAATAAAATTGGTTCCATAGGACCCCTGACATGTTTTAACCATCTCATTCACTACTACATCCAAACACACTAGGGCCCTCACACCCACGGCACCTAACGGCAAGGAACAAAAGATCTCAGATAAGGAGCCCCTTTGCGTGTGCCCGCCGGGTTTTGCAGCGCAGACCTGACGAGGGGCAGGCTCATATGATGAAGCATGACACCTAGCTTGCTGGGTGAGTGAGGGCACTAGTTCCGAAAGGAGGAATTCCTCTCCTCCCACTACTTAACTGACAGGTCAGCCTGCCTTCGTGACCATAACTAGGTCTCTGACTAAGATTGTTAACGATAACAACAACGAGAGAGAGAGGGAAGGGGCACTCTCGGTCCCCCGGGAAGTAATTCTAAACAACAAAAGAGTGCCCACACAGGGGTAGTAGTGTCCAGCACAGAGACAGGAAAAGTCAAATCAACCTGAATAGGAGTTTCCCAGGGATTTCTTGTAAGCCCTCACTCACCACCCTGGGTGGTGACATGCTTCATCATTGGGCCCACCAGGAGAAACCGAGTGCCTCCCAGGTGTGCTGCGACGCCAGGTTACTGCGGAGCGGTTTTTTTTGTGACAAAGTGTGCAAAAAAGTGAGTTTAAAAATACCAGACAGCTTTACCAAACAAAAAACTTTATTCCGTGGTTAGCTGGGTATTGGTTAAAAAGTATGTGTAGGGAAATGTACCAACTAATGTGTTGGGTGTTTTCCCCTTTTAAATTACAATGGGGTCAACATGTTTCTGCCCTTTAGGTGTACGGATGTTACTGGGCATTCGGCAGGACCATGTAATTGTGTACCTCGGTGGTGTAGGCGCGCTAAGGCCTACCCTAGCCAGAGGACGTGAAAGTTAAAAGACAGAATTATGTGTCAAAAAACGGTGCAATGAAAAAATCCGTTAACAAACACTGGAGAATCCTTAACAGTAACAAAAGAAACTGGGAAAGACCTCTTTTTTCCTTCAAAAAAGGCACAAGCTTAAAAGACTCCTTGGTTCACACACGCCCGAAGGTTGACACCTCTACCTCCGGTACTATAAGGTCGATCACAGAGGCATGGGGTTTGCCACCAGTGACAGGACACTTCCCTTGTGCCAACTGCAGCGCATGCCATCTCACAACGCATACCAAACAACTCTCACTCGAACCAGGAAAGACATGGACACAGAAGAGTCACACTAATTGTAATTCGACTAATGTTGTCTACCTGGTAACGTGTCCATGTCAGAAAAGATATATCGGGATGACAACACGCAAAATCAAACAAAGAATTTGCGAGCACCGCAGTAACATCAGGTGTCAAAAGTCAGCAACCAAAATGAGTGAACACTTTCTCCAACAACACCATACACCCAATGATCTAAGGTGGACAATAATCGAGCAAGTCACCTCGGAGAGAAATACCACCAATATCCTCTTCGAAAAAGAGCAACGTTGGGTTTATAGACTAGGTACCCACATTAATGGGCTTAATGACCAGATCCCCTGGTCCTCTGTTCTCAAGCGATAAACCTGCCTTAGTCTTAATAATCCTCTGCTCATTTGCACTTTTGTGAACTTCCTGCCTTTAAAGTTCTGACCCCCCTGCTCCTAACCGGTTTCTCTTGCTCTGTCTGTTTAGAATCGAAATAGAATCATCCACCTTCCGATTCTACGACTCTTCGTCCTCTGACGAACGAGCCCCCTGTCACCGCAAGACATGAACCAATCACTCACCATGACAACGTGAGTGTTTGTATCACTAGCCTCGGTCTGATCTACAACCCTGCCGGGCTACTGAGGCGCATGCGTCATTTCTTTCACCACAACAACGCGAGGGCTTGCATTCCAAGCCTCGCTTTTGTCCGCTACTGCGATTGGGCACACACACACCACTAGGCACGCCCACCTCCCCTGGAAGCGACGCCCACCACCGCGCGCTTTACCTGGGAGAAAGTATATCTATGCCATTCGATCTCCGGACATCCATCCACGGGGTCCGGTTCGAGGAGAGTGTTAGGTGCCTAGCGGGTGTTTGGCGTTGCGGGCGTAAGGATTTGTCTGCTTTAACCATTGGGCACATTCCTGCCCCACACCAAGCTAAGTAATCCCATCACTTCAATCGCTAAAGTAGTTGTTGTGTCCCTTCACTCATTTTTTTAGGGTGTGCCATTGTCGCCACCACCCCCCTCCCGAGACCCATGAAGTGTGGATCTTTTAATACACAAGTGAAAAACTCGCCATTTTTATTCTTTTTATTCCTTTTAAGTAATTTGTAATAATTGGTTGAACCGCTAGGGTCCAACATAGTCACCAGCCCTACATTTGGGCGCATTGATCGCACCAGCACGAATGGCATGATGTCTGTATTGCGATCGTCCTTTTTGCTCACAATCTGTATGCCCTGTGACAGCCTGGCCGTCACCGCTTCAGGCTTAAAATATCTTTCACCCGGGGCACTTTACTTTCCACCTTAGTCCAAGCACAGAACTTTGAAATCAGTGTTAGCAGAAAGACGCTCCAGTCCATTCATTAACATTGTTTGTTTTGTCTTTCCATGTGTGTTTGTCATTTCTTTAAGACCACAGGTTCACTTAAAAGCGCCGGGACACTCTTTTAGAGTAGCCGTGCGCTATATAAGTTTATTTTAACATAACATAACATAACATAATTTGTTTGAACCTCTTTCTTCTGGTTTCTTCTTTTTGCACCTTTTTTTGACACATAATTCTGTCTTTTAACTTTCACGTCCTCTGGCTAGGGTGGGCCTTAGCGCGCCTACACCACCGAGGTACACAATTACATGGTCCTGCCGAATGCCCAGTAACATCCGTACACCTAAAGGGCAGAAACATGTTGACCCCGTTGTAATTTAAAAGGGGAAAACACCCAACACATTAGTTGGTACATTTCCCTACACATACTTTTTAACCAATACCCAGCTAACCACGGAATAAAGTTTTTTGTTTGGTAAAGATGTCTGGTATTTTTAAACTCACTTTTTTGCACACTTTGTCAAAAAAAAAAACGGCTCCGCAGTAACCTGGCGTTGCAGCACACCAGGGAGGCACTCGGTTTCTCCTGGTGGGCCCAATGATGAAGCATGTCACCACCCAGGGTGGTGAGTGAGGGCTTACAAGAAATCCCTGGGAAACTCCTATTCAGGTTGATTTGACTTTTCCTGTCTCTGTGCTGGACACTACTACCCCTGTGTGGGCACTCTTTTGTTGTTTAGAATTACTTCCCGGGGGACCGAGAGTGCCCCTTCCCTCTCTCTCTCGTTGTTGTTATTGTTCTAGCAGCGCGCAGCTGTGAGAGTTCCAAAAATTTCATTGTTGGTGACGTCATCACGTTACCAAAACCTCTTTTAAAACATGGCGAATTTCGGTCTTACCTTTTCGGAGGAAGAGGTAGACGCACTTCTGGCCGATCCTAACCTTTTTGCGGACCCGGGAATATCCCAAGCTATTTCCCATACAGCTGAATGGGAGAAACTCACAGAGCAGAAACGAGACCGTATCAGAACTATCCTTCATGGCACCATTTTAAAACACTATCTGTCATCCAACACTGCACCAAAGGGACTAATAGTAACCAATGCCCCACGTATATTCCTCAACGATGCCACATTCCGGAAGGAATGGGCGATGATAGCCTGGCATTGCACCCGTGACTGGCTGGTGCTCATTATTAAGACAGCTCTCCGCTTATCTGAACACTTATGGTTGAAATCCAGCAAACAGAATCACAATTTAAAGCCACAATCACTGGTTATAAAAAGAAGCTGGAGGAAATCAATAAAGAGATGACGGAATATAAGGAATCTCTCATGCAATCCAAAATAACAAAATTCCAGAAAGATCTCAAAAAATTTGAATTCAAGACAGTCTACCCCTACTCTGAACCTGACTATATCCCACCTCGGAGGGACTCCAACAAGTCAGACGATACTGACAGCGACTCCTCAAATAGCAGCAACTCGAGCAACCACTCTCACAAACAGAGAGGACGCAGAGGTGGTAGGGGTAGGGCGAACTTTCATAACCAACCTCCCGGCTGGGCACAGTTTGGACCGTCAGGAAATGGTCCACCTCCCTTCATGTTCCCTCAGCATACTCCATTTCCCCTAATGGGATGGAATCCCTACATGCAGCCCCATTACCCCCAACATCATCAACACCAGATGCCTTTTTTAGAGAGAGGCGGGAGGGGAAGGGGAAGGAGAAGAGGCAACAATCAGAATCCACAAGTGACCTGGCAAACAGAGGACCGAGTGGGCGACCACACCCGGAGCAAGACAGTGACACCGAGCACCAGTGGTCAAGGAGTCTAATCACCAATCTATCCAACAAAACTCTTAGCCAAACGGAAGAGAGAGTCCTAGAAAGAGGATTAGGCTTTGTCCCTACCGCCAGACCGGATAAGTTTAAACTCCATTGTGAGTTAGCCGAATTCTTCCGAAAGCTCAAGTTGAAAGCTTTCTTGCTGAAAATGAACCCCCTGCTTTTGACACTAACTTCAGGTTAAAATCGACATTTGTTCCACCGCCCCACAGTATCCCTGCAGAGATAACAGCCTTTGAACAGGCGGTCTATAATGACATGGAATCGCTACCATTACCAACTACGTTTAAAAACTTCTCAGCAGCAGAATTCCAGGCACTAGATAAATTGAAAAAAGACAAGAGCATAACAATCAAGCCAGCGGACAAAGGAGGAGGGATTGTGATACAAAACACTCCTGATTACGACAAAGCATGTCGCACTCTATTGGATAACAGAGTCAACTATAGACGGCTGACTGTAGATCCTACACCAGAGTTGAAGGAACGCATCCACAACCTCGTGAAAGAAGCAGAGGAAAATGACCAGATTTCAAAACATGAGGCGGCGTTCCTCATTGGAAGGGGGAGCACCGTCCCTTACTTCTATACTTTACCAAAAACCCATAAGAACATCAATCCACCACCTGGACGACCAATCGTCTCCGGCATCGGCTCCGTCCTTGAACCTCTTTCAACTTTCTGTGATTTTTACCTCAAACCGTTGGTACAAAACACCCAAACATACCTGAGAGATACCAAAAACCTCCTACAACTCCTTGGTCAAGTGACCTTTTCAGAGAACTCTATCATCCTTGTCACACTCGATATAGAGAGTCTATATACGAGCATTCCTCAGGATGACACCCTCAGGGTCATGGAAAGAGCCTTAGACTCCATCGAATGGAACTATGTAACCCCAAAGGAATTTATAGTCCAATGTGCCACAATGGCCCTTAAAGAAAATTATTTCGAATACCAAGGTGAGCTTTACCTGCAAAGTACTGGAACATCAATGGGCAGTACTTTGGCTCCAAGCATAGCTGGACTTTATGTCTATGACTTTGAAGTGAAACATATCCTGCCCACTGACAACCCCTTTTTTTCATCAATTGCCTTATGGAAAAGGTATATTGATGATATACTGCTAATCTGGAAAGGTGGAGAAGACATTCTAAAAACATTCCTGACCTGGATAAACACCCGAGATCCCTACCTCAAGTTCACGAATCACTTCAGCAAAGAAACAGCCGTATTCCTCGACGTCAACATCTCTGTAAGTGGGACCACTTTGAAAACAACTACCCACTATAAACCAACGGCAAAAAACAACCTCTTAGACTTCTCCAGTTTTCACCCAAGACCGCTGAGGGAAAATTTGCCGTACGGCCAATATCTCCGAATACGGAGAAATTGTACAGACATGAAGGATTATAAATCGCAGGCCTCTGACCTCACTAAAAGACTACAAACACGTGGTTACCCAAAAAATATCCTGGAAAAAGGGAACAAACGTGCCAGGAACCAACCACAAGAGGCTTTACTGGAAGACAGCACCAGAGCCCCATCTGAAATACCGCTGACTTGCGTGACCACCTACAGTTCCATCTCGGATGCTATGAAAAAATCCGTTAACAAACACTGGAGAATCCTTAACAGTAACAAAAGAAACTGGGAAAGACCTCTTTTTTCCTTCAAAAAAGGCACAAGCTTAAAAGACTCCTTGGTTGGTTCACACACGCCCGAAGGTTGACACCTCTACCTCCGGTACTATAAGGTCGATCACAGAGGCATGGGGTTTGCCACCAGTGACAGGACACTTCCCTTGTGCCAACTGCAGCGTATGCCATCTCACAACGCATACCAAACAACTCTCACTCGAACCAGGAAAGACATGGACACAGAAGAGTCACACTAATTGTAATTCGACTAATGTTGTCTACATGGTAACGTGTCCATGTCAGAAAAGATATATCGGGATGAAAACACGCAAAATCAAACAAAGAATTTGCGAGCACCGCAGTAACATCAGGTGTCAAAAGTCAGCAACCAAAATGAGTGAACACTTTCTCCAACAACACCATACACCCAATGATCTAAGGTGGACAATAATCGAGCATGTCACCTCGGAGAGAAATACCACCAATATTCTCTTCGAAAAAGAGCAACGTTGGGTTTATAGACTAGGTACCCACATTAATGGGCTTAATGACCAGATCCCCTGGTCCTCTGTTCTCAAGCGATAAACCTGCCTTAGTCTTAATAATCCTCTGCTCATTGGCACTTTTGTGAACTTCCTGCCTTTAAAGTTCTGACCCCCCTGCTCCTAACCGGTTTCTCCTGCTCTGTCTGTTTAGAATCTTAATAGAATCATCCACCTTCCGATTCTACGACTCTTCGTCCTCTGACGAACGAGCCCCCTGTCACCGCAAGACATGAACCAATCACTCACCATGACAACGTGAGTGTTTGTATCACTAGCCTCGGTCTGATCTACAACCCTGCCGGGCTACTGAGGCGCATGCGTCATTTCTTTCACCACAACAACGCGAGGGCTTGCATTCCAAGCCTCGCTTTTGTCCGCTACTGCGATTGGGCACACACACACCACTAGGCACGCCCACCTCCCCTGGAAGCGACGCCCACCACCGCGCGCTTTACCTGGGAGAAAGTATATCTATGCCATTCGATCTCCGGACATCCATCCACGGGGTCCGGTTCGAGGAGAGCGTTAGGTGCCTAGCGGGTGTTTGGCGTTGCGGGCGTAAGGATTTGTCTGCTTTAACCATCGGGCACATTCCTGCCCCACACCAAGCTAAGTAATCCCATCACTTCAATCGCTAAAGTAGTTGTTGTGTCCCTTCACTCATTTTTTTAGGGTGTGCCATTGTCGCCACCACCCCCCTCCCGAGACCCATGAAGTGTGGATCTTTTAATACACAAGTGAGAAACTCGCCATTTTTATTCTTTTTATTCCTTTTAAGTAATTTGTAATAATTGGTTGAACCGCTAGGGTCCAACATAGTCACCAGCCCTACATTTGGGCACATTGATCGCACCAGCACGAATGGCATGATGTCTGTATTGCGATCGTCCTTTTTGCTCACAATCTGTATGCCCTGTGACAGCCTGGCCGTCACCGCTTCAGGCTTAAAATATCTCTATTTTTCACCCGGGGCACTTTACTTTCCACCTTAGTCCAAGCACAGAACTTTGAAATCAGTGTTAGCAGAAAGACGCTCCAGTCCATTCATTAACATTGTTTGTTTTGTCTTTCCATGTGTGTTTGTCATTTCTTTCAGACCACAGGTTCACTTAAAAGCGCCGGGATACTCTTTTAGAGTAGCCGTGCGCTATATAAGTTTATTTTAACATAACATAACATAACATAATTTGTTTGAACCTCTTTCTTCTGGTTTGTTCTTTTTGCACCTTTTTTTGACACATAATTCTGTCTTTTAACTTTCACGTCCTCTGGCTAGGGGAGGCCTTAGCGCGCCTACACCACCGAGGTACACAATTACATGGTCCTGCCGAATGCCCAGTAACATCCGTACACCTAAAGGGCAGAAACATGTTGACCCCGTTGTAATTTAAAAGGGGAAAACACCCAACACATTAGTTGGTACATTTCCCTACACATACTTTTTAACCAATACCCAGCTAACCACGGAATAAAGTTTTTTGTTTGGTAAAGATGTCTGGTATTTTTAAACTCACTTTTTTGCACACTTTGTCAAAAAAAAAAACGGCTCCGCAGTAACCTGGCGTTGCAGCACACCAGGGAGGCACTCGGTTTCTCCTGGTGGGCCCAATGATGAAGCATGTCACCACCCAGGGTGGTGAGTGAGGGCTTACAAGAAATCCCTGGGAAACTCCTATTCAGGTTGATTTGACTTTTCCTGTCTCTGTGCTGGACACTACTACCCCTGTGTGGGCACTCTTTTGTTGTTTAGAATTACTTCCCGGGGGACCGAGAGTGCCCCTTCCCTCTCTCTCTCGTTGTTGTTATTGTTCTAGCAGCGCGCAGCTGTGAGAGTTCAAAAAATTTCATTGTTGGTGACGTCATCACGTTACCAAAACCTCTTTTAAAACATGGCGAATTTCGGTCTTACCTTTTCGGAGGAAGAGGTAGACGCACTTCTGGCCGATCCTAACCTTTTTGCGGACTCGGGAATATCCCAAGCTATTTCCCATACAGCTGAATGGGAGAAACTCACAGAGCAGAAACGAGACCGTATCAGAACTATCCTTCATGGCACCATTTTAAAACACTATCTGTCATCCAACACTGCACCAAAGGGACTAATAGTAACCAATGCCCCACGTATATTCCTCAACGATGCCACATTCCGGAAGGAATGGGCGATGATAGCCTGGCATTGCACCTGTGACTGGCTGGTGCTCATTATTAAGACAGCTCTCCGCTTATCTGAACACTTATGGTTGAAATCCAGCAAACAGAATCACAATTTAAAGCCACAATCACTGGTTATAAAAAGAAGCTGGAGGAAATCAATAAAGAGATGACGGAATATAAGGAATCTCTCATGCAATCCAAAATAACAAAATTCCAGAAAGATCTCAAAAAATTTGAATTCAAGACAGTCTACCCCTACTCTGAACCTGACTATATCCCACCTCGGAGGGACTCCAACAAGTCAGACGATACTGACAGCGACTCCTCAAATAGCAGCAACTCGAGCAACCACTCTCACAAACAGAGAGGACGCAGAGGTGGTAGGGGTAGGGCGAACTTTCATAACCAACCTCCCGGCTTGGCACAGTTTGGACCGTCAGGAAATGGTCCACCTCCCTTCATGTTCCCTCAGCATACTCCATTTCCCCTAATGGGATGGAATCCCTACATGCAGCCCCATTACCCCCAACATCATCAACACCAGATGCCTTTTTTAGAGAGAGGCGGGAGGGGAAGGGGAAGGAGAAGAGGCAATGTAGTGAAGAATGTCCACACGTGGATATATTTCTAGTGTGTTTATTCAGTAACAATCACCATAAGGTGCTCCCAGCTTGACAGGACTCTCAACGTCAACATTCTAATGCTGCCTTCAGGGACAGCTACAGGTCATACCAAGTGGGCAGGAGAAGGGAGGGGGGAACAGGGGAGTATGGAAGATACCAAGTGCCAAGTTACAACACATCATCCTCCCTAAGGAGACAAAGGGGGAAAAGGGGAAAACATAGGACAGATGCAAGAGCGAGTGGGTGACGAGGAGAGAAGGGTGGAGAGTGAGGCAAAGATGAAACAGAGGAAGAAGTGAGAGAGAGAGAGAGTCAGAGTGGGTGAGAAAGGATAGTGAGACCAAAGGGAGCGAGGAAACAGAAATGGAGAGGGAAAGAGCACGATGAGAGGAACAGCAAAAGAGAAGAAGCAGGGACAAGAGAAGGAGGGAAAGGGGTGGCACCCCAAACCCCAAAGCCTACGAAGGCTGTACCAACGGGGTGGAACTGTATCAAGGTAACTGTAAAGGAAAACTTATAACCATCCTCAATGAGGAACTAACAGAAGTGGGGGGGGCAAGGCAGGAGCAGGGGTACTGTTCCGCTAGGTCCCACGCTATATACTGGCTTGTGTCGCAAAGGGATGAGCAGCTAAGTGTCACAGTAGGAGTTGCAGGAACTTCCCATCCCTAAAGCGCGACCTCAGCCACCCCACCTACTCTTCTGCAGTCTAATTGATGGACATCATGAACTAGAGTGCTGCAATTCTCCTACTAGTCCTTCCATCCCCCTCTGGAGGGATGATCCTGGAGGTAGCGCTCATATTTACTTCTTTATGCAGAAACTTGGGCCAGGACAATGCCCGGCAGCTCCTTCTGGCACTCTATGTCTCTATTTCAGTGTCATCAACGGTGACTGGTCTGGGCCATCTTTTGTCCTTCCTCCCTTGGCCATTACCAGCAACCAATACTTTCTTGACTTCCTTATCAAATAGCTCGCGCTTAACGACCTGATCCACTACTGTCCTAATTCCGTTCTCCTGTTTCATCCCGCATGTTCCCTTGGAGGACTCAGAGGTGTTTTCTGGATCCTGAAACTTATGCTTGCTCCTATAATCATAGCGTGAACTCTTCAGACCTGACTGGACATTTGGTAGGAACTCTTTTAGTGTTATTCTTTGCGTTTCCTTGCTCTCTATCTCCACCTTCCCACTGTAGGGCCTTTGAAGATATTTACCTTTCTTCTCACTCTTCAAATTTGAGTTCACTTCTCTTTCCTTTTGACTATTGACCTCATACTCCTCCCTCACTTTAGTCTTGAACTCCGACGGTGTGGTCATTTGCCCCGTCTCTTTGCAACTGAATAGATTACCCTTACATTTTATCTTTTTCCGCTCATTTGCTGTTGCACTTATGCGTTCTCCCTTCCTTTCGAATTCTTCTTCTTCTCCAATTAAACCTTCTCTGTTTTCACTCTCTTGTTTCTTACGTATTTCTCTCTCATCCACCAAACATAGGTAAGATTCTCGTTTTCCTTTCATGTTGCCTTTGGCTGTAATTCCCCCTTGTCCTTTAATATTGGCAGCCCCATTAAAAACTTCTGCGTCCTTGGAGGGAGGTGTGGGGATCTTCGATGCACCACCCTTTGTTACACTCATGCTATGTTTCAGTGCCTGCTCCCTCATTTGTTCTCTTCTTCTTCCATTGAGTGATATTCTCAGTTTCATTTGATCCTTCCACCCTAGCAGGGTGGGTCCACTTTCTGTTACATATATGGTACTCCTACTATGATTTCCCTTGTACATTAAGTCCATGACTTGGTATCCTATTACTCTAATATCCTCCCCTGTATACGACCTCGGGGATATGTTTGCCTCTTTCAAAACGTTTCCATATTTTTTTACTAACTTACAGTTCCATTCACTCTTGCTTATCATACTATGACGTGAGCCTGAATCTGTTATCATATCTGTCATCACTCCGCCAATACAGATAGTACATCCCGGGTTTATTTTACTTAGATTGACTTCCTCGTGGCCACCCATCCTTTCCTTTTTCACTTCATCCCTTTGTACTTTTTCCAACGAGACCTGTACATAATATTCATCCAACACCCACAAGATGTCCTCATAGATATTCCTGATCGTTCCTTTCATGAATGCCTTTTCCATTTCATGGTACTTTTTCCGTCCCCCAGTTCCCAAACTGTATAGTAGTATTTCAGCTTTTTCTTTAGGTACAAAGGGCACAGCTTCTTCCTCCACAACTGATATGTAATTCTCAAAATATACTTTCCATGCCCTCCACTCTGCGATGTTTTGATCATCCCCCTCCATAAACGGCACTGGCGGCGGAAAATTATACTTCTGGCCCCACTCCATGTTGAACACGCTGTTGTCTAAAGGGGTAACCGTGAAAATGTAAAGTTCGCCTCCTACCTCAAGATAGTTATACTGAATCTGAAGCTCTGGTCTAGGAGGGTGGGTCTGATTCCAAACTACGGAGTGAAAAGATGTATGGGTGTATTCACAGCTGCAGCATATGCTCTACACTCGTTAAATTTGCATCTTAAGGCCTGCGAGTGTAGGGGATTCCTCCTCGTCAAATGCTCCCAATGACCCTGAAACAGGAACGAAGTCTACCCTGACCCGTGCAACTGACACTTCCAGTCCCACCAATTTCTTAAGAGGCTAATATTCTCCCTTAACGAGCCAATGTACGTATTTGTACACCTTTATCATTTTTTCATATGCCCCACACGTCTTCACCGTCCTTATATATATACATATATATATGTTTATTTTTAAATCAGGGATTGTGACGAGAGTGCGATGGAAAGAATGGCCCACAGGGTGGCAGTGCAATCTGGCGCTTGTTCGACTACGAGCTGTGGGGGGCGACTCGGGTGCCTGTCACACTTCAAAACTTTGCTCTACTGTGTAGGAGGACTGTAAATCTACAACCCACTTTCCTCTTCTCTTCACGATCAAAATCTAGGTGTGCCTTTTGGGAATTCAGGGACTAGTCACATTACTATCGATTGGGTTGTACCCTTATACAATACTTCACTTGCGCGCACCCTCCACGTTGCGCAGGAAACCCTTGAATACTTTATCTAATTCTAAATCAAGGAAGTTCGTTAATGACTCACTCAGATTTCTCCTTTAAGGATCAGAAAAGCCCATTTACTTATTTCATAATCTCCTCATGAGCCAGCCAGACCCCCTCCTCCTCCGCCCTATGTCGTACCTCGACTCCTAAAGGGGAGAGTTAGTCAGCCGACCGGATCTAAACTTGGGACGTTTACTGTCCGAGTGTACCTCTGAGTGAAACGCTGCACCCTCGGTCTCCTCAGTGCAGCTCCCGGCAGGGGCTGTGTGACAACTTGCCTTTAGCACCTCTCCGCATATCGCCTCTCTCCACCTCTTGGTGCTTTATCCTGCGAAGGCGAACCTCCCTTTCCTTTTGTTCTGCTCACACACTCGGAATGCCCCGCTCCTACACCAGGTCCGACTGCGCCTGGGCCCCCTCAGGGATGTTTTCCGTTGTCACTTCTTCCTCATCGACTCAACTGTCATGCGCTGAACAGGGATTATATTAACTCTTTATTGCTTAAAGTGTCCACACGGTGGCAGTGTCTTCCCTGTGTTGGTTATTATCGGCGGTATTGAAAGAGAATGATAATGGACGTGACTGAACCTTGGCTGCACACAGAAAGGCTGAGGAGAATTTATTTTCACACGTTAATATTTCTGATTCCCCTCAGTATCACCTTCGGAATAAGAGTATGCAGGGCACTCCAGCCTCGATAACTTTCTCACACGTCCCCTTTTCACACGGACTTTTGCTCCTTTTCCAACTTCATAGCCAAGGCTTTTATTCTTAACTTCAAGACGCGGCGAGAACGATTAACACCAATGTCGTCCCCCGCTCAGCCCAGCTCTTCTCATGCGCTTCCGCAGCTCACCTCACGAACTATCGCCATGTACTTGGGTCTCACTCCTTCCCATTACACTCGAACTTTCACCTTATCCTGAGCTCCGCTCAGCTCTTAACATTAGTTTAAACTGCTCTCCTCACGATATTTCACCAATTTCAATGCTCTTCACCTCGGGTCTTACTCCTCTTCACCAACTCAATTTCATTAGAACGCCCGACATAGATTATCACTTCACATGCCTCAGTTGCTCATTTCATGGACTTTCTCCTACAGAGCTCTTTTTTTCAACTTCATCACCAAGGCTCATAATTTCACTTCAAATCGCGGTGGGAACGATTAACAGCAATTTCGTCTCCCGCTCCGCTCAGCTTTCCTCATTAGCTTCTGCTGCTCACCTGACGAACTTTCTCTCCGTTCAAAGTTCATCCACTCGGGTCTTACTCCTCTTCAGCTTCTCAATCTACTTGGAACGCCCGACGCAGCTTATCAACTTATTTCTTCATTTTATTTTCCTTGTCCAAGCTCAACTCATTCCAGGGGAGAGCACCCCACTGACCCTGGCTCAGCTCCGTTTCCTTCGTCGCCACAAATGTAGTGAAGAATGTCCACACGTGGATATATTTCTAGTGTGTTTATTCAGTAACAATCACCATAAGGTGCTCCCAGCTTGACAGGACTCTCAACGTCAACATTCTAATGCTGCCTTCAGGGACAGCTACAGGTCATACCAAGTGGGCAGGAGAAGGCAGGGGGGAACAGGGGAGTATGGAAGATACCAAGTGCCAAGTTACAACAGGCAACAATCAGAATCCACGAGTAACCTGGCAAACAGAGGACCGAGTGGGCGACCACACCCGGAGCAAGACAGTGACACCGAGCACCAGTGGTCAAGGAGTCTAATCACCAATCTATCCAACAAAACTCTTAGCCAAACGGAAGAGAGAGTCCTAGAAAGAGGATTAGGCTTCGTCCCTACCGCCAGACCGGATAAGTTTAAACTCCATTGTGAGTTAGCCGAATTCTTCCGAAAGCTCAAGTTGAAAGCTTTCTTTGAAGCCAGGGCAGAAGCTGAAAATGAACCCCCTGCTTTTGACACTAACTTCAGGTTAAAATCGACATTTGTTCCACGGCCCCAAAGTATCCCTTCAGAGATAAAAGCCTTTGAACAGGCGGTCTATAATGACATGGAATCGCTACAATTACCAACTACGTTTAAAAACCTCTCAGCGGCAGAATTCCAGGCACTAGATAAATTGAAAAAAGACAAGAGCATAACAATCAAGCCAGCGGACAAAGGAGGAGGGATTGTGATACAAAACACTCCTGATTACGACAAAGCATGTCGCACTCTATTGGATAACAGAGTCAACAATAGACGGCTGACTGTAGATCCTACACCAGAGTTGAAGGAACGCATCCACAACCTCGTGAAAGAAGCAGAGGAAAATGACCAGATTTCAAAACATGAGGCGGCGTTCCTCATTGGAAGTGGGAGCACCGTCCCTTACTTCTATACTTTACCAAAAACCCATAAGAACATCAATCCACCACCTGGATGACCAATCGTCTCCGGCATCGGCTCGGTCCTAGAACCTCTTTCAACTTTCTGTGATTTTTACCTCAAACCGTTGGTACAAAACACCCAAACATACCTGAGAGATACCAAAAACCTCCTACAACTCCTTGGTCAAGTGACCTTTTCAGAGAACTCTATCATCCTTGTCACACTCGATATAGAGAGACTATATACGAGCATTCCTCAGGATGACACCCTCAGGGTCATGGAAAGAGCCTTAGACTCCATCGAATGGAACTATGTAACCCCAAAGGAATTTATAGTCCAATGTGCCACAATGGCCCTTAAAGAAAATTATTTCGAATATCAAGGTGAGCTTTACCTGCAAAGTACTGGAACATCAATGGGCAGTACTTTTGCTCCAAGCATAGCTGGACTTTATGTCTATGACTTTGAAGTGAAACATATCCTGCCCACTGACAACCCCTTTTTTTCATCAATTGCCTTATGGAAAAGGTATATTGATGATATACTGCTAATCTGGAAAGGTGGAGAAGACATTCTAAAAACATTCCTGACCTGGATAAATACCCGAGATCCCTACCTCAAGTTAACGAATCACTTCAGCAAAGAAACAGTCGTATACCTCAACGTTAACATCTCTGTAAGTGGGACCACTTTGAAATCAACTACCCACTATAAACCAACGGCAAAAAACAACCTCTTAGACTTCTCCAGTTTTCACCCAAGACCGCTGAGGGAAAATTTGTCGTACGGCCAATATCTCCGAATACGGAGAAATTGTACAGACATGAAGGATTATAAATCGCAGGCCTCTGACCTCACTAAAAGACTACGAACACGTGGTTACCCAAAAAAGATCCTGGAAAAAGGGAACAAACGTGCCAGGAACCAACCACGAGAGGCTTTACTGGAAGACAGCACCAGAGCCCCATCTGAAATACCGCTGACTTGCGTGACCACCTACAGTTCCATCTCGGATGCTATGAAAAAATCCGTTAACAAACACTGGAGAATTCTTAACAGTAACAAAAGAAACTGGGAAAGACCTCTTTTTTCCTTCAAAAAAGGCACAAGCTTAAAAGACTCCTTGTTCACACACGCCCGAAGGTTGACACCTCTACCTCCGGTACTATAAGGTCGATCACAGAGGCATGGAGTTTGCCACCAGTGACAGGTCACTTCCCTTGTGCCAACTGCAGTGTATGCCATCTCACAACGCATACCAAACAACTCTCACTCGAACCAGGAAAGACATGGACACAGAAGAGTCACACTAATTGTAATTCGATTAATGTTGTCTACATGGTAACGTGTCCATGTCAGAAAAGATATATCGGGATGACAACACGCAAAATCAAACAAAGAATTTGCGAGCACCGCAGTAACATCAGGTGTCAAAAGTCAGCAACCAAAATGAGTGAACACTTTCTCCAACAACACCATACACCCAATGATCTAAGGTGGACAATAATCGAGCAAGTCACCTCGGAGAGAAATACCACCAATATCCTCTTCGAAAAAGAGCAACGTTGGGTTTATAGACTAGGTACCCACATTAATGGGCTTAATGACCAGATCCCCTGGTCCTCTGTTCTCAAGCGATAAACCTGCCTTAGTCTTAATAATCCTCTGCTCATTTGCACTTTTGTGAACTTCCTACCTTTAAAGTTCTGACCCCCCTGCTCCTAACCGGTTTCTCCTGCTCTGTCTGTTTAGAATCTTAATAGAATCATCCACCTTCCGATTGTACGACTCTTCGTCCTCTGACGAACGAGCCCCCTGTCACCGCAAGACATGAACCAATCACTCACCATGACAACGTGAGTGTTTGTATCACTAGCCTCGGTCTGATCTACAACCCTGCCGGGCTACTGAGGCGCATGCGTCATTTCTTTCACCACAACAACGCGAGGGCTTGCATTCCAAGCCTCGCTTTTGTCCGCTACTGCGATTGGGCACACACACACCACTAGGCACGCCCACCTCCCCTGGAAGCGACGCCCACCACCGCGCGCTTTACCTGGGAGAAAGTATATCTATGCCATTCGATCTCCGGACATCCATCCACGGGGTCCGGTTCGAGGAGAGTGTTAGGTGCCTAGCGGGTGTTTGGCGTTGCGGGCGTAAGGATTTGTCTGCTTTAACCATCGGGCACATTCCTGCCCCACACCAAGCTAAGTAATCCCATCACTTCAATCGCTAAAGTAGTTGTTGTGTCCCTTCACTCATTTTTTTAGGGTGTGCCATTGTCGCCACCACCCCCCTCCCGAGACCCATGAAGTGTGGATCTTTTAATACACAAGTGAGAAACTCGCCATTTTTATTCTTTTTATTCCTTTTAAGTAATTTGTAATAATTGGTTGAACCGCTAGGGTCCAACATAGTCACCAGCCCTACATTTGGGCGCATTGATCGCACCAGCACGAATGGCATGATGTCTGTATTGCGATCGTCCTTTTTGCTCACAATCTGTATGCCCTGTGACAGCCTGGCCGTCACAGCTTCAGGCTTAAAATATCTTTCACCCGGGGCACTTTACTTTCCACCTTAGTCCAAGCACAGAACTTTGAAATCAGTGTTAGCAGAAAGACGCTCCAGTCCATTCAGTAACATTGTTTGTTTTGTCTTTCCATGTGTGTTTGTCATTTCTTTCAGACCACAGGTTCACTTAATTTGTTTGGACCTCTTTTTTCTGGTTTGTTCTTTTTGCACCTTTTTTTGACACATAATTCTGTCTTTTAACTTTCACGTCCTCTGGCTAGGGTGGGCCTTAGCGCGCCTACACCACTGAGGTACACAATTACATGGTCCTGCCGAATGCCCAGTAACATCCGTACACCTAAAGGGCAGAAACATGTTGACCCCGTTGTAATTTAAAAGGGGAAAACACCCAACACATTAGTTGGTACATTTCCCTACACATACTTTTTAACCAATACCCAGCTAACCACGGAATAAAGTTTTTTGTTTGGTAAAGCTGTCTGGTATTTTTAAACTCACTTTTTTGCACACTTTGTCACAAAAACCCCCCGCTCCGCAGTAACCTGGCGTCGCAGCACACCAGGGAGGCACTCGGTTTCTCCTGGTGGGCCCAATGATGAAGCATGTCACCACCCAGGGTGGTGAGTGAGGGCTTACAAGAAATCCCTGGGAAACTCCTATTCAGGTTGATTTGACTTTTCCTGTCTCTGTGCTGGACACTACTACCCGTGTGTGGGCACTCTTTTGTTGTTTAGAAATAAGATTGTTAACGTACCAAGGAACTTCGTACCCTACTTCATTTGACAGTCCAGGGTATGTACGTTGGACCTCCCCCCCCTTTTTGAGTAATTGAATACTAGTCCTGGCATCATAGGCACCAGGTGAGTGGCCAAGATTTTAGCGAAGATCTTCGGGTCTGAGTTTCAAAGGGATAGCGGCCGGTAAGAGCTACGCTCCTTGGGCGGTTTAACCTTTTTTTTTAAAGAAGACTATGTTAGTCATGTTCCATGATTCAGAAGCCACCCCCTAGCCTCTATGTGCTGTATGCCCTCAACCAGTAGTGGATCAATGATGATCTTAAAGGCTTTGTAGAACTCAACTGGTATCAGCTCTTGTCAGCCGCCTTCCCAGAGGGGAGCCTAGATAGCACTTCCACAACTTCATCCTGCGAGATTTCTAGTTCAAGTGAGGCCGAGCCTTCCTCGCTCAAAACCGGCAGGTTGCGCCCCTTGATATACTTCTGGAGGCCATCCTCATCTAGTGGTAGAGATTGCGTACAAAGCCTTTGATAGATCTTGGAAAATTGTTTGATTGTAGCTTGAAGGGGCGAATACAGCACCCTGTTCTCCCCTTTTATGGCCTTTATCTGGGTTTAGCTCTGTTGTCGGCTAGCTGATGGGAAAGCACCTTCCTGATGCGATCACCGTAGTCATTTTGTAAGGTCCGGTGCTTGTTAGAGCTCACAGCTACTTTCTCCCTCACCATCCGCTCATGGACAGCTGGTCACCTTTTAAGGAGGTATACAGTAGAGCCTGGTCTTGGGTGCCTCCCCGGACTGCCTCTACTTGAAGTAATTCGATAGTTGAGAGTGTTTGAAGAGCAACCCTGTCCACAGCCTCCCGATCTTTAGTTTGCTGCCAGGTGTACGGCTGGGTTATCCCCCTTATACCGCCTTCATCGTATCCCAGACCATACATTGGTGGTTAGATGTTAGATAGTATAGAAATTTATGTTTTCCTTGTTTTACCACTTTTATCATTACCCATACAGGCTGTGTTTGTATGCCCACGATGGGATGTTTTGTTTATTTTTAAAAATGGGTTAAAAAAGTTAAAAAAGAAATAGTTATTACTTTTTTACACCTGTTTGAAAGGAAAGCAACATTTTATATTTTTGGAGTTGTGTTTTTTAAACTGTTTGGTGATTTCTCAGGTAAAAGACTATGTGGTTGCTGGAGAACCACGGAATTTGCGGATGGATTCCTACAGGATTGTTTTCTGGGAGTATCAATTTGGATAATGATTTGCTTTTTATTTTGCTATTTGTTAAAAACAAACTTTTCCTTCTAGATTTTGTTTTCTGAGATAGCCGATTTGAACCACTACCAGATTTTTTTTAGGGAATTTGTTCTGGAGAATGAATTTTCTTTGTGCGATTTCTTTAAACAACATTCTTGTTTTTTAGGCATTTCCTTTCTGGGATTGCTGTGTTTGAAAACAATTTTCTTAGATTTCAAATTATCAGACTGTAGCAAAGGTTTATTTATTTTTTTATTTTTAGAAAAAGATAGGGAGTTACTCTTTTCTTTGAATATTTGTTTCCCTGCTTGGATTGGTTTAAAAAAGTCACCAAGAGTTGAAGAAAGAAGAGAATTTCCTTTATTGTTTTTGTGGCCTAAATGACCTGAAGTCCTCCAGAACCTTTCTACCATACAACATCTCCCTAGTGAAAGGCAAGCTCTTCTATCTCTGAAGAATGACAAGTCTATAATTTTAAAACCGGCTGATAAGGGAGGAGGAATTATTATTTAAGATTGCACTGATTATGAAACTGAACTTTACAGCCAGATCATGGACACTAGGCATAAAAAAAAACTTACAACAAACCCACTGCCTTTGATTAAAAATGAAATATGTAAGGT
The DNA here is from genome assembly GCF_964263255.1 of Lissotriton vulgaris. Classification (NCBI taxonomy): domain Eukaryota; kingdom Metazoa; phylum Chordata; class Amphibia; order Caudata; family Salamandridae; genus Lissotriton; species Lissotriton vulgaris. The sequence goes on from NC_141686.1 coordinate 344,460,040, forward strand.
CACCACTAATGCCAAAGACCTAGGATACATCTCCCCCAACAAATTTGAGCATCTAAATGTTGAACATCCCAGTACCGCAGATTTATATACTGTGCTTAAAGTGCATAAGAATATCACCAATCCGACAGGCAGACCTATTGTATAAGGACGAAGTTCCATCCTGGATCCTCTAGGACGTTCTATCGACATCTTCATCCACGATTTTGTCCCCTTTCAGGACACATATGTCACGGACAGTACCTTCATGATTAATCTTAGTGAAGATATGCCCTTTAACGAAAATACCGACTGGCTGCTTACACTGGAGATAGTGTCTCTTTACACTAACATACCACAAGAGAACAGTAGTAAAATAATAATAATAATAATAGACAATCTAACGAACAAGCGCCTGCGACCTGCTGAGAATTGCTCTTAAATCTGATGGACCTTTTTCAGCAATGTTCTGATACATCAATTGGAGCGGGTTTTGTTCCAAATCTGGCTAACATCTAATTAGATCACATAGAACAATTACATGTACTTTCAGATCAATTATATTTATTATTACGGTCCAACATCAAATGTTGGAAGTGTCACATTGATGACATTTGTTTATCTGGGCTGGTCCTGAACATATTTTCCAACATTTTTTGGGGTACCTAATGTAGTCGAGAAACATCCGATGTTCAAATGTACTACACACAAGTCAGACATTGCCTTGCTTGACCGTACCATCAAACATGAGGAGGGCAAACTTTATACAAGCCTCTCTAGGAAACCCAGAGCAAGGAATACACTTTTGGCCTATGACAGCAGTCCTCCTTGGGCATTACGGGATGGTCTACCATTTGCCCAATTCCTGCGTCTTTGCCGTTATTGCACCCACAAACAGGACCACTATAGAGCCGTCTTCATTTTAGATGACAAACTTGTGACAAGGTGTTATCCAAAATGAAGAGTAAAAAAAATGTACTCCTTCAAAATAAAGAACCCATTAGAAAAATTGGTTTGTGTAACTACTTTCTGCCCACACACCAACAAAGTCCAAAAATTGATCTAAAAAAAATGGCATTTAAATAAGTCTGGGCGGTGAACTCTGCTCCGCTTGCGGAGTTTGCAGAGTTTTCCGCACTCCGTGGAGTTTTCCGCACTCCGCTGAGTTTTCTGCATTCCGCTGAGATTTCCACACTCCGCTGAGTTTTCCGGGACTCCGGGAGCTCCGTGTAGCAGACTTTTTCCCCTCACTTGCGCTCGCAACGTCGAGTTAGTGAGGAAAATCCACCTCCCGGCTACATTTTTCCTCGTTCGTGATCATCAACATCAAGTTGGTGAGCGCAAGCGTGGAAAATCAACCTCCCGGCGAGATCTCTCAACGCAGGTGGTCAGATTTCTCATTGCGAGTGGTCCTGTATGCACGCGACCGCACATGTTGAGAAACTGTTGAGTAAAAATCTACTCGAGCGTCAGAAAGGAAGCAGCGCCTGTTCGTGCTGTGCATAGTGCCGTTCACGATATCTGCACAGTGCAGACAAGCACCTGGCACTGAAAATCACGGCAAACAGCATTTATCCAACGCACTCCGCTGCTTGCGGAGCTTCGCATAGTGCGGCTGAGGTTTTTTTGCACTTTGCGAAGTTCCCCGTAGAAGAACTCCGCGAACTCCACCAAGCCTCACACTTAATGGAAAGCATTGACCCCTCACTACAAACACAGATATTTGCCATTAATAGAGGGAAAAAAATCAAGGACCACCTGGTATATTCCTCAACTCAAGATTCCAATACTACAAAACCAGAAATAATCTGGGGTCTCCCCCAACTAAAGGGTCACCTTCGATGTGACATCTGCATTGCAATTTTTTTTTCATTTGATACTAAATATTTTGAACATGGTATCTTAAAGCTTAACTTAACTTTGCTTCCAACTGCAATTCAAGTAATGTAGTCTACTACATGTGGTGCCCATGTGGTTTTCCCTTCATAGGACAATCATCTCAACCAATCAAGACCAGGATCTGCCAACATCGAAGCAGAATTTTCTGTGCAGTACCAAACGCGCCCACGGTGGCACATTTGACAGAAACGACTTACATAGCAGAAGATTTCAGATGGCAAGTGATTGGCATGGCAGTGGTCCCTGAAAGAGGACGGGATATCACCCAAATTCTGCCAAAAATGGAAACGGATGGAAAATTGAAACTCCATTGATCAAGGACTCCATACCTCAGAAGAGTGGAGAAGCTTTGTTACCACTCTCGCCCTTTGATGGAGCTCTGTATTTTCTAAAACCCCTTTCTTCCTTTGAACATTAACAACTTACATATATGCATCAGTATGGTATGGTAACTGCTACAATGTCTTAAGTGTTGGCCGTCAATTCCTGTCGGCCCTTCTTCTTCTCTTGTATTGTATATATTGCTTCTATGGTCTTTATTGGCTCTGTTGAGTTTTGTTTTTGAATTTTTAATTGTGAAGTTTAAATGCTGAAATCTATGAGAATTCCCAGTCGTATGTTTCTTTCCCCTCTCTTCGTTTTCTATCATTGATGGTTTCATAATTTATAGCAATGATGAACAGACATGAATTCTGGTCAGAAGATTACACTTTTCTGACACTTCGTGGCGTAAACAGCAGCATCCGCTGCAGACTGCTAGTGCTTCGACTTGATTCCAGAGATGTTTCGACACATCGGGCTCAACTCTCTCCACTCCAGCTGTGACATTTCACCATGACAGCACAGAGTGCACATCTGGCCGCACACTGAGGTTACATATTTTGTTGAATAGCGCACCCTACACTAAGCAGCAATGGCTCTGTGAGGCTGACCGCGGCCGCCCGCTATCACTTGGATACGGGCCATTGTCACCGGTCTGTACAGCTCTGCGATGCCGGTATCAAAAGTACGCTCCACTCCCATTAATATGGAATAAACTCCCGTCTTAACCGCACATTAAGTAAGTGCTTGGTTTCATTGGGGCCACAATTATGGTTCTTTTATTATCCATGTGGTTCGCTGATACACCTTCCTTTTGATCTACACCACGGGAGGCATCCTTTGGGAAAACAATGTCTGTGATTCAAACTGTTGTGAATACTCACATCACAGAAAACTATCCATAAACATGTCTTACTCCCCTCCCAACCCTCACTAGCATAAGTCTCAGACATCTACCTTCGCCCGCATGTCAACCTCAACTGTGGACCTTTCAGTTGTCAGCTTTGTATTCTCTTTCTTCATTTTTCCAAAAGCGCCCGACTGGGTCCTACATGAGTAAAACTCCCTTAGTAGCTCTCACTTTGCCTGGGGCACACTCCATGGTATGGGACACCTGGCCCATTTATTCACCAGGCCCATCTTATGGGCCTTTACCTCCTTTATCAAATCACTTGAGTCTTTCTCCCTCTAAGCTAAGCATCTATCTTATTGTTTCATTACAGATGTCCCTTATCTTAGGGTCCTGATGAGACCCCCTATCCTTATGGGTGGAGACCCCGTTGACTCATGTTATAACGAACCATTTTATGGCCTCTTTGAAATTCAAAAGTGGCCCTTGTAGGACACTGGTCTTTTGTGACTGGTCATTATTGTATATTTAAGAAACCTTTTGTATATTTTATTGTGTCACATTCTATTTTGTGGTCTTTTTTCACATGGGACACCGAGCACTATATATTTCTCAACATAGTCATCAATTGCATAAATTAAGAATTGAACTCCTCCTTATTTTGTGTGTAACAACTTCTCTTTTCAACATCCTATTCTCTGGTTAGAATTTTCTATTTGAAGTTACGTATTACTTATCCATACATTGTCCTCAAGACCCATTGGGCCATATTATCAAGAAAGGGCGATACTTTATCGCTGCTTTTATCAGCAGTAAACTGCTGCTAAAGCTGCGATAATGGGCTTGATAATACGCTCTTGTGAATTCCCATAGAAGTCCTGGTGGGAGTAGGGTTACCCTTGTTTTCTATAATGACGCATGATTAGTTGAAACACTGTTATTTTAGGGAAAATGTGATGTTTTCTTTTCTGCTAAAACTGAGAGAAAATTACATTTTAGGCTTTGCGGCCGGTGAAAGGAAAGTTAAGAGATTTCGCACTGCATTGCTTTTTGCTGAAGCTTTACCTGAGATGATTTTTATTCTTTCGTAAACTGGTTTGTGGTAGTTAATTTATTTCTCATGTGGGTTTTCTAGCAGATGGCTTGTTAAAAACGCTAGTTTTGCTGTGTGATTTGTAAAATATTTTAAAGAAAAAAACTTTTGCGAATGGAAAGGTTTTAAAATTTATAGTGATCAATATATCTGTTAAGGGGTAATGGTTTTAAATGGTTATTTCAGACACTGTATTTATGCTGAAAAGTTTTTTTTACCACTCAATAAAATGAGAGATGTTTTAGTCTTATTGTTTGTTTAAAGAAAAACATTAGATTTGGTTTTGTTTAGTTTTTTAAAACTATTTACCTGACAAGGTTTTTGTCCTTACATGTACTAGTTGTGTTGCTTGATTAATTTTTGAACACCTCTTAGACTTTCCAATTTATTGGAGAGATTATATGGTCTGTAGAATGTATAATTAAATCATACTGTAAAATTAGTCATTTCTACCCTGTCAGTGTCCAGCACCTGCTTTGAGGTAAGTACTGAGCGAAGTTGGAATAGTAATTTTGTCCTCCAGGCACTGTCTAGCACCTGTCCTGAGGTAAGCACCCAGCAGAGTTAGAATAGTAGTTTCCCCCACCAAGTCTCTGACCAGCACCTGCCCTGATGTACGCACCCAGCAGTTAGAATAGTCATTTTACCCCAAAATCATTGTCCAGCACCTGCCCTGAGGTTATCACAGCCAAAAGCAATTTTTATGTGGAGCACATCGCTCGGTCCAAACACAATTCAAAGGAAATCTTTACCATCGTTCAGAACTTCCTTAATCCTAGCGCTGAGGGCACGGATCTGCCTGTTTCGGTGGAATTGTACGAGAAATTGTCAGTTTTTTTCAATGATAAAATCCAGGCAATTCAGGACAGCTTAGTAACTAATTTCCTGGGAAAGGCAGAGCCCCACATCTCGAGCATGCTAGTTTCCACCTTGTCAGCTCCCCCACTGATGGATTTCTTGACCAATACCACAGTGGACTCACTGTCCATTCTTCAATCACTCAAATCAGGTTCTCCGACAGACCCGTGCCCAGCTAGGCTACTTGCGGGGGTCGCAGAGGTGGTCAATCCGGAGGTGAATCCCATCATAAACCTGTCCCTTCAGACTGCGACCATCCCTCTGGTGTGGAAGCAGGCTAAACTTCTACCGCTTCGGAAGAAGCCCTCCTCAGACTCTTCTATTCTCACTAGCTATCACCCTATCTCCCTTCTCCTGGAGGTTGCCAAGGCGTGCATGAAAGCAGTCTTTAGACAGCTAGCCACCTTCGTCGAGTCATCCCGCGCTCTCCATCCGGCCCAATCCAGATTTAGGGCATCATACAGCACAAAGACCGCTCTTGTGGAAATGTCGATGGCAATAAGGGAATGTCTGGACACGGGCGGCAGGGCGGCCTTGATTTTACAGGACCTCTCTGCGGCCTTTGATACGGTTCCCCATCAACAACTTCTTGCCCGTCTTTCTAGCATTGGCGTGTAAGGTCGGGTTTGGGATTGGCTCAAATCCTTCTTAGAAGATCGCACCCAGCAGGTTTGGCTGCCACCTTTCTCCTCGACCCCTAGGCGGGTGTTCACTGGAGATCCACAGGGCTCTACTCTGAGTCCCCTGCTTTTTAATATCTATATCAGGCCCTTGATCTTTCTTGCAGAGGAGCTGGGAGCAAAAGTCATTGCCTACGTGGATGATACTCAGCTCCTCTTCACTTGGAGGGAAAACGATTTGTCCCCGACTGCAGCTCAAAATTGTCTCTATGCCGTTTTCAAATGGGTGGCAAGGGGGCAGCTGAAGTGTAACGAGGACAAGTCAGAGGTCCCTTTCAATGGATCATTCCCTTCATCTCTCAGGGAGGTTTTGTGGCCCTCAGAGTACCCCGGCCAAATTCAGCTGGCAACCCTGCAAAAAACCTGGGAGTCTGAGTTGGGGAGGACCTTAAGTTCTCCACACAGATAAAGAGGCTTGCGGGCGTGCTTTGGCACATTAAAATCACTCAAAATGTTCCTCCCTCTGCTACCTAGACTGGCTAAGGAAATGGTGACTCGAGCCTTCATCTTGTCCTGCATTGATTATGCTAATGGCTTGTACACTCGCCTCCCAGGGTATCAGCTAAAAAAATTGCAAAGAATACAGAATGCGGCAGCTAGGGTCCAGCTGCAAATCCCTGGAAGATCGAATGTGAAACAGCATCTGAGGAACCTCCACTGGCTCCCTGCGGTTCATCGAGTCCAGTTTAAGGCTCTCACTCTGGCTCGTAGAGCCTTGCACGGATTAGGGCCGGTCTGTCTCCGGAGGCGTTTTGCCTTTTACGTCCCTCGTAGAAGTCTTCGCTCTAGAACACAGCGCCTGGCAGTTGTCCCCTGCTTCCGCAGGGTTCGCTTGGGGGGCAGCTCTCTCTCCGTTAAAGCAGCGGAGGCCTGGAACTCCCTCCCTCTGGAGCTACGGAATATTCAGGATACTCGGCTATTCAAAAACAGTTGAAGGCTTTACTTTTTAATCAAGCCACCTGATCTCTGACCCTCTGCTGTTACGTTCACCAGCCGCGCTGGGACACTCTTGATTATCTGTGCCATATAAATGTATTGTAACATAACATAACATAACATCACCTGACAGACTTAGGAAAGTATGGTTGCCCCACAGTCACTGTCCTAAACCTGCCCTGCAGTAAGAACCCAAAGAATTTGAATAGTAATTTTGTCCCCCACCCACTGCCCAGCACCTTCCCTGAGATGAGTACCCAGCAGAGTTCCAATAGTAATTTTGACCCACAGTCTTTGTCCAGCACCTGCCCTGAGGTAGGTATTGCCCCCCAAACCATGTTTAACAAAGTAATTTAAAAAAAAAACGTTTATTTAAAAGGTTTAGTTTAAATCTGAATTTGATTTCAGAAAAAATACTTTCGAAACTGACTTACATTGGACAATGACCTCAAAATAAAGTCTGCAGATAGTTTGCAAATAACCTGTGGAATTTAAAACAACATGTAATTAATATATGGTATTGGGATTTATGTGGTTAATTGTAACTGAGCAGATAGATGGCCTTGTGTGAAAAGCAAACTGTCACTGGTTACCTCCTCTCTCTCAAGCGTGGTGGACGGCTGAATTTATAGGCTTTTTAGTAGTATTCCATCGTTTAAAATAAAGTATGTTCAAGGAATGTGTTCTTTAATGTGGTTTAGACTATGACCAAACTAATATTTTTTTTCGTTTGGTGAAAAAAGATTTTTTTTAAATCTTTCTCACATATTATGACAGTAATCTCGATTGTGGACCAGCTTTACTTATAGGGATAAAATAAATGGAGTACTATAGAAATGAAAACAATGTAAACACACCGATTTAGGTGTTAGTTGTATTGTGACATTGATTTATCAATGTTTTAATGCAAAATATTGTTTGTAAATTAATATTGCGCTGTCTTGTTTTACATGCCTTACTTAAATTAAATGCATTTTATTCTTTTGAAAGTAAAACAGTATATTTTCATATATTTTAAAAATGAGATGCAAAGGTCTGCATGGCATTGTTATGCATGGTAATGGTATGCGTGGTAAAGGGACTTATAATTTACCCCTATGTAGGTTTGTGGTAGTGACATGCGTGGTAAAGACATGCGTTGTACTGGTAGGTTCACTGTAGAAACCAAGTTCTAAAGGCGCGCATTGTTCCATCATACAACCTGTTGAAAGAGGTGGTGTGAGTTAGGAACATTGAAACCTGAATAACTTGGGTCACAATCTCGGAACCACAATTTTGAGGGACAAAAAAAGAACAGGAAAGTTAAATATATATATATATCTTCAAGGTACGTAGTTGTGGAGTTAGAAATCATAAATCCTTACCTTCATCTGTGTACTTCCCGCTTCAATATTATCTCGCTTGATATTCCAGTCAGGATGTTTGTGACCTGACGATATGACGGAGTTCTACCACTTTCAAAAAGGGCCGACACACTAACTCTCCCACTAGTACCCCAGAAGTGATGAAGAAATGCAGGGCGGGTTGATGTACAAAGAAACTGCGTTGTGTGATATAGTGTGTGTGCACCAAATCTTCCACCCTTTCCTGCCCCTGCAAGTGACTCAATGTAGGTAAGCCTTACAAGTGCCCAGAGTGCAGACCTGCAGATATACTAACAGCAGAGCTGTCATGCATCGGTAGTAGTGCAGTCTCTCACTGCCCAGTGGAGCACAGTGAAGACACATTTGCATATGGCTGGTTCCAAACTGAGGTGGCATGGTGGGATGAAAAATAATGCATTCATATGTAGCCCTAGTGGCTGAGATTAATTCAAATATTCCATCCCTCCCTTTATTTTAGAAATGAAGATGAAGGGAAATCACAGCATCTTAGCAACAATGTTGTTCAGGCCCCCAGGACAGAGCTGATTCTTCAAAATTCATAGCTGGGGCCATGTGGTTTTTAGGGAACCTAAACAATAGAATAAACAAGTGTTAGTTCTAGAGTTACAAACTCACTCGCTTCACCAATTAAAATTAATTTATATGCAACCAGGTGGCTGCTACTGTTTTAGTACATGCCTTTGTTTTTAAACATCAACATTACTTTCCAGTATTTAAAATAATAAAAAAATTTACTCAAGAAACATTTTATCAATGAGCCCAACAATTTTCAAGTACCAGTTGCAGGAAGCGTTAGCAGAGCCTTTAGGCAGAAGTGCACCCTGAAACCCATGCCCTCAGTTTAGCTACAAGGACTCTGGGATGAGCCATTACAGTGAAAACATTCTAGAAGGGGTTAGAGAGTTTTCGAAATCATAGATTTTAATTTACTTCTAGAGCAAATTTGATTTTGTGTTACTGATTTCACAATTCAGACATATCATAACGTAAATGTAAAAACAGCTCTTAGAAGACTGTTGAAATTAAAATAATTTTTTGAACATTGCTGGCGCCATCTTACGTAATATAAGCCTCTGCGAGCGCGTAAACGGCAGCCATTTTAGATACCGCGGCCATTTCGTACACTGCTGGTCACCTGCGCGTCACCCTGGCCTCGCTATCATCCCCCGCGTGCTGACAACCCCCAAGCACACATGCCAGAGCCATAAAACATCCTCAGCACGACCAAGCCCCGGAGCCACTTCCAGTGCCAAACCGGTTTGCCCTTTCATCCTCCCCGCACGGACAGGCCCCCTTCGATAACCTCCTCCACTGCACTTGGCTGTTCGTTCCGGTCCCAGGCAATAACAGACCCCTGCGGATATAGTTTATTACCCTCATACAGTAGAACTTGCTTAACCATCAAAGGGGCCGGAATTAATCAGTGTAACGACCCCTTAGATCTGACCGATCACGCATATTTTAGATAAAATAAAATCCTGCCGGAATGCCCAGCTGCGCGATAGCGATCACTTGCTGAGACCGGGGTGGGGGACAATTGCTGCTGGGTATGTGTGGGAACTAGCAAGATACGGGGATTCCGAGGATGTTTGAATAAGTAATAAACTGATGCCAGGAATGTTTGACCATGTAATAAAGAGACAAGCTCATGTATAAAAGGCCATGCCGCAGAGATGCAGTTAGAGCACCTCCTGAAGACATTCTGGGTGTCCGAATTGACGTGTTCTCTTCTGGATAAATAAACCTGTTCTTTGCCTTCCAGTTTCCAGTGCCTGCCTCTTTATTTGATAAGTAACGACAAAGTGAATTAGAGGCGGCTTGCGCCGGGAAGTTTTGGTATTTACTAGAGAATTACTGCTTTTTCACAAGACTCAGTTCTTGATCCAGCAAACATCCATTTTACATGAGGCACAAGTCTGTTAAATGCACTCCTTGTCAACTGTAAATAAAAAGGTTCTTTTAAGAGCCAACATATGCTCATGCAAAGATGTATAAGCGTTTAGAAGTTGCTCCACTTTAAGTCTGGCTTGAAGGTGTGTAGCTTTTGGTGCAAATCCCAGTCTAACAACATTAGTATATAGGGATTTGAGTAAAAACTCCTACTCCATGTCTTTGACCAGTTACAGCACTCGGCTACCTTCTGGTTAGGTTTGTGCTCTAGAAACACTATATACATGCACGCAGACAACAAATCATAGAATTTACTGCATGGGAACACCGGTGTACCACTCATGCTATGACCTCTGATGCAACGTAACACAAGGTAGCACTTAGAGCTACTTTATGGTACTGTAGGCAACTTTCCAACGCAAACATGATTTGCCTCGCCAGTACAGCACCTTGCATGAGGTTTGAATCACTCATCTAATGCAACTCTGCAACAAAGTATTAGTAAATCTAGCCCTGAGGTTGCGATGGGTAGGATGTAGGTTAGAACCAGGTGCTCCCAACTGCACTTTCAAGGGAGACTGAGATGTGAAGCGATGGTGGACGTTAGAACACTGATGCAGATGTGCACTGTGGGGTAAATATGAAGTTTGAGCAGATATTATTTTATGGAATGGAGACTGTGAGAATCTCCCAGTCAGCCACAGAAAGAGGGTTAGAGCTTGGATATCATCTTTAAAGACCAAGGATGAATGTCACAATATTGAATGACAAAATATCATCCTGCCATAATATTCTATACAGAATACCAACTCTCACAATATTGAGTAGGAATGAGCATGTAAGTGAGTACGGACCTAATATTCTTACCTCACATCTGCATATACGGAAGGTAAACACCAAGCATTGAATAATAATAAAATGGCGGTCAAGTTACAGATGCTGCGACTGGAAGATATCAAGCCCCTGTGCCAGGATCAGTGAGGCCCCTGTGCCAGGATCCTTGAGGCTCCTGCGCCAGGATCAATGAGGACACTGTGCTAGGATCTGTGAGGCCCCTGTGCAGGATCCGTGAGGCCCCTGTGCAGGATCCGTGAGGCCCCTGTGCAGGATCCGTAAGGGCCCTCTGCCAGGGATCCTTGAGGCTCTAATGCCAGGATCCTTGTGGCTCCTGTGCCAGGATCTGTGAGGCCCTGTGCAGGATCAGTGAGGCCCTGTGCAGGATCCGTGAGGCCCTGTGCAGGATCCGTGAGGCCCTGTGCAGGATCCGTGAGGCCCTGTTTAGGATCCGTGAGGCCCCGGTTTAGGATCTGTGAGGCCCCTCTGTCAGGATCAGGGAGGCCCCTGTACCAGGATCGGTGAGGCCCCTGTGCAGGATCCTTGTGGCTCCTGTGCCAGGATCTGTGAGGCCCTGTGCAGGATCAGTGAGGCCCTGTGCAGGATCTGTGAGGCCCTGTGCAGGATCAGTGAGGCCCTGTGCAGGATCTGTGAGGCCCTGTGCAGGATCAGTGAGGCCCTGTGCAGGATCTGTGAGGCCCTGTGCAGGATCAGTGAGGCCCTGTGCAGGATCAGTGAGGCCTCTGTGCAGGATCGGTGAGACCCCCGTGCAGGATCCGTGAGGCCCTGTGCAGGATCCTTGTGGCTCCTGTGCCAGGATCTGTGAGGCCCTGTGCAGGATCAGTGAGGCCCCTGTGCAGGATCCGTGAGGCCCCTGTGCAGGATCCGTGAGGCCCCTCTGTCAGGATCAGGGAGGCCCCTGTACCAGGATCGGTGAGGCCCCTGTGCAGGATCCGTGAGGCCCCTGTGCAGGATCCGTGAGGCCCCTCTGCCAGGATCCGTGAGGCCCCTCTGTCAGGATCCGTGGGGCCCATGTGCCAGTAACCTTGAGGCTCCTGCGCCAGGATCAATGAGGACCCTGTGCTAGGATCTGTGAGGCCCCTGCACCAGGAGCCGTGAGGCCCCTGTGCCAGGATCCGTGAGGCCCTGTGCAGGATCCGTGAGGCCCTGTGCAGGATCCGTGAGGCCCCTGTACCAGGATCGGTGAGGCCCCCGTGCAGGATCCGTGAGGCCCTGTGCAGGATCCTTGTGGCTCCTGTGCCAGGATCTGTGAGGCCCTGTGCAGGATCAGTGAGGCCCTGTGCAGGATCTGTGAGGCCCCGGTTTAGGATCCGTGAGGCCCCTCTGCCAGGATCCGTGAGGCCCCTCTGTCAGGATCAGGGAGGCCCCTGTACCAGGATCCGTGAGGCCCCTGTGCAGGATCCTTGTGGCTCCTGTGCCAGGATCTGTGAGGCCCTGTGCAGGATCAGTGAGGCCCTGTGCAGGATCTGTGAGGCCCTGTGCAGGATCCGTGAGGCCCTGTGCAGGATCTGTGAGGCCCTGTGCAGGATCAGTGAGGCCCCTGTGCCAGGATCCATGAGGCCCTGTGCAGGATCCGTGAGGCCCTGTGCAGGATCTGTGAGGCCCTGTGCAGGATCAGTGAGGCCCTGTGCAGGATCAGTGAGGCCTCTGTGCAGGATCGGTGAGACCCCCGTGCAGGATCCGTGAGGCCCTGTGCAGGATCCTTGTGGCTCCTGTGCCAGGATCCGTGAGGCCCCTCTGCCAGGATCCGTGAGGCCCCTGTGCAGGATCGGTGAGACCCCCGTGCAGGATCAGTGAGGCCCTGTGCAGGATCAGTGAGGCCCTGTGCAGGATCAGTGAGGCCTCTGTGCAGGATCCATGAGGCCCCTCTGCCAGGATCCGTGAGGCCCCTGCGCCAGGATCTGTGAGGCCCCTGTGCCAGTAACCTTGAGGCTCCTGCGCCAGGATCAATGAGGACCCTGTGCTAGGATCTGTGAGGCCCCTGCACCAGGAGCCGTGAGGCCCCTGTGCCAGGATCCGTAAGGGCCCTCTGCCAGGGATCCTTGAGGCTCTAATGCCAGGATCCTTGTGGCTCCTGTGCCAGGATCCGTGAGGCCCTGTGCAGGATCAGTGAGGCCCTGTGCAGGATCAGTGAGGCCTCTGTGCAGGATCCATGAGGCCCCTCTGCCAGGATCAGTGAGGCCCCCGTGCAGGATCCGTGAGGCCCTGTGCAGGATCCTTGTGGCTCCTGTGCAGGATCCGTGAGGCCCCTGTGCAGGATCCGTAAGGGCCCTCTGCCAGGGATCCTTGAGGCTCTAATGCCAGGATCCTGTGGCTCCTGTGCCAGGATCTGTGAGGCTCCTATGCAAGGGTCCTTGAGGCCCCTGTGCCAGGCTCCATGAGGCCCTAGTGCTAGGATCCAGGAGGCCCTTGTGCCAGTATCCTTAAGGGCCCCCTGTGCAGCGTCCGTGAGGCCCCTGTGCAGGATCAATGAGGACCCTCTTCCAGGGATCCTTGGGGCTCTAATGCCAGGATCCTTGTGGCTCTAATGCCAGGATCCTTGAGGCCCCTGTGCCAGGATCCATGAGGCCACTGCACCCGGATCCGTGAGGGCCCTGTTTAGGATCCGTGAGGCCCCTGTTTAGGATCCGTGAGGCCCCGGTTTAGGATCCGTGAGGCCCCTGTTTAGGATCCGTGAGGCCCCGGTTTAGGATCCGTGAGGCCCCGGTTTAGGATCCGTGAGGCCCCTGTGCAGGATCCGTGAGGCCCCTGTGCAGGATCAGTGAGGCCCCTGTGCAGGATCCGTGAGGCCCCTGTTTAGGATCCGTGAGGCCCCGGTTTAGGATCCGTGAGGCCCCTGTGCAGGATCCGTGAGGCCCCTCTGCCAGGATCCTTGAGGCCCCTCTGTCAGGATCAGGGAGGCCCCTGTACCAGGATCGGTGAGGCCCCTGTGCAGGATCCGTGAGGCCCCTGTGCAGGGTCCGTGAGGCCCCTCTGCCAGGATCCGTGAGGCCCCTGTACCAGGATCGGTGAGGCCCCTCTGTCAGGATCCGTGAGGCCCCTCTGCCAGGATCGGTGAGACCCCCGTGCAGGATCAGTGAGGCCCTGTGCAGGATCAGTGAGGCCCTGTGCAGGATCGGTGAGGCCCCTGTGCAGGATCCGTGAGGCCCCTGTGCAGGATCCGTGAGGCCCCTCTGCCAGGATCCGTGAGGCCCCTCTGTCAGGATCCGTGGGGCCCATGTGCCAGTAACCTTGAGGCTCCTGCGCCAGGATCAATGAGGACCCTGTGCTAGGATCTGTGAGGCCCCTGCACCAGGAGCCGTGAGGCCCCTGTGCCAGGATCCGTGAGGCCCTGTGCAGGATCCGTGAGGCCCTGTGCAGGATCCGTGAGGCCCCTGTACCAGGATCGGTGAGGCCCCCGTGCAGGATCCGTGAGGCCCTGTGCAGGATCCTTGTGGCTCCTGTGCCAGGATCTGTGAGGCCCTGTGCAGGATCAGTGAGGCCCTGTGCAGGATCTGTGAGGCCCCGGTTTAGGATCCGTGAGGCCCCTCTGCCAGGATCCGTGAGGCCCCTCTGTCAGGATCAGGGAGGCCCCTGTACCAGGATCCGTGAGGCCCCTGTGCAGGATCCTTGTGGCTCCTGTGCCAGGATCTGTGAGGCCCTGTGCAGGATCAGTGAGGCCCTGTGCAGGATCTGTGAGGCCCTGTGCAGGATCCGTGAGGCCCTGTGCAGGATCTGTGAGGCCCTGTGCAGGATCAGTGAGGCCCTGTGCAGGATCAGTGAGGCCCTGTGCAGGATCAGTGAGGCCTCTGTGCAGGATCCATGAGGCCCCTCTGCCAGGATCCGTGAGGCCCCTGCGCCAGGATCTGTGAGGCCCCTGTGCCAGTAACCTTGAGGCTCCTGCGCCAGGATCAATGAGGACCCTGTGCTAGGATCTGTGAGGCCCCTGCACCAGGAGCCGTGAGGCCCCTGTGCCAGGATCTGTAAGGGCCCTCTGCCAGGGATCCTTGAGGCTCTAATGCCAGGATCCTTGTGGCTCCTGTGCCAGGATCCGTGAGGCCCTGTGCAGGATCAGTGAGGCCCTGTGCAGGATCAGTGAGGCCTCTGTGCAGGATCCATGAGGCCCCTCTGCCAGGATCAGTGAGGCCCCCGTGCAGGATCCGTGAGGCCCTGTGCAGGATCCTTGTGGCTCCTCTGCAGGATCCGTGAGGCCCCTGTGCATGATCCGTAAGGGCCCTCTGCCAGGGATCCTTGAGGCTCTAATGCCAGGATCCTGTGGCTCCTGTGCCAGGATCTGTGAGGCTCCTATGCAAGGGTCCTTGAGGCCCCTGTGCCAGGCTCCATGAGGCCCTAGTGCTAGGATCCAGGAGGCCCTTGTGCCAGTATCCTTAAGGGCCCCCTGTGCAGCGTCCGTGAGGCCCCTGTGCAGGATCAATGAGGACCCTCTTCCAGGGATCCTTGGGGCTCTAATGCCAGGATCCTTGTGGCTCTAATGCCAGGATCCTTGAGGCCCCTGTGCCAGGATCCATGAGGCCACTGCACCCGGATCCGTGAGGGCCCTGTTTAGGATCCGTGAGGCCCCTGTTTAGGATCTGTGAGGCCCCGGTTTAGGATCCGTGAGGCCCCTGTTTAGGATCCGTGAGGCCCCGGTTTAGGATCCGTGAGGCCCCTGTGCAGGATCCGTGAGGCCCCGGTTTAGGATCCGTGAGGCCCCTGTGCAGGATCCGTGAGGCCCCAGTTTAGGATCCGTGAGGCCCCTCTGCCAGGATCCGTGAGGCCCCGGTTTAGGATCTGTGAGGCCCCTCTGTCAGGATCAGGGAGGCCCCTGTACCAGGATCGGTGAGGCCCCTGTGACAGGATCCGTGAGGCCCCTGTACCAGGATCGGTGAGGCCCCTCTGTCAGGATCAGGGAGGCCCCTGTACCAGGATCGGTGAGGCCCCTCTGTCAGGATCAGGGAGGCCCCTGTACCAGGATCGGTGAGGCCCCTGTGACAGGATCCGTGAGGCCCCTGTACCAGGATCGGTGAGGCCCCTCTGTCAGGATCAGGGAGGCCCCTGTACCAGGATCGGTGAGGCCCCTCTGTCAGGATCAGGGAGGCCCCTGTACCAGGATCGGTGAGGCCCCTCTGTCAGGATCAGGGAGGCCCCTGTACCAGGATCGGTGAGGCCCCTCTGTCAGGATCAGGGAGGCCCCTGTACCAGGATCCGTGAGGCCCCTCTGTCAGGATCAGGGAGGCCCCTGTACCAGGATTGGTGAGGCCCCTGTGACAGGATCCGTGAGGCCCCTGTACCAGGATCGGTGAGGCCCCTCTGTCAGGATCAGGGAGGCCCCTCTGCCAGGATCCGTGAGGCCCCTCTGTCAGGATCAGGGAGGCTCCTGTACCAGGATTGGTGAGGCCCCTGTGACAGGATCCGTGAGGCCCCTGTACCAGGATCGGTGAGGCCCCTCTGTCAGGATCAGGGAGGCCCCTGTACCAGGATCGGTGAGGCCCCTCTGTCAGGATCAGGGAGGCCCCTGTGACAGGATCCGTGAGGCCCCTGTACCAGGATCGGTGAGGCCCCTCTGTCAGGATCAGGGAGGCCCCTGTACCAGGATCGGTGAGGCCCCTCTGTCAGGATCAGGGAGGCCCCTGTACCAGGATCGGTGAGGCCCCTCTGTCAGGATCAGGGAGGCCCCTGTACCAGGATCGGTGAGGCCCCTCTGTCAGGATCAGGGAGGCCCCTGTACCAGGATCGGTGAGGCCCCTCTGTCAGGATCAGGGAGGCCCCTGTACCAGGATCGGTGAGGCCCCTCTGTCAGGATCGGTGAGGCCCCTGTGACAGGATCCGTGAGGCCCCTGTACCAGGATCGGTGAGGCCCCTCTGTCAGGATCAGGGAGGCCCCTGTACCAGGATCGGTGAGGCCCCTCTGTCAGGATCAGGGAGGCCCCTGTACCAGGATCGGTGAGGCCCCTCTGTCAGGATCAGGGAGGCCCCTGTACCAGGATCGGTGAGGCCCCTCTGTCAGGATCAGGGAGGCCCCTGTACCAGGATCCGTGAGGCCCCTCTGTCAGGATAAGGGAGGCCCCTGTACCAGGATTGGTGAGGCCCCTGTGACAGGATCCGTGAGGCCCCTGTACCAGGATCGGTGAGGCCCCTCTGTCAGGATCAGGGAGGCCCCTCTGCCAGGATCCGTGAGGCCCCTCTGTCAGGATCCGTGAGGCCCCTGTACCAGGATCGGTGAGGCCCCTCTGTCAGGATCAGGGAGGCCCCTGTACCAGGATCGGTGAGGCCCCTGTGACAGGATCTGTGAGGCCCCTGTACCAGGATCGGTGAGGCCCCTCTGTCAGGATCAGGGAGGCCCCTCTGGCAGGATCTGTGAGGCCCCTCTGTCAGGATCAGGGAGGCCCCTGTACCAGGATTGGTGAGGCCCCTGTGACAGGATCCGTGAGGCCCCTGTACCAGGATCGGTGAGGCCCCTCTGTCAGGATCAGGGAGGCCCCTCTGGCAGGATCTGTGAGGCCCCTCTGTCAGGATCAGGGAGGCCCCTGTACCAGGATTGGTGAGGCCCCTGTGACAGGATCCGTGAGGCCCCTGTACCAGGATCGGTGAGGCCCCTCTGTCAGGATCAGGGAGGCCCCTGTACCAGGATCGGTGAGGCCCCCGTGCAGGATCAGGGAGGCCCCTCTGGCAGGATCTGTGAGGCCCCTCTGTCAGGATCTGTGAGGCCCCTCTGTCAGGATCAGGGAGGCCCCTGTACCAGGATCGGTGAGGCCCCTGTGACAGGATCCGTGAGGCCCCTGTACCAGGATCCGTGTCGCCCCTGTGCAGGATCCGTGAGGCCCCTGTACCAGGATCAGTGAGGCCCCTGCACCAGGATCAGTGAGGCCCCTCTGCCAGGATCCGTGGGGCCCCTCTGTCAGGATCAGGGAGGCCCCTGTGCACTAGAGGTGGTTCACAAGGGTCAGTAAAGAGAGCGGAGCACACCAGTGATGGGGCGCTGCACAGTGAACACCTTACAAACAAGGAGGGCACATGAAGACCGACATTTAAATTATATTTTAATGTACGACTAGGGTTTATATGTCACAAGGATGAACAGTTTAACAGTCTCACAGGAAAGAAAATTGGATAATTCTGTTTACAGGATTTTTGTATGAACTATCTATACCATTGTATTGTATTGTAATTGCATTTATGTAGCGCTTACTACCCCTGAAGAGGCGTCAAATCAATTTTTCGGCGATTAGCACGTTACTCCGGAACCCTAAAGGATTAGTGGTGAGTTTGTTTAGTGAAATATGAAAGTAATTTGACTGGTGGACATGTTAGTCAGATATTTGGATTGAGAAGGGTAGGGGAGGGACAGAAGAGGGAAAAGGGTTTGCATTTATATAGCACTTGTTACCCCTGGTGGATTGTTGAAGCGCTTTTTCAGCGCGCAGCAGCTACTTCAGGACCTATACAGGATTAGTGGTGAATTATTATAGTGAAATATGTAATTTGCCATGTTAGTCTGTTATTTCGAAAAGGATAGGGGAGGGATAGAAGAATGAAGGATTTAGACTTTTTTGTTTTGGTTTTTGTTTTGGATGTCATAGCAGTAGGCGGAGGCTCGGGATGAGTAAAAAGGGATGTGGAGTAAAAGAGTCAGAGGGAAGAGTTTAGAAAGGCTTGTTTTGGGGGATCAGTATAGTAAAAGAAGTGTCAGATGGTGCAAGGAGGGGTAGAGCAGGGGAGAGTCTAGAAAGGGTTATTTTGGGGATCATAGTAGTGGTATGGGGTTTGGGATGAATGAGAGAGTCGATGTAGAAGATATATTGATAGAGATATAGGGTGAGAAATAGGGTAGTGCATGGGAAAGAGTAGTAGAAAGCAGGTTGAGTTATAAATGTATAGATCCATAGGTATATGAATGTATATAGTGGCAAAAAGGAAGTAAGTATATATAGATTAATGATGCATTAGATAAACTCTGGTTTTCAAGTATTGTAGCACTTATTTTTTTTACACAATTATTCTACATGTTTTTACAAAGAAATACACATATATAGGTACATATCAATAGAGCTAATAAATGCTTAGGTACAGAGGGATATGCTGTATATTTCTGTCTGCATATGGAGCTTATGTGGGGAAGAGCTAATTCTTGAGTAGTTTTGTGAAGATAAGGTGTTTATCCGTGGATCTTATATGGGGGGGGGGGCAGGGGGAGGGGTAAATAGCTCCCATGTTTGTCTGCCTGAACCCAGAAGGATGCACCATCCATTTTTTTTTTCTTGTATCTTGGGATTTTGAGGCGAGGTGCCACTCTAGAGCCGAGGTTCCTATGATGAAGGGGATTGCTGATTTTATTCCTGATGAAGAGCGGTACCATTCCATGCATCGCTTTTTGGGTGATACAAAGCAGCTTGAACGTGGATCTTCTGGCAACCGGTAACCAATGCAGGGCTTTCAAGGCAGGGGAGATGTGGTCTCGTGGTTTGATATCCAAGAGGAGTCTGGCAGCCGAGTTCTGAATCCGTTGTAGTCTTTTCATGGTCATTAAAGGTGATCCGTGGTAGAGGCTATTGGCGTCATCGAGTTTAGACAAAACAAGAGAGATGGTAGCTTGGACCATGGGTGGAAATCCTAAATGGGGGAAGATTCATCGCAGAGTTTTTATAGTAACAATGCTTGATCTTGCTAGTTTGTCCACTTGGGCATTCATCGACAGCTTGGAGTCCATGGTCATTCCGAGTTTTCTTACTTCCTTCAATACTTTAGGCAGTGATCCCAGATCATCAGGCCAGGTGAGTATTTCTGTTTTGGAAGCATTCAAGTCATCCATTGATCCAGAGCTGTGAGACAACTGAAAATTGAAGTTTTTCCAATGTCTTTGGGGAATTCCAGTTAAAGGAGTATTTGCATGTCATCAGTATAGTTATAGCACATGAGGTGAAATTGATTGATCAGTGCCGGTAATGACTTCATGTAGATGCTGAAAAGCATGGGCGAGATGATAGAGCCTTGAGGGACCCTGCTTTTGTGGAGTTTGGTTTGGACGAGAAAGGTAGAGTACGGACAACATTAGTTCTGTTTCAAAGGTAGGACACGATCCAGTCTAGAGCAGTCACCTCTATGCCGGCTTTGTAGAGTCTTTGTTTCAGAGTGTCATGGTCAACCGTGTCAAAGTCAGCTGAGAGATCCAAGAGGAGTAGCGCAGTAACCCCGTTGCGGTCAACTGTGTTCTTCAGGCCATACCCAGGCCTTCCCAGACAGAATCCTGTTTGGAAGTCTGAACGTATGTCATTCTCTTCAATGAATTGTTCCATCTGGGTGAACGCTGCTCTTTCTATCAGTTTGCCCAGGAAAGGTCCATCTGTAATCGGTCTGTAGTTGTCAGGGTTCAGCGGGTCCAAGTTTGTTTTCTTCAGTAAAGGGCGTATGTATAACTTTTTGAGTCCTTCTGGAAATATTCCAGTAGTTAAGGAATCGTTGATGATTCTTCTACTGGAATGGCAGCTGACATTGTTAGAAAATGGTCTTGAAAGTTTGTGGTGGACAGGGGTCAGAAGGGCTGCCGGCAGGCCTGCTTGCATTGACCAGGTCCATAAATTCATCGTGTGAGATCTGTTGGAAGGAACGGAGAGGCTTGATTAGATCATTCTTGGATAGTTGTTTTGTACAAGGGTTAGTGCTGGTGCTTTGTCTCTGTTTTAATTATGAGTCCATCGTGTCTGCTTTGTCCGTGTAATGATTTGCCAATTTGTCTGTGAAATCTTGAGTAACGGGATGAGTTCCTTCTTGGCAATTTGGTTTACGAAATTCATTGAGTATTTATAGAATTTTTTATTTGCTCATTTAGCATTTTGAATTCTGTCTGAATAGTACCTTTTCTTTGCTTTTTTGATAGCTGGCTTCTAAATCTGTTAATTTTCGACAGGCAAAGTTTGTCTTGCGTGGCGTTTGTTTTGAGCCAGACACATTGCAGCTTTCTACTTTGTTGTTTTATGTCTTCTATATCTGTATTTCTCCAAGGTGATTGATTTCTTTTGTTTTGTTGGGTGGTATCAGGGTATCAAAAGCTTCGGGCAGCCAATCATATAGATTTTGAACAGAATTTGTTTCCAGATGTGTACTTGATGTTAATGTTAATGTTGGTGTCAGTTGTGTTTCTAAGTGTTCCACATTGAGTTTCTTCCACAGTCGATTGGTGGATGCACATATAGTAGTTTTAGGTGAGTCGCTTAGTGTTGTTTTAAGTTGGAAAGCAGCAAGTGGTGGTATGACCATGTGACTGGAGTTATAGTTTAAAAGGTAACTCGTTCGGTATTAGCAACAATTACGTCAAGGATGTTTTCAGCGATAAGTGTGAGTTTGTGGACGATCTGATGCAGGTTCAGTGCGTCTAGGCCAGTGATTATTGTTTTCGGATGGGTCATATTGGGTTTGTCAAAGCAAATGTTGAGGTCCCTCAGAATGCATAGGTTGGAGTACATTGTTATCAGGTTTGAAAGTGTGTCTGGGAATGTCGCCTTGCTAGATCAACTTTTTGACTGAGCCCACGTATTGTAGGAGGTTTTGTTTTTATCTGTGCTGAGCAAATCTATTGCAGGAGTTGACGCATTAGTGCAAATGTATCTAACGCTTTTCGTTCTTGTGGTGGTACTGCCTGAATCGCCTCATTTTGCAAGTGTGATTCTACCTCGCCTCACAGGAGAGGTAGACTCACACTTGAACACAGGAGAGGCAATGAGCATACAACCTTGCCTAAGAGCAGACTGCAGCCTTTTTGGCTTTGCTGAATTATTTGACACAGTAACCTTAGCAAACCACCTGCAGAACCCCCCCTGACCTGAGGTGATGTCTTACTAGTGATGTAAGGATTCATGGGGAGGGCAGTGAATGGAGGGAATCCCCTGCCTGCTGAACTCTAGCCAGGTGCTGCTTTAAACCATTAATGGCTGTTGCCCAGAAGTAGTTTGTATCGCTTGCCAATATCACAATTCTTTATATTGCTACAGCAATAGAGGTGGCCAGCAATGGAGGCGGCCAGCAATAGAGTCGGCCAGCAATGAAGGCGGCCAGCAATGGAGAGGCCAGCAATGGAGGCGGCCAGCAATGGAGGCGGCCAGCAATGGAGGCAGCCAGCAATGGAGGCGGCCAGCAATGGAGGCGGCCAGCAATGGAGGCGGCCAGCAATGGAGGCGGCCAGCAATAGAAGCGGCCAGCAACGCTCCCGCTGCATGAAATTGAAGCCCTCTTTGACCACTCAAATGACGGCCATAAAGAAGAAAAGAGGACATCTCTTCAGAGTTGACAGCATCAAGAAGAGCAACATTATCCAGTGACAGATCTATCTTGGGGTCATTTAAGATCTGCATTAACTGCAACAAACCAAGAGAAGAATCTGGGGACACAAAGCCATCCATGGAGATAAGCAAGAGGAAGCATAGGTACCGCTGCCAGGGGTTCAAAAACCTGTGAAGGGAACTTATCCCAGAAGAAACCATTTGTCAAAGGATATGGAGTGAAGTTACCAAAGTGAAAGCTCCTTGTCAGAGGGTGAGAGAAGGAATGCACCACTGGAGAGGGTTGGAGACACTACCCACGCACATAAAGATGACCATCGGTGAAGCAACCCTCCAATGGCTGAATCCGATAGCAGCTGCACCCGAGAACATGGCAATGTCCGGCGGATGCACCTGCCGCAGCTCCTGCAGAAGATAAGCATGCATCTGAGTCCTGCAGTCCTTTCAGACATCAGTCTGTCTGCAACGGAGGAAGAACCTTTATCTATGCGGCTTTCGGATCCAATACCCTTCCCGTTTACACAACGTCCTGTGGTGTTGCAGAAGATAATGGCGCGGGCACTGAGACTCGATGAACGCAAAGATGGACGCTTCACTGCCTTTCATCGAAAGCAACCGTCCCAAGTTAAATGATATCTCACCAAGATTATTGTTATTAGTAATAACAATAATAATAATAATAATATTTATAATAATAATAATAATAATAATAATAAGCATAACAATACTAATAACAATCACAACAACAACAATAATAATAATAATAATAATAATAATAATAATAATAATAATAATAGCAATAATAATAATAATAATAATAATAATAATAATAATAATAATAATATCAATAATAATAATAACAATAACAACAACAACAACAACAACAACAATAATAATAATAATAATAATAATAATATTAGCAATAATAATAATAATAGCAATAATAATAATAATAATAATAATAATAATAATAATAATAATAATAATAATAATTTCAAAGGCTATTCTTGTTTCCCAGTGTTCCTGAGGTACTATGGAGACAATGCTCCGAGTATGACTTGCTTTCCGGAGGGTGTATCCCTAACAAGGGGCGTGGCCAGTCATCCTCATCTGGAAGGATGCCAGATGCTTACCAGAAAACCGCCTTTATGGTGTGCAATGATCTGACACTGAATCTGAATTTCGACTTTGTATAGGGGCATCTAAGTGTCTGCTCGGTGTCTCTCGGAGAGTCGGATGCACTAAGGTGGTCTCAGCCATGATTTCTAACATTGCGGTTGCAGACTCAGACGCGCTTTTTCTGAGGTATGCAGTGTTTTTAATCTTCAATCTTCTTCTTGAAGTAAGCCGTTGATTCTGAACCTTTCTCTTCCTTTTTAATTCTGTGCTCAGTGTCTCGTTGTTGCGGCTTCTCGTTTTCAGCATTCTGAGTGGGGTACTTGTCCCTTCCCTGATACCCTGCTCCTCCCGCTTTTCTTCCTCTCCGAGTGTCTCATTACATATGTTTTGCGGATAACATATCAGAGCACTGATAATATTGTTAATGCTGTTTTAATGTTCTATGGCACCTCAATTGATAAGCCCCTCCGAACTCTTGCCACGGAGAGTCCTCGTTCTATATCTCTTGGTGTTCCCTCTACGTCAGCCTTCAGCTTCAGCTTTTTGCTGGTGTCAGTATGTTTTTTAACTACTCTGACTGGGATCCTGCCAATCAGGACCTCAGACATTGTGCTTCCTCCCTAAATTTGACATGGTAAGTACTTCTGTACCTATACAATTGGCTACTAGTGTACCCCTATAAGTCCCTAGTATATGGTGTATATGGTACTGAGGCACCCAGATCATAGGTATACCAGGGGTCTCCCATGTATTGAGCCACCCATGAAATACCCTGGACCTCCCTAATCCCAACGTTGCTCCCTCTTCGCTTTCCACTCCAGTTGTAGCTGCCAAGGCTTATTGGTGCTCTCACCAGACACCAACCCGCTGGTTCTCTACTTCCAATGTGGGACAGCTCATGCACAGCTCCTGGTCTTCCTCAGCATTTTCTGGTGCACACACCTGCTGTGACAAGGTCACCGCCATCATTCCTGCATCTTCTGATATCGGTGGGCATTGCTCTTCCGTGCCTCCTGGTCACCTCCGAGCGGCATAGACTCTGTCCCCTCTGCTTGCAGGTTCTTCTCTTCAAGAATCCACCTTGGATTCCACCAAACTCTTGCACGGTCTTCTTTTCTGAAGTCCTCCATTGTTGTCTACGGTGGTTTCTGACGTCAGTTTGCAGCCATGCACCCCGCTTCCCTGGAGTAGATATCCTGGTTCCTGGGGTATCCATGGGTGGAGTGACTCTCAAATTTTCTGTCTTCCACTGAGTTTCCTCAAGGTCCACTGGGAAGGGTCCTTTTTCTTCGAAACTGCAACTGTGACTTTCCCATTGACTTGTGAGTGTGTTTCCACTCCGCAACCCCCGTGGGGTTCCCGGGTACTTAACCAACAAATGAAATACTACTGGTCTGAAAAACAAATGTAAAGCTCTAAGACCGCTAAATGTCTAAATCACAGAAGGGAGGAGACATCAAGTGCTAAATAATCCCATCAGCCCTAGGTGTGGGCGGAAAATCCGTTCCGCTCGCGGATTTTGCGGATTTTCGGGAAATCCGCAATCCGCGAGATTTGCGAATTTCCCGCAAAATCCGCAAATCCGCGAGCAGCGGATTTTGCTCGCGCTGCTCGCACTGTTAGCGTGAGTTCGCGCCCCGCGAATAAGTGCGAAATTGCAGAAATACGATCTTGGCAAAACTGAAAGTAACTACTTACCAGGTTCAAAAGTTCAGGCACATCATTAGTAGCCATTTCCTGTAGGGCTTCCTGAGGGGCCCCTCCAGAGTTCAGTTGCCAGTTGAAACTATTATGTGACCCTGCTCTGAACCTCAGAATAGTTACACATATGCCACAAAGGTCCTGAATTACAGCTAAGGGAGACAAGCAGGAGCCAGGCTGGAAGTTAAAATCCATTAATCAGCCCCTAATTCATTATTGTCAGTTGGGGCAGGGCAGGTGTTGTAACTAATTTTGCAACAATGAAAGCACTTAGCAAGTGCAAAAGATCACTAATCAGGGCGCACTAAGGAAGCAGGTGCCAGCTAAAAAAATATTCTGTGACACATTAATCAGCCCCAAATTAATTCAGGTCACTTGAGGCAGGGAAGGTGTGCTTTGCTTTGCCGAAAATAATGTACACTGGACAACCAGAGGGTGTAGTGATGAAACAGAGGGTGGCATGGGTGGGCCAGAGGGTGGCATGAGTAGTCAGAGAGTGGCAGTGGTGACAGAGAGTGGCAGTGATGAAGAAGAGTGTCCCAAACAGGCTGGACACGTAGAAACAACAAGTTCGCAAAACTTGCGACCCGACAGGTAAGTTCGCAAATTGCGAAATTGTAAAAACCCTCGCGAACTGGCAGAAACACGGGCGAACACAAAAAAAAAAAAAATCCGCAAATTCGCGGGAATTCGCGGATTTTGCGGATTGCGAATCCGCAAATCCGCAAAATTCGCGGATTGCCAATCCGCAAAATCCGCTCATGCTTAATCAGCCCACATGAGCGGCTACTCTTCGTCATCTGGGATTAAAAAGTAAGTTGCCATATTGGTGTAACTTACAAAATCAAGATCTGGCTTGTTCTGCACCCCATTGACCGGTACAGCCACTCGCCAATCTGGATGTGAGGTGCTGATGGTTTGCAGCGAAAAAAGGTGAAAATAATAAAGTGAAGTGAAGTGGGACAACTCCTGAAACGTTGTTATAGTGTCAAGTTTAAAAAAAGACGTAGACAGTTTGAAAAAATAACTGTTGCTTGCGATGGCCGGTAGTGTTTCATTTGTTGGTTTAGTGGTAGAGTGTGGATTTAACACTACTTGGTCTTTAAAGATTTCCATAAGGCCCCATATCTAAGGTTTTTGTGTACTGTTCCTGGGTACTTACCTTAGGTGGTTCCTCAGCTCTTCTGAGTCTCCTGGTTGGAGTCCCATCTTTGGACATAGTTCACATTCCACTTTTTTAGTATATGTTTGGTCTCCCCCTGGAGACCCTTGTGATTGTGCTTACTTACCTATTTTAAAATGAAGTATTGTTGTATATTCGTGTTGATATCTCCGGCTAGGAGGTACACCAATGTGTTAGTGAGTGTTGTGTGATAAATAGACCTATTAGAGGTTTTAGATCTGATGAAACAAGCTGCTTAACATCCTTCCGAATAAGCCTGAAGGCTGCACTGCACCACTACCACTACCACTACCACTGCCACTACCACTGCCACTGCCACTACCACTGCCACTACCACTACCACTGCCACTACCACTGCCACTACCACTGCCACTACCACTGCCACTACCACTACCACTGCCACTCCCACTACCACTGCCACTGCCACTGCCACCACCACTACCACTACCACTACCACTGCCACTACCACTGCCACTGCCACTACCACTGCCGCTGCCACTACCACTACCACTGCCACTACCACTGCCACTCCCACTACCACTGCCACTGCCACTGCCACCACCACTACCACTACCACTGCCACTACCACTACCACTACCACTGCCACTACCACTGCCACTACCACTGCCACTGCCACTACCAATACCAATGGCTTGGAGGGGGAGATGTTGAGGGGGGCTCAGGACCTCCCACGCATAAACCGCCGCCTGATTCCAGCCCTGCTCTATGCGGATGACGCCGTTATCCTCGCACGAACACCTCGTGAACTCCAGAAAGCAGTGAGTAGGTACACGACCTTCATAGGCAATCTTGACCTAATGGTGAACGTGAAGAAAACGTTAGTAATGACAGCTGGTAGAGGTCAGAAAAGAATAAAACCCATACAGCTCAATAACCAAAAGCTTGAAGCTACCCCTCAATATCCTTACTTGGGGGTTATGATAGACGACCAACTTAGCTGGAAGCCAGCAGTGAACACAAGGGCACATTTATTCAAGTGGTCACTTGCCGCCTTAACAACCTTTTCCCAGAGACTAGGCAAAAGGCCACCAGTGGAGCTTCTAAAGATTTACAACGCCAAATGCCAGGCAATCGCAACATACGGTGCGGGAGTCTGGGGCTACACTGACACCAGCCCTATCCAGAAGGCAGAAAACGCCTTTTTAAGATTCCTATTAGCCACCCCCAAAGGTACCTCATCCTACGCAATGCACCTAGAACTAGGCATACCTTACATAGAGGACCTAATTAAAATAGAACCGCTGATGTTGTGGCGCCGCATTTGGAAGTCAGACAAAAATGCACTGACACAATCCATCATTGCAGATTCAATGAACTTGGACAACTCCTCAAAAATAAAGTGGCTCCTATATGTTAGAAACTTTTTTAATGATCTAGGCTCTGAGAACTATTACCTGGATCCGGTATCCATAACAGACATCTCGAAAAAAGACCTCAAACAGAAAGCATTAAGACATCTGGAATCCTTAAGACTTGCATCCAACTCATCAAAAACGGCAGTCATACATGCAAACATGATTCAAATAGCCTGTGACATTCACCCGTACCTGGCACTTCAAACA